>NC_071126.1:7002500-8202500 GCF_024256425.1 Clarias gariepinus | reverse complement strand
AAATCATTTAGAACACCATTTTGAGGCAGTGAAGAAAAGAGTTCCTGAGCTCTCGGATGGTAGCAGAGATACTGATAAACGATTCCGTATGGGTCAAACCCTGCTAGTGGAGATACTCATGCTGAAGATATCATGTCAGAGGACAGCAGATCAACTGGAGGCCATTTCTGGTGACCTCTTTCCATCACAACTGGATTCAGAGAGACAAAAGATTCGCAGCATGCTGCAATGTCTTACTGTTTGGGAAAACATCATAAGCAGTGATGTTAAAAGCCAGGAGGACGTGCTTTTGGTTAGCATTGGTAGTGTAAGTCAACTGACTCCTCTAACTGAACATTTTATGGGAGTTAAAGAGCAACTAAAGCAGAACAGCTGCCTTAATCCAAGTGACCAGGACATTACTATAGGATTAGAAAAATGCTTGACACTTGAGAGGTCAGTGGCATCTGGGCTAAGAATATTGGAGTTCTGCAAAGACTGTACTTCAGCACCTGAAGACTATGAAAAAACTGCTGACACAGGAAGAAGAATTTTAAAAGACTGTAAAATGCAGATGGTAAATCCTTTTTATATGATTAAAAGAAATAATTTTCGTTATTGTTTACAATGTTTGTATAAACATTTTATGTATGTAATTAGTACATTTAGGTAAATTTATATTGATAACATTTAGTGGCTAGTATATCACGTACTTATCACATTGCGCCAACCATAGTCCTATTGTAGACCCTTTTCATTAATGTGAGGATGGAAAACACATTTATATAGCAACAGGCATACTACTAACTGGTATGGTTTTAAAATTGTGTAGAAATTGTATTCAGAAAAGTACTATTTTTGTCTTTGTTTAGGAAAACCTTCTCAAAGCTAAGGAGGACCTGAAAGTCTATCATGGTGCTGTTCAAAGAGTTGTTGGTTTCCTTCAGCAGATTGAAACTAAACTCTTGGTTCCATCCGTCAGCTTCAAAGACACTAAAGAGGAACTGAATCATACTCAACAACTTCTTACTAATCTTTCTAAAGGATTCCAAGATCACATGACTGAATTACAGGCGAAATTGCCCTCACAAGCCTGCTTATCTCCTCAAACTAAGAAGCTCCACATCGAGGTTGTCAGCCACCTCCATGTGACTGATGCCAAATTGGAAGCACAAGCTCAGCTCAAACTGGAGGCCCTTCAGAAGTAACTACATTGTCTCCCTTGTTGTTACCTTAGATTTGTGAACCATGAGAATGTCTTTGTCTGTTACGAACAGCTTGAACTTAATGTTCAAAGGGCAAAAGTTTTAACTTAGTGGTGTTGTTCATATACTGTACAGTACTGTGCAAAAATCTTGAGCCACCCATTGTTTCTTCTTATTGAATTAAATTAAACAATGTAGTTTACAATGAGGAAATGGGAACAAATGTTTTACCGCAACTGGCTGCAAAGTACCTAAAGGTGCAATTTCAAAATGTGGTTGTTTCTGTAATAACCTCAGCAGCAACCTCATTTCCCCTCTTGTCTGTTCCAGCCACTTAGGATTCAGCATCACCAGTATACTAATCACTGGCATGATCATGCGTAATCATTAGCACTGTTTCTCACTGGTTTATACCTTAAGTAGATGTGTATTTTATGCTTGAATGATTCCTAAGGCATTGTGTGGGTTAACAAACAAAAACATTTCTCTGAAACTGGTAAGGTACAGGGACTGGGCTGAAAAGGAATTTAGGAAGCCTTGAGAATTATTCCTTAAAAATACATTATATAACACATGTAAGTCTGGCTCTTTGGAAACAAAATGTAAGGAAATTAGCAGAAGGCTCAAGACCTTTGCACATTACTGCAAAATAATAATAATAATAATAAAATTATACATACAGTAAATATAAATATTAATGTATATCTCATTTTTTTTTGTCTGCGATTCATTTTCAGGTGCTTAATGGAACTGGCCACACACATTAAACAACATGATGACTTGAACCACCTTCTTCAAAACTTTGACTTCAAACTTTCAGACAGCTTCAGCCACAAACCAATTTCTTCAGAAGAGTGCAAAGACCAGCTTGACAAAATTAAGGTGAGTTATTGAAAATAAACATGACATGGACATAATTCATTTAAAAAAATATTTTTTTAAATATTATGGCTTTTTTTTTTAATCAAAAAAATGATTTAAATCTGTAGGTCCTTCAGGAGGAGCTAGTTGGCATTGCTGCAAGGCTGGAGGAGATGAAAGGAAAATGCCCACAGCTGAACTGTAATGCAGGTGCAGAGAAGACACTGGGACATCTACAGAGGCATTGGGCCTCGCTGCAGAGACGGCTAGACACACTGAACTCCAGAGTAGCTCTCACAGAAACACAGTGGAAGGAAATTACATTAAGAGTAAGTCACCTGCCAAAAAAATGCCAAACTATCTTACTAATATTCTTAATGCTTAATTGTGTTTATAAAGTCTATTCAAAGAACATATCGGTATCGGTGTTAGTAGTACTGTGTTGAACATGTGCTTTTAGATCAAGAGATCCAGAGAAGCTCTCAACCATCTTCAGCACAATATCTCTGAGATCTCCAAGATGAAGGGATCTCTCGGTAAACTTCAGGAAACCCTGGGACGAACTGAAGAGCTCCAAAATGCCCTGGACCAAGAGCAACTTACTTTGGTTTGTCTTCAACGCTGTGAATCACGACTGCTGAGTGCCTCAAACTTTCATGAATATAAGAGTCAGATAAGCCAGGAACTGCAGTCACTACAGAGCCATTGTCGAAGGTATGTCGTCTACAAACGCACATGATTTAAAACAGTGTAAAATTCAACTTCCCTGTAAATATCTTCAGAGTCTGTAAGATGTCTGATGCGCATTTCTATTTCTAGCCTTAGAGAACAGAGCAGTGAGCTGAGACATGATGTGCTGTCTGAGATCCAGGAGTGGGGACGCTTTCAGGAAGAATTGAAAGGGTTGCAGGAGAAAGTTCGCTCTTTGCTATCAGCCCTGCAGAGCCAGTCTGATCCTGGATATATACGGGTTAGTGCTCGCTTTATACACGTCGTTCGGCTGATCTAGGTGGCATACAATGGTGACGTAGAGTACACTCTTAATTTATAACTCAGCTCAGCTAATAAACCTACACAAAACCTACAACCCTTTATACAGAAATGAAATATTTTGGTGCTTTTGTGGTTACACTTTCAATTATTCTTATATAAGCGGTACAATAAACTACATCTCCCTTTTAATATTTAAATATAGGAATTTAAATAGGCCATGTACTGTAAGCCTTAATGAGCTTTCTAAAGCACAGTAACATACTAAACAGTTCTTGTCTTAAAGCAACAGTAAGTGGGTTAAGGCACTGAGTTGCTGATCAGGCGGGCGGTTTGCCACTGTTGAGCCCCTGATCATTGTTAAAAGAACTATATAAATTAAATTGAATTGAATTGAATTAATAACACGAAAGACTGAAACGCAGAACAGCAAGAACTACAGGATCAGAGTTGTGAACTAGTGACTTTCACTATCATAATCGTCTTAGTGCTAGTCTGTAGACGCATTACTTCATTTTGCTGGGTTAATGCAAAAAATCCTGTACTGTTTATCTGCAGGCTTGTGAAGCTAGTGTTGAAATGACTTAAAGCACAAATTATGTAATTAACTCAACACATAAACTAATAATTAATAATGAATGTTAATGATAAATTACAGGTTTTGGTGAAAATTCAGTTTCTGTGATGTCCAATGTTTCATCTCTCTGTCTCACTATTGGTAGGAGCTTAGAGCAGAGCTAGACTCCCAGAATATCAAACTGCAAGACATTATGGAGAGGGTGAGGAAGAGGAGCAGTGATGTACCACCGGAAGTTCAGAACCTACATGATCAAGTCACTCTGTCCCTGAAGGAAGCTAAAGACAAGGTATAATGAAGTCCTTTTGTCTTTCCCTATTTTGTATCAGGTACAATTTTAACCAAACTGTCACTGTAATGCATTAGATTATATCCTACAGTATATATAAAAATATGTACAGTTTGTTTATGTATGCTTTATTGTTGTGTATGCTCTAAAGTCAGAGAAACTGCTATGGCTACAGTTCAAAGAACGGAGATCATTTAAGGTTTAAAAATAAATAAATTATTTCAGGTGAGACAGGCTATGGAGAGTAGCGGCTCTCTTCAGAAAATGAGTGAGCATGTGGACAAAGTGACTGTGGGGTTGAGTTGTGTCGAGGCCCTGCTACAGCAAAAGAGTCCCACTGTAAAAGAAGCTGAGAGAACTCTTAAGGTGTGTGTGTGTCTTCTTTTTATATTAAAAGGCAATCCTATCTTATAAAATAATCCTGAATATAATAAACAATTATATTACACAATAAAAAAGTTATTAAAAAAGGTAATCTGTCCAAATAAAACAAAATTGTGTTTTATAGCATATAGTACATGAGGTGGTCTGGAAAAACCTAATGGAATAATTCAATAATTAATTTATACATAACTAAAAGTACTGGCTTTTACAATTTAGGGAGAATCAAACCAAATTATTTTCTTGCCCTGAACATTATTATTACAGAAATAACTTAAGTCAGTTACTCATAACAATATTGTATTTTAAGCTTCTGGGCTTGTGTTATGTCTACATGTACAGCGGGTGTGGGATGAATTGGACCAGTGGCACTCACGGATCAGTGAGCTAGAGGCAGAGGTTCAAGAGCTGGCTGAGGAGCAGCCTGAGAAAGCTCATGTGTTGATGGACGATCTCACCAAACCCCTACAGCTCTACCAGGCTGCCGCCAAACAGGCGGAGCAGAGGACTGCCTTCTTTAACAGAGTGAGTACAATTAGATACTCTCCTGTTGCCGTCTGTACTTCAGAACTCACCTGGCACCCCACAGAGTCACCTCAGAGGAAGGGCTTGTTTGAGGATTGGATTTTAGATGGTTTCATCATGGAATTTGCTTTGTGTGATATACATGTCCTGTCTTAAATGCCTGGCAGTGATTATAGCCCATACAGTATATCCAAGTCCATTTAGTTCTACACACAGTCAAATGATTCATTTAAATTTCTTTAAGAAGTTATAGTGCTTGTTATCCAGAGAAATTGGATCCCAGTTTGCTTGCTGGAAGAATCTAAAAAGGTCTTTCCAATAAGGAAGCAGCACTTTAATATACACCCAAAAGAAGTTGGCCAGTGATGATAGAGCACTCTAATATACACCCAAAAGGACTGGATAAATGAGGCCACAAATCTGATTCCATATTTCATCAGCAGTAGTTAAGAAATGAACAGTGACGTGGTGCTTGTTACTTTTTTTGTATCTCAATTTATTTGTGTGATTTGTTTAGATCCATACAAATCTCCAAGAATATGATGACGTTCTGCGTAGCTCCACATGCTGGCTGGCTGAGACAAAGTCCTGGCTAAAGACTTCTCAGACCTACACGACTGCCAAGTGTCTGCATAGCCATGCCAACTCCCTACAGGTCAGATCAATGGGACGTTTAAAGTGCCTTCTGGTTAAACACTCTGGGGGCAAACATCCAAATATGTCTATGGGTATTCCACTAAAACTTGTCACAGTCCAGCTACCTAAAGCTTAACGTTTTGCCTTCGGTGGTCTGGATTCGGGAAACTGACTGAATGGCAAGAGCATTTACATTTACTGCCTAACAATTAGTGATGAGGTTAATGGCTATAAATTGATAACTGTTACTGGTTATGTTTTGCATTGGTATTTCACATTACATAATTTATCTATTTTTTTTATTATTTTTTTTAAGTTTATAGGACTAAACCACAGATAAGATTTTTAAACACAATAGAAAACATTATGCCTTATCCGGACCAACTACTAAGAAAAGCTCAGTATAATTTAGTCATATTTTATCATCAACAGCAAGTCCATGAACAAATCTTTCAGGTCTTTCTCTGCCATTGCCACGCAGTGAGAGGCATAATTCAATTCTCTCACATGGTGTTTTATTCATTTAATAACATGTTAAGTCAGTTGATTTCTTTTTAATCTCATAGGTCATGTTTTTAACACAAATCAGTAATTGTAGGCTGTAAATGTGCCACTGCATAAAACAAGGCAAACTAATTGTCAGGCGCTGCTCATGCTCACAGAGAATGACCTTTCAGAAATAAAAATGCTTTCACACACTACTAATGAGCAGCTATTGATAATTTTATTAGAGGTTATTTAAACGTGTAATGATTTTTTCAGCTTCGAGTCTCATATTACGGGGTGTATAACTTGTAAATATTTATATAGACACTATAGAGGAAAGTGTTTTATTTTTGATTATCTTTGCGAAAGGATTGTGAAAAGCATGATGTTTTTAAATATAAGGTTAAGAAGTAAAATGTGAATGTTCTTAATTATGTACAGGGGAGTCCAAGCATTGAGATTCCATCAACATTTTTTTTCTGTATTTTTTCAAATTGTACAACAAAATACAGAAAAGTGAAACATCTTGGAGTCTATTCAATGTTTAATAATGCACAATTTTTAGGTCAGAATTTAAATTTAAGCAATTTTATGATATTTGGTATATGTTCAGTCCTGTGCACATAAGATCAGATATGCTGTAAGTTTTATCCCCTTCAGATGATAAGCCAGTGGATTTTTTAAAGGAATCATTAGGGTTAAATTCGGCTTAAATGCACACTTTTATTAAAGCAAATAAAGGAAATACGTAATACTAAGAAATTCTAAAGATCATGCAATTTTTTTTTATATTTGATTTTTCACAATTTGTTAGATCAACGTATATGATAATAATAATAATAATAATAGTAATTATAATAATAATAATAGTAATAATACTAATAGTAATTATTATTATTATCATTATTGTTGTAATTATATTATTTAATATTATTATTATTATTATTATTATTATTATTATACTTTATTGAATTTTGTTTTTAAATTAGAAAAAAGATTTCCAAACAGAAGCATTTTCACTAGCAGTATCAAACTTTTAGACCCCACTGTATGCAATGTATTGTTTTAAAAAAAGAAGAGTTAGTTTGACTGAAGTCTGAGATGCTGTTTGGTTGCCAGATGGTGCTGGATGAATCAGAAGGGATGCAAAGGTCCCTGGAAGCTTTGGGGGCTTCACTCCAGGAGATATCAGCTGTGTGTGACACCAGTACCGAGGAGCAGAACCTTTTGCAGATACGCACCAACATTAGTCACATGCAGAGCAGTGTTCTGGAGCCGCTTTCTCAGCTCCAGCATGCAGCAGCAGTAAGCACAAGAGTCAATGGTTAAACTTTCATAAAGATTCAAGACTGATATTTTTACAGCAATCTTACAGTAGTAACTGATTTTTTTCCCCAGAGACTTTCAAGTTTTATTTTGTTGGTTCACACATCTTAAAATGCATTTAAATGCTTTTTTCCCTCCACCACAATCATTCAACATACAGTATTACACAATGACAAAGTAAAAACAATGTTTGTAGTGTTTTATCACTTTATAAAATAAAAAAAGACTGAAATATCCAATTTACATAAGAGTTCAGATCCATCACTTGTGGCAGCAATAATAACCAGTTTAAGGTCTATACAGAGATTCTGGAGTTCAGTTCTGGACTCTGGCTGGGCCACTCCAGGCCTTTGACCACTCCTGTGTTTTCTTGGCATATGGTTTGGGTGTCTTGCTGGGTCTGAAAACTTTGTTGCAACTGTATAACAATATGAAAGAATTAATTACTATAAAATAAGCATCACAGACAACATTTATTAGGAACACATGGACATCTGTGCATCCATGCAATTATCCAATTGGCCAATTTTGAGACTTAGTGCATAAAATCATGAAGATCCAAGATTCTCTAAATATCCAGGTAATAGTTATCTGTTCCCTGCCTAGGAGATGGATGCAATTGAAGCAGAGGTAAAGACAATGGAGAAGAATATCACAAAGATCAGGAGTATCTTATCTACTGTAGAGACTGAGGACATCCGTCCAGACGAGCACCTTCAAAACAGACAGGCAAGTCAGCACCCTTTATATAAAATAATAACATGTTCGTTACTTGTAATGTTATACTATGTATGACATTTTGACATTTTCTTATACCCATTCTTTATTTATATTTTTATATTTTATATATGAATTTATTCATAACCACGATTTATTGTATCATAGCCACTATTTATGGCTATTTATGACATTTTTACATAATTATTTTTATTTAAATTACCAGGTAATCCTAGAAAACCTGCAAGCCTTTCAGAGGACCTTAGCCGAGATCGAGAGGTGCAGGGATGGCCTGGGTCTCCCTCCAGGAGCTGAGCTCAGTCTCTTGGTCTTCCCCAGAGCGGAGCAGCTCCATCCCCATATCAATGAGCTCCAACGGCTCACCGAGGAGCAAAGCAATGCATTCAGGGTCTGTATCATTCTACCTAACAATCACTTTATGTGGTTCAGAGCATGCCAAACATTATAGGCTTTGCACTCTATGACTAGGCATTCAGTTCTGATATCCTGCTCAGATCTGGTTTAGGCAGTGACGGCTGCAGGTAATTAGTTGGGGGTTTAAAATCTAATATCTAACAATAGATTTATTAGCTATCAAACATTCAAGCCTGTGATGCTTTCTAAGGTTCATGCTGCTTTTTTTTTAAATATCAAAAAACAGAAATGTTCTAATTGTTTCATTTTAACAAAAAAAAAAAAAAAAACTTAATTAGAGTTTTAATTAGACAGCGTGTGGTTAATCTTTTTTCATTTTGCTTCCAAACTCATTTAAGGGGAAAAATAAAAAAATGTGTAGGGAAATAATTCACTTCTTTCACAAATCGAGCACTGCTGATAATGTATAACCATGTATCAATGAAGCAGGCTATAAAAATATGATATGACGTTATACTGTATAAGTGGAGATCAAATCTTGGCACGTAACTAATTAAACCTGTTCCACACTGTTGCTTCATATTAATCTGTGTCTTTTTCTTGCAACCGCTGGTGGTGCTGTTGCACTCAGTTTCACAAAAAGACAAAATAATCCTCTTTAAAACATTAATGGACCACAAAAAATAAAAACCTGGATGCCATAAATGAAACCTTATACAGGAGGGCTTGGTATTGCAAGCCCACTGACATAACCTGTAAATTTTGGTAATGTTTTCCATTAAGGTTCTCCTAACTAGCATTATTACATAATTAATACAATTATGCAATTGATACAATTAATACAATTATGCATTTAGCATCAATTATGTTAATAATGGTAACAAAATAACACATTTATTTTTTTGACATTTGTTTAATCTGGATGCAACAGCACATTTGTTTGTAAATATCTAACAAAAAGGCAATTAAATTAGAAAAAAAATTAATAAGGAAATAAATAAATGAGGAAAGAAAGAAAGATGGAAACTGCTTACTGAATGCTGTTCTCCAGATGATAATGTTAGAATTTGTTATTCAGTCCTTCTTCATAAATTTGCAAGTTAAGATAAAGATCGTTGCTGATTTACATGTAGTTATAAATGATATGAACATCGTTTAATGGAGGTGTTGACCATTTGGCTTACTGTATATGAGGGCTTATTAAAAACATATTGATTTTGACTTTGACTATATAAGGGATTCTAAAAAAAAAAAAAAAAAAAAATTCAAGTATGTGATATGTTGTATAATGTTTTTTTTAAAAAAAACTCAGTTTATGCTGTTACACTTTATTTGGGTTGTTTACATCATTTTATGTAGTCTGACACCAATCTGGACAAGTCACACTCCTTTTGACCCATATGCACAAAATAATGATAATTATGTCTAGAACTGGTCTTTTTAAGAGCAATTTTGACCTGAATGTTTAAAAAGTGCAGTGAAGTGCATTAGGCAACTGAATGACTTCGCACTAAAGGTTTTAATAACTCTCACTGTGAAAATTTCACAGTCTCTGTGGCTGGCCAGAAAATGACTTTCCACATGTTTAAAGTTTAAAAAAGTATCAGAGAATGCTCAACATAAGATGGATGGGTTACAGTCACATATATACACATTTTCACTAAAGAAAAATAAGTATTTAGACTTTTTTGTTATTTAATAAAATACTGTGCATACTGTATACCCATTATAAATGTATACACATGACAAAAGTCTTTGACTTCATCTATAGGTAGATCTTAGATATGCGGTGCATGCAAGGTGACCTAGCAATATTTTAAAACTAGAAATGTTCTGCATGGAAAAGTGTTGGGAAATTTCTAAAATTGTAAAATAAGAGTCCTAACTGGATTAAGCATTTGCAAGCTGTTTTAGCTAATGAAAAGGATTGACTGGGTTTTCACAGATTAGGTCACATACACTGCCTGGTAAAAAAAAAAGCTGCTATTTCAGAAATTTTTGAGCTGTACCAAGCGAAGTTTCTAACAGACTGTACATCTCTTGATGCAATTTAGACACATCATCAGTGATGTTACCTGAGATTATCGGGTGTTTGGGGTCTTTAAACATCAGGCAAACTCACCCAGGCAACCCAGCCAGGAGTGATCAGCCTCCAGCTTGTCTCTAAGTAGCTTGTGTAGTCCACGGATCACCCAGCTTGGTCCATAGCCATCTAGATGCCTTTTCTGCCGTGTTATGCAGCACTTTGATCCCCAAGGTTTTTAGTGCTCTGTGAGGTGACTGGCCTAATCGATGGAGTTGCATGGGTTAGGGTTAGGGTTACATCACCAGAAAATGCCATAACTATGTTTAATAGCAAAAGTAAAAGCATTTTTATTCACAAACAATTTGAAGAGCAGGATTGGAACTAAACAGCTGTGTGATAAGTGAGTCAGTTGACCACCTGAATGTACTGAATGAGCAGAATATCACATGTATGGAGTTTTTCTATCCTAATGGCACAGACATATTTCAGACATGTTTGAAAGCCATGTTTTATTGCAGGCAGTTTTTAGATTGCGCTTTTTCACAATTCCAGTGCCAAAGGCTTGTCAAGTCACTGGAGTCATTTCAGCACTTTGTTACAGATTCTGATGAATATAAAACACTTGTGATATTGGAGCTCTGACTGGCCACATCTTTTTATGCTAACTGTGTATATCTGTTGGCGTTAGCTCTGATATTTTTCTCACATTTCTCTGTCCTTGGCAGGTTTATAGCTGCTGGTAGTGTTTGATTCTCTTATCTAACATGAAAGCAGGTTGGAAAGCTTTGACCTCCACCTCCTGAGCTCTGTTCTCAGGGCTTTAATAATGTTTTTGGGCCAAAAATACATGACTGATTATAGCGACTCAATGAAGCGCATCTCTTAAAGCAATGATAATTACAAAATTACCATGGGAACATGATACCTAATATCTGGCATAAACATTGTTAAAAAACATTTAGCAGTTAAAAACAAAAGTGTATGTGTCTGTTCTTTTAACATTTAATACCTCAAATTGTCAGGTCCATTAACAGCAAATGTCAGACTTTTTTATGATCCTCATCTGTTCTGTTTGACAAGTTAGTATAGTATATTATCTAACGATGTAAGTACTGTACATAAGATGTTTTGTTTTATCTCCATAATATAATGAATATTTCCTCTTATCCGTTATGTCTGTGAAAATAAGAGAAAAGAAGCATTCCTTAGACAAGTTTAGTGTAAAAATTTTTTTTAACTAAGACTATTTTCTGGACGATGCATTTTACTTACTTATTATAACTGATGTGATTTTCATGCTTTGCTTCATGCAATGAACTATATTTTCTTTCTTAGGCTGCTATTGGTCATTCCATGGTTCTTACTTCTCCCTCTGATGGAGGAATGATGGTGAGTTCAGCATCCAGTCTCACGCTGATTAAGCAACTGCAAGGCTAAGCACATTTGAGATATTCTTAAATGTGCTTTGAATAGATGAATACAAATGTCCAAGGCAGAGCAATTTCTGTGAATTGACTTCAAATGAAAAGATATTTTAGCTTAGGAATGAGTTCAAGACAATGGGGTTGGGGATCCAATTAAACTTTGGATAGAAAAAAAATTCTGAAATTGTCAAACAGGTGCCTGTGGAAACAGCATTCTCAAAGGAAGAGGTTGATGATGATTATGAGGATGAAGGCAGTCACTCTTCATCCTCTGAGACTCTCACTTGCAGTGCGTCAGAGGTACAGGAGACATCAAACTTTAGTTTCTCAGCCTTACCGGAACTGGTGGAATTGCTTTTAACTTCCTAGATGTTTTCTCCTTTTAACATCACTTTCTAGCCTGCTTTAGACTATTCAAGTCTAATTAAGCTTTTCCATCCTGTCTCTGTGGGTACACAACATAAAGTTTTATACAGAGTGTCTGTCTGCACCCAGGTGAGAATAGGCACATGACAGCTATCAGCCCTGCCATTTAAAAAAAATTCATGATGTACTTTGATACGATGTGGCTTAACGGCTGAAGACAGGGGAGCCTTTTCAAGGGCGGTGGTAGCTCAAGCATTTAAGCCTCTTATTACTGATCAGAAGTTTTTTTTTTTGGTAATAAGTATTTAACTGCATGTCGAACTGTGAAAAGTTACATTTTAATTTATTGTACTAACAGTAGGATAGAAATCAATAGCCACGTGCTTCAAACTCATATGAAGATACAAATATAAAGGATATATAATATAAAAGAACACAAGGCTACCCCTTCCAACAACATTATGCTTTCTTGCTTTTTTTATCATTCAAATTTAGCCAAAATGGTTAGGGTTAGGTTTTTGAGGTTTTATATAAACACACATATGCTATTCCACTGAGGGTGCAAACAGCATTATAGCCTGTAGACACCTGGGTGCAGATAGCATCTGTCAACTTCATATTGCTGAGTCTTCCTGCTTATCTAACAGCTGCACTATATTGTCTTTCTGTCTACAATGACACTTTTTTTGTACAGGGTAAAAAAAAAAAGATTTTATTTAAATGTCTACTTTTAGGCATTTTTTTCCATATTTCAGGGAAATCAGTATGATTAATTTATAATTCGTGCATGATTTTGTACTTTAATTAAAATAGCAAAGTACAGTAGCCACAAAATAGCCAAATCTTTCCAAAAAGCTAAAACGGATTACCTCCATTTCAGTGATCTCTTCTTGATTATCCCTGTCCGATTTTAATAAATGCCGAGATACTAATTTGAATATCACTATATGCATCTGATACACATAGTGATTGCTTTTGTTTCTCACATACAAAAGAAATTTGCTATTCTAATTACGGGGTCTGTCTGATTCATCTGTTCAGCTCATCTCCAATCTGTTTAAACAGCAGATGTGTTTCAGATGTGTTCATTTACTTACTTTATCCAATTCACCCTGTACCCAGGACTCAGGTGAGATTTCAGTGGGTGAGGATCCTGTGGAAACCAGTGCTGTGACTGTGGTCCAAGTGTCTCTCCCTAAGGTATTTTTTATATGAATTGTGTGAAATGTATTTTAGCATCTGTCTTTATCAGAACCATGTCATGTGTTTTAAAATCTTATCTTAAATCTGAAACTTAAATCTACAGGAATCATTCCCAGGAGCGTCCGAAAGACCAGTGGAGAGTGAACTGGAAAGTGAAATTCCAAATAAACTCGAAACAACTATTTCAAAAACAGCAAGCGGCAGATCAGTTGATGGCGATACAACTCATGTGTCTGGAACAACACCAGAAACGTTATCACTGTTGAAAGTAGATCCTTCTGTGCAACTTAACGTACCAACTGAAGAAACTGAGGAAATCCTGGAGGACGTTAAACGTTCAGAAACAACAGAGATGCCAGATGGAGTGCAGATAGGAACATCAGCTGAAAAACCTGGACTGGTTTGTGAAAACAAGAGCATTGAGGAATATGGCACCGAGTCTGGCATTCAAGAACTAATAACTGATGAATTTAAAGAGTCCAGATCCATGTCTACTGAGAAAGAGGATATTACATGCACTGTCATTGAGGACAATAAGTCAGTTAAGACTACAGTCCCAACACTGGACATGGACACTGTCTCTCAGGAAAAAACACTGGTAAACTATTTTATTATAAACATCTTGCAGCTTTTAGAGTCTTACAGAATTACTCACATAGATTATAAGACAAAACATCCATCTTCTCATTTTTCCCTTTATCACCTGACCATAGATCACACATACAACAGTAGAAAAAAAAAAAGCTTGGGGTTGTCACATTCAGCTGCCCAACACTCCTGGCTTCAAGAGACAGGAGACTCTTTTAGAGCTCTTTTTTTTTCCTCCTTTCAGTCTATTTTTACCAATCTCTCATTTTAATCTCATTTAAACCAGGTCCAAGATGAGACTACAGTAGATGAAGCTCCTGCTGAAACCACCACTGCCACCGTGGTCCAAGTGTCCATCACAAAGGTACACATTACCTCCTAATTTGTATTGTATGCATTTTATTTTCATCCATATATTTCAGAGTGTTGTGTGCTGTAAGCTTTAGAATCTAAAATACAGTTTTGTAATTTACAGGAATCTTCTCCTAAAGAAAGTGGAACGTTAGTGGAGTCAGTGCCTTTGAAAACTGAGACTGAAATTAGCAATTTATCTAAACAAAAGCCAGAAGATGCTGGACTTCCATCTGACACTGTTTGTCCACAACCTGTTGATACAGCATTATGCGTGACAACTGATGCTACTGTACAAATAAGCATGCCAACTAGAATAACGGGTGAAGAGACTGAGGACACGGTGAAGGGCATCAAACCTGCTGAAGTGACAGGGAAGGCTGAAGGAGTGACACCGAATGAGGCACTAAAACCAGAGCTGATAGAGGCACCTGCAGTAAAGACTGGACTAGTAAACAGTAAAGACAAAGACATTGTAGATGTGGAGAGAAGGTCCGAATTTCAGGAAATGATGGAAGAGTTTAAATCTAAACCTACAGGGAAGGAAACAGTGAGACAAATCAGTGAAGACCAACAGAGAGCTGTTTCAGTCTTGCCTTCAGCACCTATCTTGGACACAAACACAACCCCCCATGAGGATTCAGCACCGGTACGCTAATCTATTAGCAGGCTTTCCCAGATTCTTGACTTTCGTCAAGGTATCCACTAAAAAAGTTTCAGCTTTGTAGATGATTTGTGCCTGATCATAACTGATCATAGATCCTAAAAAATATGTCAGCTAAAAACCTTTGTCACTTTTCTCCTAAAAAAACCAAACCTTTCCACAAGGCTACCAAATAGTTTGCTTTAGTAGACACTACACTTGACAAGGTGATGTTTTTATTACAGAAGTGTGCAGGAGATTCATAACTCCTGTAGTACAGGTATCCAAAACATGGGTTTCCAGGTCTGTTCAAATCAGGACAGTTTGTGATGGTTTGACATGACATTGTCACAGTTGATAGTGGAGTTGTACAGTAGGTGATTCCATATTGTTTTGTATGAAATACATAGCCAATTCATAGGTGATTTAAATTCAAGACAATTTGAGACTTAATTTGGAGGTTTGGGAAAGCCCCCTATACATATTATTCTCAGTTATACACACACATTATCAGACACGGCTTTGCTTACACTTTATTTTCAGAAATAATGAACGAGCTATTTTTGTTTCATTTACAGCAGGGGGTGCAGAAGGAGCTACAGGAGCAGAGAGATCTGATAGAGGCCATTGCTGAACACAGCAGTAGCTCTGATCTGCAGCAAAAGGAACAAGCACAGTCTCAGAAATGTGCACGGTATGACACCAATTTCATTCCCGTTCCAAGCAAGTTGTCCCTTGTTTTAAAAATCCGTCACATGGCTGCTTGGTTACTTTTTCTGTAACCTCATGAGAGGTGACTGAGGAATCCTATTAACAGCAACTCATGTTTTCTGTATTTATATACTGTCATTGGTAGGAGTCTGTTTGTTCCTGAGCAGCCAGCAGTCATGGACGTGACCTGGGTCCAACTCCTCCCCAAACTTGACAATCTGCTGGACTCATTAAACGTAGAGCAGGACAGAACTAAAAAACTACTGGTCAGTGTGTGAATGTGTGGAAGCCTAGCCTGTCTGTTTGTAGTAGGAAAATAAATCAAATCAACACTTGTTGTCCAAATCAACTGGATGTAGCTATCCATTCTAACATAAATGATTGCAAAATTGCTAAATTATTTACAAGTATGTAATTAAAAACAATTTTATATAATAATTTTTTACATTTTGGTTTGCTTTTTTTTTTTTTATTAATTACTATTATTCAACACTTAACCCATGTTGTACAAGCATCTGTTTGCATTTCCTACCAATCAGCTATTTTTTTTTTACAGATGGAAAACTGGAAAATGTAATAATATGTGATAAACCACCTTGAGTGTTTTTGTATTGTTGTGTTGTCAATTTTATTACACCGTGTCTCTCTTTTTAGGTGAAAAGTATAGCTGAGGACGAAGGGGTTAGTGATGCCGTATTTTCTATTAACCAGGAAATGGTTGGGCATGCTGAGCGACTTCAACTTATCCATCATAAGATCCTCGTTCCAGCCACTCCAGTGAGTTTAACAGAGCTACGACCAATGTATTCAAATAAATATGTCTTATTAAGATGGCATACGGACGTTCAGATTGGGTCTTAATCTTGTGACTGATTCTTTCATTAAGGCTGGAACAGTTCAGTCCGAGCTGTTTGAGGCCTTGACTGGTCTGAGTCACACACTCGCCAGAATCACACACATACTTCAGGCTCCATCAGAGATGAGCGAGGAGATCATCCAACTCTATCTCTTCAATATTCAGGTAATAAATGTGTATATTCTAAAACCTCAGTTACATATTGTTCTCAATTCTATTAAACGTTTGTCACTCCATTCTACTTTTCAGTGTCTTTCATCAAAGCTGACTTCTATAAGCGGCACGATAAGCAGCATGAGCCCAAAGATCACCGTCGCCAAGGATGCGTCCGCAGCCTCCTGTCTGGACCGAATCAATAGCTGCATATCTTCTATTCAGAAGGCCTTGTCTTCCCAAGATGACCTGCTGAGTAAGAAGCTAGGGCATACTCAACAGTTTCAGGTTTGTTCTTCACAAGCACCTACTGTATGATGTTCAGAGCTCTAGATGCTTCAGTATAACTAAAGTTTATTCCATGGTATATAGATTGCTGAGGAAATCCTTGCAATCCCAGTATCATTACTGGAGGCCAAAGGAGCACAGCATAGTAAATCAACCAGCTTTATTCAAGATCTGTCCAACTTACAGGTACACTGTCTTTTTTTCTTTCCACTTGAACAAAGAAAAAGGCATCACGTGGACCCTCGCCTTCTCCTTAAGTAGCACAGGGTAAGCATTACTTACTTAACTATCCTCTTGCGCTGTGTTCTAAGGGTGTTCAAGGCAAGGTGTGGAGTTCCATGCGAGAGGACAAGAGGAAAGAACAAGAGGTTTCAACACTACATCGCTGCCATCAGGCTAATCTTCAGGGTCTAAGGGATCTGTTGGAGCTGGGCTCTGAGCGACTTCAACAAAGCCAAGGCATGCATCAGCAAAGCTGCAGTCAACTCCAGAGCCTGCTCACAGGACACAAGGTACACACACACACACTCCTGCACATATACAGTATGTGAACACTTGTCAACCAATCAAGCAGGTGTCAAGCTTAAAGCTCACACTTTTTGTTTTAGTCAGCCTGTATATATTTACAGAAAATAATATTGAAACAGCTTTTAGTATCTGCTGTACATTTTTATGCTAGACCAATACCGCCTGCATTTTACTGTATATGCACTAGCTTGGTTTACTGTTCTGATCGGAAGGTTGGGTGGTTCAATCCCCAAAACTGCCAAGTTTGCCCATTTTTAAACGCTTGAACAAGGCCCTTAACCCTATCTGCTCCAGCGGTGCCGTATCCTGACCCTGCGCTCTGACCCCACTCTCCTTACAGGGCTATCCGGCTATCCTAAAATCATATATGATATATGCTTTTATATATATGTATGCAGTGGAACCTTGGATTACAAGGCATAATTGACTTTACCATAAGAAATAATGGAAACTCAAATTATTCGTTCTACAGCCCCCAAAAATAAATGCATAAAAATAATTAACACAAAATATAAAGTAAAAATAAAACAATTGAAACTGCACTTTCCTTTAAAAAAAAGTACAAATAAATCCCGACAGGTAAGTGTTTCCGTTTGTGTGCGCAGGCGCTGTGTATGCGTGTATGTGTGTGTGTGTGAAGCTAAAGTAAGGAGCCCCTCCACTCTCCTCCTCCTCATCTTACTCAGTTATCCTTCCTCCACTCTTTTCACACACGCACGTGCACACAATGGAAACACTGTTTTATCGGAAAAATAAACAAGAAATCTGTCTAATGACACTTGATTGAGCGATACACTAACGGAATCACTGCTGTAAAGTAAAAATAAAACAATTTAACCTGCACTTGACTTTTAAAAAGAATCGTGACAGAGCAGTGTTTCTGTTTGTGAAGGCGAAAGTAGGAGGGGTCTGTGTGCGTGTGTGTGTGTGGCACGGTGTCCAGTGACGCATGAGCACACAGACACAAAGAGCAGGCTGATACAGAGAGAGAAAATGGATCTTTAACCTCTCTAAGAGACTTGCTCTTGCTTTACACATGCGCTGTACACACACGCATACAGACACAAAATAAAATGTTCCAACCCTGGCCCTTTCAACCCCAGAGGTCACCCAGACCACGACGGGCCTTTCAACCCCAGAGGTCACCCAGACCACGACGGGCCTTCCAACCCCAGAGGTCACCCAGACCACGACGGCCCTTCCAACCCCAGAGGTCACCCAGACCACGACGGCCCTTCCAACCCCAGAGGTCACCCAGACCACGACGGCCCTTCCAACCTCTTCGTCCTTTAAAACATTAATAAGGAAGGCCATGGTATGTCTTGCAGGCCAATATGTTGACCTGCTAAAGGTATTTTCTATGCTGTTTTGGTAAGTCTGTTACGAAAATGCTTAGTGCTGCTAAGACCGAGCAGGAGAAACAATTACCCACAATTCCGCAGTGCAAGAGAGAGAAAAACCGTTGGCTCATTTGTGATCACGTGACGCTCAGCGTCAAAACAAGAAGCGCATGCGTGATACATGATATTCGGTACTTGTAAACCAAGACTTGTTCGTTTTCCAAGTAAAAAAAAATTAATAAAAAATCTTATATACAGTGTATATGTTTTTTATAGTTTTTTTTTTTTTTTAAATCAACTGCTGTTACATAATTATACAGAAAACAGTCAGTCATTTAATTGATCTCACATTTATAGTCTAATACATTTTCTGACAGAGGTACTTTAAGGAGTTGAGGTGGTATCATGTGATGATCCAGCATATAACCAAGCGGATACCGGAAGAAGCTTTGCAAGATCAAGAAGAAGTTGAACAGTTGGTCTCCGAGCTTGCTCTGCAGGCTTTAGGACACGGAGTTCACATTCAGCACAACTTACAGGTACCTACGGAGGAGGGATATAACCAAATATGAAAAATATGAATTATTATTAATGATGTATTAATTAATACTTAAAACATTTAAAATGTAAATGCAGATGTAAGGTGCACTCAAGCACAGTTAAATTCAAATTAAGTTAATACGTTTTTATCAGCAAGGCCTTCTTAACATGCTTAAACTAAAGAAATGTCATCTTTTAAATAGCGTAAGACCACCTAAATTTCTGTATAAACTTCCTTGCTGCAGGAGCGCTCACGATATGAAGAGATGGGAGTGAAACTGGGAAGACAGCTGGAAGAGTTGGAAGCAGCAATGCCCAGTAATGACCTGATGTCAGAACCTGAATCACAACTTCAAGAACGACTGCAGGCCTATCAGGTAAGATTCAACTCCTTGAAATTTTCAAAAGAAGAATGGGAAAAATCCCATTTCTGTAATTACTGTCTGGATAAGCTCAGGCAAGTGAAGATTGTTCACACAAATCCCATTTTCAACAGACACTGACAACTTGATTACACAGTTCTTCTTTGCCTGCTTTCCCTTCATGGTTGCCTAGCTCTCATTATTGCGTTTTTATCTGGTGATGTTCCTCTCTGTCTGTGCCAAACTCATTAGACTTGGTGATATGGAGGACATAAGGAGGTCTGTCCTGTTCAGGCGAGTTATTTGGCAAGCCCTCAGATGAACTAGTGCAAGCAGCTTTGGTAGATGAGGCATGAAGTAGATGGGGGAGAAGGGCCTTCTTATTGTGATGGATTCATTGGCTGTGGGTTGCATGGGACCCTTTTCAGCACACTCTATTCCAAATCAAATTACTTGGATAGGCTGTTGCCATGTCTGTGGAACTCCATGTTCTCCTAGCCACTTTGACTGCTCTTGTATTATTTTCTCTCCGACAATTACGGAAGCTCATTTCTCAGCCCAGTTGACTCATGGATAGTGGTGTGCGATGCCTATTGGACAGCAGTAATAGATTTATGCTGAGCTTTATTCCCATTTCTCAGTCCTGAAGAGGAAGGATTGGTGGGGGGAGGGGCTTATGTTACCATAGCACTAAAAGGATGGTGTGGATGCAAGGAGAGAGAATGATTGGGGGGCCAGGCCTGAGTGCAGGTGTTGAAAAAGCATCTTTATATATCTTATTATATTCATTTTTCTTTCCTGTTCTCATTCTTTTCATCTCCTCACCTCTCACTATCAGCAGTTGCAAAGGCTCCTCGAGGATAGCCGGCCCCAGTTGGAGCTACTGCAAGCCAAGGGTTTGTTTTCTGAGAAAGTGAACCACCAGGGTCCAATTTTAGAGCTTCAGAATAACTGGCAAGCTTTCCACAGACAGCTGAAGCAGGAGATCCAACGCGCAAAGGAGATGCAAGTCAGCTATGATAGGTTTGGATCCCAGACTAATACAAGCTCTAGGTTGTGTGGTTCTCAATCTTGAGCCTGGGGATTACATCAAATGTTGTGGTTTCTCTGACCCAACACATCTCGATTAATAACTAAATAAACTGTTTAAGTTAAAACTGTGTGTAATATTTCCAGAGCTCAGATTTAGAATCATTGGTTATCATGATGCTGTATCATTATGATTCTTGTTTACTTACATTTTTCGAACAAAATGTGTTTGACAGGTTTCAGTCCAATTCTGCCGAGCTGGAAGTATGGATTGCTTCTGCACTTGCAAACGTCAAACTATGGAACAATCTCAGTGGTCCTGATCCACAGGATTCAGAAATTCTCCTGGCAAATATTATGGTGATTATCATTCTACTTACAGTGTAAGTGGAAACAGATGCTTCCTTCCCTGAGGTTTAACTATATGCTGTGTGTCGTAGAACTTCTTTAAGGAGCTGGATAGCAGGTCTGTACAGAAGGCCACTGCAGTGAGAGCAGGCACACAGGTCCTGCAACTGACAGACACTGAGGCTCCTGAACTGCGCCAACATTTGGTTCAACTAGAGCAAGACTGGACAGAGCTCAATGACGCTGTGCCCTCTGTCCAGCACACACTGCAGCAGGTAGATTGACTCAAGTCTGTCTACTACTGAAGTAAATGCAGTTTGACATTTTTGTTGTAGAAATGATGATTGATGAGGCATATTGCTGTATGATGTAGTACCAGTGTGCAAGTGGGTAACATAATTAACATCGACATCTTAAAGTCTCTTTTTTTTGTTAAAATTGATTCAAGCACAAAGACACAATTCTATCAATAAATATAGAACATAAATATCTTTATAATGCATGTTTGACATTAAAACTGTTTGCACATTTGCCATAATTGCCAAATGAATAAATAAATAAATAAGAACTTTACAAAAGTATTGCACTATTCTAGTGACAGTCCCAACAATTCATTGTCACGAGTGTGTCAGCCTGCTTACTAGACTTGTGCACAATGCAGCAGATAGAATTGACAATGAATTCAAATAAATACTGATCCTATTACCCCTATATTAATGATCCCTACACAGACTGATAGTCAGTTACAGAATTTTATTTATGTATTGCTGATTAATCTTGAATCTGCCTTAAAAATGCAAACCAAACAGGCCTATGAGATCACCATGTAGCGGTTAGGACCGAGCTTAAATGCATTTAAGCTTTTGTGTTGTCCAAACTTGGAAGCAGTTCCCTGGTTGATTTCAGATATGGCCCAAATTTCGGCCAAACCAACCTTCGCTTTTCTGTGCCTTTAACACCTAACACTATCAGCACACACTTTGCACTTCTTTTAATGTGTTCATATATACAGTACATAACTATTTTATACCTTTCAGCACAAAATGTAAGATGGCAGACATTTTTCTTAATACCTTATTACTCTTATGGAATCAAGGAATTTTAGCAAGGAGTATTCAGTATCATTAAAATACAAGAAGTGTCATGGATGTGATGTTAGTATAAAATTAGATTGTAAATTATGGATAAAAATACAGTAACAGTCAAAGCATACTAAAAAATAATATTTGTTCCTTTTTTTTCAGTGTAAAGACAATGGTGCAGCACTATTTCTAATATATATATGCTATGCTTATTTATTTGTAATAAAGGTATCAAATAAAGTATGACTAATAATTTTTATGGGTATTACTGTGTAAAATTTCACTTATAACATATATTTTCTTACGTTAAGTATTTGTATAGTTCATTCTACCCTCTGTTTCTGAATTGTACCGTCATGCTCTGATCCCATGCTAGCTGCTGGCTGGTCTAGGTCAGAGTGGGGTTAGGACTTATCTGTCCACCTGGATGGAGCAAATTAAGAGCAGACTGGAGGAGGAGAGCTCCAGAGAACTTCACGTCGTAAACTCTAATGAGCTCACAATGCTTCTACAGAAACTTAAGGTATTGCTTTATTCAGAATATTTATCGTCTTATTAGTTCAATGCCATTAATCCAAACATCTTGTTTGTAAGCAACAGCAGTTATTTAAGCTTAGTAAATGCAGCGTGCAATGTCATTATTGCACTGTGAGAACCACTGCTGGTATTCCTCAGGAATGTAAAGCAGAAGTGGCAAGCCGGCAGCCATGTATAGACTTCCTCAACCACTCTGTAGAAGAGACCAGATTTGTGAACATTCCAGCTATTCGTAATGAGCGTTTGATCCTTGCTGAGCAATTGGGGGCCCTCAATCACGAATGGATGCTTCTGCAGAGGAAGATTGACATCAAGGTAAGAGCAGAGGTTTTATCCTGAAACTGCAATAAGGTTGCCATCAGTTACTCCTAATATAGTTCTTAGCACAGTGCCATGCTTTTTGTCTCCAGATTCGAGAAATTGAGAACAAAAAGCAGGACTGTGCACAGAGAGAAGGTCATCTGCAGCAACTCCGCAGCTGGATCTCGGAGCAGGAAAAGAAGATCAGAGTGAATGAGAGACCAGCTGGCTGGACACAGATACAACAAGCGTTAAAGGATTCCGAGGTCTTTATTTCAGCTGAGAGCATTGAGAAAATGACTTTCTTGGGCATTCGTTGTTCATTTAATTGCACATTGAGCAACTTCATTCTTTGTTTACAGGAGGAGGAGGAAAAGTTCAAGCAAAAATCCACTGAGCTGGTGCAGTTGAGAACTGTTCACATGTTGGGGCAGAAGGATGGACAGCACCCAGGTGATCAGACGTTCTCCTCGCAGGTGGAAAGCACCAGTGAGCAATGCCAGACTCTCATGCACCAGGTATGTGTATATTTTACGTCACAAAGAGAACTGGGAGGGTGATTGCTATACACACGTTTTCTTTGAAAAAAGTATAGGCAGACAAGTTACAGTTTGTTTAACTGCATCTCAGGGCAGAGAAACAAACTCAGAGGGAAGCGGTTTCTTCCACATACCTGTACATGAGCTCACAGAGGCCCAAGATACAGTAAGATAGAGTTTCTTTAACCGATAGGGTAGAAAGGGATGGTCCGTCCATTCAAAGAGCACACCTACCTCAAATGCTTTTCCGAAACGCCAATAGGGAGTCATTATTCGAATGTAAGAATTATAATTCAATTACAGATGCTACCTTATTTACAGATTGAGAGCTGCCTGTGCTAAAAATGTGTTTGTTTTTTTAACTTTTGTATTGTTTTGTATTTCTCTGAGGTTTAATTGGCCTTGCCAATTGTTTATCCACTTAGATAATTGTGTTATAATCTACACTGATCAGCCATAATATTAAAACCATTGTCAGGTAAATTGAATAACATTGATTATCAATCAAATACTACTAAACTGGTGACAGGATCATGGGCGCCCAGTCCAGGCCGGACTGTATGGACTGATCTCACAGAAAAACCAATGCATCACAAAACGCCATAAAAAGTATTTCATTTACGTTTAGGCATTTGGCATTTGCGTATACGTGTAGATAGTAAAGTGGTGTCATGTAAATAGTTTGTAGTGAACAAAAGACCAAAGGCATAAAATTAGGTACATCTTGTTTTGCATTTGAGAAATAAGAGGGAAATGTTGGGTAACAGCCATCCAATTTAGCAATACCTCAGAAACATTACTCCTGTAATTTAAACTTGTGTGTGCATCTTAATGTGGTGTCAATTAAGACATCTTTTAAAGGGAAATATAAAGAAAACTCTGCAACAGAAAACTTGCCTTTTTACAGGATGTTTGTCGTATTTCATAGGTTGGGTTATAAGTGTCTTGTGGAATGCTGAAGGAGTTATATATTTTAATGCTATCATATCACATGATCTCGCCTGCTGCAGATGAGTGCTGTCCAGACTGTTCTGGTCAGGCTGAAGGAGCAGTGGACACAGCTGGAAGGAGCATTGAGGGATGCAGCGCAGGAGACTGTCAGCATGGCCTATAAGCTGGAGACCAGCAAGATCCCAACATTGTCACTTCAACAAAGCAAAGAACATGTAGAGCAGCTTCAGGTAAGAACCAAGTATACCTAGTGAGTGACTAAACCTCATCACCAAAATGGTATTGCCTTTTATTTTAAGAAAGAATAAATTAAATAAATCTATGAGTGCATTTAAATAATGTTTGATTGCTTATTGCGCTGTTCTTAGATTGGACTGTTACAATTAAATTGCCTATTACCTCCAAATACATTTTTAAATATTCTGTGATAAAAAGCCGTTTCTTGTCCACAGGAGCTGAAGTTGGAAGTAGAAAGATCAGAACAGACTTGGACAAGTTTGAGCAGTCTTTATTCAGACTTAAAAGACAAAATACACCCTGGTGCTGCTGTAATTCTGTCCAGTGAGTTGGATCACGGAAAAGCACGGTCAGTAAGCTAATTCTACTTTCACATTGACCAATTGACAGCTGTTGTACTGCATTTAACTTATTAAAGCCATGGACAATGAAGAAATGATACAATTGAATGACTCGTCATGAGGATCTTTTGGAAATGCACCTGTTGCCATGTCTGTGAGATTTTTTTTGACAGCCAGTACTCAACAGTGTTTTGCATTGTATAAAAATGATGCCACATTTAAAGCTTCACTGTTAAAATTATGTATTCATATGCACTAGTCACCGGGATAAGCTTATAGGATGCACACGAAATCATTGATTGGTGAAATAGAAAGGAAAATGGTATCACGGATTAAGATCTGTTTGAAGCCTTTCGACTGCTCCCACCAGGGGGTCGCCACAGCGTACCATCAGATCTGTGCACCACTTGGCACTAGTTTTACGCAACCGTGCCATTTAATCTGGACTTGTTTATAATTTGTAATGGACTTGGGACCCGCACTGAATCCAGTGACTGGGGTTTGGGCAGCGGGTGGGAATTGAACCCGGGCCGCATGGTAAGCGAGAAACCTACCACTGAGCCGCCAATGCCCATTTCAGATATATAGAGATCTGTACACTTCAGTAAAAAGATTTTTCATCTTGCCAGTATGTGGATGAAACATGTGGATGAAACAGGTGCATTTTCATTT
Organism: Clarias gariepinus; assembly: GCF_024256425.1. Taxonomy (NCBI): domain Eukaryota; kingdom Metazoa; phylum Chordata; class Actinopteri; order Siluriformes; family Clariidae; genus Clarias; species Clarias gariepinus. The sequence continues at coordinate 8,176,738 of NC_071126.1, read as the reverse complement.
ATATTGTTAAGTATCTCCATACATCATTGTTGCTGATATTTCTGACAAGCACATGTCCAAAAGAATGTAGTGTAGCAAGCATATTGAAAAACAAAATGTTTGTTCATTTCCATCTCATTTACTGAGCCACTTTCACTCTGCAAAGAGTTTCTTGCTGTGTTGATTTATGGATCTAATGTGGGATGCTGGTTCCAGGAAACAGTAAATCTGCCAGTGCTGACTCACACAGAGAACATTGTGCACCTTTGTTCGTATTACGTCTCAAAAGCTATTAACTAATACTTTCATAATACAAATACGATTCAGGGTGATTTTGCACACTAATATGATTGCACATTGTGCTGTTGCTTTTGGATGAAGGGATTGATAATAGACTGAATCCCTGAACCTGATCCCTTGCAATGGAGCTGTACAGTATATAGTACATTGTGTAATAGATTCTGTGTGGGCTATTTTTGTATGGAGATTTACTGTATAAACATGGTGTGTAATCTAGGGGTGTAATGCAAAGTTTAGTACTGTTTTGTACTCTGTTATTATTGTACAGTTAGTGCATTCAACTTGCCGCAGAAGGGTGAAATCAGACATTGGCGTAAAGTTTTTTTTTATTTTTTGTAAGTTTGTATAAGTCTTAGAGTGGAAATATACTTGCTTTTAACTATGCATACAAACATGCATAATTTCTGCCTTAGGTATCCTGCATTTGTTTGGTGCATAGCTTGTGCATGTCGTCAGAAATTAATGTACCATGCCCATAATCCAGTCTAGTCATCAGTCACGTCAAAAATAGCAGAAGGTTTCAAGAAATCTTATGACCATGTCGGCAATTTGGTAACTGTAATTGAGAAGAGGATGGAGTTGAACAGATCTAGTCTGAGCTGAGCACTGTGCCGGAGGAGGGGGCTCTTGTTCATTGACGTCACAACAGGGGGGGAATCTGATTTGCTTTGAAAAACAGTGGACCTAAAAATGGCAGAACTCTAGGCATGGTCTGTACATCCTGCCTCTGACAGTTCTTCACGTCATATTAAAATAAGGGGGTGTGGGAATCTCACTGGTGGGGTTGATATTTGTACAGCCACTCATATCACTTATTATGGTCGAATCTGGCAACTTGTTTATGTCTGCATGAAAGTAAAAATCAGCCACTCATGCAACTATTTAAAAATCCGGCCTCCTACTCATATCTTTATTTGTATTCACCTAGAATATATTATCTCTTCAAGCTGAATAATGTATTTAAATTTGTAAATCAAGTGAAATAGTCTGTGTATGTTTGTGTTTTCAGGTGGGAAGCTGTGGTGCGTGAAGTCACTTTGGAGCTGCAAAGGGCTCAGGTGAAGCTGCATTTCTGGCAAGAGTATAGCCTTCTATATAACGGCTGCTCAGAGCATTTAAGCCATCACTGGGAGCAATATGAGAGTTTTTTGAGCCTCCTAAAAAAACAGGAGTACAACATCGAGCTGCTTCACGACAAGATCGACAACATTAGCGTGAGTGATTCAGGAGCATGTACACCGCAAACGCACCAGGACACGTGATGGAAAAAACATCCAGCAAAAACAAGAGTTCATATGATACAAGCTGTTTTTATACACATCAGGATGCATGATGGTTGAAAGGGGAGTTTAAAAAATGTCATTTACGCACTATTGATTAATTCTAAGATTTCGAATGAAACATTTTATAGTGATGAGATTTAAAGAGTTATGAGTATCAAGGATGTAATTTGTAGTTTTGGGGAATGTAGTGCATTTGGACCATGCTGCTTTTGTACCTGGGGGAACATTGAGTCCTGAGTTAAAGCAGTGCACTACACGCAGGACTAAATATATCTCCAGGTTCTCCAGCTCTACTTCACAGAACAGGCAACCGTCCCTGCAGTGATAAACAAGATACTCTGTAATAGTTCAGAGTGGGAAAACATTACAGCTAAGCTAAAGTAATGAAGTGATAACACAGATAATATTACATTTACATTACAACCCGATATGATACCTAAGGGCTGATTTGATTCATGTTGCAATTGTATAAATATCATGATTTTTGGATTCAATATTATTATTTTAAATATTTTATTGTAATTCTAAACAAACTTCACAAATAATTCTCTTGTGCCAAACAGGACGCTGTTCTATCTGCCAGTGTTTGAATAATTTAGAGTGCGACACCTGTAGGATTAAAGAGGAACAAGAACAATTTAATGCAAATATATATAAATTAAAAAATCGCTTTTTGAGTCATAAATTAATAATACATGAATTCCCACACAAAAGAATCATGATACATCACTGAATTGATTGTTTGTTTATTTTTTGCCCTCTGTGTAAACAACAACAACTTTAAAATGAAATAGACACAACCACTAGTATGTAATTGTGCTGCTGAATGTTTTACATTATTTCCATTTAATGTATGCGTCTCTTTACCAGACTATGGCGGACAAACTGAAAGCACTGGAGGGTGATGTTGGAAATGTATTAGAGGCTTCTAAGCTTCTCATGGTACAGTTAGAGCCCCAGGCAGCTCCCATAATCCAATCAGAGGCCAAGCATCTCTCACATGGTCTTGTGTGTCTGAGCCAGGCATTAGTTAGGACACGGGAACAACTACAGGTGAAAGATTTTATTACAATTCCATGGTAACGCAGATACTAAATATGTCAATACAATATCTAAAAATTGTAAAATTGATGAACTCATTAAATTTACATGTTAACATTTGCTTGTCATGTAGGAGGAGCTGGAAGATCACATCCATATCAATACTGATTTGGATTCCCTAATGCAGTGTCTCAAAAAATCAGAAAGTGTCCTGACCTCCCCTACTGCAAGCACAGGGAACCTAAAGGTGAGCCAGTTAACCGTTAACCGTTCTTCTGATTATATATATTTACAGTTGATGATCAACTTTTGGATTTACAATAATTTAATTCCATTATTATTAATAGGTAACTATAATAAGTTCACATGAATTAGCATGAACATTAAACATGGGTTTATTTAGTATAAAAAAAAAGTTGTAATGCAAAATGTATGTATTTTAAGACATCAAAATAAGCTTGCATAGGGATGGTTTATTGTTTGTGTTAAATAATATAAAAAATTTGATGTAAAATGTATCATCTTATGTCTTTAGAAATTTGTTAGGAATTTGTTTTTTAACTTTAAAGTTACATAACCTAATAATTAAATGTTAGAATTAAAAATTTGGATCAGCACAATTGTCACGTCTAGAATCTTGTTAATCTTTTTTGCAAGACAATGTAAAGTGATAAAACAATTGTATTAGATTACAGATTAGTAAATATATTCTCACGATAATCTCTTCTACTCTTTGACGGTATATTTTTCTTTTTCTCCTTGTGCTCTGCAAGCTGGCTCTTTTGGATTTGAGTGCACTGACCCCTGACCTCGGAGCTCTGAATGAGCAGAGCCTCACGTTGCCACTTACTGCTTCTGAGGCGGAGCAGCTGCAGCTCCTTAACACTAACTGGGTGCAGGTCTTCATCCAGGCCATGAACAGACACAGGTGTGTGCTGCAGACATGTGGTAGCACTTCTGTAAAACATATTAACCTATTTTTTTTGTGAGAGAATTCTATGTTTGTACTGATCTACTGTAGGAGGATGTAGTGGCCCAGTAGTCGAGGTCCTGGGCTAGTGGTTGGTAAAGTTTATGTTCAAATCATAGGATTGTCTAATGGTTATTTTTAGGCCTTTAAAAAGAGGCTTTAGCTCACCTTCTTAGCTGCATGTTTGGTTTAGTCTTCAATTCATTCATTCATAATCTCTATTCTTTTGTGGAACTAAAAAAGGGGCAAGAAATGAGAATATATACAGGGTGGGTGGGACAACCTAATTTACATTTAGGCATTTGGCAGATGCTCATATTCAGAGCAACTTCCATACATGCTTTGAGTATTCATCGTTAAATATATTATTACGCTGGTTCATTAGCTTATTAACTAAAAGCACCTGCAGTCCAACACTAAAGTTATTAAGTGCACAATGTATAATGTTATAAAATTTTAAGAGCTTCAGTTAATGTTTACAAAAAAATATTAGAAAAGAAAAAAAACTAGGTTGATGTGGTTGTTGGTACCAAAGTGCCAGTTTAAGTATTTTAGAAACTGATGGACCTCTGAAAGCAAAAACCTCCTGTTTGTGGAGAATCTGAAAATAAACATCTTGTTGGAAAGAGCTTTAAAGAGAATGAACATTACTGGCTTGAACTGACAAGAAGTATATAGTAAAGGAAATAATAACTCTACACAATCATGCTGAGCAAAAAAACGCATCTCAGGACCAACAACTTTGAGGTGATTAGCTACAAAAGCAGAAGACCAGACCATCCAGTCTGCCAAGAATGAAGAGATCTTCACATGAAACTGGACACTTAAAGAGTTTTCATTTTAATTTAATGAGTGATTATTACATAATTTCTGGCAGATCAAACCAATCTAGATAATTTTCTACTGCATTTCTTATCAACAGTGTATTATCTCCAACTAAATTGTTGCTCTCTCAGTGTTTTTTGTTATTTAAACCATTTTGATTATCTACTTTTTATTTATTCTAAGCTATGATGTGCGCACTAACTGAAACTCTTGACCTGTACCTTCACAGTCTAATGCATTGATCTACTCCTTCATGATTGTATTATTACATAACGGCATAAATGTGCAGGTGTCAAGTTGTTTCTAATAAAGTGGGTGATGAGTGTATATTATTAGTTTACAATATACTGTACGTATAAACTATTTATTAAAATGCCAAATGAATCTGCAAATCTAAGCATCTTGAGCTTACTATTGGTGTTTTTCAACCTCTGATTCTGTGATAAAGTACTGTAATAGTGTAAAAGGCCTTTGTATGATGTAGTGTGTGACAGTTTTGGTGTTTTCTTAGGGAAACGTATAGCGCACAGTTGGGTGATCAGAGCTTCCAGCAGAAGTGCCAAGCTTGCACAGATCTACTGGAGACGCTGGAATCTGGGCTCTCTAATGACACTTCTGGAAATGATATTTTTATGAGAGAACAGCTTGCAGTACACCAGGTTAGATGTTTATCTATTACTAGTGTTCCTCTAGGCACTGAGGTGACAGATAATGTCTGGCTTTGCCTTATCTGGCAACTCAAGAATGTAATTAATGTCATCATAGCTGATAGCTAAAATCAAATAAGTTTTTAAAGCTGGTTTCTATCAATGTATTTCTGCAGAAGCTGAAAATGGAAGTACTGATTGGCCAGCAGCTTCTGGATTCCGTGATCAGTGAGGCATCGAAGCTTTTAAATCAAAGTCAGGGAGAAGACAGGTGAGATACACAGAATGTACACCACACAATCCCTCTACTTACTTTATAGCTACATGCTTAATGTCGTCAAACCCTGCACCTATTACAATTCATTAAAATTCTAAAATTATGACAAAGTTTATTAATTGTACATTTGTGATTCTCAATCTAAACAGCAGTTTCATACTCATTCATTTCTAAAAATGAGATCTCTATCAGAGTGGACATTCAGTCTTATCTGGAGTTGATTATCTCAAACGCATAATAAGGATTGAAGTTCTAAGGCGACTGGTACAAATAAACGTGAAATAAATATTACTCCCACCTCAAACAGCAGAATGGAAATAAACTCTTTAATAATGACAGATAACTAATAAAGACAATGTCTTTATTAGAAAGAGGTTCTGTAACATAGTTTTTTGTAATATAGTGTTATTCAATATGATGTTCTAGTGTGTGTAAGAGATTCTTACACAGCCAATATGATAATATAATATGGTTTAAAATGTGTAGCAATTGTTCATAGGATAGATGTAAATGTGCCTATATATGTGCACATATACAACTTTTATCATAGTTGGATGGAACCTTGGATTACGAGCATAATTCGTTTTGGAAGCGGGCATATATATTAAAACATTTGTAAACCAAATTTAATTTTCCCATAAGAAATAATGGAAACTCAAATTATTCATTCCACAGGCCAAAAAAATAAATACATGAAAATAATTAACACAAAATATAAAGTAAAAAAATAAAACAAACTGCCTCCGAGTGGCGCAGTGGTAAAGCGCTCGCCCAATCATCCGGAGAGCGCTGGTTCGAACCCCGGGTGATGCTGTTTTCCTCTCACAGCCGGAGGCACAGAGAGAGCTGATTGGCCGAGCTCTCTCAGGGGGAAGGGATGAGAGGTACTTGTGTTCCCACATTAGTCACGGCGCTACAGCCAATCAGGGGCGTCTGTGAGCTCACGCACACGGAAGGAGCGGCTAGCGCTTTCCTCCGAGTGTGTTACTCCGCCCCTAACGGTGCGTGAGCGAGCAGTTCGAAAAGATGCGGTCGGCTCGCGTCACGTGGTTCGGAGGAAACACGGGATAGCTTTCGTCCTCCCGACTGAGTGATTGTAGTAGCCTCGATGTGTGTGGGAGCCCCCTAGTGACGGGGAGTAATTGGCCACGACTAGATTGGGGAGAAAATCGGGGAAAAAAGAATTGGACAGGACTAAATTTATAAAAAAAAAAATAATAATAAATAAATAAATAAAACAAATTAACCTGCACTTTACCTTTTAAAAAAAAGTAAAAATAAATCCCAACAGATAAGTGTTTCCATTTGTGCGCGCAGGCATTGTGTATGTATGTGTGTGCGTGTGTGAAGCTAAAGTAAGGAGCCCCTTCCCTCTCCCCCTTCTCAGCTTAAACAGTTACCCCAACTCCACTCTGTTCAAACACACACGCGCACACAACGGAAACACTGTTTTATCTGAAAAATAAACAAGAAATCTCTCTAATGACACTCGATTGAGCGACACACTAACGGAATCACTGCTGTAAAGTAAAAATAAAAACAAATGAACCTGCATTTTCCCTTTGAAAAGAATCACAACAGAGCAGTGTTTCTGTGTAGAGCAGAGAGAAAGAGTGTGTGTGTGTCTGTGTGTGTCTATGAAGGACAAAATAGGAAGGGTTTTTGTGTGTGTTTGTGTGTGTGTGTTTGTGTGTGTGTGTGCGAGGCATGGTGTTCAATAACGCGCACACACAGAGACGAAAAGAGCAGGCTGATACAGAGAGTGAAAATGGATCGCAGTCAGAGGTTTCACTGTAATGTGCTTTTGTAGGACAATAGTCAACTTTGAGGCAGTATAACACCACCATGGCGTTGGTTATTTTTCTATAACAGCAAACCCTGTTATGTTTTATAGTTTTGCATAATTGTTCTTATCTGTTTCTTTAGAAGTATACTGAGCTAATTTTTTTTTTTTTTGGCTTGTGGTCTAAATCAAGCTAGCCCATGAAATGACATAACAAAATATCATATTATGCAAAAAAAAATCTATATAGGAAAGCTGACACCTACTGGAAAAAGGCACGATAGTTGCTCATCCAGGTTTATGTCTGTTTCTTTAATTGCATATGTAGGTGTTTTATAGTACTATGAACGCTGATGGAAAGTTTTATCTAATCATAATGTATAATCACTGCACCATCTAGTTAGATCAGTTACTTTTAATGCAAATGAACTTTACCATAAGGTTATAGAGAGTTTTGACTTACTATATCTCTATATTATATACTTTACCTTATAACTGAGCTTGCCAGCTGGGGTCTGTTCATCAGAAATCTGTGGGTCAAGTTCTGTTTAGCTGTTCACGTATCTCTGAATTTTAACGTAATTAAGAAATAAATTGTTTTTCACAGTTACAAAAACATAACGTTAACCTTTTTTTCAAAATATTATCATCATTAAAAGTGTTTCCTAAAGAACTCTTCTTGGTTTCTGTGATATGCAGGAAAGACATGATTCTGAGGTTAACCCAATTAAAGGAGCGATGGCAGACAACACTGCAGAGGGTTCAGGAGCGTAGCAGGTGCCTCGAGCAGCAAACCGAACAATGGAGGCTATATAGGACAGGCCTGAAAAGGCTATGGAGACTCCTAAAGGACTTGGAACATTTTCTATCACCTTCTGGATTGGTACCTTGCAGTTTTCAGCAGCTGCACCAATCCGTTCAGGACTGTGAGGTAAGACTGCATTTTTTGACTTTTCAGAGATTATGTCACGAATGAATGGCTATATTAAAGTGGTGCAACAGGTTCACAGGGTTTATATTACTAGTTTTTCATCTTAACTTTATATGTTTCATTTTTGTTTATTTACAAATATATGTTCTACACCATCACATTTGATCTGTTGCTCTAATAAATTTCTCAATCGAAAATGAAATGGTGCTGATGTAAAAATGCCCATCATTCTGTAAAGAAGAATAGTAGTTCTGTAATTAATGCATGTAGAAATAATTATGTTCCCTGTGTTTAGAAAATGTAAGAAACTTTCCATCAGAATTATTAAATAAAATTATTCAAGTAAATTCGACTTTGTTCCCCTCAGCGGGCTCAGGAGAAGCTGAGCAGTCATGAAGAACTCTACGCCCAGACTGTGCAGGTGTACCAGCAGATCTTACCCCTGGCAGATGTACAGACACAGGATGAGCTCAAGACTGAATTTGGGGCTTTGCAGGATGCGTGGGAACAAAGGAATAGTCTGGTTGTGAAGAGAAAGGCTCTCTCTGAAACTGTCATTCAGGTATGCAAACAAAACTTCATATACTGCAGTTTTCATCTTAAAATTTCTATTATATAAGATTGTGTAGTCACAAAGGCAAATGTTCATCTATAGGTTAAGAATGACAACAGAAATATCCACCACATATCAAAACATAACAGGGATTTTGTCCACCTCATAAACTCCCTGTGCACTAAATTCTAAAAACGCTAAACTCACTACTGCAGTCCCACATTGTAATTACAATTATTTATACTGTATGTGTACACATGCATACCTTTTAGTTTAATGAAATTAGCTTAATTATGCTAAATAAAATCTTACATTATGATAAACATGTATTTCTGTAAAATATTGTACATTTTTATTATGTGATCTCACCATTATTAAGACTATCAAAAAAGACTGCACTTACAGTACTGTGCAAAAACTAATTTATTTTTATTTAATTCAGTTCAGTTAAGGAAATGTGAACAAATGTTTAACTGCGACAGTCTGCAAATTGCATAAAGATACAGTTTAAATTTATTGTTTTTGTAACAACCTCAGCACCAACCTCATTTCCCCTCTCGTCTGTTCTAACCACTCAGCATTCAGCATCACCAGATCATCAGTCCTCATCTGCACCTGTTAGAAGTTAAAACTTTCTTTTAATGCTTGAATAATTCTTAGGTCACTGTGGGGCTCAACATACTGTACAAAAACATTTTTCTGAACCTGGTCAGATGCAGGGACTGAACTAAAAATGAGAGCCAAAAAAGTCCTTCAGGAACCCTGAGAGCTATTCATCAAGACAGTGTAGGAAATATAAGAAAGTCTGGCACATAGAAAGCAATGTGGCATTTGCATGGACATTTCAATAAATATTTATAAAAACCTTATCTAACATTTTCACAGTCATGTGATAAAATTATGTTTATTAACCTGACATCTTTTTCAGTAATATGGCTTATCTAGATTTATGCCAGTTGTCTTCATGAAGGCCTTATTAGTTGGCCCTGAAAACCACAGCTGTAATGGAATTGGTACTAAGGTTAAAGTTTGGAAAGCAGTTCTGCAGGATGGTACTGTAGATGTGTGTGGGGCAGCTTTACGCCCTATTGCATGCTGATTTCTAGAGTAGTTTCTCTCACTGTTGGAAGTGTGAAAATGATTTCCATAAGGTGTAAATATACACCACTACCTCCATTAGACCGGGCTGATTAGATTCACATGTAGCTATTCAAAGCATGAATAATTGTAAGGGGAATGTCAGCATTTTGGATTTCCTGGAGCTTTTAATAAGATTATAGTAATCCTGCCTGAGTCTTGCTTAGCTTTCCCACTGGACTCTTATCTCATTTCCAATTGTAAATATGCTATATTCATACTCCATCTTTGGTGTCTCTTGGTGTGAATTTGTCAAAAATGCCTCCTGGTTCTACAGCCACTTTCACGCATAACCAACTCTGAATGGTTCTTTTGTTTGGGACAATGGTTAGCTGGATTGATCACCTCACTTGACTTTACAAAGCGGAACCAAGGGGGACTCTGATATTAATGAGGCACATGTAATCAGATAAGTCTGTTATAAAAGGTGATTGTATTTCCTGATCTAAATAGTGTAATTGGGTATGCAATAATGCAAGTAAACTTCCAGTACCAAACCAGAGTGTTTTGACTGATTGCATTTAGTAGGAGAAGTCACAAGGGTCTAAAAAGTCCCCCGTTCCTTCCATAAAACATCCATAAATTTTTTTTCTGCTTTGGTCTAGAATTGGAGTTGCTGTGAGGACGGACTCACGGACAGTGCACTTCATCTGAGAGAGATTGCTGTCAGACTAAAGCAGCCACCGCTAGACAACACAGAGCTTCAGGAGAAGCTTTTCGAGGTACTTGATTTCAGACCCTGCATTGGTGTTCACATGCTTGACTCGTGCAGAATTGCACTTGCAGGAAAAAAGCATGCTCATCAACAGTAAAGATACTACATTTGCATTTTTGCTCGCACATTTCATAGATTGTGGTGAGGTTTCCTAGCAACCGTTAGCACGTGCTTTGGCCATTGAGAGGCCACTTAAGTTGATGGAATCACGTAGTTTTGAAGTTGTCTAATCTTGTCTAATAAGAATGAGTGATTAGAAGAGTAGTTTTGTCAGTATGTTACTCAAAAGAAACTTTCTTGCGACTCCCCAAATAATCAGCTGTAGCTCCAAGAGGAAACAATCACCTCCCTGACTGGGCTATTATACATCTTTAAACAGCCCTCCCTCCGCTCCTGCCCCCTCGTTCTCCACTTCTCCACTCACCCCATTCCCCCCTTTCCGCCTACTTTCCTCCCCCCTTACAACTTGCAGGCCTTAATCCCAAACGCTAGTGACAGAGTGACAGAGAGAGAGAGGACAAGGCTTAGCGTGCAGCAGGGGCAGGGATTCAGCTCAGTGTCGGCTGCTGTGTTAATACAGGAGGACGAGAAATCTTTGGAGCTGTGGGCTGGAGGACTGAGGAACCTGGTGAGCATGAAGGCGGATATCTCACAGTACGTGCTGCCCACCGACACAGTGCTTCTCCAGGGACAGGTGGAGGAACTGCACAGTCAGTGGGAAGAACTTTGCCTGAAGGTGAGTAAGAAAGAGAGGAGGTGGTGGGGCAGAGGACTGGTGTTCCAGCACACAATACACTCACCATGAGGGCCTTTAGAAATAAAGGGGGAAATGCACAGCCCACACAGGAAAAAAGAGAGGGAAAGTCTTGAACAGATCTATATAACATTATATTCAACATATAAAATTATAAAAGTTATATTGGAATAATAAAGTGTTGATTAATGTGTTGATAGTAAAGTTGGCAAGGTTTCGGACAAACAATTATTTTTTATATTTCACATCTGTTCCTTTATCACAAGTAAAAAAAAACAGGTAAAAAAGTGTTTATAATATCATATATCTGGAGACATACACATCTACCTTCCTGAATATGAAACTAATATTCTGTATTACTATGTGAGCCTTAATGTCTGTCTCCAAACTCCCTGAGTGGCATTTGAATCTTCTACTTTTTTAAATATTCGCCCCTATTCACACACTTGCATGACTTTTCTCTTGGAGTTTGCTGTTAATGTTAATCGAGCTTAATGTTAAGGTTCAATATAGCACTGGCTGTTATTCTGAGCTGTAAAGTTAAATTTCTCAAAGGCTCCAAAAAGTTGTAGTTACACAACTATAGTTTGAAGTTTTACAAACTTTAAACTTATGGCTTGAGAAGTAGGCTTAACAGTTATGTAGCTTATTAGGCAGAGATTAGATGTGTAGATAAATGGAAAACTCAGAAATGCATTGGTGTTTATGTGTGTGTGTGTGTGTGTGTGTGTGTGTGAGAGAGAGAGAGAGAGAGAAAGAGAGAGAACAGGTTGCAGGTGGACCCAGTCATTGGATTTGAATAGCAGATGGTTAAGCAGGACAATGTTCAGGCTTTTAGAGCTAGATCTTTTGTGTGGTTGAGTGGAGAACTCACATCCTCCTGGGCCAGTGGCAATCACAATAGATCTCTGCCTCTGGGGAGTAGTTATTCGCTATGTTAAATCGTGTAGACCCAGTTAATGAAATTGCATTAAAAGCCAAAATGATACAAATGGCGGGTGTAAAATGAGCTTGAATACTTAGCAGGAGAATCCCTTCACTAAGCAACCAGTTATTAAAAATTAACCTGGTAAATTTCTCTTAGTTGCACTCTGCTTATAAATAAAGTTATTGACAATGATTTCGCCGTTTTACTTCATTTCAAATTTCCAGGTGTGAAGTTAATGGAACTCTGAGGAAAGGATGCACTTTAGACTCTGCGATATTTGAAAGGGATTGGGCCTGAGGGAACTGAACCGTTAATGTCCCCTACTGTGCTATGGAGCTTGCAGAAAATAATAAAGGAGTTCTTACTGCCAGGCCATGCTTGTAGCTGTTGGAGCTACATTGGCTTTAACTTTAATTCATGGCGTGCGTTTTTCTGTTAAAAGCTCCTCATAAATAAAGGGTTTGCACTCATGCAGAAACATTTTGAAATCTTTGATTGGGTTAGGTTCTTTTGTTCATCCCCTTGAGAGGACACACTTGAGCTTTTTGAGGAGACAAAGAATTTTTTTGAATCTAAAAGAAGGTACAGTGTTTTTTTTTTGTTTTAGGGCAGATTAGACACATGAAGCCCTAACATGACAGAGTTTCTTTCTTTGCAACAAACACTACTTTTTTTGTTTTGGACAATAGTCCCAAAGAAGCTTTATAGAAATACTGATATTGATTTACATCCCTAATATGAGCAAAACAGAGATGACAGCGGCAGGAAGAAACTTCACTTAATGACATAAGGAACTAGACAAACTGAAATCTATCATCATCTGAGTGCCACCTGAGAGTTTATTGTACACAAGTTATACAATAAAACCACTATAGACCTTTTGCAGACATGTGACTACCATGACGTCAGTCACAACAGTGTGCGTCAGAAGCAAAAAAAAAATTTTTTTTTTGGAGCCAAAAATATTGATTCTAACATTTCTGCAAATTCAGTAGACTTATCTAATTTAGCTGATTACCTGATGATTACCCACCGGATTTCCTGATGGTTAAAAGGTTAAAAGAACCTTAAAAGACAAAAGAACCTTTCATGCAATATGTTGTGGTGGACCTGGTGGACTTATTTAAAACAGAATGAATGAAGAAGGAAATAAGGATATTAATTTTTAGAAGTTTGTTATTATAATATGATTACCTAAGATGGTATACAAGTATGTGATTCCTCCTGGATTTGGTGGAGTCACTCATTCAGTGCTTCTGCTGCAAATGAAACGACGCTATGGAATATGCTGTGCGTTACACTTCATAAAATAATGTGCAGGTAACGTTAACTAATACTGACAATTTTAGGTTTCTTATTAATAAATAACTAACTGTTCTGGGGTTCAATCTCAAATAGTGTTAACTGGAAAGATCCACACACCAAATAATGCCCTTGTTCAGCGGTTAGAGAGGGATTTGGAATTTAGCCTTGTGTTAGAAGCCAGTTAGCTGTGAAACACAACACGGACGGTTCAGCGGCAATTCAGAACAACACTTCAAAGTGGCCAACATTATTGGATGTGTTTTATTGCTAAAAACGCTTTCGTGATTGGTTTTGTATGTGGGTTTTGGCAATGGCATACAATGCCTTTACACATAACATTATATATATATATATATATATATATAAAGGCATGTTGTGTAAGACCTGGGATGAGCATAGGGTAGTGTTTATAAGGAAAATCTATAGATCTCATGTTTTTCCCCTTAAAGTAGGGGTGATAAACTGTGTTGGAAATGCAAATCTTTACGCTATCTACTGTAAGTCGGACCATCCACAACAACAGAATGTTAGTAACAAGTAAGAATATTACCTAGTAAAAGTTTGGTGAACATTTTTATGTATTACGCTAAATTTGTCTCTGTGTAAAGGTGTCCAAGCGTAAACAAGAGATTGCTGATCGACTGAACGCATGGACCATATTCAACGACAAACACAAGGAGCTTTGCGAGTGGTTAGGTCAGATGGAGAGAAAGGTTATGCACAGCAGTGATTACTTCAGCATCGAGGAGATGGTTGAGAAACTGAAAAAGGTAACACAAAGCACTCAGGTTGGAACATGTACATGTTGTCATGTTGTTTATAAAGATAATAGTACAGTATGGAGATGAGTTTGGCGCATCCAAAGGCAGGGCCCTTTAAACTTTTTGAGTTTAGGTTTTCATAGAGGTATTATATACGTAAATGTATGGGTTGTTTTGTGTAATGTTATGTTTATGTAAGGATTGCTAAGGAGCATAATTAAGCAATAATTAAGCATCTTTCTTGGAATAGTTCTTAGATTGTACTGTAAATCTAATATTTAATTGTTATAGTATAATAACAATATGTACCAAAATAATGTACTTTTTCTGATCATCATAATAATAATAATGCGTTTTACTTATATATTGGCGCCTTTCTTGTTACACAAGTTGCCTTATACATGCTGACAATAAAAGTAATTTTAGTTTAGCAAACATATTTTTTATTCATTTCCTCACTATCATTTATTTAGACAGAATAAATTAGGTCAAGCAAACACTCCTTATAGGGTCAACACTAAACATTCATGTAGTAGTTGGAACTCTTTTATCCTTTCACCACAATGTAACCTCTTTCATCATCTATAAGTGTTGCATTATACACCGGACACTCATTAGCACATAGTTTACTGTAGAGTCCTTTGACTAGGTTCACAGTGGCCCAGTAAAGATCAGGGACCTGAAAGCAGCCATTGTTTTTCCAAGGCGTTGTTATTGGCAACAGCAAGTGGAAGGCTTGGCTGACCAAAATGAGCAAGGCCAAACTAAACAAAACAGGTGAAGCCACAAACCCTCACTAATTGTAGAAATAAAAAGTAGTAGGGTCAACGGGTGTCTTCGCCTCTCCAAATTCAAATGAAGACACCTTGAAATGTTCGGTTTTTAATTAGAGACCCTGCTGTGAGATGGGCCAGAGTTTTGACAGCTGCTAGGCCTAGACCGAGGCTTTGTTTGGGATGCATTTGTTAATAAGTAAAGCATCCTATAGTCCTTTTGTAAAGCAGCTGGAGCTCACTGTTTGTATCTTGCCAGGACTGCATGGAGGAGATTAACATCTTCAGCGAGAATAAGAGACACCTCACGCGGCTGGGGGAGCAGCTCCTATTAGCCAGCGACGAAGCTAAAGAGACCAACATCCATGGCATGCTGCAAGACGTCAATGACCGTTGGCAGCATCTGTTTGACCAAATTAATGCCAGGTGAGAAAACCGGGGTCACCATACAAGAAGCAGTGCATTGTGGGTCTTATGTATTTCTGCAAATAGAGCATCTGTGTCTAGTCAACTGTACAGCTTCCAGCGATTACATGCTACTCTTATTTCATGATTTTACTTTTTATGATACACAGTGGAATTTACAGCAGGTTTGAAAGGGTCTGACTTTTTTATTTAAGACTTAAACTGGCGAAGATAAAATAAATAAAAAAAGACAGAGGGCCTTATTTTTTTACTTATTTACTGTATATTAACTGAAAACCCTAAGTGTTCCCGAAAATATGTCTGTAAATCAGCTTAATAAAAGTCAGCTTAATTAAAAGTCATTTCATTTGAAAGGCAAGTTAAGTTTCTTGTGTAAAGTTCCTGTGAAAGCTGGTTAATCATCTGCTAGCCACTAGAGTACAAATATTAACTTGACATTAATTGAGGAACGAAATGTATTTAGTGTCAGAAAGGAAAAGAAATTTCATTTGTTTGGACAGATGTTTGGACACACTTCTAATTCCATGGTATTTCTTTCTACATTGTAAAAGAATGCAGAAGGCATCCAAAATTTGCAATAATCTCCTTTGAACAATTGAGATGTACTGCTACTGTAAAGCCTTCATAACAGCCTGGTAAGTGCTGTTAATTTGTTGATGCTGTTAATTTGCAATTTTCGAGGCTGATAACTCTAAATGAACTTAAGTAAGTTTTGGTCTTGCTTTCTTGTGATGGTCTTCATTTGAACCAGTAAAGGCGATTGATGGGTTTTTTAAATGCACCTGACAATGACAATATTGTTCTTGCAAGAACTGTCCCAGAAGAGCTAACTGTTGACCCGTATCTTAAATCAACAATTGGCTGTACATAATAAGTACATAATCCCATCAGTGTCATTTTATAGTTGAAAAAATCTCCAGTGTTGTTCTAGATTGTAGAAACTAAATCACGTAGAATTAGAAGTGTCCAAAATTTTGACTGGTACTGTATGTGTTAGATAAGAATATCTACAATTTTGTCTGGAGTTTATACTGTTATTGCTCCCTAGAGATTATGGTTTTCACATCTGAGGAATATAACCAGGGGTTTCAGTTTATGCAGCCTAAGAGTTTTTGTTCCGTGTATCACTTCACTGATGACCGTGATATAGATAGAGTCAGACAGATGGTGCTGGTGGGGGAGGCAGGGATATTTAACCAACCTACTAGTGCTGGCTTTGCCATATGGCTGGCCGAAGTATTGCAGTCGGCCTATGCAGATCCCTATTCTTGTTTGTGTGTTTGTATGGGGTGAGAAGGGGTGGGGGTCTCGAGGTGAGGGGAGAATGAGACATGTCATGTCATATTAGCTATGTGAAACAATGGGCTCAGGTGAGTATACACTCACTAGTGCTGCAGGCCATGTCCACATGATCGTGATGTCAGTTCTGCTCCCAATGGATTCTGATTGTGCCATTGCAATGTACTTGTTATAATCCCCATGAAGCATAAAGCAGATATCAACAGTCTGCATGTTTGGGTTCGGGCAGAGATTATCAGACAACTTTTACTGTTGCGTATATGGACAAATCTAAAATTGACAGGGTCTAAAATTGTCTTTGCCCTAATTTTCATTATAAATAAGATCTTTAAAAGAGTTCACAGATGCATACAAACTCTTTTAATATAATGTGTAAAAATTGCCATATAATAATAATAATAATAATAATAATAATAATAATGATGATGATGATCATATTCTATATCATTATTATTCATCATAAGATCAGGTTTACTCTTTTATCTTATACTGTATTTTATTGGTAAACTATTTGTTTATTTGGGGCATTTTTAATTAGGTTATAATACAGCTCTATCCATGACCCAACTGCTGAACTGCAGTCGTTGTGGGTTCTCTGTCTCAAGTGAGGGTAACTATGGTTACCAGTTTTGAGTGGGGATAGTGGTGGTAGTGGGTTGCCATGGTGCCTTTCGAGAGACAGGGAGACACATTGTGCTGTGCAGTAGAGATAAAAGCCTTGAGGAGGACAATAAAGAGAGACCAGCAGTAGACATGCTCCAAAATGTGTTTTTTTTAAAAGGCCAAAATTTTAGTTCTGTGCTGTAAAATGTTGTCTGTTCTTGGTGTTTAAGAGAAGGAAATTGTTTGCACACATGCACGTATGTTCCATCTGTTCCCCTTATATCTGCTTTCAGAGAGGACAAGCTGAAAGAGACTCTGGCTGCTGTGCAGCGACTAGATAAGAACATGAGAAACGTGCGGAGCTGGCTGTCCCATATTGAGGCGGAGCTGTCCAAGCCTGTCACCTACAGCATCTGCAACGAAGACGAGATCCAGAAGAGACTGCAAGAGCAGCAGGCAAGCCACTAGTTGGAGTTTTAAAAAATCAAGGAGCACATATTCACGGCATAAGAGTTAATAATGAAATTGTGCATCCTAGTACTCACAAAATACAAGGGGTGTTCAAGTCAAGACAGGGCCTTTGATTGTGCACTAAAACAGAACATAGTTATTAGAGTACAGTAACACTAATGAACTTATTACAGCATTCCACTAGTGCTTAGATACCATCAAGGTGGAAAGTTTTCTCAGTATACCAGAGCCATGATCAGCCTGCCTGCTTAAAGTGTGAAATTCTGGCCTCCTGAGAACTCCTAAATATGTAGAAATATCTTAGAGCGAGGTCAGGACTGTGTCATTGCTATACTGTACTTAAAGTCTTCTGTAAATGTTAATTGGTTTTATGCCTTCAATCAGTCCAACATTGAATGCTACTCATGCAATGATCTATAGGTTTCTCAAGCAGTTGCATGCAAGCTTGATTAAAAAAGAGATACCACTACCATTTCAGTCCCACTGCCTGACTACTTTGTGTTTTCTAAATGCATACAAGGACTATTGAATGTAATTCGGGATAATTAAATGTACTGTATATATTACAAATTAGTGTTTCTGCATTATTGATTCATTTTATGCCTTTTAAATCTTATTACTGTGTGTTCAGGAGCTCCAACAGGACATTGAACAGCACGCAGAGAGCATAACATCTCTCCTCAATTTGTGTGATATGGTGCTGCACGATGAGGACGTCTGCAGCAGCAGTAATAACGAAAATGATTCAATACAGCAGACCACTCACAGCCTGGACCAGCGCTGGAGAAACATCTTTTCCATGTCCTTAGAAAGGAAGACAAGGTAGTCTAGACAACTTGACTTATAGGCACATTCATTTAAAAATGTTGTATTTTATTATATAATAAACATATCAAACTTTGCAGGATTGAGGAAACATGGAAGCTGTGGTGTAAGTTTCAGGACGATTGCTCGCAATTCGAAGACTGGCTAAACATCGCTGAACACACTGCTGCTGAACCCGAGTCATCTGATGTTCCTTATACTGTGGCTAAAGAGGAGCTTAAGAAATATGAGGTGAGATTCAGCTTCATCTGTTTTTGTGGCACATTTAAGACATCTTACAGCGACATATCACATAAATGCAAACACTGTGCACAGTGAAAATGTGTGCTTTTTTTAACTGGCATCGGAATTTGAGGAACTGATTCTTTGGGAGCTGTGGATTGCAGTCTGGGGTCTTCATGCAGCAGTCATTTTTTCCTGCGCATCCCATAGATGCATGATCGGATTGAGATCTGAAGAATTTGTGGCCAAATCAACAACGTTAAACTCTTAGTCCCGCACATGGCAGGCTGTGATGCACTGGGTGATCTGATACCTTTCTCTCATAGCCAGCATTGACCTTTTTCAGCAATTTGTCACACATTGCCATTTCTGTGAGATTGGACTGGACGGGTTGTCCTTTGGTTCCCAGTCGAATAAAAGAGCCTTGAGTGCTCGTGATCTTGTCACCAGTTTAGTGGTACGTGATTGATAATCAGTGTTATTGAATTCACCTGGCATTGGTGTTAATGTTTTGGCTGATCTCTGTGGGTATATAGGTATGTAGGTATATAGGTATACCTGTAGGTATGTAGGTAAGTATAAAGTTTGTCTGTTGTAATAAGACAAACATTATATAGTATGCATAAGTAATATACTAGACAGAAACTTGAATTTGTAGCATTGCATAAATCAATTAATAGAAATTTTATATAACTTGCAAAAGACCGTATGTTTTTACCAAGCACTGGTTTCCTAGAAAATGTGTTTGAAACCAGGTAAAGACTTTATGATCACTTGGTATTACAAGCATAGAGAACTGGGATATAGATCGTAGTCATGCCTGTAAATGCTAAATGATTTATTATCATGCATACTTTTCTCTCAGGCATTCTATAGAAAGGTGCATGAAAAACTGGTCCAACTAGAAATGATTAACAGCCATTACCGACGGCTGGCCCAGGAGAACCGCACTGACTCAGCTAACAGGTTGCAGACCATGGTGCACCAGGCCAACCAACGCTGGGACTCTCTATATAAGAGAGTAGTAGCCATACTGCGCAGGCTGAAGGTGAGTCTGCCACAAATATTATTATTATTATTATTATTATTATTATTATTATCATTATCATTATCAACTATTATCAACTATTATTAATTAATTAATTAATTAATTAATTAATTAATTAATTTATATTATTATTATTAATAATAATAATAATAATAATAATAATAATAATGGTCCTCTCTGAAACAAACTAATTAATGACTACCAGACACACAAATACTAATCAGTTTATCTTGTCCTTCCTTAGTACGTAAAGGCTTTGATGTTTTGGGTCGTTATTAAACCAACACTTGTATAAAACCTATTGATCTACAAGCCTCAGTAATAGAACAAAACTGTGAAGACACTTTGGAAAATTGACCAGGTTTTCTTTCCCTGCAGCATTTTACATCTTTAAAAGAGGACTTTGAAGGGAAACGGGAGGGCCTGCTGGTCTCGTTGACTGAGATGGACTTACAGCTTACCAGTGTGGAGCACTTCTCAGAGGGCAACAAGGAACACAAGCTGAAAAGGCTCAAAGTAAATCTAAACTTCTATTACATATTATAATGGGATACGCATCCATACAGTCCTACTAGAAACAGATATTTACCTTCACCGCAGCAGATTTGTCAGAATACAGAAGAGAAACAAGTAGCATGTCTCACCCTCCATATAATGATGTTACACAGTTACACTAGGCTTCTCCAGAGATGTTAATATATATTGGTTATAGATCGTCTATAAAAGTGATCCTTGAGGGGTTTTTTGAAGGCCTTTTGTTTCTCGAACAGGTTGTTCTCAGAACCCTCTTTTGTAGAGTTTTACACTAAATGTTTAAGATGATCTTGATAGGAAAACCCAAAGAACCATTTGGGGTACATGAGCACGAATATTCATACAGCTGAACTCCTTGTTTAAAGGGTCTGAAGAAGAAGATAACTCAGTACACAGATAAGATCGATGCGCTGATTGTGTCCGGCGAGGGTCTGATTCAAAGGAGTGTTCCCTTGGATGCTGTGCTTATAGAGGAGGAGCTCGAAGAACTGCATTCCTACTGCCAGGAAGTGTTCAGCCGAGTGGGCTTTTTCCACCAGCGCCTCACCAGCCCCCAGCCTGTACGCTTCGCTTCAATCTCATCATCATTCACTCTTCGAACCTACACGTTACACAGACATGTGCTAAAATGTGTTGCTGAAAATGGAAATCCATGACCTGTTATAAGGTTATGGTGTGTGCATTCAGTCATTTGCTTGTAAAAATCCAACACAAAAATAACTCCAGTACACAAATCAATCAATCTAGTTTCTCCCATGAACTGTAGTATTAGATGTTAAAATACACAGTAATTACATCTAAGCAATATTTAATAATAATAATACAAATGAACATGCAACATTCACTTTATTAGGAATGAAGCTGTGCTCAAATGAGCTGTGACGTTTATCAAAAATGGATGGATAGAGATTGGAAAAACTATGGCTTGGTCCTTTTCTGATTGAATTTAACATTCTTGAAATGCTAGCCCCTTCAGATCATCTCAGTTTTAAGGGGGTCTTAAACAATACTACACTAGAACCCATAAAAAATAGACAAGTACAAACAGCTTGCTCACCCACTCCCACCCATTCTTATACCCAGACCTAAAAAATGACACCATTTACATCAGCGTAAACTGCAACTGAAGCAATTTGTCTTTAAATTATTTGTAAGTTTAAAACATAAAAGTTTTATAGCACAGCTTTATACTGTAAATAAATGTTTTTTTTAAAGATAGACTGTCCAGTTTAAGTGAGTCTGTAACCTTTGATTTCTGTTCTTGATGTTTGATGTAAATATTTACCGAAAGATTTTTCCAATTACATGTGGGCACCTAATAAATTGGCCACTATTGGCCTTTACAATATAATAACACAGTTTTATAGACCTAACATCCTTTCCCTCTCTGCATTGTTTTTTTTTTCAGAGATTAAGCAATCCCGAACTCGGTACCAGCGAGAGTACTGCGGATTCTGATGGAGCCGACCCAAGCCACGACACGTCCACGTCTTCCATGTCCCTTCTGGTCCCGCCACAGGAGCGGTCAGGCTATGAGACACCGCTGAGTGTCGACTCCATCCCCTTGGAATGGGACCATACTGGAGATGTGGGTGGTTCATCTTCACATGAGGAGGATGATGATGCAAGCTTCTTCAGCTGCCGCTCAGGTAACTACTGGATACTAACATTCTGATTGGATCTGTCTAGTGATGAGTTACAGAGCATTAGTTGGTTTATCACAAGTGGTAATCAGGTTATTCAAGTATATATTGCTGTAATGTTTAGTGTGAGACATGATTAGTTAAGTTTTATAATGTATTATTTTACAACACGTAGTGAGCACACATATTCAATTAAATTTAAATTTAGTTCATTTGTATAATTGACATTGTCGCAAAGCAACTTTACACAATCAAAAAAATAATTTAAGTTTGTTTGAAATGTGAAAATGAGAAGACTTTGATAATGATAAGAAATAGTGAATGGAAAGCCATTTGGTATTCAGACACATTTCGTGCTTCAGGTCACCTGAATATTCTTATGTAGGTCTTTGGATTTATTATCAATTGTTAGCTACACCGCATACTCTGGCCCGACCATCACTTACTGTAGTGTACAGTAATACAGTAATCAGACTTGTGCATCTGTCGGGTCTGTAAGCAAAGTGAGAACTCCTACCTAACTAGGTGTACCCTGTCAAACTTGCAAGTCTGTTCAGATGAAAGCATTAACCAAAATAAAAACGTGGAACTGTAATTTAACACCGATAGTGCCTAATAATTGCTTTACAGAAAGATCTCTAAATACCTAAACGTATAGCTGCTGAGTAAAGGTTCAGTGGAAAATAAATTAATATTGTTTATGGACACTGAAATGCTGACCGGAGTTCCTTTAAGAATGAAAAAAAAAATCACTTTTTCATTTTAAAGCATATATTAGTGGCTTTTATCAAGGAAATATGAAAAATGATCATTATTTCTATTTGCACATAAAATCTAATACATTGAGATTAATGTGTTAATGATTAATATTTCATTGTAAGTGATTGAAAATGCGGAACTGTTTCTTAATGAATATATAAAAAAAAATTCTAATAGGAATTTTTGCTATTTTTTATATAAAGATATTTTTAAAGGATTCATTAGTGGCAGGAAAAATAATAAAATTGCAATTGCAACCATTTACCATATATTTGTTTATCTATCTATCTATCTATCTATCTATCTATCTATCTATCTATCTATCTATCTATCTATCTATCTATCTATCTATCTATCTATTTGTTCTCAAACTGTAAAATCAAAGTAAACATAAGTGACAGGAAGTTTATCACAAAATGTGTGCTTTATAATCATCTTTTACTAGTTATATTTAAATGTGTTTGAATGCTACCAAATTACCCAAAATGTCTGCGCCTGTGATGTACTTCCTTCCCTCAGGTGTGGAAGGCACAGAGAGCTCTGAGGCATTTGTAGACTCCACAATGCAGCCTTTCACAGATACCTCGGGTAGGCAACAGCCATCTCCAGAAGTGCGACTTTAGCTGGGCATGCTGCACACTCCCACACCCCTACTTACCCCTTTGTTCGCTGCTTTCCTATCCCTTAATTCTCATCACCTCCTGTGCCGTTCCTATTCTATTGAGCCATGTCTATTGGTAGACTGGGTACACAAGGCATCCAAAAAAAAAAAAACTTTTTGTACTGGGCTCTTTTTCTCTTTTTTTTAGTCTCTCATGAACGAATATACTTTCTTTCTGTCCTCCCCCTGGCACAGCTGCTCTGTGTTGAAGGCATGAAAGCTTTAGCCGAGTGCAGAGAGGGAGAGCCGAGAGCCAGTCTTGTCCACGAGAAAGAGAGGAGGAGAGGGCACGGAGAGGTTAGACTCCTCGCTCTCAGCCGGCTCCATCCGCCCACACCCTCTCCCAGTCCACAGCTGCTGCATGGCACAGTGTTGAATGGCATGCCATGATAACACTGATGATACTAACACTTTTTTTAACCTCAGGAATGAAGAGGCAGTGCACCATCAAAGCTTTGCTACTTGTCCATGTGTTGCTGTTTATGCACTGATTCAGTCATAATTGCTTTCTTTCCTTCTTTCTTCTTTCCCAATCCCAGGACGAGACCTGGCATCTCACAGATGGCACTCACGAGCTGTTCCAGACACAATCCCCTTTTCCCTTCCTGATACAAAAGATCTTCCTGAACATGAAAGCACACCTTATAAACAAGGCTATGTGAGTACAAACATATAATAAATATAATAAGTCAGTTTCTAAAGTAGTTGCTGTCAATCAAAAAATGGAGCATTACAATATTTATTAAATTACAAGATGCGTTCAAGTCAAACTGGGACTTGTGATGGAATTTCTCAAGAATGAAGGCATCAAAAGGGTGATTGACATTTACAAAAGATTTCAAGCACAGTACAGTGATGAGCTTGATGTTATAAAGCGGGAACGCTGGGATAAGTGCATTAATGTTGCAATGGAATTGTATCGACAAATCGGTTTGAATTGAGCGGCCCTTGTAGAACCAGATGTAACTCTGCATGTGGCTGGGACTTCAGCTTTTATTTTATTAAAATTCCCAGTATTTAAAGCACAAACAAATCTTTCAGTTATTTATAGTTATAGTTGTATAGTTATAGTTCAGTTATTTATATCTATATATGAATAATATGCTATATCTGTATATCCTCTTGACCTTATCCTCTGACCAATATCATATTTTCCCAATTATAGGCTCAGCTCATGTCTGAGTGCAGCAGCAACGTCAAGAATGTGAAAAAGGTGTCACTCATCCTGGATAATGATGAACATCATGAGGACCAAGGAGGTCTCACCAGCCTCAAAACGGCAGATAAACAATCCAGTAAATAACCCACAAGTCCCCTGAAAATTTTATTCACTATGTAGATGCCTAGTTTAATACACACTACACCATGTGTAACAATATAAATTAATAAACTGATACAAAATATGATTTCAAGGCAAAGGGCAGATAGACTACTTTATATTACGATATATTATTTTTATTATTCCTTTCCGCCGTGTCACGTGTAGATATCATGCAGCTTGGTAAACACCACTCTTAAGTAAAACCTTAACACAGTTTTTACACGGAGTTATACGACAGTATGTGACAGTTGTCATTAAGGTTTTAAGTAGGTGCTTATGTAAAGCCTATATTACCTATATTTCTTTTTCATCATGGTTTAATATTAAAGCTGCACGAATTTGTTGTACTTGATTGGACATAATTTTTTGCTTCCTTATATGAGTATACAGTACCACTCTGCCTACTGCTTATCCTGTCACTTTATATTCAACACACTCAGTTCACAAACAGATAGAGGCAGTAAGCACTTGAATCCAGGAAAACTCATGACATATTTAATCACACTGATCTAGTCTGAGATTTATCCTCCCTCAGCCTCCATTAATATGCTTCCTTGTTCTCTGCAGGAGTGATCGAGCGCTGGGAGCTCCTCCAGGCACGGGCTGTCAGAGAGGAGCAATGCTACAGCAGAGACCGGAAACAGCTGACATTGGACCTGCACAACATAACTTCTTGGCTGAGCCAAGTCATCCCTGAGCTTAAGAAACTCCAAAATGCAGAGACGGCATGTGTTAATGTACAGATCATGGAGGCGCGGGTGAAGGAGCTAAAGGTGTGAGCTGATGAAGGGTTTGGATAGTTCACTCACTCACTCACTCACTCACTCACTCACACACTCATCGTCTATACAGCTTTATCCTACAGTATATACAGGTTTGTGGGGGGGCCTGGAGCTTATCCCTGAAGACTTAGGGTACGAGGCAGGGTACAACCTAGACAGGGTGCCAATCCAGCACAGGGCACATACATACAATGCAATACATTCACACTCAATGGACAATTTTTGGAACGGCAATAAGCCTAAACACTCTTTGGAATGAGGAAACCGGAGTACCCGGAGGAAATGGGGAGAACAGGCAAACTCCATGTTCACAGACTCAAAGTTAAGAATCGAAGCCGGAGACAAGAGACAGTGCTAACCATTAAGCCACCGTCCCACCTTGGATCATTTAATGATATACAAAATGCTTTTTGTTTTAACACAATTTTATATAAAATGAGCATTCATAGCACTGTATAATAGGAAAATGGCAGGTAAAAGCTTAATACACTTTCAGTTTTAATTATGCGCTCTATTACATTATAGAGTTGAAATGCAGTAGCAGCTTGATTACTTAAAAGTAAAGTCTTACACAGGACACAAACTGAGATAAATGTATTTTATTGTTTATTTTATTTGAATTGAAACACATGTACATTCCAAAACAGTGTTAATTGTTGTTTCTTTTTTATGACCATAACTGTTATGCAGTTATTATGGTTATTATCCTCCACGCCTTCCCAGCCCACTCCCATCTTTAAATCAAAGCAATTTCCCTCACTTGCTGAAATATGTCTAGACCATCTGTCTATGATACATTCTCTCACTCTGCTCTCCTCTGTATCTTACAGGACATGCAGAAGGCTTTTGCTCGCTATAAGACGCTGATGCTGAGTCTGAACCTAGGTGAGCGTGAGCTGGCATGTGAGACGGGTCGCGAGGTACAGCAGCTACAGGAAGACTTGTGCAGCATGAACCGGAGTTGGACCGAGGCCTGCTCGAGCCTGGAGGAGTGGGAGGACGGTTTGCGAAAGTCTTTCATGCATTGCCAGGTGAGAAGCCTGAATTAAGTGGTAAACCTGGGTGTTACTGAAAAAAGAGCAAGCTCTGTAAATTAACCCACATTAGGTGTGAGATTATGCTTAGTTTCTTCTTGTGTGACTCATTTGTATCCACTAGGCCATTTTGCACATTTAACACATGATGTAAAGTTAAGTTAAAGTTTATATTTATTGTTGAAGCTTGCTTTAGACATATAACAGTAATGCAATTTTGTCCTTTACTTTTTTGTGTTCAAGATAGAAAGTAAAGAAATGCCATAAAAATATAATTCCTATTACCAGCATGGCAGGCATTAATGGCTCAATCATTGTCTTCTCACTCGCCTCGAATCCCAGATGATACGGCAAACCCAGCCACTGGATCCAGGACATCCTTATAATGCCAGTCTGAAGCCAGGAGAGAAATGGGAGGGTTGTGTCAGGAAGGGCATCCGGTAGATCCCCTGTGCCTAGTTATATGTGCGGATCAGATGCCTCACTATTGTGACCCCTTAACAGGAGCAGCCAAAAAACAACAAGCAGCACATTTCCAGGGTTTTTTCTTATAGACAGTTAAATTTTTTTCATTTTCATTGCATTGCATTTTTTTCCCCTATTTTCACCCTCTATTTGGTCACATGTCACTGCCCATCAGCTCTCGACAAGAAAACTACCAAGTGTTTCCTCTGAAACACTTGATCTGCATCTTTCTACACTGCTGCGTCATCACACAGCATACACACTTGGAGGAAAGTGCTATTAGCTCTCTTCCACATACATGAGCTCACAGTCACCCATGTTTGGCTATCGTGGCTCTGATAGGATGCCATCTCTACTACAACCTGAACTTAGTTAAGAAAGGCTGTGACATCATTGGGATTCGAACTTGTGATAGGGCGAATGCTTTGCCGGAAAGCCTTTATGTACGATATTCAATTCAATTCAATTCAATTTTATTTGTATAGCGCTTTTAGCAATTTTCATTGCCGCAAAGCAGCTTTACATAGTCAAAAGAATTATTTAGGTTTGTATGAAGTGTGAGTTTGTATGGATCAAAATGGTCAGTTTGTCCCTGGTGAGCAAGCCGAGGGCGACAGTGGCAAGGAAAAACTCCCTGAGATGGTAAAAGGAAGAAACCTTGAGAGGAACCAGACTCAACAGGGAACCCATCCTCATTTGGGTAAAACAGAGAGCAGTAAATGATCTTCATTTATACAGTGTATAGGGTGGCAGGCAGTTTAGCATAACAGTTGATGTTAATATGGAGTCCAGGTAGTTTTTGAAGACTCTAGGTAGACTTGTAGGAAGTTCCAGTCCTAAACTAACGAACTGTCAAGTCCCCAGAGAAACAGTTGCCAACACCAGTCGAGGCCAGAACCATTTTCTAGGTAGAGAGACTCATTCCCAGACACCAGACGCATCCCAGAGAGACACACGGGGCATCCATGTGACGAGATCTTCAGCCAGAAGCGGGGCACCAGGATGGGTCAGACAGGTCCGGAGGGCAGAGGGAGTCTGGATCACTGGCAGCTCAGGAACGACATGTGTAGCTCGACAGAGAGAGAGAGAAAGAGTGAAAGTGGGGACAGGAGGAGAGAGGAAAAAGAAAGAGGGGGGGAAAGAGAAGAAGAGGAGAGATGGCAGTTAGGTATGGTCACAGTCACACAATGTATAATGTGAATGTATATTAACTGTAGAGTGCAAGCAGAGACTCCGGCAGGACTAACTATGACAGCATAACTAAAAGGGAGAGCCAGAAGGAAACACAAACATGAGGGCTTCCTGAGATGTAAAGCAAACAATCACCTCACCGTCAGCAAACCTGAGTGATCAATGAGAGTGAGGAAGACAGCATCCAAACATACCAGTTCACCATAATACTCTACGTCCATGAGTCCCCCAGATCTGCTCCTTTACCTATGGAAAATCTATTTATAAAAATGCTTGGCTAAATAAATAGGTTTTTAGCCTGGACTTAAACACTGAGACTGTGTCTGAGTCCCGAACACTATTTGGAAGACTATTCCATAACTTTGGGGCTTTGTAAGAAAAAGCTCTGCCCCCAGCTGTATTTTTCATAATACGCGGTACTGACAAGCAGCCTGCATCCTTTGATCGAAGTAGGCGTGGCGGATTGTAAGACACTAGCAGTTCGCTCAGGTACTGCGGCGCGAGACCATTTAATGCTTTATATGTCAAGAGTAGTATTTTGAAATCAATGCGAAATTTCACAGGGAGCCAATGGAGTGAAGATAAGATAGGGGTGATGTGCTCATATCTTCTGGTTCTGGTGAGGACTCTCGCTGCTGCATTCTGGACTAGCTGAAGCTTATTTATGCATCTAGCTGAACAACCAGACAGTAAGGCATTACAATAGTCCAACCTAGAGGTGATAAAAGCATGAACTAGTTTTTCTGCGTCGTTTAGCGACAATAAATTTCTTATTCTGGCAATATTTCTGAGGTGAAAGAATGCTATCCTGGTAATATTATCTACATGTGCTTCAAATGAAAGGCTGGAATCAATAATCACACCAAGGTCTTTTACTGTTGCATTTGATGGAACAGAAAGGCCATCTAAAGTTACGGTGTGATCTAAAATTTTACTCCTAGCTGTATGCGGTCCTATGACTAGAACTTCTGTCTTATCCGGATTTAGCAGAAGGAAGTTAATTAGCATCCAATTTCTTATGTCCTGCACACATTGCTCAATTTTAGTAAGCTGTTTTTTCTCATCAGGTTTTGCTGAGACATATAACTGTGTATCGTCGGCATAACAATGAAAACTAATACCATGCTTACGGATTATGTTCCGTAAATTATGCCCAGAGGAAGCATGTAAAGGGAAAAAAGCAGTGGACCTAAAACTGAACCCTGCGGAACGCCAAACTCCACTAGAGAACATGCAGAATAATCACCATTTAAGTCTACATACTGATAACGATGGGTCAGATAGGATCTGAGCCAGGAGAGGGCTGTACCCTTAATTCCCACTACATTTTCTAATCTGTGAAGAAGAATAGCGTGATCAACAGTGTCAAAAGCTGCACTAAGGTCAAGTAATACAAGCATAGTTACACAACCCTGATCAGAGGCCAATAGAATGTCATTTACTACTTTAACGAGCGCTGTCTCTGTACTGTGATGAGGCCTAAATCCTGACTGATACAGTTCATGTATGCCATTTCTATTTATATATAAGCATAGCTGCTCCGCTACTATCTTTTCCAGGATCTTAGAGATAAAGGGGAGGTTTGATATTGGTCTGTAACTGGACAGCTGACACGGGTCGAGGTCAGGTTTCTTAATTATTGGTTTGATAACTGCTAATTTAAAAGATTTTGGAACATAACCAATGCTGAGTGAAGAATTAATTATTCTCAACAGGGGT
This sequence comes from Clarias gariepinus, assembly GCF_024256425.1. Classification (NCBI taxonomy): domain Eukaryota; kingdom Metazoa; phylum Chordata; class Actinopteri; order Siluriformes; family Clariidae; genus Clarias; species Clarias gariepinus. The sequence continues at coordinate 8,146,773 of NC_071126.1, read as the reverse complement.
TCTATTATTGCTGGTACTATCTGTTTAAGAAAATGTGTCGGTACAGGATCTAATATACAGGTTGATGAATTTGCAGAAGAGATGAGTGAAATTAGTTCATTCTCTTCAAGGGGAGTAAAGTATTCTAGGTTCTGGTCTGACATGGCTAGATTAACATCTGCATCAATTACATTGTTCGGTTTCAAAACCTCAATTTTATGCCTAATATTTACAATTTTATTATTAAAAAAGTTCATGAAGTCCTCACTATTGCATGATGTTGTTGTGGAGATTTCTGCAGTGGTCTTATTTCTGGTTAATTTGGCTACAGCATTAAATAAGAATCTAGGATTATTTTTGTTATTTTCTATAAGAGTGGAGAGATATGTTGATCTAGCTACACTAAGAGCTTTTCTATAGTTCAGGATGCTCTCCTTCCATGCTATTTGAAATACTAGTAATTTAGTTTGACGCCATTTACGTTCTAATTTCCGAGCGGCCTGTTTTAAAGTGCGCGTGTGATCGTTATACCAGGGAGCAAGTTTTTTATCTCTAATAGTTTTTCTTTTGACTGGAGCTACATTATCTAGGGTATAGCGAAATGTCGACTCTAAATATTCAGTCGCCTGATCGAGTTCTGTGGGGTCAGACGGTGATCTAATCGAAGTTGGGAACTCTGGGAGATTACTGATAAAACTCTGTTTGGTAGTTGATGTGAATGTACGTTTCATACGGTAGCGCGGCGCTGTGTGTACATTATTATTGTGACACACTTGAATTGAGACAAGATAGTGGTCTGAGATAACTTCAGATAGTGGTATTGTGAATAAATTTCTTATACTTAATCCAAATAATATTATTAAATCTAAAGTGTGACCTGCTTTATGAGTGGGTCCTACTACACACTGATTTACTCCTACCAAGTCCAGTATAGACATAAATGCAGTTCTCAGAGGGTCTTCTGGGTTTTCAAAATGAATATTAAAATCTCCAGCAATTAACACTTTGTCTACAGAAACGACTAGGTTTGAGAGGAAATCTGCAAATTCACTAAGAAATTCAGAGTACGGCCCAGGAGGTCTGTAAATGACAATTAGCGGGATCGAATGAGCTGACTTAATATAGTTAAATACACTTATGTTACTATAAAGAATTTCAAATGAATTAAATTTGTGTCCGTGTTTTTGTATAATAGTCAAATTATCATTGTGAATAACTGCGACGCCTCCTCCTCTACCAGTTAACCGAGGCTGGTGTATGTAGCTGTATCCAGGAGGACTAGCTTCATTTAGAGCTACATACTCGATACGATATGAGTTCAGTTTATGGTTAAGACATTCAAAAGTTGGTCTTTTTTTTTTTTGTAGGAGTTCCATGAGACTTTACACTCACTCTTGCTGTGGCTGGCCCATGCTGAAAGCAGAAGGTTCACTGTTAACATTCAAGATCCGTCTGTTCTGCCCTCTGTGCTGAACGAGCACAAAACTGCTCTGATGGTGAGACTGAGAGCAAGCCCTTATTATGTGTAATATGCAGGCATAACCAGTGTCAATAGGAGAGTAAAAAAATTTCTGATGCAAGTAAAGGAAAAACATGCATGCATGCGCATAAGATAAAACACTTGATTATTAGAGGTATAGAATTCTGCAGTGGCACAAAACGACAGGATGAGTCTGTTTATTTATTTTATTTGTGAGTATTATGCACAGAAAAACAAGGTTTTAAATAATGTCTGTTTAAGGAAAAAAATTGATTTTTAAAACATGCTTAGTTCTTTGTTAGCTCTGTTAAGATGATAGTGTATTAATAAACCTAAAAACAGAGTAGTTAACAAATCTTTAATCATTAATTATGTAACTAAGTGAGTTCTGGCTAATAACAAATAAAAGTTCAAATAAATAAATAGTAAATGCAACACTGCACCAGTTGCCACAATTACTATGGCTAGCCATCGTACAGGTACTGTAATACAAATATCCCTCCAAAAAAGTGATAACCTCAAGTTCATATCTGCTTTTACTGATTATTAGGATTAAAATAATTCATTTGTTAATGAGCTGTACTGCCCCCCCTGGTGGTAGGGTCTGGAAGAGGAGCTGAAGTCCAGGCAGATGCAAGTGTCATCTCTGCAGGATATCACCGATGAGCTCCTCCCCCAGTCAGGCCCAGAGGACGACTTCGAGGCCACAGAGAAGCTCCACGTCATCTGTAACAAATTACGGCTGCTGCGGCGTCAGGTCAAGCAGGACCTCCAAACTGTTCAAGGGCGCTTGGTAAGAGCAAATTGGACTGATTTAAGAACGCTGCCACATTAAGTTATATCAGAAATAAAAGAAGCCATCATAGGTGGATTAAGGTACATGTGTCTGCATCCAGGCGGTCCGGGGTCAAATTTAGAACAAACAATAAAAAATAAATATGAATAAATTCTGACCCCAGAGTTATTATGAAATGTAGAGGTAATTTTAAACCAGTGCCAGTCTGACACATGGTCTTCTACTCAAAAAAGCCATTACATTTATCACAGCATTCTGTTAAATTTATTTTCCAGAACAGGAACTGTCTTAAATTAAGCTCTGTTATATTTTATTTAGTGTTTTGCGAATTTATTATATGATGGAGAGAGCAAAAGCCGAAACAGGAAATGTGTTGTCTGTTATTATTATTATTATCATCAAAGCTGGGATGGACAAATCGAACAGATTCTCCTCCATCTAAACCCAGTACTGATGTATGAAGATTTCCATTATGTTAATTAAGAAAGTTTAAACTCGTATTTTCTATTCCAGTTAGCTAGTCTTTTAAACCTGACCATACATCATTTGCTGTAGCAGTTCATTTACTTCTGATGAATCATTTCACTTGTAGTGAGGCATGCCATAAGCATTTAGGGAATTTATGAACAAACCATATGCACGTATGAAAATTCTCTAAATTATTATGATCTCCAATGATATGAGTCACCTAATAATTATGCTTATAGCACAATTCCTATTATTTAGCCTAGTGAGATGCAGCCTTGTGAGAATAACAGTAGCTACATTTGCATGGATAATACTTCAGTCAGATTGAAATCATTCTGATTAAGACATTGGATGGATGGATGGATGGATAGAACTTTATTGTCATTGCACAGTGCAGGTACTCAGAAACAAAATGAAGTTAAAAAAAATTCTGACTTAACTGATTATAGGGACACTGATCTGATAAGATGTTTGTTTACATCCACAAGGCAATTAATCATCAGCATAAACTTTTTTGTTCTGTGTAAAGTGTTTCTAAATCCTGTTAAGATTATTAGGCTTTAAATCTTTCCCAACCAACCCCACCCTCTGTTATGATTGGTTACAAGAAATCAGTCCCATTCATGATTGGTTAAATGCTTTACTATGCATCGTATGGTGAGCCAGTCCATGCTCCTTCCTCAGCCAGAAACCCAGTGCATGAAAATCTGCATTGCAACTGGTTAGAGAAAGTTGTTCTCATGGAGTTTACTGCTTAGGAATGGAAGCTAAAATGCAAAATTTACATCCTGGAAACTCATGACTCCCCCAATGTTACCCACATTCCCAGAACGAATATATTCATTCCAACAAGGGAGAGATGATCAGATCATGGGTGATATTGACCGGTTAAACAGATTATTAAAGGTTTACAAACCGACCCTGTCATTAAAAAATTCATTCAGATCCGTCTGGATCCGGTTAGCCGGTTCTGACTGAAATGTTTACATGATGCATTTTTATTTGAACTGGGTTGTTATTCCCATTACTATTGAACTATTAGGGTCCATGTAAAGTATATAATCCTGATGTATCCTGTTGAGAGTAAGAAAAGTGAATCCAAGACTATTCAGGCTATCCTGAGAGACATAACGGACTTGTACAGCAACCTTCAGTGCGAGAAACTATTATTATTAGTAATCCGTTATACAGTATTTTCACTTCACTAAAGCAACCTTAGTTATAAATCAAACCAATGATCACAATGGGGTATTCAATTCAGTTTTTTTTATAGCACTTCAGCAATGGATATTATTGTCTTAGAGCAGCTTTAAAGAAACTCTTTTCTGCTACAGGATTCCTCTGAAGCACCGGCTGAGGGAAAAGGGCAAGAACCAGGAGCTTCCTCTATGGTAGGCATGAGCTTATCGTAACCACTTCCCAATACGCTAAAACCTTTATACAAACTCCTAGACCATATATTATGTTATATTTTAGTTAAAAAAAAATTATAATACAAAAAAAACTACTTAATTTATGAGTATGAAGATGGAGGTTTTGACTAGCTGAGTTTAAGATGTTAAGCTTCTACACACAGAATGAACAGTGTAGACTTACTGCAGTAGTAATCTGGATGTTCATCTGTATGTGTTTTCTGTGTTTCTAGGATGTAACAGCCAGCAGAGCATCCGGCACCAGCAGGTACTACACAGCTTTATTACTTAAGCGTAGTAGGTGTAGTAGTGGTAGTATCGTATCCACCTAACGCCCGCTTCCGTAGTAACAGCTGACTCACGTAATACAATTCTGCAGCTTTTAACGTAATAAAATGTAATACATATCATGATACATTTGTGGGATTTTTTTTGTACAATTTTGAGGATTTCTACCTTCCCACAAATGTAACAAATCCCTTTGTAGGACTATGACGTTTAAAGCTGCGGGATGTATTACGTATGTGGGCTAATATTTCATTGAAGATGTTTACAATCCATTACCACGGATTGTCGAGAGGAGAACAAAAATGCGTCTTAATGAGAGAATTCTTTCTGTTCCAGGACGCAGAACAGGGATTCTTCCCCACCGCGCTCTTTCTTCTATCGGGTCCTGCGAGCTGCCTTCCCGCTCCACGTCCTCTTCCTCCTGCTGTTGATTTTTGCCTGCCTGGTTCCCATGTCTGAAGAAGATTACAGCTGTACTCTGGCTAACAACTTTGCAAGATCATTCTATCCTATGCTACGCTACACTAATGGACCTCCTCCTACTTAAAATACACACACACACACACAAATGACCAACTGGTCCACTTCCAAAGGTGACATATAGAAACTCGAGAAGCACTGTGTATAGAAGAGCATATTGCTACTGTCCAAAATGTTTTATTAGGTGTATTTATAAAATTGATTTTATTCTATTTATTCCCTAAGAAAAGCCATACTACTGAGACTTTTTAAAAAGATAATCAACTCCTAAGTATTATTATTATTATATGTGTGTTCTTTTACTACTGTGACTGTGAGAATGTTAAAAGCGCATAATCAACTTCACCGAACCCCGTCGATACTTTGGCTTACAATCACTGTTCAGGCTTTTAAGTTTCCCCGGGTGAATTAAAACCATTGTAACGAAGTTATGTGGTTGTTATTTCAGACATTCTTATTTTAACCTATATCCAAGTCATCTGGATAAATGATAATACCATGTAAGACTGTATATCTATGTTTCATGCTTAACAGTATGTTTCCTTTCAGTTGAAACAGCATGTCTAAATGTAATAATCATATTCTTCACTTGTGCATTATTTGTTACAGAATGAATTTTGGGAGCCACTTGATTTATTTTTTACTTTATTAAGCCATGAAATGCTATCATGTGGATATTTGTTTCTCCAAGCCTTGTTTTTCATTTTTCATTTTTCAAGTAGAGCAGTGAGTTCACTGTAATAAGCACTGACTTCAGGAATTTTTCATGTACCTTGCAATTTGTTTCTGAACGTCTGTTTAGTTTTTCTTATTTGGTAATAAACATTATCTTGTACAAGTCAGATGCACTGGGTGATTTTTTTTTATGGCAAAATTTTTTTTATCCATTTTTATGAAAGCTGTAGTCAACTCCACAGGATAAGGTAAAAAAAAATCCTTTGATTGTTAAAAAAAATACCCTGCATGAGACTAACAATATAACCCCAAAACCCCCAAAATAGATCTCTAAAAAGTATAAAAAGGGATATATGCAAAAAGGCATAATTAATAAAATTGTTTTTATAATTCATAACCTAAATTAGATTGCGTGACTTGCTTAGATCTTTTATAAAATGCTGTTAATATATTTTCTTCTTCACAAATGCTCTGTGCACACAAACACACACATTAAAGACTCAAAAGAATGCAAAGAATCCTTTTCATGAATGTTTTATAACAAGATTGTAACTGATACATAGCAGCGCATTGATGGTACTAAACAAAAGTTATAACATCCCTATTCACTGGCAATGTGTGATATTCACGATATACAAATCGAAATAAAGATTACAGACATTTCTGTGTAGATTAAAAGACATTATTCATTTGGGTCTTATAAAGATACATATCTGCTATCTGATCCTGTAACAGTTTACATAATCATCTCTCCAGGTCAGTTAAAAAAAATAAATCCATGTTTTGCCTTAAAATAATACAGTAAAATCAAAGCAGGTTTTACATCACGGCATGTGATAAAGAACTCGCACATCTATCTATCATGGATTCTAAGGCATTCAAATGCTACTGTTGTAACATGATCTTAATCCTAAGAATAACAGCCATTTTTACCTGTCATGAATTTCTCAAAATGTCTCCATAAGCTCTTGCTGTTAATAAAAGCCCTAAAGCTGCAGCAAGAATTGAGAAATAAAGGGGAAAAAACAGGCTATTGGATACTGTTGCAAAATGTTGCACAGTCTCCTAGGGCGAATATAAAAGTTTGTTCTTATCCTTTCAAAATTGCTGCATACTTTTATTTTGAAAAATTTACAAAATAATTGTATTCTTTTCTTATGGAAATGTCTGCCAAAGTGGTTTGGTGTACAACAGCTGATATTTTTAAATTGGGGAAAATAATGGAATGCTGATGCTTTGGAGTAAAAGCTGCCTGTGATTAAGCGTTGGGAAGCCATGTACTAAACCGCTATCAACAATTCTGGCTTTACACATACAGCAACAAGTGCAATGTAATTTTGTAAACTATGGCAGTGCATTTCATCATGTCACTGGTAGCAGGGTTGGCGCTTTTCTTACTACTTGAACATGTCTTTTTGGCTGTGTACGTTTGGTCATTGGTAAATGTAAAACCAGCTGTCCTTAAGGGTTTTTCTTTGCATTATAGTGCATATAGACATTTGACAAAGTAAAGGAAAACACAACTGCCTCACCAAGGGGTTACATCACTACCAGCCACTAGAACAGTCAACAATTCTTCCAAAAGATTTCCATAATTTTGTCTAACGGTACACATCTGTGCAAAATCCCTTATACCCCTTTTCTAAAAAGGCACTTCCAGAGCTAGGTCAAAGCTCGGCTCTCAGACAGAAAAACCGGCTCCATGGCGGCACCAAAACTTTGCTGGGCTGGAGCAAAGAACCGCTTATGGCTGGGGCTGGGGCAGTTTTATTACAACCAACTTAAAGTTTGTGATGGCCATTTAAAAAAAGATTTTGACTCAATATGGAATGGGTCGCTCAAATTCTTTCTAGTAATTCTAGAGTCAGCAAAATTGCTCGCTTGTTGTGCTTGCCGCTAACATTTAAATAAAAGATTTGCAACATCGCTAGCATTGAAACAAGCTTTGGTGACTGTTAAGGAAAAAGCACGAGTTCATACTTTTTTTGAGACATTCACTGAACTCCTGTTCCCTGTAAATTAGTGTTACACAATTAATCACATAAAAATCGCATTCGTAATCGCAATATGAACCTGTGCGGTTCTACAATCGCAAAAAGGTGCGATTTATTAAAGTAAAAACTTGGTTTGCATAGTCAGTCATTCATGTGGAGTTTTGCCTGAACTGAACATGACCTATGGTCTCAGAGGCTCCTGCTAAAATCAAAATCCACACATATAAGCTTTATGTATGTTTTTATATGTTTGTGGTTTTGGTAACCAGAAAAGGCTAGTTTGGTGCTTTTTGAATATGAATATAAATAATTAATATTAAGCAAAATAAAATGAATAAAATCGCAAAGCAGAGCATTTTCATGCCTAAAGAGTCCACCCCAATCAGAACAGCGGTTTCGTCATAGGGTAGAGCTGCTCAGTCAGGAGAACTTTGTATTTATTTGCCATGACCCTTCTGTCTGGGGGGCGAAATGGCTTCAAACCAAACCAGGCAGAGCCATCTTTGTTTTTTTCCTTTAATTTGTCATTCTTCTCTATGTTACATTCGTTATATTATACAATACATTTACGATTTTGTTGCATGTTGTCAGCTGGTATAACTCATATCATTGTAAATATACGTGCATTTTGTGCGTAGACTAAGTTACCCTGTTTCTTACCATTTGATAAGGTATCTTACACCTTACAAAAGGCATTATATGTGTGCACAAGCACAGAAGGCATGATTAGTACAGGCACAAAATGGTGTTTATCATAATTCCTGTTTGGTAGGGGATATCATTACATGTTTTATAGTGCAGGAGTGACACATGTCACACTTTCATTAAAGCTGTAATTTAAACATTATCATCACAGTGGAAAAGTCTTCTAACAGTATATCAAGAAACAAAATCTTGGCTTATATATAAAAAGAAAAGTCTCAGGCGGAAAAAAAAAGAAATACAATAAATGCAGAGAGTTTTGCAAAAACCAGTACATACAAATACGACCTCCAGGGATGTTTACCTGTGACACCTTTATTTTCACAAAGCTACACACTGTAAGGCTTTATAATACAGCTGATTTGGTCCAGTTCTTTGAGTATCCAGGTCCAGACTGATGTTCCTGAGCTTTATGGTTGCTCTGGTTAAGAACATCTTGCTTCAGTCTGTCTTCACCATGCTAAGGTCACTTTTGAGAACTAGCAAGAGAATGACAAACACAGTTTTATTTACTACTGATGAGAAACAGAAATTACATCAGCCACTCAACAAAACAAAAGAGTCACATAGACCAAGTGTGTGGTTAGTTGGATTAAAAAAAAAGGTTTCATCAAAATATTAAGTTTCTCTAAATAAAAAATGTTACTAATAGCTAATAATAAACTTAATTTAAAGGAGACAGGGAACAAGGCGGGGGACACCCTGGACAGGGTGCCAATTCATCGCAGGACACACACACTCACACACTATTTGGGAACGCCAATCAGCCTAATCTTTATGCCTTTGGACTGTGGGACAAAACCAGAGTACCCAGAAGAAACTCACCAAGCACGGGGAGAACATGCAAACTCCATGCACACAGAGGCGGGAATCAAACCCGGACACTGGAGGTGCAAGGCGACAGTGCTAACCACTACACCACCATCTCGCCTAAATAACAATTTAATATTTTTTTTCTGATTTAATTACAAGTCAAAACAAACTATCAAATTAAATTTCAAACAAGCTGTGCTGCCTGCTGGTTGATTAATTTAGAGCACAATACCTGTAGGATCATAGAAAAAAGGTGAATAAGGTGCAATAACTTACTGAATCAATACCCATCTCTATGATATACACAGAGACACATATGTCCTGGAAAATGTGTCTTTTCAAAGGAAAAACTGTTAGAGACGCATTAAATACTGCGGAAAGTGGCCAGTGTTTGTCTGATCTCTATCAAAAGATAATTTATCAGATTTTAGCTTTTTACTAGGAATGAAAGGCCTGCGAGCATGAACTATAAACTAGCAGTCACAGAGTTCATCTGTCATTGCACAAGACTGTTAGCTGATCACTACAAAATTGTGTCTGTACCTTCTCCAATGGACACTACATTGTTTGGACAGGGATTCTGCTCAAGTGCAGTGCATTGGTGAAAATAACACCTTAGGTAGGTACGTTCTATTAGAACTGTGAGCATGTAAATTTGTCTTATTTATTAAAAGTCCATCTTAACTAGCCTTACAGCTAGCAAAAGAGTGGAGGTTTTGCTTGCAAAAAGAGCAGGCAAGTTTGAGAAAAACCAACTGGATGAATTGTGGCAAAATAATGAACTTGTCTTACCATTTTGGCTAAACTCCACAGCCCCCTCCATGACCGACTGTGCCCACTGCTGAGATGAATAGCTGTAGGGCTCCGGTGCACCAGGTTCCTCGTCAGACGTGACAGCCCCAGTGGAGTGGGGCAGACGTGAGCTGTGCATGATGTGGGCATCGAGCATCTCCAAGAGCAGGTCATACAGAGGCACTACCTTCTTCAACTTCATGCAGTGCAGATGGTCCATGCCTTTGTTACTGCAGTAAGAGCAAACAGCAACAGCTTGATGGAAGAGGGTTCAGGTGGTATAGTGTCACTAATCATCTCTCTGTTATACTGAGAAGCCGTTAATGTATGGAAGTAATGGAAGTATAATAGTGCCAAAATTCCTCAAAGCAAAATAGCAGGTTGAATTAGATGAACTGAAAAAAACGTGTTGCAATAAATATGTTTGAATTTTTCTGCATTGCAATTTGATCTGAATTGAAAAAAATCCTCAGAGCATTTACAATGTTTGAAATTTTTGCCACTGCAATTTATTGTGGTTGTATATTTCAAGTGAAAATGTCATTCAAGCATTTAAAATTCAATGCAAAAATATTCAAGTTACTAAGTTGCAGTTCAAAAATATTTTCAAGTGTTAAAAATACAATCTTCATTATTTTTCAATCTTACAAATTCAGCTCGACAAAATTCAGGTAATAAAATTCAGGTAATAAAATTCAGGTAATAAAATTCAGGTAATAAAATTCAAGTCGCTAAAATGCAGGTCTTCACATCCGGGATATCACAGGAAGAGCAGTGGAGAGCCGATTGCTGCTGTCCGTGCCGCAGTGTACTTTAAAGTGTGCTTCCTGCGCCCTGTGCAGTCTACTTCTTAGAAACTACTTACCGATCGGAACGCAGCCCTCTTAACTAACAGGTCGGGTTGCCAGTTGCACAATAAAGGGTGTAATGTGTTAAAATTATCTCTCTGTTGTAAACGCTATATTCAAAGCAAAGCCAGCGCTCTTTCATTCACACGCGAGAACGATGGGTTTCCCGCCCCTGAGCTCGGTAATGTACAGTCTGTGGAAAAATTCAGTACAGCAGCAGAAACAAATTTAGGAAGCAGTCAAACAGCATGGGTTTAGCGAATGACACCAGAGTAACTGCAGAAGTCTGACTCTGTGCAAATAAACTGATAAGGACAATTCAAGACAAAAAATAAAGACAGATATATACGATAGATAGATAGATAGATACTTTATTGATCCCGAAGGAAATTCCAGATATCCAACAGCAATAGAGACATTAACAGTAAGACAGGTTATAGACTCCACACTGTGTATCTTACAGTCAGTATACAGTCAGTATGCACAGGGTAATGTGAGAACTGACCAGAGTTACTAGTGTAATAATGGACAAAAACTATATATATATATAAAAAGTATATAAAGATAATAAATATAAATTACAATAAAAAATAAAAATGGGGTTAATTGCAGTGCAGCCATTGATGTACAATGTTATATGTGACAAAGTCACAGTGCGACAGGTATTAATGAGGCGCCGTATAGGGCTTAAATCAAACTTCACTCATGCACACACATATGAAACAGTCACATATACATACATACTACTAACTGTTCAAATAACTACATGAAGACTTATGACTTCATACTTAATATTAAACTGAAACTGAAATGTTATTGCGTTGCATAAAATAATTTATATAATTTATTTATATTATATTTTAATCAGACTGACATTAAACCGCACTATCCACACTTTACGTTTTTCTTAATTACAAAGTTTTTGTGTTTACCTTTATTTATAAGCAATATAAATTTAACAAAGTCTAAACAGCATGTATGTTGTTGCTGCTGCTGAGGAAATGAATCCCCTCTTGTTACTGAATGTGACTGAACATTACCGAGCTCAGGGGCGGGAAACCCATCGCTCGCGCGTCTAAATGAAAGAGCGCTGGCTTTGCTTTGCATATAGTGTTTACGGCAGAGGAGTAATTTTAACACATTACACCCTTTATTGTGCAACTGGCAACCCGGCCTGTTAGTTAGGAGGGCTGCGTTCCGATCGGTAAGTAGTTTCTGAGAAGTAGACTGCACAGGGAGCAGGAAGCACACTTTAAAGTACACTGCGGCACGGACAGCAGCAATCGGCTCTCCACTGCTCTTCCTGTGATATCCCGGATGTAAAGACCTGCATTTTTGCAACTTGAATTTTATTACCTGAATTTTGTCGACCTGAATTTGTAAGATTGAAAAATAATGAAGATTGTATTTTTAACACTTGAAAATATTTTTGAACTGCAATTTAGTAACTTGAATATTTTTGCATTGAATTTTAAATGCTTGGATTACATTTTCACTTGAAATATACAACCACAATAAATTGCAGTGGCAAAAATTTCAAACATTGTAAATGCTCTAAGGATTTTTTTCAATTCAGATCAAATTGCAATGCAGAAAAATTCAAACATATTTATTGCAACACGTTTTTTTCAGTTCATCTAATTCAACCTGCTATTTTGCTTTAAGGAATTTTGGCACTATTATACTTCCATATTAATGCAGATTAAAAAACCAGACACCTGTGCTTCATGTGTCCTCTCAACTAGAAAAAAATCTTACTGGATTTGTTCATATATTATATTGCCCTCAAATATTAAATAATTTCAAGTAGAAAACGTAAGAAATATAACACAGATAAAAAGTCAACAATAATAATAACTCGATATACCTCCTGGAGAAATTAGGAAGTAGAGGCACACTGCTTTTCCTGGAGTAAACACTTAAAACAGCTTGTTTCTATACGGTTACAAAAATATGAGTCTGTATCCTGCCTGAGATGTCTGGGAGGGTGGGTGTGAGTCGAGAGGGGCGCGACTCGGATCACTCGCTGTTTCTGTCCTTCCCCTCTGCAGAGGCTTTCAAGCCAAGATGGAAATTGGTAAAATGGGAATTTTGCACTTGGAAAAGTATTCGCACAACATTTCCAGCGACGGTTTTTCACTTCAAAAGTAACAATATAATTAGTAGGGGAGCCTAATAATTTGCAAATGATTGTTGATTGTAAGGCAAAGGGCATAAAACCCCTACAGTATCAGTCCTATATGTCCGAAATTTTTAAGCGATAGTGCTGATGCAAACGAATTAAGTAGTAATTAAGTTCTAATCAAAGGGTTTCATCCTTATTACTTTAATATTAAACATTATAAATGATTAATCATTTCACAGATCGTATACACAATACACCACTCATACACTGTTAGTTACAGTTAGATCCTCTCTACCTGACGTGACGTATGTGTGAGAGCAGCATGAGAAGGTGGGCCAGGCGTGTGGAGCGCTGCTGAAAGCTCAGGCCCATCTTCGAGATGGACCAGACCAGGGCATCCGTTACAGAGTCCAGCAGCTGCATCAGTCTGGTCCTGCTCTGAGGTTCATCGTCTGCCTCGGCTGAAGTCAGACACATGTCTGCAATAACACACGTTACTCCACAACTACTATACTTAAAGAGACTTCTCATGTAAGCCATTAAACATGGAAAGCATTTAACTGATTCCGAGGAGTTCTTGTTACAGGTAGAGTAATTATAAGCACATGTTTTTGTAGGGTCAATTACAATTGATCTTGTATTCATGAAAAGAAGAAGACAAATCAAAGATTTATGGGGAAGAAGTGACTGTGACACAGTCCTGACAGATAGAATACTACACTAGTGCTTCTTAATAGTGCATTTTAAAAGGAATAGATATATGTGCTGAAAGGATCCAGGACTCCCCAAAACATGTTTGTTGTTTCTTTTCGACATTTACTGTGTAAGCAATACTCTTACGAACCCTTACCAACACTCCCGTCAGTTAAACACAGGGTAGAAAAGAGCAATGAACTTGACTGAAACCCATTTATTGCAGGGTCATGAAAGAGTGCCAGATTTAAGAGTGCAATGTGTGCAAACTCAAATAGACAAACACACACACACACACACCCTTAGAGGAAACTGCAAACAGAAATGTGCATTTAAGGGTGCATTGCCGCTTTGGGACACAAGCATACTTACTAGAGTTGAGGAGGATCATGGCCTTGAGACAAACATACTCCTCTCTCTGTAACTTCAGTTCTCTGAATCGGGACGTGGCCGCCAACAACATGTCAAAAATTTCCACAAAGCCCTGCACACAGCTGCCCTCATCCCTGTGGAACAACACAGGAATTACACATATTCCTCCCAAACAAACTTCCAAATAAGGAGGAATATTTGAGTATCTGTGAAAATAAATGAATTGACTTTGGATAACATCATTGAAAAAAAGAACTCCTGTATAAATAGTTGAAAATAAAAAAAGCTTTGCTGATTTTCATCACTTAAGGATATGATATATCGTTTTAAACACATATGTACAGTAGTAACTGCTGTCTATAAAACTAACTGTGAAATAGATTCAATGTGTAATTTCATTAAACATTAATGAACAGCAGCATACATGTGCACGCCTGGTTCGCATTAAAACGGAATCGCAATTTTCATTCTTTATTAAAACGTTAATAAAATTCGGCTTCAGTTTGAATGGATCAAGGAATTGTGAAAAATGTTTTAAGTTAGCATTAAGCTAGTACCGAGTCAACATACGAAAACTGACATTTACAGTCTGCCACTACCTAGCAGTTACACCTGCATTAATGAAGTACAGAGACATATATCACTTAATGTTTGGGGAAAGATTTTTATATTGAACAAACACAATATTATATACATAAAATATTTAGTTTGCCACTTTAGTTCTAAATTGTGATTTCTGAATGTTATAACCTTATGGGACCACAGGCATACATGCAGTCGGATAATGCATACAGGTTATAAAGTGCATATCTGTACATGTAGTCCCCATCTTACAAACATTCGCGTTACGAGCGGACCGTGGACCATTGAAGTAGCTCACGTCTGGTAATTACTTTATACAAATATATTTTGGGTTGTGGAACATATCATTGGAGTTTCCATTACTTGTTGTAGGTAAAGTTGGTAGACAAAATGGCATCCGGGATTTCCCGAGGATTCATTCCTCAGGTGCTGTTGAGCTTTTGGAAAATGGGACAGATTTAGTCAAGTGGATTGGTGTGCTGTAGATTATATATTTGTGTCAAAGGCATATAAGACCCACGTTGTCCGATATACAAACAAATCTGACTTACAAACATAGAATGAAACTCGCTCGTAAGTAGGAGACAAACTTTACTCTGCTGCGGTCAACAACGAAAGTGAAATTGGATATGGAAGAGGAGGAGGCTGATGATGCTAAATACTGAAGTTTTTGTAATGTTTATAATGATTATTAATCATTACAGATGTTTAAGTAGAAATGACCAGGTTTTAGTTTTAAGTTAGAAACAGACCTGTGAGACACTATTAGATATTATATAAGCTTAATTACTGAATTTTTTAACTAAAAAATAATGTGCAACCGTAGAATAAAGAGCTGACTGATCTCAGGACCGTAAAATGACCTTAGTCTTACAGCTAAAGCATGGCACAAAATCATTAAACCCCATAAACCAGCATAAACCATTATAAACTTTTATTGCTCTAAATAAACATCTCTATGGTAAAATGAATTCTGATTAAATGCTGAGACATAAAGATTTTCCTCTGCAGCACTGAGGCATGACTTGCAGAACATTTTGTTCACATTCATAAAACTCAATAAAGCAGAATTTAATTTTAGATTTATTTTAGCCTATTTATTGCTGCGTAAGTCAGCTGACTAAGGGATCGGGAAGTTTTGTTTTTGATGTTTCAAATAATCCATCTTACCTTAAATAACCACACTGGTAGAGCCCTTTTGTGTGTGTGTGTTTGTGTGTGTGTGTGTGTGTGTGAGTGTGTTTAACCCACCGCCTGTGACCTATTTTTGCCATGACCTTTAACCATGTCACTTTTTGGCATTCAGGTAAATATTGATTTTTATCCAGGAGCATGATGGACAAGCAGTTTGTGGGGTGCTTAGCGGTCTGTATACAGATGGAGCCACGCCAAATAGCCGCGGAAGTGTGAATTGCGTACGAATGGCGTACGGCTGCCTTATGCACGCCGTAGTCCCCCCTCCTTTTTCTTCGAGAAAGGCGTGTCAAGATTTCACAGTAAACACGCCCATTCAAGCCCTATTTATGCATTTACCTGGTTCCACCACTAGATGGCGCTTCGTTCTCAAGGACCCGTTAACACAAGCCAGCAATTTAGTTGCGCTGAGTTGCAATCACGTGATTTTAACAACCCACCCCCACCGAACTGACGCTGCCAAACTGCACTAGAGATGAAGATGGCGGCTTAATGGTAAGTGGTGTTTTTATTTATAAAATTTGTTTGGGATTAGTTTACAGTTTATTTTCCAGTTTAGTTTTTTTACCGGCCGTTTTGAAAATCACTGGCAGCACCAGCAGCGGTCAGATGTGACTTTAGATAACTTAATGATCTGTTTACCAAGTCTGGAGTTAACATTACAGCTTACTGTCAGTGTCACAAACTCACAATGTCACTCCTCTTTAACTAAAAAAGACACTAAAGCTTCGAAAATACTATTTATGTCCCTATTACAAAAGCTGCACTACCGGATGAAGAGTGTTTGTGCTCTATAAAAATGCCTTTAGAGTCTGACCGCGTGTTGTCTGGATAAATTTAGCATTTATTTATTCTTTGGGTAAGAGTTAATCTGCAAGTTATATCTGTGAATATAATGTGATGCAGTTCATGAAGGACACAAGCTGAGGATAGATGTACAAGAGCTCGCGAGCTAAACGCTCATAACCGGGTTTATATTTTTCTCAATTTGGCCGTGACTTTGCGCGGTAGCGCGAGCGCTTAGTTACCGAACTGGATAAAACTCTGAAGTGTTTATCAGTTAAGGAGTGTGGGGGGGGGGGAGGTGTGTGTGTGTTTGTGTGGGGGGAGGTGTGTGTGGGAGGAGGTGAGGGGGGCTTCAGTACTCGGGTAGTTATAGTTTGGCTTCAGAGATGAACTAATATATACGAGTGTTATATCGCCTAACTTATTTGTATGAAAAGCGCATTTTAATTTAATGCAGACGATAATACAGACAGACCGGGGTTAACACTAACAAAGTTCAATGGTTAAAGTTATCCCAGTTTATTTACATTCCAGAATTCCACAAAACAGTATTTTACACACTCTGTGGTGTAGGTTTACTAATATCTTTTATATTTATTACAACTAGATATTCTGTAAAGTTTATTTATCTTTGTCTTCACTAAATTCTCCTGTTTTCTTTAATCAGAGCTCCGCTGTGGAGGATTGGGGGGTCAGACGGATGACGGTTGGCCTTTTGGAGCTACTGGAGGAGCCTGAACAAGCTGTTAAAGGGAGCTGTAGGAGGGATGACGTCACAGTGCAACAGCTTTAGAATGATGTTTGGTCAGGTCTACTGTATATTCTGAACATAGAATTGCAAAACGTCTAATACTTTAGGGGGGAAACAAAGAATTAAACAGTTCCATCTTTAATATTTTTAAAAAATGATATTTTAATATATACAAGAACCAGATAGAGACTGATAAGCAGCTGGTGTTATCCGGGTATTTTAATGACCTTTAAGCAAAAATTAAACATGTTTTCACCTGTTTTATACAAATTATTTGTTTTTACTTTTACTTTTGACTAGTTTTGAAAGAATAAATTTTATTTTTAAAGTCATGTGTGCGTGTTTTAATTGTTGGGGGATTGTTTGTGTATTTAAAAATACATTTACTTAAACCAACAACTTCAATGTGCAAAAAATGGGACCCGACGTTGTTTTAAATAGTCAAAGAGTTGGGCTAATAATAATAATAATAATAATTATTATTATTATTACTGGTTATAGAAACGAATGAAAACAACAGTTAAACACTTGATCATATCTATCTGTGCTAGTTTGTGTTTGTGATTGTGACCCATAATCATTTTTTTTCTCAGTATAATGTTTTGGGGGGGTTTTAAGAATCCATTAAAAGAGCAAAGACAAACTTGGAAGGTAAGAAACCTCAGTGGAGAATACTGACTATGACATGGTGCTAATTGCTCTGTGTGTGTGTTTTTGGCGGGGGGAGGGGTACTTCAGACTTACTTGTCTGTGCGCAAAATGTTTGTGTTAAACCAACGGAGAAATGCAGGAGCGCGCGCGCACACACACACACCTCTCATCCACAACCGCTTTAACTGTTGTCTTGTAAATCATTGATTAAACCTATGAACACAGCTGTTCAGCATCAGTCCTAAACACAAGCGCAGGGTCTGTTTTTGTCCTTAATTAAAAGACACCAATATGTTAATTTACACAATGATAACATGTTGTTTATGTTTAATGTTTATTTTGCGGGAAAAGGTAATAAGCAATATTTAAAATAAAACAAACCAGGAAGTAAGTGTTTCATACATTAAGGTGCTGTGTATAACCAAGTGCTCCAACAGACATAGCAACAGTGTGTGCGCTGTGGGGGATTGGAAGGTGAACGAATATAATCATGTACAAGACAAAGGACGTTCAGAGGTGTGTTATACCCCCCTGCCACGGATTGCCGCCCATTACGCAATCGCTATCTTCAAAGAAAAGCCGCCGCCCCTTTTCATTCAAACGCGTTAGCGAGTGTTTTTCTTTCCCTACGCTCGGTTTTGTGAACACAGTTGCGTTCAGTAACACGGTGGAACCAATTACATAAACAGCAGCAACAACAACCATTATGATCACACTTTGTTGAATTTATATTGCTTAAATATTTCACAGCTGTGTCCTCTTTGCATTGCTACGTGTTTATTTACTTCCTTTTCGCATCGTATAATGCACTCTAAAATCGACACTATCAAACTTGGAAATTATATAATATTCAATCAAACATCAAGTTATTAAAAGTAACGAATTTGTCACTACTCTTCTCTCATGCAGCACGGCTAAAAAGATAATAAAAATTACACCAAAGTGCTGCAGGTTTGGTGTCTGTGAGCTTTTTCTAATCAGAGTTACACGGGGGGCATTTTGTGGCTGATCCAGTTACACTCTACTTAGATATTACACAGAGGGGAGTTCACTTCTGTTCTCTTCATCCTAGCTTAATTTCATCTCATGAAATAATAGTAAGTTTTGTAAAGTCTGAGTTCATCTCCCCAGTCAGTGTTGTGTATGGACAGGGTAGCATCATGGCAGGATTGGTGTCATTTTTATTATCTTTTTAGCCGTGCTGCGTAAGAGAAGAGTAGTGACGAATTCGTTACTTTCGTTACTAGACTATTTTGTCTGCAAGTGAAATACATCGATACGTTAATAATTTACACCACGATAACATTACTGCAGAAGGATCTAGAGACGTGACTTTAAGACGTTCACAGTATATTCAAACCGTAGACAGTGTTTATTTTGCAGAACATTAAAAAACAGCCATGTCCAATAGAACAGTGCATCTTTAATAAGCCACATTGGTTTCCAGTCAGTAGTAAAATTAACGAAAGACTGAGAAGCCCCGTAATATAAGCCCCCGTAATATATATATATATATATATATATATATATATATATATATATATATATATATATTTTTTTTTTTTTTTTTTTTTTTAATGTTCAAATTAACGTTTCAGAGTAGCCTATATAATTTGTCTTGTCATCTGTTTACAGCGTTGGCTGATTTTGTGATTGAGACCCATGGGTTAAATTGAAATATTTTATTATTAGTAGTAAGCCAGGCTTTAGTAACCTTGAATAAATCACAATATAAGCCCTCTCCCGCGCGCACGCTCTCTCTCTCTCTCTCTCTCTCTCACACACACACACACACACACACGTACACACAAACAAATAAAACATGAAATCGCGTAAAACCAAATGAAACTATCGCAAAAAATATATAAGCAGTAAAAATTACAGTAGTATCCTGTAGGTGATTCCTGTCCTGATAACAGGCGCTGACCCTCTGGAACTGTTTAGTTCTGTTAGTATTGTGTTCAAGTGTGAATGTTTATGGGGATTTAATCTGTCTCTGCTGCCGCATCTATTCACCGGAGTGATAAGTGATTAATGTCCCATCAGATCTTTGATGGGGAAACGTTATGCTGGTTAAATGACTAAAGACATACTGATCCGTATGGACAGATATTTGTTTCATATATTATGCGTTATTAATCGATTTGTTTTGCCAATTTTTGACTATCAGCGAAAAAAAACATTAGCGAAAACATAAAAAATATAACGAAAACAAACCCAAGCAGAAGTTAAATTTTAAGCGTTACTTTGCAGCAAAATATTATCTACCAGTGTATTAAACGGAAATAGATAAAATACACCGTAATGTAAAATACTGTACATAGCCCGCATTTGTATTCCGTACCTACAACGACCGGTATAGATAAATTACAGATGTTACCGTGTCTTTAAGTATTATTAAGGATGTCGTGAAAAATATTGCAATAAGTAGTTTTATTAATTAATTTAATCATTAATTAAAAATAGCATAAGCATCATGGATTGTGTATTGAGGGATTTAAATCTGTTTTATGAATCGTTTTTTATCCCTCTTCTTTACCACATGATCTATTTATGAAACTATGTTGACTTAAGTTATGTTATATATATATCAAATATAGTAATCGGCTGCTTGGACACTGCAGTTAACTGAAGCAGTCAATGCTCCATCTGGCGGAATTATACAGCATTACAACCATCTTTTTAGAAAGCGCATGGGGGCGTTTATGGGGCGGGGCATCGTTAACTACGTCATCGCGGGGATAACATTCCGTGCACGGATCGATCATGGTCCTGTCACGGTCCTGTCATGGACCTATCATGCTCCAAGCGGCTGTTTGACGTGGCTCCCACTGTATATGTACAATACTGTGCAAAAGTCTTAAGCACCATATTATATGCTGTACCAATTTTGTTATGTATGTTTATCATGTCTGCATAATTACCAGTATGTACAAAATCATTCCATATTTCCATAAATAACTTAACAATTAATAAATAAATAACATTACAGGAGAATATATACATGGCTGTAAAGAAAAAAAAAATATAGTGCAAGACAGACCAGTTTTCAGATGGAAACAACAAACCTAATGTACGCTCCTGGGATTTGCATAAAAAAAAAAACAGGAATTTGCTGTTTTCTTATAAAACTGCACAAATCTGTGTCTAAAACTCCTGATTTTAAGCAGATGAGTTTTCACTCCAAACATTGACTGTTTATTTTATTACTCTTTATTGCTCTTTCAATCAAAAGCATCTTTTGCTTTTGTCATATTTTTGTATGTGTCCAGGAGCGTACATTATGTTTTTTGTTTTCATCTGAAAACTGGTCTGTCTTGTACTATATATTTTTTATTTATTAATTTTTATTTATTAAGTTATATATGGAAATACTACATTTTTTTGTACTTAATTATGCAAACATGATAAACATATATAACAAAATTGGTACAGCATATAATATGATGCCTAAGACTGCACAGTACTGAATATATACTGTATTACCGTAAAGTGTGCAGAATGAAGGTGTGAAATCGCTTTTAATAAGTAAATTTCAATTGCACATTTATAAACGTATATTTAAAAATGTACAGCGCCATCAATTGTACATTGAGATTAACTAATGATTTTTTTAAATATAAGTTTTCCATTTAAATTTCAAATTAGCATATCACTTACCGTAGGGCAATATGTTACCTCAAGCTAAAATACATCTGTGAAACCCTATTAAAATTAGTTTAGGAGTTTTTACATGATGCGTACACAAGCGGATGGACAAAAATTCCTTAAACCATCTTGACGTGTTCTATTACTCATCTTACATCCCCAAAATCCCCCCCAAATTTTTTTCACAAATATCTTCAATGTACAGACATGCTTGTACTATATGTATTATTATATATTAATATGTATTATATATATTATTGTATTATAATACAACTTAACAGTTAAATTATATGTATGGATAAATATAGCAAGAGATGTAATGATAGCAAGTGCTGGAACAGATGGATACAAGAATAAATGCTGTTACATGGATAAGTGTACCTGCTGAGGATAAGATCTGGGGAGAATATGAGCTTTCCAGGATGATTAACAGATCTCCACATTAGTCCCAACATCAGGACCTCCAACCAGCAACACTCCAACAGGTGCACTTGGTCATAGAGGCTGATCTCCACAAAACCTACGAACAACACACTTATTTTAACACTTATCCAAAACCAGACAGAAAGTGTTGAAGGTGCATAAGGCAAGATTTTTTTTTTTTTAATGGTTGCCAATTATTGGGTCCCCCATATTCTTTTTGCTCATGAAGCTCAGGATCTATGGTGGCCTCATGGGCAAAGTGCACAAATCCTGTCTTTGAGTAAATGTAGAGCTACCCTAGGGCAAATATTAAACAAGTAAAGTTAGAAGTCCATCCATACATTTCTACTAATTGAGTAAAAGTAACAAGGTATTCACCTTCAGATTTACTTAAGTATTAAAAGTTTATATTTGCTTACAGAAGTCTATTCTACTGGTAAGTATCGAGCAATCAATCAATCAATCACTCTCTTCCTCTCGATTGTGCATTCACTGTTTTTGCTTCTGTCCGCACACAGCTCCCATACTGCTTTTAAACACTTTACAGTTATACGTAATGATCAGCAGGTGGCGAAATTCCCGCTTCACATACGACACACACCACCGTGGTTCTTTAACACACCACCGCGTAGAAATGTCGCAAAGTGAAAATACAGCTGTTTCCTGTATGATGTAGTGGAGTAAAATTTAAAGCTTCTTCTAATAAAACTACTCAAGTAAAGATCTGTGAAATATCTACTTAAGTAGAGTAATGATGTAAATATGCTTAGTTAAATTCCTCCTTAAATATCCTCCCATCATTCATTCTAAACCAGAAGTCAGTTTACCAGATTTTATTTCGCAACTTGATAAATTTTTGATAAGCCCACTTCCATTTTCTCATTATATTGTTTATAAAATCAGTTTTTATCATGTTCTAAATAACTTCTATGTTATTTGTACAAGTAAGGAGTAAAAATATATACTGTGTAAAATATAATGGCATGCTGAAAAGGTAGTGTAGTACCTACTTTGGTATTTAGCGCCATAACATGCAATTATTCTTTTTAAAGGACCGACCCCCAAACATTAAAATAAGCATGCAACAATACGATGTCAATACAATTAACAACCAATATATGTATAAATGAAATAAAGTCCCCTGCCTCAGATTATCCCTTCAGTTATGGCAGAATGCTTATCGCACAATGAAATACAGCTCAATGAGGTCCAGACAACAACACTGGCACCTCACCCTCTAAACCATCACACTTACTTCAACAGAAACACCTCTGGTGTGAAAAAAGTGCATGAGAATTGAGCAGACTCACCAGGGTGTAGAGATATAACAAAGATGTAATTTGATCAAAGAAAATGACCTGCTGGTAAATGTGTAAGGGTAAAGGGAGAACCTTGGAGAATGATAGAAAAGGGTCAGTATAACTACTTCCTTTTTTAAACTACACTATAATGGACCTGGACTCAGGGAGGTAGAATATTGCTGTATTGAAACAGCTGAACATTGTATTACTGCCTGTTGAGAAGCTTAATGTTTTCATTCGCTTTCTATTCAATTTTTCAAATAAGCAATAATGGGCGTCCTCATTCACACAGGCAGCTTTTGTTTTTTGTTTAATAGAGCTGATTTCAGTATGTTTCCATTTAAATATATGAAACTGAACATATAACTACTGCGGGAATATATATTTCACGCTATAAAACTGGGCTTAAAATCAGCTGAACTGTTCTTGTTCGTGTTAGCAACAACAGCCTTAATTGGTGAATCATCTACCTGTAAAATGCTGATTGTGAGTGCACTGTCAGTGAGAGTGTTAGCTACATCTCATTTTGGTTATGGTATGGAACCCAATGTGGCGAAGAATTCAAATTCAAATTTTATTTGTCACATACAGTGTCACACACAGTACGATATGCAATGAAATGCTTAAACGTTAAAAATAAAAGACTTTTAATAGGAAATAAATAAGAATAAAAAGAAAGAAAATAAATTTAGCTAGGAAAAAAATAATATATCTATAGAAGACAGAAATATACTATATAAGAAAACCTAGCAGTACAAATATGGAAAAGAAATGTTTCTGTACAATATAGAAAAAAATTAGTGTAAATAGAAATTTCTAGGGGGTGTGCAAATATGTATAAAAGTGTCTTATTTAAAGTGACTTGTGTGCAACGAGCCAGGAAATGAAATAGAAATATGTAAATGTGCATGAATGTGCAGGTGTGCAGTGTCCATAAGTGTCCATGACTGTCCAGAATGAGTGCAAAGAGACAATGTCATAAGTGTGAATGTTTAAAAACGGTTAAGTCCTGTGTGTTGTACTGATTGAGAGACAGTATCGCCTGCGGGAAGAAGCTCCTTCTCATTCTCTCTGTGTTGGCATTCAGAGAACGGAATCGCTTTTCTGACCGGAACAGAGAGAACAGTCCATTGCTGGGTTGCCTGAGGTCCCTCACAATCTTCCTGGCCTTGGCCCAGCACTTCTTTCCATAGACTGGGTGCAGGTCAGGGAGCTTGGTGCGGATGATGCGCTCAGCTGATCGGACCACCCTCTTTACAGCACGTCTGCCCTGCATGGTGCTGTTCCTGAACCAGGTCGTGATGTTCTCTGTCAGGATGCTCTCTATGGTGCAGGAGTAGAAATTCCTGAGCTCTCTATGGTGCAGGAGTAGAAACTCCTGAGCACCCTAGAGGGCAGTCTGAAGTCTCTCAAGCGCCTGAGGTGGTGACAGGTCCTGCGTGACAGGTCCTGCGTGACAGGCACACCGAGGTATCTGAAGCTGTCCACTCTCTCCACTAGGCTCCTGTTGATGACGGGGGTCTGGTAGTCCCTCTCCTGCTTTGTACTAAAGTCCACTATCAGCTCCTTTGTCTTGTTGACGTTCCGTAGGAGATTGCTCCTCTGGCACCATTTCCTCCAGGCAGGCCGTCTCATCGTTGTCAGTGATCAGGCCCACCACGACTGTTTCGTCAGCAGACCTGACGACTGTGGTGGAGTTGGTAGTGGCCACGCAGTCTTACGTGTACAATGAGTACAGCAGGGGGCTCAGAACACAACCCTGGGGGGCTCCAGTGCAAAGAGTGTGGGAGGCTAAGACATGTCCACTCATCCTTACTGCTTGTGGGCTGCCACCACAAAGATGAGTCCCATGTGCTCCAGCTTGGTGGTGAGTGTGGAGGGAATTATGTGTGGCGGGAATTAAATGATGAGCTGTAGTCAACAAAGAGCATTTTAACATAATTCCTCCTTCTAGTTTCCAGGTAAGCAGGTGATGTACATTATGGAGGATATAAGAGATGGCATCATCTGTAGAGCGGTTTGGACAATAAGCAAACTGTAATGAATCCAGTATGTCAGGTAGTAAAGAAAAAGGGGCGTTGTTAAAGTCCCTTGCCACAATAAGCTCAGCGTCCCGGTGTTGCAATTGGTGCTGTGTGATTGCCGCATGCAGCTCGCATAAGCCAGTGATCGTGTCCGCGTGTGATGGAATATAAATGGCGCTGATTATGACCAATGTAAATTCCAGGAAAAGGTAAAAATGACGACATTTGATGGACAGTAGTTCCAGGTTGGGTGTGGATCTCCTTCAGCTTGGATCCAGAGTTAAAAATGTCGAATTGTGAGCACATTGTATACCAATAGTATAAGGGTGTCTCTTTCATACCTAATGTATTCAATGGTGATGAATTTGCTGGTTTTAGATTACTGAAAACTAACTTAAAGAACAAAAACAAAGAAAAAGGGGTCGGAGCAGTTGTGAGGCAGCCAACCTCACCGGCGCCATCTTGGTTGAGTCCCGTAGAAGAAGTCTGCTATGCGCCCTTGTCCTCAGAGATGTGGCTTTTCTTTGCTTGAGGAGGACCAGCATAAAGCATGACCCGTCTGGGAAATCTTATCTGGAAGCGCTTTGGCAGGGCAATAGTGGATCTTTGCATCCAGATAAAATGCTTACTGCCCACTATTCTTCTCCATAACAAACCACAATGCCCCTCTGGGGATTGATGCACTACCACACCCATGTCACTCAGCTGTGTTATATGCTTTTTCTCTAGTAGAACTGATTCTGCCCTTCACAAAGAGGGTGTGCCAGCAGTGCCTATCCCTAATCCTGATGTCTGCTTCTTGACCAGCAAAGTTGTGATCTGCAGAAATAATCAGCCTGCTAGCAGCAGAGCCATGGGAACTTCCTCTCCATAGGGACCTTCTTTCTTAGACAGGGGCCGTGGTGGTTCACCCCCATCCTGGACTGTGGAATTTGCATGCTTACCTGTTGAAAGGTCCAATCTGATATCTAAGGCTCTTTCTCTGTAAGTGATTGAAACAATTCAAAGTGCTTGGGCCTCGTCCACTAGAGGTCTATGTTCTTTATAAGTGGTGAGCTTCAGGGAACAGAGCTTATAGTCATAACCATTCGTTTTATTGGAAAAAAAATGGGGAAAGGAATGTATTTTAAGGATTGAGGAAGGAAAAAAGAAGGGAAAGAAGTAAGGGTATGCATGTGCGGGTCCAGAGGAAGTGCCTCGCGTTTAGACTGATGAATGATAGCGGTGGTTTGCTGCCTCCTATGCAGCGATTAAACAGCGGTACTCAGCCAGTTTAAAGTCCCACACATGCCATTCTCACATTTAGACTGCTGAGTGATGGGGGTGGTAGAGTAGCAGAGTGGACCCTCTTGCGCAGCAGCTCATGCAGGTCAGTGCAGCAACAGCTTGTCCAGTCCTTTAGCCACTATCTCCTGTGCGGCAATTAAACAGCGTTCAGTCCATCCAACCTTTGAAATCTCTACCATCTCTCGTGTTGCTCTCACATTTAGCGTCTGGCGCACATTCTCTGCGCTTCTGCAATATGCTGCCTGTCTCGCATTCATAGAGAGTTGAGGGCCAGGGATCCATTAACAATTATCACCTGCCAACTGTGCTGATCTACACACCCCTGCAGAAGAGGAGGCTGCCTACATAGTGAGCCTTTGGAGAGTATGAGGGGTGAAAAAAGATTTGGGTGCATGCCCGTTACTTGTGCACACTGTGACAAAATACTGTACATACAATGCCTTGCGAAAGTATTTATACATTTTTTACATAACAACCACAAACATAAAGGTATTTTTGGGGGATTTTATGAAATAGACCAACACAAAGTGGCACATCAGTGTGAAGTGGTAGGAAAATGATGAATAGTATTAAAAGTTTTACAAATAAAAATCTAAAAATTGTGAAGGGTTATGGCATTTGTATTCGGCCCCTTCAGGGCATTTGTACTGTATACCGCCCCAGCAAAAACTATAGCGGGTCGTGAAAACACTACTAGTCTCCCAGACATTAGCACCATCTTTAACACACACTATCATCGGTAAGGGCACAGCATCCATGATCAGCATCACCCTGTACTGTATATCACCTGTTTCTGTAGAAGGTACAGGTCCATACAAGCTAGAACCACCAGATTGTCCCATAGCCTCTTCCCACAAGCTGTGAGGCTGCTGAACGATCAGTTACCCCCTCTCTGCCCCTGCTCCCACCTAACATTACATATCACACATCACTAATACAATAACCTTCAACTGGATTTTGCATTGCTGCAGCACACACAATAGACACATGCTAAAATGCACAACTGATCATATAAAAAAAGCAGAAACTGATACAAATTACTATTATTTTCAATAAAAGCAATTACACAAGAACAAACAGACACACCTGGAATCTTCTTGGCCCAGCTGATCATATGGACAAGCTCTTTGTCAGCCAAGTTGGTGAGTGACATCATGACGTTGGCTTCAGTGAAGGGCTTTTTCATGTCCTTCATTAGGTAGATTTCTGGGGGCTCTGCATCCATGATGCGGGCTATCAGCTCCTCTGGGCTCAGTGCAGCAGTAAAAACCTCCTTTACCCTGGCAGTTGGTGCTACTTTCCGTTCTGGTTGTCTCTGACTGCTCGTTACTGCTCTGGCAGGAGAACGGGCCATTCTCCTCTGCTGAGAGCCCCCACGATTGTAGCTACCACGGTCCCGTCGCATACCTATACAAGACAGGATTAAAAGCTTACCAAGTGTGTCAACATTTTTGACTGGTGGAAAAACCAAATATCACTATGGGGGAAAATTGTAAACGTGTCATTTTTGTCCAATTTGACTTTGAAGTTGGTTAGATTTTGTTATCGCATCATTCAAAACTGGCTGGACAGAACTAAGTGAAACTTTGAGAGCCCTTCAGTATTTGTCTGAAGGTAAACCTATGCCATAAATCAAATGTTAGTAGAAGAGATGTTATGAGAAGTTTTGTGCCAGATTTTGTCAAAGCAGACTGCACTTTTTTGGACAAATATAGCGCTTTAGCCCTTGACTATAGGCGTCTCTCAACAGAACCAATCAAGGCGATAGTTTACTGTAAATACACAGAGTATGCGGAAAACACGGAAAATAAAACACAAAATCTAACCCTTCAAAGATCTATGAACAGATCAATGTGTGTTTATTGTTCTTATTATTGTAAATAAAACACGGGTCGGTAGGGCGTGTAAAATACCCGGACTGAGAGCACATTGTTACTGTACGCACTCAAATAAAAACGTTAAGTAGAGTGGTTATGTGCTGGATTGAATAATCTACTTAAAACAGGAAGTGTATTAGACCCACGAGCCAAGAGGAAAGAAGAAATACAAGCTAAAAGAAGTACAAGGCTTAAGATACTCAACCTTAAAAAACATAATTTCTTTGTATTAATAAGTTAAGCCTAGAGTTCTGTCGTACAGAAAGACAGGCAGCCAGGTACAGTATGTGGGCTTCAACCTGAATTAATTAATAATATCACTGATTACATTTAAGCTGATCAGCTTATTTTTAGCTTTAACCTTTTAACTACTTCTAAAAACTCTTTACGAGTACTAACACTAGTAAATCATAATATGAAACAATGACTAACCTGCAATCAAGCTGAGAAAAAAAAAGAAAAATGATTAAAGTAGCTGCACTATAACATAATACTTAAAGCAGTAAAAAAAAAAACACATTTTTTGTTACCGATCCTGTAATCATCAGCAATATTAGAGTAGACAGTTAAAAGCAAGGAACAAGGACTGTCTGCAGACTGTAAGCTAGTTGCTGTCAAATATACGCCCTTCAGTCACTTAGAGAAGCTGCACTTATTTCAGACAATGAAATAAAATGAAAAAAAAAAAACATTAAGAAGCTGGCGTCAGAGCGGAGGGTCAGCTAACATACAGCACCCCTGGAGCAGACAGGGCTAAGGGCCTTGAACCCCAAACCTTTTAATCAGTAATCCAGAGTTTTAGCCGTTTAAGCCCCAACAGACCACTTACTTGTACATCACTGAACATGTGTATGAACTGTATGCACTGATATTCACTGATAGGCACGGAAAACATTTCAACATATTGCTATAAGACGTAGCACGCACAGTGGGCCTGAATGGTGTTGAAGAGCATCCCTTAATGCAAAAGCACAAAGCCTGCTTGGGTTCACAGTGTTCAATAATACAGACATAGCTAAAAAAAAATACATCCAGGACAATAAAAACCACATGAAACACGAATAGCTGTGTGTATAGCATGCCACGCATCACTTACTGTACTACTGTTGTAACTTGACAGACATTTTGCAAGATTAAATGGGTGTAATTAAATTGTATAGAACCTGTCTCTGTTTAGTGATTTTAGCAGAGAAACATTAGAAGGCTTATGAGACAGACAGAAAGTCAGCTGAGCTCTGGACTAGTGCTCGTTCACTGCAAATATTTTCCTGACCTGCTAGCTAGCAGAATAGGAATCACAGTGACAATATGCATCAGTATAACATTCATTAGGTTAGCTCAATGGTGGCTAATTAGATTAGTATTAGCAGTGAATATTATGTTTATAACATTTATTTACAGGACTTAATTTTTTTATTTTTTTTGGAGAAATCATTTCGGGCTATCACTCAGAGACTGAAAGTTTTTATCTTGACCCCGCCAGAGCCATTTGTGGCTAGGATTGTCAGTGTTCTCTGTATGAAAAAGGCGTGCACTTTCTCTCCTGTCAATCAAAACTGCACTACATAGTTGTTGGTGTCTGTGAGGTTTTGTATGTGAGAATTGGCCAATCAGTGGAATTAGAAGAGAAGACAATAGGTCAGTTAAAAAAACTGATGGGATTTTATACATTAAAAATACATTTTATACATTATAAATAAATAGGAGGCGGCACGGTGGTGTAGTGGTTAGCAATGTCGACTCGCACCTCCAGGGTGCAGGCTCCATTCCTGTCTCTGTGTGCATGGAGTTTGCATGTTCTCCCCGTGCTTGGTGGGTTTCCTCTGGGTACTCCGGTTTCCTCCCACAGTCCAAAGATTTGCAGATTAGGCTAATTGGCGTTCCCAAATTGCCTGTAGTGTGTGGCAATGAGCATGTGAGTATGTGTGTGTGCCCTGCAATGGATTGGCACCCTGTCCAGTGTGTAACCTGCTTCATGCCCTAAGCTTCCTGGGATAGTATTCAAGTATTCAAGTCTGAATACAGGATAAAGTGGTATAGAAGATGAGTGAGTGAGAGTGATAAATAAATAGGCTGGATGCTGCACAGGCTGATGCTGACTAATCCAAGAATTGCTAAAATGTTCTTGTAAATAAATTGTGATTCACAGAAAGGAACATGCTTGAATCTTCCCTCAGCAAATACTTATTAAGCAACAGAAATATGCTGCTAGAGGCTTTTAAGGAATCAAAGAAAAATGGCTATCAGGACTAATTAGGATTTTAAAAATGAGACATTTACACTGCTTTCTTATGTGTCACATGTACAGGCTTGATATAACATTAGTATTAATCTGACAGAAAATGTTGTTTTACATTAGTGACAAATCGATTTCAGTTTTAATATTCTGTGGAGTTACAGTAGGGCAAAACAGTATTTAGTCAGTCACCAAAGTTTTCTCACTTAAAAAGATGAAAGGCCTGGAATTTTCATCATAGGTATACTTCAAAACAAAAAATCCAGAAAATCACATTGTAGGATTTTTGAAGGATTTATTTGCAAATTATGGTGGAAAATAAGTATTTGGTCAAAAACAAAATCTCATCTAAAAATTTTTTTATATACTCTGTGTTGGCAATGACAGAGGTCAAATGTTTTTTTGTAAGTCTTCACAAGGTTTTCACTCACTGTTCCTGGTATTTCCTCCCTTTTGGGGCTGTCGCTGGGCAACATGTTTTTTTAACCTACAAAGATTTCCTATGGGATTAAGATCTGGAGACTGGCTAGGCCACTCCAGGACCTTGAAATGATTCTTATGAAGCCACTCGTTTCGTTGCCCTGGCGGTGTGTTTGGGATCATTGTCATGCTGAAAGACCCAGCCACATTTCATCTTTAATGGTCTTACTGATGGAAGCAGGTTTTTACTCAAAATCTCACGATACATGGCCCTATTCAATCTTTCCTTTACACGGATCAGTTGTCCTGGTCCCTTTGCAGAAAACAGCCCCAAAGCATAATGTTTCCACCACCATGCTTCACAGTAGGTATAGTGTTCTTTGGATGCAACTCAGCATTCTTTCTCCTCCAAATACAAAGTTCTACTTTGGCTTCATCTGACTGTATAACATTTTTTTCAATCCTCTTCTGGATCATCCAAATGCTCTCTAGCAAACTGTACTGGCTTAAGCAGGGGGACACGTCTGGCACTGCAGGATTTGAGTCCCTGGCGACGCAGTGTGTTACTGATGGTCCCAGCCTTTGTTACTTTGGTCCCAGCTCTCTGCAAATCATTCACCAGGTCCCCCGTGTGGTTCTGGGATTTTTACTCACAGTTTTAGTGATCATTTTGGTGACCACATGGTGAGATCTTGCGTGGAGCCCCAGATGGAGGGAGATTATCAGTGCTCTTGTATGTCTTCCATTTTCTAATAATTGCTCCCAAAGTTGATTTCTTCACACCAAGCTGCTTACCTATTGCAGATTCAGTCTTCCCAGCCTGGTGCAGGTCTACAATTTTGTTTCCTTTGAAAGCTCTTTGGTCTTGGCCATAGTGGAGTTTGGAGTGTGACTGTTTGAGGTTGTGGACAGGTGTCTTTTATAATGCTAACAAATGCCATTAATACAGGTAACGAGTGGAGGAAAGAGGAGCCTCTTAAAAAAGAAGTTACAGGTCTGTGAGAGCAGAAATCTTGCTGGTTTGTTATTGACCAAATACTTATTTTCCAACGTAATTTGCAAATAAATTCTTTAAAAATACTACAATGTGATTTTCTGGATTTTTTTTTTATTATTTTGTCTCTCATAGTTGAGGTATACCTATGATGAAAATTACAGGCCTCTCTCATCTTTTTAAATGGGGGAACTTAGACAATTGGTGGCTGACTAAATACGTTTTTGCCCCACAGTAATTAGCTTATGAATAATGTTTCAGTGCTAAGTAAATTATATCAAATATTGACCTCTGACTGCCTGTGAAAATGTTTTGTACACGCACAGAAAATAATTAAATAAAATAAAAAAAATCAATAATAATAAGACTAAGAAATTAGTTCGTGTGTTTCTGTGTGTGTAAATTATATCACTTGCTTATTGTTTTATCAGATCATGATTATGATATTAATAATATTCATAATAATACAGTGCTACATGATTGCTGTCAAAGTCCAGAATAGGGATATAAAACAAAGTCCATGTTTAGGACTCGGCAAAGCACGCTAGGGTTTATTGTCATATAAGATAATGAAAACTCAGTGAAAGAGTGAATGGCAAGTAAATATTTACCACATTTCATCATCCCGACTTCATAACACTTGCGAAGCCGACAGGCCTGGCAGCTCTTGCGCCGGTTCTTATCTATGGTGCACTGGTTGGTTGCAGGACAGATGTAGTCGTTATGTCCTAAGTAAGAGGATGTATAACAAAATAGGACATGTGTGAGCAGCAAGATTTATAGCTTACTTAGCAATACATTTAACAAAAGTGAAATTTACAAGAAGACCAATAGCTTATGGTTTGCTATTGATAAAACATAATGAGTGCAATGAGTGCAACAGTTGAACCAGGAAATAAAAACTGATGGAACACATGTTGAAATAAACCACTACATATCAATTAAACTACAGAGCAGGAACATTATGATATGGTCATTTATAGTTTTAAAACTCATTTAAGTGTCTAAGTTACCCAACCCATCAGTTTGGGAAGTTGACTTACAAGAAGCGTTCAAATCAAACCTAGCCATTTCTGTAGGTTTTGGCTATTAAAGAAGTACCTGCGAGGCCAGAGCTTTAGACATGAGAGAATGTTTTATCTTAATATCTTGATATCCAGCGGCGGTATTATATAGCGAAATAAAGGGAGTTTTTAACTCACATCACTGTGTTCTGTTATTCATCAAAATCAATCAAAGTCCCGGTTTGACTTGAACGCCCCTCAAAAGGGAATGTGCAAGCATGCAATGATAGCATGACCAGTCGATTACGAGACACCTTTGGGAATGTGTTACCTTGGATACTCCTTTTAAAGAAGGCTTTGCATCCCTCACAGGACCAGACACCATAGTGGTAGCCAGAGGCATAGTCACTACACACAGCGCAGAAGTGCATGTCTGTTTTGCCCTCTGGGGAACTGAAGCTCTCCTCACACTCCACTGATCGTTTCCCTATGGGTTTGCTGCCGTAGAGGAAGGAAACATGTCAGAGAACTCAAGTACTCATGGTCAACATATTGTGATTTTGTCTTGTTTTGCAGGCCTGAGGCTCTGCAAAGACGGAGGTTTTATTTCTAATAAACATACAGTACTGTGCAAAAGTCTTAGGCACCATATTATATGCTGTACCAATTTTGTTATACTGTATGTGTTTATCATGTCTGCATAATTATGTACAAAACCATTTAGTATTTCCATATATAACCTAAAAAGTTATAAATAAATAACAGTACAGGAGAATATATGCATGGCTGTAAAGAAAAAAAAATAGTACAAGACAGACCAGTTTTCAAATGGAAACTACAAACCTAATGTACGCTCCTGGGTTTTGCATAAAAAAAGAAAGGAGAACTCATATTCTCCAGTAAACTCAGTAAAACCTAACAGCTGCTTTACTTATAGTTCTATGCAAAAGTTTATACAAAAATATGGCAAAAAAGAAACTTCTATAAAGAGTAATAAAATAAACGGTAAATTTTTGGAGTAAAAACTAATCGCTTAAAATCAGGAGTTTTAGACACAGATTTTTCATGCAAATCCCTGAAGCATACATTAGGTTTTTTGTTTCCATCTGAAAACTGGTCTGTCTTTCTCTCTGCTCTACACAGACACACTGCTCTTTCACGATTATTTTCAAAGGTAAAGTTAATTTCTAATCAATCGAGTGTCATTAGAGGGATTTGTTTATTTTATTTGTTATTTATTTACTAACTGTGTAAGAAGAGAAGGGGGTGAGGGGGAGGGGCTCCTTACTTTAGCTTCACACACACACACACACACACACACATGCCTGCACGCATAAACGGAAACGCTTATTTGCCGAGATTTATTTTTACTTTTTTTTTAAAGGTTAAGTTGTTTTATTTTTACTTTATATTTTGTGTTAATTATTAATGCATAAAGCATTTATTTTTGGGGCTGTGGAATGAAAAAAATTAAGTTTCCATTATTTCTTATGGGAAAATTTGATTTGGTTTACGAGTGTTTCGAAATACAAGCCTGCTTCCAGAACAAATTATGCTCGTAATCCAAGGATCTACTGTACATGAAAATACTGAATGATTTTGTACATAATTATGCAGACATCATAAACATATATAACAAAATTGGTACAGCATATAATATGGTGCTTAAGACTTTTGCACAGTACTGTGTATGTTATGGACAGGTGAGAGTCTGTGACGAAAACTCACAATTTATGACAAAAGTCCTTTGACTTCAAGATTGTTCATGCTGCCTTTAACTTAAATAAAAAGTCATATTTGTATTAAAGGTAGGTCTGCAACTAACGATTATAACTAATTAATCAAACGAAATAATTGATAAATATGTTGAATATTTTTTCGATTGATCGATGAATCAGATTTAAACAAAAAAAAAAACAAGAAAAGCATTCATTTCCAGCCCTTTGTGTGTGTGTGTGTGTCTGTGAAGGCAAAAGTAAGAAGGGTTTGTATGTGTGTGTGGGGCATGGTGTCTAACGACGCACACACACACACACACACGCACACACACACACACACACACACACACACAGACAGACACAAAGAGCAGGCTAAGTCTTGAGCAGAGAGAGAAATGGATTTTTAACGTCTCTAATGAGACTTGCTTTTGTGCCATACGCGCGCTGTACACTACGCAAACAGACACAAAATAAAATTTTTACGTGCACACACACGTGGTCACAGTGTTATAGTAAACAGTACACGCATACACGGATGTTGATTATACTAGTAAGAGACGCGCACTTAGACCCAGCAGGGGAGACGATTACCCGCTTACGGATTTCTCTGCCTCCGCCATGTATCTTTCCTCTACCTCTGCTTGTTTTTTTCAGTTTTGCCCCACTCTGTCTTTGAGGCGCCAAACTCTGCTAGCATCAGTGCGAGATACCGAGTGTGTTCACTCCGCTCCGTGCTCAACGGATGTTTTTTTTTTTTCTAATCAAATGTCTCCGTGTCGCGCGACACAACAAATCGTTAATGAAACTCTTTTAGTAATCGATTTTAATTGATTTGTTGTTTCAGCCCTAATTTAAGGGCTTAAGTTTCATTTAACATTAACATACTTTTCATTGATTATGTTTAAAGTGATCACAATAAGAATGTTAAACAAAGGCCTAGAGGTTGATGAACATTATACCTGCTGTCACTGGCTGTGTAACTCCGTGATGTGAGCTCTTGCCAGGTGCCATTGCTCTGCTGGTTTTGCTGGCAGTGGGATTGTGGACGATGCAGTGTCAGGGGTGCCATGTGGCTCTGAGAGGGCCAGAAGAATGTGGGGCTGAGTGACTGACGCACCGAGGGACAATCAGGTAGGGGGGGCCCGCTGTAGCCGAGCAGGGCGGAGCTGTAGAAAGGCAGTGCGGTGAAATCGTGCCCGATGTCCGCATAGGGTGAGGGAATGCAGATGGGGTGGCTCTCCGCCGTCACGGTTGGGGAGGAGGATGAGGAATTCATCCTGGATGTAAGAGTGCAGCCTCCTGTTCGGCTCGAATCGACCTCCTGAAGCTGCAGCAGTGGGGTGTCTCTCTCTGAAGACTCTGACATTTCTAAAACGTTATTAACAAATCAAACCCAACCATTCAGAAAGCTGGGGTCAAAGCACAGGGTTAGCCACTGTACACTGGCATGGTAGCGCCGAGATTTCCGAAAATGCTCTTGAAGAATTTCAGGAATTCAACCAATATTACACTCACTAGAGCAAAATCCTAACTGACGAGATACAACTGAGAAAACTTTTGGGCATAATTAACACGTCATCATTGCAGGTCTTCATGAGCCTTAATATGCAGGGACTCCATGCAGACTATTGCACCTTCTTCAGGATATCTTCCACATCTCCTTACCTAGAGAAAATTGTGACAAGTTGAGAACAAAAACTTGGAAAATGGAATAGTAATTTTAAAAGAGAATTCTTATATAATTATGTAGCATTAGAAATCATGGCTTCTTTTGGTGTCAATGCTGTGCTCTAACCATACTATATACAGCAAGTATAACCACTGTAATACCTCACCATGAAATTTAATGTACGGGA
Source organism: Clarias gariepinus (assembly GCF_024256425.1). Taxonomy (NCBI): domain Eukaryota; kingdom Metazoa; phylum Chordata; class Actinopteri; order Siluriformes; family Clariidae; genus Clarias; species Clarias gariepinus. The sequence goes on along the minus strand of NC_071126.1, from coordinate 8,110,104 downwards.
CAACCAGAGTGGAAGATAGGAAAAAGTGTTTTTTTTTTTTTTTGTCCATTCAAATGTATATTTTATAAAAGTCCAAACCCTCAAATTGAAAAAATATGATAGAGATTGTAAAGCAGATTCATTGCACTATTCAGAAAAAAGTTTACAATAGAAATGGAGTAAAGTTGTAAAGTACTGTAGAAAACAAGGGCTCCTCTATCAATTAGGGGTTGTCACAGCGTGCACTAGTGATGGGCGTGTGACTTAACCTGTTATCACCACTCGCTCACTCTGTAGGCTCTCTAGGTAGGCGGCCTTCCCTTCTGCAGATGATAGGGCACTGGAAACGGGCGTGACTGCAAAGTAATCAGTGCCAATGGATTGCGGTATAAAAAGGCGAGAAGTGTAGCTCGGGCTCTGGTCTGGCGCTGAAGATCTATGGAGCATAGTTGCACGGCAGACGCTAATAGCACGGAATAAGTGGCATGCGAGCAGGGTGATGTAACCCGCCTCAGGGACTTCAAAGAAAGTAAACTAAAAGCAGCCATTTGATCGCCGCATGAAGGACAGCACCACTCGCACTCCCTACTATTATAATAGTCAGACAAAAAATTTATAAACACTTCAGGAAAAGTAAAAAAAATGATGTATATTATATTAATAAAATATTAATAATATTATCATCCATATTATTATTATATACTGTGTATTCAATATGTATATAACATATACCAATACATTTTATATTTAAATATTAATACAAGTTTTTCCTTTCCTGAAGTATGTATCCGGGTTTTTTTAGCTGACTGTATATTTAAATATGTTTTAATTAACATCAATGTTAGTACTGCTAATGGTACCATGGGTATTTATATCATTCAATTCTCAGAAACAAAATGAAAAAAAAAAATACACTGCCCATGCTGAAATAACCTATTGTTTTGTATAATAATAACAATAATAATAATAATAATAATAATAATAATGGTTTAGAATAATCAATCACAGATTTCATTATCATACACAATTTTACTGCTGAGACTTTAGAAATGCTATCTACAAGTGAAGTCCATGCAACTTAATTTCAGTGCAATACTGTAATTAAGAGTTGTCAATTTGTTTAGCTACTCTCTGTTGTCCATTTTAGACTCGTAAAAAAAAAACATTTCCTCTTATAAACCCACTATTCAATTATGTGAACAGAAAGAATGCAACAAAACGGAAAAAACCTACTCTAATATTGGATCGCAGGTAACTAGTGTGCGAGCATTTTTCAAGATGAGCAAATTTTTTAAATATATTTTAATTTGATAAACGAGCGAGGTCTTGAAATACAAGTACTGTAGTATGCTTGCGCTTTGTCTGCCGAGCTCGTGATCACAGCTGAGCCAATCGTTCTTCTCTCTCATAGCTGCAGGATTGTGGGTAATCGTCTCCCATGCTCAGTCTCAGTGCACGTGCGTCACTTGTAAAGTCAACATCAGTGCATGTGTGTACTATTTACAATAACATTTTGACAATGTGTGTGTGTGTGTGTGTGTGTGCGGGTAAAGCAAAAGCAAGTGTTATTAGAGAGGTTCCTTGTTAACAATCCAGTTTCAAGAGTCTCTAAATCTCTGTAAGTAATTCTGTTAGTGTAGGGCAACTTTCACACACACGCGTGTACATTTTGGATCAATTACTTTTATATGAATATTTTTTTAACATTCCAAAAATGTTTATTTTTGGAATGAGTTTCTATTATTTCTTATGGGAAAATGATTGAGTTCTTGACCGCCGCATGAAGGACATGTTTCTGAAACAAATTAAGTTAGCAATCCAAGGTTTAACTGTACTTAGTTTACAAAGGTGATAAGATTAGATTAAATAACTTACTGAATAAATAGTAATAAAGAAAACTCACTTTCTACATCAACAACCAGCATCAAACTAAAGGATAATGAGGTATAAACCTCCACAAGTTAATGTATAAAGCAACATAATGTTAAAGTTCACTAACATTATATCACCATCACTTGCTTTAAATTCGTAAGTAATAAAGTTAAACTCCGATGCAATTTCCGTCTCCCAACCAGAGCAGTCAGAAAAACTCTCAATGGCTCTAACCTGAACCATTCAATAGCTTACTTCTTCTCCAGCTCTTCCCAATGGCGTAGTAACAGCATGTAATCTATCTGGCACCTACTATATCCAATATCCATGAGCTAAACCTGTACTTGTTGTTTCTGTTTTTAAGCAGATTGAACTGTAACAGCAGATCGCCAAAAATGCTTTTAGAAAATAATGATGCATTATTATTATCGTTGTCTTTATAGGTGCTAAGATTAAACTTAGGGAAGCTTGAGCCCCCTAAAAAGGGCTCTAAAATCACCTATGCTGCAACACGCAGCAGCAGAAATAAAAAAGGAAAACTCCTTACCTATAAATAAGTGAACTGTATATACATATTAAATATTAGCTTTAGAATAATTAACAATACTGATTTTTTTAAATCTTCAACAATGACAATACATTTCTCTGTTTTAAAAAGAAAACATACATCCCTCACCTGCGTTAACTGTCACACGCTGTCGAGCGCACAAACATCGAAACCGATGTAATTTCATCTAAGAATGGAATGCTGAACTATATTTTAAATAAACACTAATTTTCCTGTTCCAATTCCATATATTCTTCAACTGATATTTAAACATTTTAACTCCCCAGTGACCTACTGCCTGTTCCATTAGTTTTAATTAACCCAATTAATAAAGAATATCCTCCAGGACTATTTACAGTTAGACCGTATTCACGTGGATCACAACGTGCACTGAACTGAACGTCGAGGACCAGGCAGTACAAATTTGAATGTGCTTACTGTTACACCCCTAGTATCTATTACATACTAATTTTATCTTTTGGCTTGTTGTCTCTTATTGTTGGCTGGCCTATGGCTATTTTCACATGCTATCCATGCTTACAGTATACCAAATTTACTAATTGTTAATTTTATGCTTACATTCTGACCAAAGTGTCTATTTAGGATTCTTTTCCAAAAGAATGCAGTCTGTCTACAAAAGTCACTATTACTAGACACCAGGACGAGAGACGTCCAATAACTGTTACAAGTCAATTGTACAGACAGCAACACATCCAACCAGGACTTAGTCACACTGTATAACCTTAATGACCTACAATACACCAGTAACGAATAATTCATGAATTCACCAATTATTTGTGGATCTGTTTCCTTAACCTTATTTAAATCTGTGACAGCAACCATTAGGATATAATCATTAGTACACTTGTTTTCTCTTCTGAATAACAAGTTCTTCTTAAAAGTTTTCGTGCATCACAACTTAGTGACACTGTTGATCTTGCTGAAAGTTGCAAAAGATTCATGCTTGCTCATCGGAACATTTACTTTTCTGCTCCTCAGAGACGCCAGCCCGCTCAGTGTACCCAATTATAACAGAATAAGTAATAATTAATGTTTTCTCTGCCAACACATATAACGCAATTAGAAACGAGGACAAACTGAAAATGTCGCTATGTGCGTTCACTATCCGTCACAGAAAGAATTATTCTGTGGCTTATTGTGTTATGTTATATCGCAATATTAGAGGCCGTTTCCCAGGTCCTACTCACCAGCAAATCTTCAGATACAGGCTTCACAAGCTCAACCAAAAGCAACCTAAACTTTCTGTGCTGAGGACTTTTGAACCCGTAACAAAGCACAGAGAGGCACTTGGCCAAATTACATGTAGTATTCAGTGCACGCGGTGAATCTTACATATTGGACAAATCACACAGCAAGATACACACTGAAAACTATTTTCTGATAATTGCTTTAAGAATGTAAGTAAGCACGCGAGTAAACTGAGCCTGAACACACAGCGTACTACACTTCTTACGTCTTTGTGAGTCTGCAAAAAAGAACTTCACTATGCTGATTTCACACCATAATTAAAATATGTCTAGTTTAATGAAAAAAGATTTGGCTCTGAATGATTACAGATCTCTATAGGATATTTAAAAAGGAATCAGATGAGGACATACAACGCTAATATCACACACTGTGTCTTCACTGAAGGTAATCAATAAATTGTATTATTAAAGGATCAAAAACTAAAAATATTTTTTTTTTCATGAATTAATTATTACACATTGTGACAAAAATAAATGCTGTGAACATTTAGAGCAAGTTTTGCATCTCATCTGCACCATGCATTATTTACAGCTGGGGTAAAGGTAAAATCTAAAAACAAACAGGATGTTCTGTTTTATTTTTCCCTGGTTGATTCAAACTAATTGTCTCCAAGCATTTTGTCATTCACCCCAAAATTCTCATATACATGTAAGTGATGTAAAACCCCATACCAGACAAGAAATAGGAAACAAATTTTAATCCAAAAAATACATAAATGCAAAAAGAAATTATTTTTTAATTAAGTTGAGGGAGAGTGAGAAAGAACTTCTAGCCAGCGGTGCATACCAGAAACAAAAAGCCCAAGGCCACTGGTGCAATCCCCCATTCCGGCTTCCCTCACTCCCTTCTCCAAGGCGGAAAAAGGATAAGGGAGAGGCATCGAGGGAAACCATGCCCTGAAGAGGAGGACTGGGAACCAGTACCAGAGTACTTCCAGGCCTGAAGAGAAAGGCTTAATACATTCCATAAATAAATAGATAAATACAGACACAACCTAAGATTTCTGTCTACAGTCACGACATGCATCACCTCGGCATTGTCTAAAAATAAGGACATGAATTCAGCGTTAAACTGCTATTGTCAACGGAGTAAGCACCAAATTCTTCTGAATTAGAGAATGCCAAATAAATGGAGCAGGAAGCAGTCAGAGAAAAGAATCTTAGCAAATAGTTTCATCTACTTCATTCAGTCTCTTTAGCGAACGACTAGAAATGCATTTTATTTTCTATGTAATTTAGTGCAGATTAGATAAAATTACCTAAATTACAGAATCACACTGATGCACTACATAAGAATACCGAAATGCAAGTTATTACAGAGACACAGTTCACTCAGTAGGGCCTCTTCAGTTTTGAATTGACAAAGGTATGATTATGTCTAAATTGTGTTGCTTGTACTAGACAATACAGTCAAGGAACAAATCAGTAGACACTGCCTTGAAAGGATATTTTTTAAACGTACATGTAAGTAACAAATAAAAGAAGCCATGCCATCTGAAGCATTTTAACGGCAACCATTCCTTAAATAGGAACGTTATAAATTCACCCAAAAGACAAACCAATCCAGTCGTACATTTAATAAATAAGTTGAGCCTTTTTTTGGTAGGGTAAAACACCAGCTGCTGTTGATTTAGAGGACATTCATCTTTACAGGAAGGTGTGCTACACTACCCGTCAAACCAGATGGGCCCAAAGCACTTCAGGATATTTCAGAAGAAACTTAAAACAACTCAGCCTTCGATGGAAAGTGATTTTTAAAATGTTTAAAAATAACAGTAGTAAACTACCATATGCTGTGTGTATATAAATTCATTAATAAAACAAAATTCATCATTTTTAGGAATTTATATGTTTGGCTTAGCTGTTAACAATCCACCACTGGTTTGTACATCGATGGCCAAAAGTTAATGTTTAAATGACATTCTCAATTTGTTTTTGTTAAATAATGACAATCAAGATAATAAGAATCTTGATCTTTCATGCAATGAAATTGCTTTACAGCTATCAAAATTTAGTATGAAGTTCTTTATTCTTCAAAACCGCCTGGATCCAACTGGGCATAGGTTCAGAAAGATGTCTGCAGTACTCTGGTGTAAGTCTCTCAACACATGCCTGCGTGATTGCTTGCTGACGATCATGTACAGAAATGTGGTATTGGACATTTTTGTGCAGAGCTGGACAGCTTCGAAAAGGGTAAAGTCCTGCACGCATTTGTTCCATCCATTAACTAAACCAGTTGCTTGTAATTAGTACAATCTGAAATCTCTTCAGCCAGGTAGGTGCAAACTAGTTGGTGGCATGACCTGCTTGGGCACAGGTGGAACTGTATTACCTGGTATGCTGTCTTAATAGTTTTGGCCACTATGACACTGTATATTAAAAACTGTACAATACAAGCATTCATTTAAAAAATGAATAAATAACAGTTTATGTGTTTCTCTATGTAGAATACATGCAACAAGTAATGTAGTCTTATTTCCTACAGTATCATGCATCTATCAATATGTACAGTATAATAATTATTCTTCTCTAGAGCATGCAGCAGCAGATCAGTAAATCCTGGTATATACACAGAAACACGTGCACATAAACAAACATAAGGACGAACATAAAAAGGAACTTTGATTTACTTTAAACGTGATAGAGCTCGTTACTGCTGTACATCAAGTCACTATTAGACTGAGTCTCAAGTTAAAGGCTCTATTCGATCCAATACATTTACAGACACTCGCTGAGATTCGTGCAAAGCTTAAAATACTGTTAAACTTGTGCGTGCACAGTAATAACCCTCTTACCTGCAGTATCAGAGATCACCCGGGCTTCTGCGCAATTCAGTCTTTAAAAAGGAAGTTATTGATGCTCTCCAAACACGGACTTGTTGCTGCTTTCCGTGTTGCCGTCTTGCGTCATTATCAAAGGCCTTTATAAATAATACATTTTAAAAAATCAATGAATAAAAATATGAATGTCAATCTACTCTACATCTAGTGTTTCGGTGTCGGGATACTTCACTCAGTTGCGCGCTCTTCCGCTCGCTCCTGCTCTGAGCCAACTCGCTCGTGCACACATTACACGCGCATACTTATCTGACCGGCGCCTACGTCATCAACCCGACCGTGTCATCCAATCAGCTCCAGCCTTTCATGTCAACGGTTAACTGTCGATAAACATTGCTACTCAGTTAGCATCAGTCAGAGCAGAATCATGAGAATTATAGTTTTTTTTTTTTTTTCAAAGAAAGAAAGCAAGAAAAGAACATTCGCATATCATAAGAAATGTGTTTGAATTGTTCAACTGAGAGACATTTATAGCCTTACTGAGTCTCAGCATCTTTGAGGGGAAAAAAACACTGCAGTTTGTTTGCCTCACAACAACACCCTACAGTTATTGAAAGATGTTTTTCAAGAAGTTGTTGTTAGTTTTTCAGCTGTCCCCGTCAAGGGATTGCTACAGCAGACCATTTGGTCCACACACAACTTTCACACTGGACACCCTTCCTGACACAACACTCCCAATTTTTTGGGTCCAGCACTGCATCCAGTAGCTGGGGTTTGGGTGGCAGGCGAGAAACCTACCACTGAGCCAGCAAATGCCCATAAAAGATGTTCTTCATGAAGTACTTTCCAAATTTCTTACAGCTAAATGATAATTTTAGTGGCGCAGTGTCTTACTGGTTATACACTCACCTAAAGGATTATTAGGAACACCCCACTAATACGGTGTTTGACCCCCTTTCGCCTTCAGAACTGCCTTAATTCTACGTGGCATTGATTCAACAAGGTGCTGAATGCATTCTTTAGAAATGTTGGCCCATATTGATAGAATAGCATCTTGCAGTTGATGGAGATTTGTGGGATGCACATCCAGGGCACAAAGCTCCCGTTCCACCACATCCCAAAGATGCTCTATTGGGTTGAGATCTGGTGACTGTGGGGGCCATTTTAGTAAAGTGAACTCATCGTCATGTTCAAGAAATTAATTTGAAATGATTCGAGCTTTGTGACATGGTGCATTATCCTGCTGGAAGTAGCCATCAGAGGATGGGTACATGGTGGTCAAAAAGGGATGGACATGGTCTGAAACAATGCTCAGGTAGCCCGTGGCATTTAAACGATGCCCATTTGGCAGTAAGGGGTCTAAAGTGTGCCAAGAAAACATCCCCCACACCATTACACCACCACCACCAGCCTGCACAGTGGTAACAAGGCATGATGGATCCATGTTCTCATTCTGTTTACGCCAAATTCTGACTCTACCATTTGAACGTCTCAACAGAAATCGAGACTCATCAGACTAGGCAACATTTTTCCAGTCTTTAACTGTCCAATTTTGGTGAGCTCGTGCAAATTGTAGCCTCTTTTTCCTATTTGTAGTGGAAATGAGTGGTACCCGGTGGGGTCTTCTGCTGTTGTAGTCCATCCGCCTCAAGGTTGTGTGTGTTGTGGCTTCACAAATGCTTTGCTGTATACCTCAGTTGTAACGAGTGGTTATTTCAGTCAAAGTTGCTCTACTTTCAGCTTGAATCAGTCGGCCCATTCTCCTCTGACCTCTAGCATCAACAAGGCATTTTCGCCCACAGGACTGCCGCATACTGGATGTTTTTCCCTTTTCACACCATTCTTTGTAAACCCTAGAAATGGTTGTGTGTTAAAATCCAACTGCCATGTGATTGGTTGATTAGATAATTGCATTATATAAATTGAACAGGTGTTCCTAATAATCTTTTAGGTGAGTGTATATAATAGCATTGTCGCCTTGCAGCTCCAGGGTCTGGGTTCGATGCCAACCCCAGGGTCTGTGTGCATGGAGTTTGTATGGTCTTTCCATGCTTGGTGAGTTTCCTCTGGGTACTCCGATGCCACAGTCCAAGGACATGCAGATTAGTGTGAATGTGAGTGTGTGTATGTGTGTGCGCTTCAATGGACTGGCACCGTGTCTAGGGTGTACTCCACCTTATGCCCTAGGTGCTTTAAAGGGTGTATCATAAAGTAGTATAGACAATTAATGTGTGAGTGCGAAATATTTATTGTAATATTTCTTGGACGTTAGAGCTGGTCACTTCACGGTAGTTATATGAGTTATATATATACACACATATATATATATATATATATGTGTGTGTGTGTGTGAGAGAGAGAGAGAGAGAGAGAAAGAGAGATAGATAGATAGATAGATAGATAGATAGATAGATAGATAGATAGATAGATAGATAGATAGATAGATACGGACATACCAAATATCCCTTTGCACGTACAGTATAGCAACACAGTAGACCTGTAGTTGTACTAGCTAGATTGTCAATCCATGCCTTAACTTCAACTGATTGACTAAAGAAAAGAAACTAAGTATAATATAATCCACCCAAAGTATTTTATATAATGTGTAAAGAAAAGATCTAAATATATAGATTAAGTGTATGCAAAGAACAAAGTACTGTATATATAAGCAAAATATAGACAAATGAGGATGTACTGTGTGTACTGCAAATTGAAGTGTGAAAAAATAGAGATATAGCAATTAAAAGTGGCAGCAATGCAAAAAGTGAGTGGTGCAAGACTGACATAATGAAGGTCAATGAAGATTAGGGTGCACAATTACTAGTAGAAGTCTGTTATGAAAGGAGAGCTAGATAAATAACTAAGAATGAATAGAGGCTGAGGGGCAATCATAACCAAATATTTCAATCAGGTCCCCAGGCTCCGTAAAGATTGTAAAAACACTGTATTGGCCTGGGAACAAAGGATTTCTGTCTACAGAGCATCTCTGTGATAGAAGTCTGTCACTGAACATGCTCTTCTGCTTGGCAAAAACCCTATACAGTGGGTGTATGGTGCCCAGCATGGAGATTAGCTTAAGCCAACCACAGCCAAAGCAGCTCTCCTAACCAACCCATTCAATCATGTGGCATGTCTACTTTACAGGTTACTTCCCCAACACATTACAAAATAGATTATTCTGGCCACCACTGATTGATAGAATATGTGTTTTATAAGCTTTTTGCAGATGCTAAAAGAGCCTGGTTTCTTCAAAAAGAGCACCCGGACAAAAGTATGTGGACACCCATATCTGGTTCTTTTAAAAACATTTGGCACCTTGTCTTCAATGTCATTGTTCGTGCTAGTCCTCCTTCTCCTACTTCAATATTAATGACCAGTCTTACTAATGCTTTTCAGGTCAAACAGCCAAATCCCTACAGCCAAAATTTTAAAGCCTTCCAAAAGAGTAAAGATTATAAGAGCAGGACTATATATGGAATCAAATGTTCAAAAAGCACATACTGTACAGGTGTGATTTGTCAGTTGTCAACTCAAAGAATCCAGAGGAAACTGATGGAGACACAAGGGAAACATTTTACACAAAAAAGGAAGGAGAACTCTTGGTCTATCCAGTGACTCAGGACCTGTGGGCTGCACCAATGTGTTGGCTTTAAGATGCATTTATTTCTGTTTGGCCAGACATAAATCTCTGAACATGTTCATACTCACTCAATTCACTCTATACCGCTTTATCCTGTATTTAGGGTCGCGGGGGGCCTGAAGCCTAACCCAGGAGGCTTAGGGCACAAGGCAGGGTACACAATGGACAGGGTGCCAATCCATTGCAGAGCACCCATTTACACACTACAGGCAATTTGGGAACGCTAATTAGCCTAACCTGCAAATCTTTGGACTGTGAGAGGAAACCGGAGTACCCGGAGGAAAACCACCAAGCATGGGGTGAACTTTCAAACTCCATGCACATAGAGATCCTGGCCGGGAATCAAACCTGGACCCTGGAGGTGCAAGGCGACAGTGCTAACCACTACACCATCAATTCAATTCAATCCAATTTTATTTTTACAGTACTTTAAAGAGAGTTAGTTGTCCTAAAGCAGCATTACAGAATTAAAAAATATGAAAATAAATTTTAAAAATGTACAGGAAGAAAAGAATAGACTATAATTATCAGTTTTATGCCAGATGAGCAGGGCGACAGTGGCAAGGAAAAATTCTGTGAAATGACAATAGGAAGAAACCAGACTCCACAGGAAACTCATCCCATAAATATATCAGATAGATATAAGAGAAATCAATTTGAAGTCACACTGTGTGCTGTCAAGGTGGAAGTTCAGTATAATGGGAAGGGTTTTCGATTTAATAAGTCCAAGTAAGCTTAAGTCCACTTTTGTTGTTGGAGACACAAATAAAAAAAACTGTTCATGGGAATTTCAGTCCTAACTATTTAGCAAATGCAGTCACATATCATAGAAACTGCCTGCATCAGTCAAGTCTGAGACCATAATCATGCATCCCAAGCAGACTAAATGAAGCAAACAAGCCAGAGGCCTCCATTTGATGAGATTTACAATTTGTTATGGTGAGAAGGGTACAGTGGATCCAGACCCTCTGCTGGGAATATTAGGAATGAGGTGGAAATACACCCTGAATGAGACCCCAATCATTGCAGGGCTCCATACAATACATACACGTTTCTTTAACATGTAGGCGTGAAATCTATCTTAGCTAACTGACCTACTGGCATGCTTTTGGGAGGTGGGAATGCATAGATACTCCACATACAGCAGGTAAACATGTTTTTGCACTTTCTTAGGTTCTCAAAGAACTTTTTTTTTTAATGGGTCACATAATTTCTGCTGCTTCTATAAAAACGCGACTGCAATTTATTTTCCATTCACCAGCTATTCCATTAAAATACCAACTCATGGGTTCGTTTCTGACATTAGTCTGACCAAGTTGTATATATTTTACCATGGTTCCTGGGACAATTTCATTCCTTGATCATTCATTTATTGCTTTTCTTTTGGCCGAGGCCATGGCAGATCTGGAGCCTTGGGAAATCTGTCACAAGTAAGAAATATACTCTGGATTGGCTTCAGTCCATTGAAGAGAACCATGCATGCAGATATTTAAATACTCATTCACAAATAGGGGCAAGTTAGTATGGTCAATCAATGGACAGTCAGGTTTTTGAGATGGGAAACCAGGGAATCTTGAGGAAACTCACACCTACAGTACTTGCTTCACCTATTCACACCTACTTGGTTGGTGTTGTTGGTCTTTCCTATTTTCTCTGGGCTTGGGACTGGCACTGTATCCAGTGGCTGGGGTTTGGGCGCTAGCTGGGAATCAAACCAGGGCCTTTTGCATGGCAGTAAAAACACCTACCCCTGAGCCACCAGTGCCCTATTCAAACCTACTTGGTACACTTACAAATTTCTTTGTAGACGCAAAATAAAATTAATAGTAGAGATCTCAAATGTGCTGCTATTAATAATGGTACAAGTTTAATTTTACACCCATAATATTTTACAACAGTAATTGTTATATTTGCATGTACATACTGGCAGGATTAAAAATATTAAAGGTTGTGGCTACTATATGGTCCACATAATTCTAAAAATGTTCTGTGCTATTACTTCCCAATTCTTGTCATTTCCCATGTTTTTGTACTTTGTGAATTTAAATACATGACCCTTGTTTTTCTTTACTCTGATGCCAAACTGAAAATTGCCCTGTTATACTAAAGCAAAAACAAAAACAATGAGGGCAAATGGAGGATAAACAGCAAAATTAACCAAAGCAGCAGTCTATAATTGTGTTGGCTTCTCTTCAGCTTTGGCTCTCAGCACCGTAGGGCTGATTTGAGCAGTAAATGGCTTTAAATTGTGCACCTCGTGCTTAAAGATGTACTGTGGTGGCTCAGTAAATGCAGCTAAGCAGCGTACACACCACAGGATAGCCGTAGTTAACGCAGCGGCAGAGAGGAGCTGCTGGATCCCTCATCACCCTGGCATTGAAGGCGTCCAATAAGTAGACACCTGCCTGCTGGGATGATTGCTCTCGTTACCTGCGTAGCTTCCAGGTCCTGGGCTTTTAAAGCTCAGCAAATACGCCCCAAGTGATGTCCACCAGCGTTTCTAACCATGGAGGCCATGCTTGTAAATGTTATAAATTAGATAAGATGTGATAATTCAATAGACATCTTTGGGTTGACAGAGAACTGAGACAGATATAAGCCATTGTAAAAAAAAAAAAAAAAGTTTACAGAATTTATGAACAGGTCTAAGGAAAGAAATATATATCAGTAATGGTAAAATTTGATTAGGTGGTATGTCATTGTAGTCTTTATTAATAATATAAATGCAGCATTAATTAAATGCTAGTTTTTTTATAATGACTTTTAGATAGTGTAAGATTTTGCATGTTTAGTTTGGTTTGAAGAAGACAAGGATTATAGACTCTGCATTTCATGAATCAAAACTATCAGATCTCAGCAATAAGTCACAGCTCTAACAATAACACTAAACACTTAAAAAAAGATACAATAAAAAATCTTTTCCAATTTTTTCTGGCTTTGTACATAAAACAGTAGGTATCCAAAAAAGGATAGCTAAGGAACCAAAACTAATTGAACAATTCCCTGCTTTGTTGAATTGGGAACATTCCATGTCTGTTGATGATAAGTATATTTATTTTAAACATATCACATTTTACCTATTAAGCGATATTATTATATCCCACAAACAATATGTGCATCCTGTGTGTCACAACTTGGAAGTTGTTATAATACTGCAAAATGCATGATTTTTTTGTCAAACTTTTGCAGATTTGAGGTTTTTATGTTTCAAAATCATTAATAAAAACTTTTTTTTATATATAGCAAAAGTCTAAATATTTTTTTAAAATCCTTGAATAAGTTTAAATAATTGAAATATATAAATTTATTAACGTTTGCTATAATAATAGCTACAATAGCTTGCTGTCATTAAGTATATTAATTGACCCTCCTGTATGTTACCAACACTGTTATGGTTTACAGATTCTTTATGATTTTAATAAAATTTGTTCAAATATGATGAGAATTAGAAATGACCAATAAATCATGGGCCAAAATAAATTCCTGAATAAATTAAATGAATAAAATAAATTATGAAATTAGGGGTCAAAATAAGGAAAGTGATGCCGGTCACTTGGCATTGGGGCAAATTATTTTTTACATGCAGGATGAAGTTTTGTTCTGTATCATAGCTGCCAAACTAAGGAGTAAAACCATCCTTTACCTTGAACATATTGTTAAAGCTTTACAAATATCAGATATGTCACACTGACAGAATTTAATAACTTGAACCATTATTTTTATTTATTTTTTTACTAAAAGAATTACTCACATCATGCCAGTGGAACTGGTTCCCTTCTGGTACTGGTACTAATATTCACTGCTTACAAAAGCAGCAAGATAATGCTTTAAAACTTTAAAACATTTGGCAGTGCTTCACATTGCAGATGGACAATGACCTGAAAGCAAAAATATTTTTAAGACAAAGAAGTGAACTGTTCTGCAATGGCCAAGTCCATCACCATAATCCCAGTGTGCATGCATTTTACTTGCTGAAAACAAAACACCATAAGAAAACAAATAAACTGAAGACATTTGCAGCAAAAGCCAGATACAGCAACATCAAATATTCTAGTCCTATCTACTGTATACATAAACAATACCATTCACATGATGCAAAGCCGAAAGTCTGCACTTTGAGCTCATAATGATTATTTTACCTTACAGCATATTAAATACTTATTACATCACACTCTTATACTTTGCAAGACATCTGAAATAACAATATCATTATTCAATTGTGTCCAAATATTTATGGGGCAGTATACACACACACACATTACTATATTTTCAGTGTGTAGTGCCACCAAATTGCTGACTCAGTATGTACCAAAGACAAAAAAAAAAAAAAAAGAAACGACTGGAGGCTTCCCTAAACATTAATGCAATGCACGTGCCAGATAAACCCTATAACATTAGTGACTTCCCTCTCTCACTTCTACAAAGTGGCCTGTTGACCCACAAGGGCAGAGTGGGTCAGAAACTCTGACAGTAATACTCTAAACCCTCTGCTTTGCTAGCATCCAAAGTCTTGTTTTTGTACAAGGCAATGACATTGACCCCTTCCGCTTGCTTAAAAACACTTCTTCTGTAGAAGCCCTCAGTTCTTCTTTCTCTGTGCCAGCTGTTTCCGGCTTTAGGGGCACAAATTGCCTGTGGAGCACGGGATGTGTGAAGGAAAGTACGGCTAAAGTTGCTGAATCGATCAATACTGCCCATTTGCAAAGATCTCCCATCTTGCAAAGTTTTTTTTTTTTTTTTTTTTACATAAAAGCCAGTGACTGTTCTGCAAGATCAACCGCAATAAATATATATTGAGAAATCTTTTTATGAGCTGGTGTGCTTATGAGGTTAGATCCTTTTACGTTTAGGAACTTTTTTTAATGAGAGTCTTAAAAGATGCTGAGTTGCATATCGGAGACGATCTCAACCAGAGATTAAGAAAAAAGAGACAGATCATAATAAATACCCTTATGATCATTCATATTAGGTAAAGTGTTACTAGTGCAAATTTTATATTAATTTGATTAAAACATGGCCTCAATAAAAGGCCTGGTGGATTTTAATCTTCCCATCAGAACTTGTTCTTGAGATGAGCATGGGAGGCTTTAAATAGTGGGCAATAAAAGGACATTTTTATCCTTTGAAGGAAACTTCAAAGCATTTTGTAAGACGCTCTGGATAAGAGCGTCTGCCAAATGCCTAACTGTAAATGTAAATGCACAGGAAATGAGAACGAAAAAGAAGACGAGAGATCGGGTTAGTTTTGTGCAAAGGTCCTACTGTAGCTCCCTCCCTTTAGTTTCCACTGAGAGGCCAGGAGGATTTATTGTTGTGCCGTGCTTTGCATTCTGTGCTGGTACACTCTGTTATGTGGGAGTGGAGTTCTCATTGCAAAAGCAATTAAAACCACCCACCAATCCCTTTCCAAAAAAATACATAAATAAACGGAATACAAGCTGCAATTTCTCAGAGGTGCTCTTTCCTACCTCTTACTAACATCAATCATTTACTTTGAATGTAGAAAAAAAAAAGCAGCAAATCGTTTTGTAACCACAATCAAACAGAGGACCTCAGGTCATGGTTCTTTCAGCTCATAAACTCTGTCTCCCACCTGGGCTGGATTATTAGCTGCTCTATAACAATCTGTTTACCTGCTCCAATAATGCAAATAAAATTGAAGATAAATATATATATTTTCAATATTTCTTTCAATATGTTTTTTAAAATTTCTTCTATTCATACTAAAGGCATGGCAATCTTGCGGTGCTATTTCCAATAAGCAAATAGTATATCGTCATTATTCAGAGAATAACATAACAATCCTGACTATTTCCTAATTTCTTTTTAAAGTCAAAACTCAGTGAAAGCCATTTGCTGATAAAGCCCCGAGAACAGATGAAATTATAATAATAATCATTTTAAAAAATGGCTTCAGTGCAAGTCATAAGTGAAGGCAGAGTGTGCAGCTGGAGAGCTCATTAACCTGAACAAAGCACAAAAATAAGGTACTACTTTTAAGTATCCATTAAGAGCATTTAATGTAACCTGGTGACTTATTGTGTGTGTGTGTGTGTGTGTGTGTGTGTGTGTGTGTGTGTGTGTGCTGCACATATGTGTGCATTGCAAAGGAAATTCAATGAAAAGGAACAGCAGTGGATTGTCAGCGCAGCCTGTATTTCCATGATTTTGGTTTACTGCAGTTGGACATATTAAGAGCCTGTAAAATGGCCTATTGATGGTCTGGCAATGGCTGCGGCCTTTGAAGCGATCAGTCAGTTGATATTCAGCTCACTATGAGCCCTCGGGACACAGAAGTTCACCAATTCCCCCCAAATCATGTATTTTAGCCACTAGCACAAACATATCCAAGCTGCACAGTGCCAAACATTTTGACAGGAGCATCGCTCTTCATTGCTATTATATAAAAACACAAAATCCTTTGTCTGCCAATAAAACACAAGTATAACTTCATTACTCAATATGTCAGAGAATATTGAGGCATGTGAGACAGCATTAAATGAGGAGACGTTTATTTATTAATACATTTATCTTTAATAATCCATTTAACCTGGTCAGACTTGCTGTAAATCTGGTGAAATCAAAAGCACTGTGTTGAAATCCTGTGTATACTCACATAAAAAAAAATGGCCATTTTTTAGAATATGGTCCAGTGTTAAAAGTAAATGTTTGAAGTGATAAAAAATACCCTAATGTTATCTCTATACTTCTCATACTGTACAGGGTCGCAGGGAGCCTGAAGCCTAACCCGCAGGGCTTGGGGCGGGGTACACTCTGGATGGGGTGCCAGTCCATCACAGTGCACACAAGCACATGCACTATGGGCAATTTAGCACACACCTACACTAAGGGCAATATAGCTTAATCTACATGTCCTGGAGGAAACCCTATGCCACCTTGCCGCATATGTGAATGGTATGTTCTCACTCACTCATCGTCTATACCGCTTTATCCTGTGTTTAGGGTCGTGGGGGGCAATGGGGCCTATCTCAGGAGTTCATGAGGCGGGGTACACCCAGGACAGGGTGCCAATCCATCTCAGTAATGTTATGTTTTTTATGTATGTAAAAAAATAACTTGTTTATCCAACGGTTGCTGTTGGACACTTCACCACAAACACCACTTGTACTTTACAGGAACTCGACTGGGAGTTATTGCCACATCCCCCATACAGCACTGACCTCGCTCCAAGCCTCGCTCATGTTTGGGTCATTAAAAGAGTTCCTATTGACCAGAGTTTCTGACGTGAAGTATGCAGGCTAATCATGGATCAGGAATACTGGGAAAACTTCCTACCTTGATGGTATCCTTGCCTTGCTGCATACATAATTTAGGTTTGCTACTTACTATGCTTTTGGACTCTGACATTAGAAAGGAAAGCAGGCCAATTTAAAATAAAAGGAAGATAAAGTTACTGTATATTATGTTTATTACATTGAAACATTGAAACATACATATGTGTAAATATTCAGTGGTCTTTCATGAGTTTTCTTTCTTGTAAAAATACGCAGTAATGTCCTGTGAACAGTTTATATTGACATGTGTCTGCTACTTATGTTCTGTAAAGCCTTCATAACGACTCTAATCTGAGGTGCTGATGTTTGAGGCTGGTGACTCTAAATGAACTTCTCCTCTGCAGCACAGGTGAGTGTGGGTCTTGCTTTCCTGGGATGGTCTTCATGAGAGCCGGTTTCATTGTGTGGCTTGATGGGTTTTGCAAATACACTTGACAATACTGGTTTTGCAAGAACTATTACAGAACAGCTGGCCTTCGTGTTTTAAAATAACAACTGACTGTTGTTGTTGTTTTGGTTGTTGTTACTCAATTACCTAATTCCATATTTGTTATTACATAGTTTTGAAAAAAAAAAAAAAAAAAAATCCAGTGTTGCACTAGAATAAATGGTAAAAGAAAAACATACACAGTGTATAGTAACAAAGCACAGGCAATCAATTATCCCCCTTGTAGCAATGATCCCCACTGAGCTACGATTTCTCTAATCATAATTACAAGATTTTTTAATAATATATAACCTTAATTGGTATTTACTAAAATCATAATTAAAGATAAGGTAAAACCATAGGTCACACCAAATGTAATTATTTTTCTTATGTTATTATTATTAATTAATTAAAAATGTTTCTTATTATTATTAATAATTGATAATTATTATGTTAAATTAAATGTAACTTTTAAATTATAATACTGTTTATGCTTACATTAGTGCGGAAACATCCTATAGACAATTAATCACTTCTGTTACTGCAGCTTTATCAGTTGATCTGTTACCAGCCTCTCTGTTTTGCCTTTCCTGAAATCAGTAACAAAAGATTTGACTTAGTGTTACTGCCACATCTACCGCCACTACTGTTTGGGCCATTAAAGAAGTTCCTGGGAGGCCAGGGTTTCCAAGATTCAAACATGCATTTCGATCATGGCTCAGGAATGCTAAGAAAACCTTCTACCTTGATGGCTTCCAAGCTGTAGTTAAACACTGGGATAAGTGCATTAGTGTAGCAGGGGATTATATAAAGAAATGAAGGCATTTTTACAATCCAAAATCTTGTCTTGAAAACTAATAATGCACAAAGGACCATCTTAAGAACTAATTAATCACATTATCATATTATATAACAGAATTAATGAATAATATGTAAAATAATATGTAAAACTGTAGAATCAAGTAAAACTGAAATCAACAGCAACAACAACAAAACCTGATGTTGGTTTTGGACATCCTTTGGACTGTATCTGCTAAACTTAACATACTGCAGCACACGATTTATACCCTTAATGGCAACAAGTCTTATCCTAACCATTTAGTGACTTTGGTGAATTGGTGTGGTTGTGCAACTCTGCTCTTTCAATTGTGATGCAACAGCTCCCTCTCTTGTTCCTGTTGGCAAGAAATGGTTACACAAAGCAAAATTGGCTGACCTGTGCTTCCAGGTGATTTGCCCTTTGTTATGTTAATATTCAGAAGATATATATTAATACAAAAAGAGAAATCCGGCTATGTATGACTACAAATCAAGAAAAGATACAAATCAGCTTATTATACTTAATTTTACTGACAAAACGAAATAAAATGTGATATTTTTTCAACTGTAGTATTTCCAATCAAACATAAAGGCAAAATAAAATCTTGTCACTAATTAGGAATCCCTTAAAAAGTCCAATCTTTATGCTCTCTAGCAAACTTAAGCCTTTCCCACTGACATTCAGAGATGAAATGGTATAAGTTTTTAAATAGGGAATGTAATAGACAGTGCAAAAGGAAGATGCTGTAAATCACCAAGAGCTTTTATCTAATCTATTATATTTTATTAATGAGTCCTTTAATTTATTAGCCTCTTTAACAGGTTATTGATATTAATTAAGTTTAAACCAAACCAAAACTTTATCTAAATTTAAGCATTTTGAATCTAAATTTAAATATTTAGAAAACCCAGTTCCCTTTGCCATCAGGAAAGAAAAACTCCATAGATGTGATAACCAGGTCATTCAGGTCGTCATCTGACTTCATTGAATTGCCACATACAGTACTGTAACGTTGCTATGTTGCTAGACCTGACCAACTGAAGCAACACCAGATCACTGCCTCCAGAGGCTTGTAACCACTATGTGACCATACCACTATATTGTATACATATTACATTTACATTGTGAAACTAGGCATGTGCATAGTTTATTTCATTTTACTTGGATGTTCGGTTATACATAATTACATCATGCGATCAATAAGGAAATCACAAACACAAGGAAAACTATTATTTTAGGGGAGGGGGGGGGCTGTTACAATTTATTTTAATCCCACTGTACTATTTTTGTTGCTTTTTTGGTCCTTTAGTTTGTTCTTTTTTATATATATATATATATATATATATATATATATATATATATATATATATATATATATATATATATATAAAAATGTTTATGTCCTGTATCTTTTAAAGAATTTTTAGAATAAAGGTTCAGTGGGTGCTCCAGTGGCCCCTATTGTCCCCATAGTCTAAAAGCACAAAAGCTGTACTCTTGGTTGTATTACCCCAATAAAATGTTGAGTTTCCTGTCAGGTGAAGTTTTAGGAAATCACCTGGGGAGCAGAATACAATAAGCTCCTCACTGTGCTGGGAGCAGCATCTCTAAGTGTTTAAACAAAAATACAACCAGTTAGGAGGTTAGAAAGAACTGAATTGAATAATTCACAAGACATTTATATAGTGATTCCATATATTTCTGCAACAATTTAATTACAACTTTAATTTATTCAGCTACATAATGTAGAGTAAACTGATAGGTTAAATTGAGGCAAAATCATCCCCACTTTTCCCAGAGGTTACTGAAGCATAACGTCGCCAAAACAACAGGAAGTGAAAATGGCTGCATTACAGGAGATCAGCAAGGAGCTGAGCAAAGATGCGTTTTCAATGCTTTTGTTTAACTACAAAAAATCATTAGTGTGTAATACAAACCTTTTTGTTTGTAATGTTTTTCTTAACCTATGATAAATATAAGACTTAAAAGAATATATTTATTTCTGATATTGCAATGTAATTGATCTGACTAAATTTTAGGCTTCTGTTTAAATTTTCCTGGGCCAGAAATAGGCTTCACCCCATTACGTTTCACAGGCCTGCAGAATTCCATGTTTGTATTTCGATTGCAATTCAGCTCATAGACATGTAATGTATTTCAATATTCACTGCATTAAGTTGGCGATCGGAAGGTCAGGGGTTTAAGCCCCAGCATTGCCATGCTGCCACTACTGAGCGCATGAGCAAGGCAGACACTAAATCTGTTCCAGGGGCGCTGTACCCTGGCTGACCCTGCGCTCTGACCCTCACTTCCTAACTGGATATGCAAAAAAAAGAAAAATAATAATTTCAATGTTCTGTAAAGCGCATGTGACAAATAATTGAATCTTATTCTGTATGCAGTTTAGACTGTACCGGGTCAGGGGGGCGGGGGGGGGGCAGTCTCAGGGGACTTGTGGAACAAGGCAGACACACCCTGAGGTGCCAGTTTATCACAGACACGCACGCACTCATTCACACACTCATACAATACAGGCAATTTGGAAACACAAATTAGTGTAAGCTGATGTCTTTAGACTTTGGAAGGAAACCAGAGTATATGGATGAAACCCAACAAACACAGGGAGAACATGCCCCCTTTGGTAGTCAGTTTGCAGTTAGTTGTTGAACAGAAGAGGGCAATGTTTCTCAACAAATGAGATTATTCATGCACAAACCTCCTTTACAAGATGAGAGCTGCAAATCTGGGACACATTTCTTCTGGGAGTACCTTTAGGGAACAGAAAAAAATATTAGATAACAAAGTTTGCAAGGAAATTGATCTCTCTCTCTCTCTCTCTCTCTCTCTCTCACTTTTTTCCTGCATCCATTCACACACACACACACACACACACACACACGCTAGGCTTTTTATCACCGTGATCTGCTTTTGACATAAATAAAAATGCTGCTAATTGACACTAAGCATCTATCAAAATCTAACCCCAGCCAAAAGGAATTAATATGGAGAGATTTACTACTCACAAAGACATAAAACAGTCCCCCACCACATCAACACACAAACACTGGCATGGTGCCTGCATATCTGCCTGATATCTGAATCTGCTTGAAGGTGTGCGCCCTTGCCTCAAAGAATGTGGCTGACTTGGCGCTGCCCCTGCCAGTGAGAATACCTAGTTAGTGCGTGACACCTGATGGGTTGTTCAGAAAAGACAAGCCTCTTTTTGAAACGCAGCTGTAGGGAGTTTCTCTTTCCTGTACAGACAAGCCAGGCTTACATGATGGAGAAGGTGTGCCAACTGGGTGCCTCCAAACCCAAGACAAGGCCGGCACGTGTCAGTTTAACCACAGCCGCTGCACCCATGAAAGACTGGGAGTGGTTAAGTTGCAAAGAAGAACAGAGCCTCTGGAACTTTAAACTGCCCTTAGACTCTCGATTATATTTGACATAATGATGTGAAACGTTTATAAGGCCTCTGGGTGGAATCATGCATTCTGACTGATTGCCTCAAAATCTCTTTTGACATAAATGTTCAGACAGATGATGTCAGAAGTCTGAATAATTAGCAGAGGAGCCATGGTTTGGATGACACCCATCTTACTCGGAGTATGACTGTGCTTTCCGAGCATTCACGAGACAGGATGAAGTGATGAAGAAGAAGTTGTGATGGAAAAATAGAGGTTTATTTATGGTGCTCATGTCATCCTATGGATCATTTAGTTCCCCCAAAACTGAACACAACAATCTCTGAGGCATAATGGAAAACAGTTAACCACCTGCACCATAAGCTCCATGCTGCTCTAGTTGTGCTACATTAGAACTCGACCACTTTTACTGAAGGTTGGTGCTGTCTCTAGGAAACTTCACAGATGTCTGAGCTGGTCAGAACTGCAGTCTGGCAATGTCGATACTACAAAAGTGCAGCCTATAACATGGCTAGAGCTTTAGATGTTGGAGGGTGTTCATGAACATGGGCCGCGTCCTAAATGGTGATTAGGAATTGGTTAACTGTACTGGTTTGTATATTCTTTTTTGTTTTGTACTCATAGATATTTTATAGATATTTTATGAAATACAGTATAGTTATAAACAGTATAGTGGAGTTTAATTTACAGCTTTATTGGTCTTTCCCTTTTTTTTGTTCATTTTTTTCCTCTATAGCAATTTTTTTTTTTAAAAAAAGGTCTTTTTGTTGTTACTTTCTGCCTAAAAGAGGAGCATTTAAAATCCAAACCAAGGCCCATTGCATAAAAGATTTGCACTGATGTGGCTGAAAAATCATTAGCAAAACCTACATGTGGCAAAAAAAAAAAAATATATATATATATATATATATATATATATAAATATATAAACCCTTACATCTCTATATCTCTGTGAGCATTTGAGTGTTAAGAGCCCAATAGTGGCAGCTTGGTGGTTCCAGGGATTGAATCCGTGACCTTTCGATCTGTAGGTCAACATCTTAACCACTGAGCTATCATCACCTTTCAGTAGAGCTTCAAAGTACATGTAACAATTCTTGGAGGTCTGTCCTTCTCTCATCCGGCTAAGGATGCCATTATAAATCAATCAAACTGACCCAGATTAGCATCCATTCATTTCAGTTCAGGACCTCGTCAAGTTCAACATGTAAAAAAAAACTTAATTTGATACTCAATGTATGTGCAAAAAATACAGCTGTCCATGTGAACCTGGACATGGATAAGCCACAAAACTGCAGTTCTGACAACGAGTGCCCCTGCCATAACTCAATAAAAGGTTTCAATGTGCTGGAGCAAACAAGAACTTGTTTAAAAGAAAGTGTCTCCCGTTTCCTTAGAAGGTATGAAATCAATCTGATTTTAAAAAGTATGTTAAGTCAACATTAACACTAACATTAACATTAACAATATTGTCCATATTTAACTATGTAAGTGAAATACTGTTGCATAATTGTTTAAAATAGAAATCTTTTTTGGCTGGATCCTTCCATGTTTAATCAAACACGCTTTCAACACACGTTATTTATATTCTCACTGAACTCAGTTTTCTTCCACTCTTGACATTAGCTTGAGTCCTAAAGCCTGACTAGGGGCCTTTTTCAAGACTCTTATGATGAAATAAGAGATCTCAATTTCCTGCCATTTCGTTAGGAGGAGGCGTTCTTGGAGGAGGACCAACACAGACACAGGTCAGGCCTGCCACTGCATGGCTTAACATGCGCAGTTTTACAACATACTCCACGGGAGAGGAAAAAACATTGCTCTAAGGCACAAAAACTAGGCTTGAATGCTTCAGCAGTTTGTTGCATAAGCGTGATACCTTTCCCCTGCTGGTTACAAATAGATTGCTGAAATCTAGTGAATGGGGTAGTACATCTCTAACAAATACTGAACTAAATTAGCATATAGATAATCAGTTACCGGTTCTGCAATGATAAACGTGTTATAATAAGGATTAGGCTGGTTGTAAGGACAGGAAATTAGGAAATTTGCAATAGCAATAGGAAGGTTGGTCTCTTCACTCTGACATCACCGGTACTAGTCCTTGCAGCTGCATATCATATAATCATTTTTGCAACAATGCCAATATCCATATGAACGCCCCGTCAAGGGAACTGTAGCATCGTACACTATGTGCCATTAGTGAATAAAATGTTGAGTAAATAAAGGCAATTCTTATTGCTAGAGCAGCTCACAAAAGAAGCATACACATGGGTGGGCCACAGTGCAAAACACATTTTTGTCAAGTAATCCTTCACTTATTTGAGCTGCAGTTCAGGGAACAGAAGGAGATCCACACCCTCCTTATCCATCTGCAATGCCTGACATTTACCCTGGCAAATATTTGGACGCATCTGGTAATACCAGCGCCAGGCAAAGTGTAATGAGTTGCGATCAAGACTTCAAATGAACACACAAGCCTGCATGCGACATGGTTGATTGTTTGGATACACGTTTTATGTCTTCAGCAATCAACGCCAAACAGACAAAAAGTGTTTGACAGTTCCTGTCCAGTCATCCCTTCTTGTTAAATGCTACAAATGATGGACAGATTCCTATTGTTGTTATTCTAATATTTTAATATCAGGTTCAGTTTACTAAAACAGCTGGTACAAAAGCCGAGTTCTTAGATCATGTCGAGTCTAAGAGGATTGTGTTAAACTGCTGGCAGTCATAAAAACAACTCAAGTGTGACTGCAAATAGTAGAAATCATGGGTTGAAAGTTCGAATTCGCACTTTTATGATACGATTCAAATAAAAGAACTCCAGTTATTCTAGTTGAAAATGGTCTTCAACCTACCGGGTCACTGACTGGTTTCCAGTTAGCTTCACTAAGTGGTCTGTCAAACAGGTTGTCATAGAAATGAACTGATATTGTGCCATGCTTTGCCATGTAGTCAATCATATAAAACTTTGGCTTTTTGAAGAAACATCTGCGTCATATGTTTGACTTTTTCCACAATAGACATTTCTACTACAGATGCACAAAAGTCCACAAAGTTAAACGTCAAGTCATCAAAAGCAATAAAAGATGTATAAATCACATATATACAGTATGTTTCATTTTGCTGTAGGTCTGGGTCTCTTAAGGCCCTGAAGGAAGGCTCATTGAGAATGAATAACGTCACAGCCCACATTCAATCAGTTCCCTTGCCGCCTCATAAGACAGATCCTCGTAATAAAAACCAGGTTTGATGGTTGCAGTTAGACTTGTGAAAACATATCCTCTATCACAAGGAGAATAAAAAGTACAATTTTCCATGTTGTCCCACACCCTATCTATTCCCGAAATGTCTCTGTCACTGTTTTGCGAGCCTTGGTTTTATGCTTTTCCAACATACATGTGTAAAATATTGTAAAACCCTATGACATCACCCACAAGCTCCCACATCATAGTGCGAGAGTGATTTCATATGTCACAATGGCACCAAGATGTGGTAAGTCACACAAACATGCATCAAGGGTATTGTACGACGTCTGATCCTCTCTTGGGAAGTCGGCCTTTCTATTAAAATAAGATAATGAGCTAAAACTGGCCTGAATGGATTCACTATGACATTGTGTTAAAGAAAGCAACGATAAAAAAAAGAAAATGATACGGAAAAAACAAAACAATGTACTGTATCCATGTCATGTTGCTTTTAAATAAAACCAGTGTGTGTGTGTGGGCAGAGGGTGGGCTGCAATCAAATTTATAATAAACCACTGTCATCTGCTGCAAATACAAGAGCTTTTCTGTATTATCCCACACTGGTCTTTAAATTGGGCTTTTGAAGATTTGTTAAGGCAATACAGAGGTGCTATAAGCACTCTGCCTTAGTATTATCGAATCAAAATAAGGCACACACAAACAACTCAATAGCCATAATCTTGTAAGGTCAGACCCAGACAGGGAAATTGCAATGTTCCCGGGCTCTGACTGATCACTTGATAAATGGCCAGCGCAGGCTGTGTCAGTAAGTGTCTAGTGCAATTGGTTTAGAGACGAGCAGAGGTTCACTATTTCACATAACTGATGATATCGAGCTTAGCGCTGGCAGGTTGGTGAAGACAGAGCCATTCATCACATCCAGACATGAAACCACCCTGCCACAACTATCAAGGCAGACACAAAGCTCACTAGACTCTATTGTCCTTCATATAGATGGAAAATGAGTCAATAAATGATTTAACTAAACATATTAAAAGAGACCACATTTACAGTATGATAAAACTCAAAGTGTACATTAAAATAAAAAAATATATAATTTGGTTCTCTTAGTTTAGTTTTGTGATTTTGACTATAATTATTTAAATCTAACCAGATGTCACAGGTTTATGGTGTGACTAAGCTGACCTTAGCTATTGCTAACCTTAGCCTTTTAGGAAACCAGTCCTGCAGCCAAGCAGAAGGAGGCCTAAAGGGCAAGACAACTGTGAAAGCAACCTTTGACCTCGGCACAGGCTGTATCGGACGGAAAAAGATCCGATTTCGGGCTCCAAGCGTCAACATGATTGGTGCATCTGTTTTTCCCAAACCTTTTGTCTCAACTCGGAATACAGCCCATATATGAGAGTGATTTTATATATATATACTGTATATGGCTTGCATCTCTCTCTCTCTCTCTCTCTCTCTATATATATATATATATATATATATATATATATATATATATATAAATTTATATATAAGCTTGCAGTATATACTGCATATATATATATATATATATATATATATATATATATATATATATATATATATATATATATATATATATATATATACTGCAAGCTTGTATGATTCTATATAATAAAACTTTATATGACTTCTTGCCATCTTTGTTTATTACTGTGACACTCAGAAATGTTGTACAGTACAATTTAGCTCTATCTCCATCACTGTTTGTTCATTGATCCCATGCACGGATACATTGATCGAGCCAAGTCATGACTTAAAAGGTGAAAGGTGATCTTTTTTAAAAAGTACAGAATGCTTAAAGTCCTATCAGTTTATAATAGTATTATTGCCTAAAACAAGCTAATATATACATACTGTATGTAGTTTATACAGAAACATACAAGCTTGCAATATACAAGAATCATTATTTCTTCTCTGCTAACTGCCATTTATGTTTGACTGGTGCTAGTTAATAATGATGTGTGTCAACTCTAAAACAATAGTTATCCTCAGCTGGGAAAACATCCTTATTGCATTTTGAATTATAGAGTACAAAGCGTTCCGCCTAGAGGTCTAATCAATAGAATGATGCTGGTTTATTTATAAGGACTTTTCTCGTTCAGTTGAGAGCTCTGAGGTTATTCCAAAAGTCTGTTTCTGTCGGATCTGTTAAAGTCCCTTTACTTTGCCACAAGCACTCTGTAGAACAAAGAAGCGTATAGCATCCTGAGCATGTGTGTAACCTTCACTACAATCTGTCAAGTTAAAAGTTCTCCTATTCAAATGCCCCATTGCTTGATTGATAGCTGTAGAGCCGAGATAGTTGTATCATCTGCAACAAGGGCAAGACTCTAAGAGAGATGAGAGGTCAGAGATCATGCTGTTTCCCCTGCACTGTCACACTTCATCAGTGTTCTTCAGGGGCCCTGAGCTGTATGAAGGACCACACGCCACCCTGCTGGGTCACAATGCCGACTTGCTGCAAAATGCACCTCTTATACTGACATGAATTGACATGATTTTTTTTATTCCAGTGTCTTTGAGTGCAAGGTTGTGACCAGTCAAGACATATTGGTGAGGAGGTTATGAGGAGATACAGACTCCTGTCACTTCTAAACTGTTGATTATTATGTACATGTCATGCCATCTGTCCCTCTAAGCGGGTGGTAGAGTCGGTCCGATATATTGCATGCACCATAAACTATGCATAAATAAAAAAAACCCTCCTGTGTTAGTTTTAATTTAAAATCTACTTAAATGCTTTATTGGCTTATTTATAATACTGTATTGACCAACACCCATTAGGTAATACATGGTGGCAATCATGTGCCGCCTCTCTGATCTACCACAGACCAGACGAGGCTTGTCTGGATAGGAAAGCTAGAGCTGAACAAAAAGAAAGCCTTTTGTTTCACCAGTGACTGGATGGCAAAAGACCTGGACAGCAAAAAGCAACTGCGTGAATGCTATAAGCCGACAGGAAACCAAGATCAGGAATGAGATCAGCAATCACAACACGATGCGCCGAGCTTGCAGAGGAAACTGCACTGACACAAATCCTACCAACAATGTGCTCACTCACAAACACATAGCACCAAGACATGACTCCCCCTTGCCAACAAATGACGCAGACAAAAACGGAAGCTTAAAACTGAGTCATTGTCATAATGATATAATAATGATTAGCCATAGACCAAACAGCTTTTTTTTTATCTATAAAAATAAGCAAAATTCCAATCTTACAATTTAAACATGTATCATTATGCATATTATTATATTTTCATTTATTATTCGTTCATCTTCAGTAACTTCTACTGTACATCCTGGTCAGAGTCATGGTGAGTCAATCTCAATAACACTAGGCACGAGGCACAATTTACTTTGGCGGTGTAATCACATTTTCCTTAACACAATTTTGCGGCATTGTGATAAAATTGTAATGGAAAGGTTGAAGCTGGTGGATGTGATGGATGATGATATACTTTTAAAAAGTTACTGGACACTAAACATGACATAATTAATAACCTTCAGGAGACCCGCATCCCCCCACCCCAAACACACACACACACACCTTTCAAGAATAAAGATTTATATCATTTCAGAAGGCATCTGGGTAAGGTGAACATGTCAGTCAACAGTTAGCACTGACAAACTGACAAGTCAAAATTCAATGCACATTATATGGGAAATTACCCATGCCTTTGACTGCCCAACCCCCAGTTCTTCTCAAGTGATTTAATAGGTAGCTGAAGCTGCTATGGGAATAGGAAAGAGGACAATGAGGATCTGAGGCTGATAATGATGGGATGAAAGAAGAGTGGCAGATGAATGTCAGGTATTGTAGAGGTCTATAAAGGGAAGGGCCTTGGACCGTGAGGAAAAGGTCAGTCATTAGCCATGTGGAACCTTGATCTATAGAGCAGGCTGCAGGGGTTGGGAGGGGACATTATGAACAGGTCAGTGCCCTTCCCCACTCCAAAATCAGTCCTA
This sequence comes from Clarias gariepinus, assembly GCF_024256425.1. Lineage (NCBI taxonomy): Eukaryota > Metazoa > Chordata > Actinopteri > Siluriformes > Clariidae > Clarias > Clarias gariepinus. The sequence goes on along the minus strand of NC_071126.1, from coordinate 8,080,846 downwards.
CACTCATCGAAGAATCCAAAGAAAAAGACAAACAATGCAAGTGGAGGTACTTGTATTGTGAAGGAGAGGAGAAGGGGTCAGGGAAATGGATGTTTCGGAGGTGTAGAGGGACAAGAACCTATGGACAGCAGCAAAGATAAAGTGAATGTTGAGGAAGGTCAGAGGTCAGACAGTGAGAGAGAAGACAGAGTGAGTGAAAAGAGAGAGAGAGAGAGAGAGAGAGAGAGATCAATAGTGCGATATAATTAATTTTGACGATCAATAGCTATCTCCATTTATTAAAAAATCTAAAGCAGTATGAAATTGTTGCCACCTTAAGGGAAACAAGGATTGGCATAGGGTAATTATGATGACAAAAGGAAATACAGCGTGATGTGGGAACTAAAGTTGAAATCTCATAGAAAAAACTTTAACCTAAAAATATTGAACATTTAATGTAAATGGAACATTATAGCTATTTAAACATTATGTTATATAAATAGGGGATACTTTATGGGAGTTATAAAACACATGGTCAAGAAACTAAAAACCTGCTAAAATGGACAAATTTTTTTTTTTTAAATGCATACATTACTAAGTGACAGAAATTAAAACACACCCATTTAAAAAACCACATAGAGTATACTGTAAGTATTAGGGGTGACATGCAAATTGAAGTTCTGATACACTGTACACTGTACACTCTATTGAATAAGGATGATGTGCCTTAGTATATGCCAAGCTAAATGCATCTTGCCTGCACAGCTGAATGCATGAGTCTCAATTCGAATTGCAAATTAACTGCTATTTGGCGTATGGCAAATTCCACTTAAATGTATGGCATGGCTTGGTTTCATGTATATGCTATTACATATTTACAGGATATACTTATTTGGGTTACTTATTCTTAATTAAAAAATAATAAAATAATAATCAGTTGTGTCTGACAATATTATGCTTTCCTGCATTTTTCCTATTAAATGCATCACAGGTCATTTAAAATATTGTATATCTCAATATCTACTTAAGAGTGCTTAGTGAAAGGATCTAGTCATTGAAAGGGCGGCTCTGTAAATAATAGATTATGGCCTTTAAATGAAATTTGTCTAATACAGCCATATACAGTACTGTGCAAAAGTCTTGAGCCACCCCTCCTTTCTTCATATTAAATTAAAACAGATGATGTAAACTAAATCAAATAAATGGGAACAAATATTTACTGCGACAGGCTGCAAATAGCCAAAAGATGCAGTTTATAAACTCCATAAGTGTTTTTGTAACACCCTTAGCAGCAACCTCATTTCCCCTCCTGTCTGTTCTAACCACTCAGGATTCAGCATCACTAGTATACTAATCACTGGCTTAATTATCTGTCATCATCTGCATCTGTTGCTCACTGTTTCCCATGCCTTAAATGAGATGTTTTTATGAGTCATAGGTCACTGTGTGGATTAACAAATGAAATCATTCCTCTGAAACTGCTCAGGTACAGAAACTGAATTAAAATAAGAGCCACAAACTTGCAAAAAATAAGATCTGACTAGACTACATTAAAATACTAGAAGTTCTGACTCAATACCTTTGCACAGTACTATAACCGCTGACATATCCCAAAAACATGTAACAAAGGATGACCATGATATAAAACCGAAAACATTAGCAAATCCCTTATCTATCATACCCCTGCCAAAATAACAGCCATATTTTATCAACCCATTTAAAGCTTTCTGAATTCAGCACTCTAGCAATTTCCGATCCACTGTACAGGTTTTTAATGATGAAGAAACTACTCCTCATGTGCATTTGTGATTCTTTCAACAGTGAGAGCGTGCACTTTTTTTATCAAGTAAGCTCGGATTCAGTAAGTACGTAATGCCTCAGATTTCCAAGCTTCCTGAATCATGTCTTAACCAGCCTTTGGTACTGGAGCTTTTGAAGTGGATAGGCATATCATTAAGCATACCGTAGTTCAGAACGTCCTGTTTGAACCTGTGCACTGAGTACATAATGTACACGGATGGTTTTTGAGGAACCGGGTTTCAATTTCACTTCCACTATAATCCTAACTGTTTGTTGATAGATACTGTTTCCCTTTATAGTATGCTTAGCATTATAGACTAACGGGATACTTTATCAGCAGAGATGTGTGACTACGCTCATGTCTGATGGCTGTGCTGAATCAGCTAGTAAGCCTTAACTGTTGGCAAACCACTACATCCAATATAAGCCCCTACCCCTACCACGGTGCCAGCACCACAGGGTGCGTTAGGCCAGTGACACCCACCCCCCCTAGTGTGATCTACAAGCTGAGCATCACACTGCCACATTGTCCTGCAGTGTCACTGGATGACAACACTGGCTGATTTATAACACAAACCAATAAATGAATTCTTTGTGTGTATACAAAAGGCTGTAAATGTTTGACCCCAAATTAATTAGTTTGTTCACTGTCCCTGGCAAAGAGGCACTGCTAATGATTAAACAACATGTCCTACTTTGGTCAACTTAAGGACAGGGTTTCAGCCTGGATGCAAAAAGCTGATGCTTGGAAATAAGCATCATTCCATTCCAACCTCAGTTCATTACAAAGCACTATTCCTAACATTCTGACTGTGCATGTATATACATTTCTCCTGTTGGCAACTTTACAGGTATATCCTGGCTAACTTTTCTGGTACGCCTTGAGCAATGCATGTTTAAACATTCATTAAGCAATACTTTACTCCAATCTATTTAAGAACTTTACCCATATTTCATGAAATGCTTCAATTCTATTGCTACACTGAATCATCTTGCTCCATAAGGCAATGTTTGTGGTAATTCTTCTTCTTATTACTCAACTGATGAAGTCTTAAATCCTCATCTGACTCTCACTGTCGTTCTCTAGCCGTGTACTTCTAGACGCTTGTGCTAATGAATTGCAGGCCCTGTGGGAGACAGCAGGCGGCAGTGTACGTGTAGTGAGCCGACAGTCAGTATCACACGGCTGCCACTCATGCAGAAGCCCAATACAATACATTCACACACACGCAGCAAGCAGTTTCTACAGATGGGACGCACAGTGAGGACATAAAAATTATATTCCTTTCTAATTAGTTATTTTTTAATTATTATTATTATTATTTTGTCACTAAGCTGATCTATGAGATGTCATGGAATACAACATTAGTTATTAGTTATCACTGTCTCAGAATTTGTGACACTATGATGCTGAAAGTCATTTTCAACAGATGGGATTTTATTTTGAATTTAAAAATAAATTAAAACAGAGTTAACCTCCACCACCCCCAAAGTTACTGTCTGCACTCTTAACCGAAGCCAGTTCCTACTACCAGGTTCCATGTTGGCCATATTCCTACCGTTTGGATCCTGCTACTTCCTCTCTGGTATTTGGCTGGTACTTTGAGGGAGGTTCATATCCTATTCTTATCTTTTCAGAAATACCTGTCACACCCATGCCTCAATTGCACACACTTTGGCAACCCACCAATCACCAAACCCAGACCCCTGGCCACCTCTCATCTCCCAGACAAGCTACACAACCAAAGTCCAGACCGTTCTCAGCTCAGCCCAAGTCATTTGCAGGACATACGATACAGAGACTGTCACCCTAAACACCAATCCTTCTCCCTCCTTTATGGGAACCTTGCTTTATTTACACCGTTATTTATTTATCAGTGTTTCCTGCCTTTCTTGGCTAGATTGCTATGCAACGAAAGTGGGTACATGATATTCCTGTTCTTCACTCAGGCCAATTAGACATGTCTTGACCCCCCCAGGGTCATTACTTTACTCCTGCCGTATGTTGTTTTTAATGCTGAAAGAAGTTTATGAAGAAAGGATGCCAAATCATTCACCCACTTTAATTTATAGAATCATTTCGTTTACATTTTGGGCATAGTTCCAAGAGGAATCTCACTGATTTTGACAGTTGAAAGGAAACACACAGCTACTGTACAGTATATTAAAAAATAATTTGCACCAAATTAGCATATTAATATTTCTCACTCAATAGAAACTACTTTAAACAAACTCTCCCAACAGTGAAATGGTGTCTTTTTGTAAAACCTGGTGTTATTAGTGTCAGTTCATGTAACCTGCTTCATTAGACCAATCTGTGCAAAGAGCATGATGTCCTCTAGCCTTATTTGTCTGGAAGTAACCTAGAACAAGCCGAATAGGCCTCCAGTATCTGATACCTGAGCCTCGGGCAGTAACTAAGAGGTATAATTAAGTTGTATAACCTTAACAATGATGTATAATTAACACAGTGCTCACTCAAGCACCGCACAGCCCATAAGGGTTAATCAAGGTTTGAAACACCCAGGTACAAACAGTTGTGACACATGGTTTAAAATAAATAAATGAAAACAAAATAGTAGATTATGAAAATCACATTGACTATTATAATGGTAAAAATCGAAACATTCTTCCTTACTTTAGTTCATCATGGCGAATCTCTTACCCCGGTTATCTATCAGGTTGGGGGGAATACAATGTGCACCGCGCTTCAGTACCTTGGCTCTTCATTCTGGCAGGCCTGTCACAGCTCTATGTGAAGGTGGCAGCCTGAAGAGTCCACTATGTCGAATAGGTGAGAGAAGAACTCTGTCAAGAGAATAAGGGTTTAGTGGGTCAAGAGAGGTGCCTGGTCACACGTCAAAATTAGCATCAGAAGGTGTGTGATATGAGCTGCACTTTGATTGTGTAGCAATGGCTGCTTGATGGTGTTGCTTCAAAAATGCCATTGCTCATGCTATGGTAATGCCTTCTTAGAATGAATGTGTTGATGAGTTAATTCAAGAAATCGGTATGGGTTTATGAGTAAAGCATGGCATTTCTTAGTTCGAATAGTCTCCCGCAACTGTCAATCAATTGCCTCACTATAAAAGTGCCACTGTCAGATGCCGCAGGCTACAAGCACAGCACCAACACACCAACATACACCTCTTTATCAAGTGTGAGTTGAAGAGCTGGCGTCTGTCTCTCATAGAGACATGGCACAATTGTCCTTTCTTCCTATACGGGCAGTGTTTCACTGCTCGGCGGCTCGTCTGAACACACACACACTGTCTGCAACATCTGAATGTTCACTCCTAAATCTGGCCTACTCCTGCCTCACTGGAGTTGTAAGGTAGTAAAATGACGAGAGCAGCTGTGATACAGATAGAGTGGATTGGAGGGTGGTGGGGGCAGGTGGGGTCTTCAGAGGGACAGCTGTAGTAACAGGGACAGACAGAGAACACTAACTGCCCCTAACAGACACCAACCGGCCAGTACCGGGAGCGCCGCACATTCTGACAACTGGTACTGTCACAGCCAAGCCATACTGATCTGAACGGCGATTTCTTTTGGGCAAAATGACAGATAATCATTTTTGAACAAAAATTGTCTACCTTTATTACATTTTAAATGTAGTCATATTTAGTAAATACTTTATCACGCCCAACTGTAAAAGTGCACCATGCACACATGGACTTCTTCACAAATCGGGCCAATATAGCAAAAGCTGCATGTTAATGGATAGATCCTTTAAATTATAGAATCAAATTCAAATTTAAATTCAAATTTTATTCGTCACACACAGTACACAATCATTCACAGTACGATACAGTATGCAGTAAAATGCTTATACGACCGCCCATGACGTTACAAATAAAAGCTTATCAATAAGAAATAAATATGAATACAAAAAAGAAGTGCAATAGAAAGTAAATTTAGTTAGGATAAAAATAAAAATGTTCTGTACAAATATAGATATTCTGAACAATATAGAAAAGTATAGAAAATATTGAAATTTAGTGTAAATAAAGGAAAATGCAGATAAATGACTGCGGGGAGGGGGGGGGGGGGGGCAAGTATGCATGAAAGTGTCTTATCAAAGTGATTTGTGTTCAATGATCCAGAAATGAAAATATAAATATGTAAGTGTGCATGAATGAATGTGTCCATAAGTATCCATGACTGTCCAGTATGAGTTCAAGGAGACAATGTCATAATTGTGAATGTTTAATAATGGTATTAGTCCTGTGCGGTGTTGTGGTTGAGAGACCTTATCGTTTGAAGCTCCTTATCGGAAGAAGCTCCTCCTCTGTCTCTCTGTGTTGTCCTTCAGGAACGTGATCGCTTCCCGCAACAGAGAGAACAGTCCATTGTTGGGGTGGCTGAGGTCCTTCGTGATCTTCCTGGCCTTGGTCCAGCACTGCTTGCTGTAGATTGAGTGCAGGTCAGGAAGCTCGATGGGGATGATGTGCTCAACTGATTGCACCACCCTCTGTAGAGCTCGTCTGTCCTGCATGGTGCTGTTCCCGAACCAGGTTGAGATGTTTCCCGTCAGAATGCTCTCTATGGTGCAGGAGTAGAAATTCCTGAGCACCCTGGGGGGCAGTCTGAAGTCTCTCAAGCATCTAAGGTGGTAGAGACGCTGCCGGACCTTTTTCACCACGGTGTTGAGGTAACAGGACCATGACAGGTCCTGCGTGATGTGCACACCAAGGTATCTAAAGCTGTCCATTCTCTTCACTGGGCTCCTGTTGATGACGGGGGTCTGGTGTACCTCTCCTGCTTTGTACTAAAGTCCACTATCAGCTTCAGGAGGAGATTGTTCCTCTGACACCATTTCTCCAGATTTCCAATCTCATCTACGTACAGTAGGCCGACTCATCGTTGTTTATGATCAGGCCCACCACTACGGTGTTGTCAGCAAACTTGATGACGGTGGTTAAGTTGGTAGTGGCCACGCAGTAGAACCCAAAGAAAACCACATGAACACTGCAAAGACAGGAACCAAAGCTTAGTATAGAACCCCAACACCTTGTACCACCATCTCTCCTCAAGAAAAGTTTCTTTGTTTGTAAAGAGCACTCAGGTTCTATACTTACACCTTCTTGTTTGTACTCTGGGGATCCATTAAAGGTGTCTTGCGTATCCTGTGTCATTTTAATGATCAGATGGGATTCTAATAAATGCCCACTTTAAGAAGCAAAGAAACCTTAACTTTTCAAATGACCCATGAGAAACTCTTTTCTTTGAGAGTATATTGCCTATGATTTATAACCACAAGGTTGTAAGCCAAGTAGGACCAAGGTAAAAAGTGGCATTAAATTGCACTTCCTGCAGGATCCATTGCAATTTATAAAAAAATAAAAATAAAAAAAAAAAGGAGGTGGGACATGGGGGACTTCCCTGACAACCAGCCTAATATCACCTTATCCACTAGGGAGATAACCTTCAATGCTCTAATTTCCTGTAATTCTTGTCAGCCGGAGGGGGAGTCCATGTAACCACCTAATCCTGCACTGTCTTTCATGTCTCAGACACCAATTACTAACACTGATTTGAAGCCACACATGCACAGAGAGTCACAGACTGCATTGCTGATGGGCGAGGCTTTGGACAAGCGTGGGAAAGCGGACTTGAAAGGCAATGTTGGGTAGGTCATGATTACGGTCTTGGACACAGCATAAGTGAATCAGGGGTGAGGGGAGAGGGAGAGAGGATGAGAGAAAGAGAAACAGGAAAACAGGCTTCTTGCAGAGATCTTGTTCGCTCCTCATACGGGTTGTTTTGTGGACTGAGCGGCTGACCGTTACTGGCAATTAGCCACTGATAACAGGCCAGGAAGGCCATCAGACTGTGAGGCAGGACACTAAAAAGAGCAGAACATAGCTGATGGGAGAGGATCCCAGGAAACACAAACTTCTGTTGGATTTGGACAGCATTACTTAAAAGAATAAACCAATGTGCGATAAAAAAACTAAAGTTTGCCCAAATACTTTGATTTGTTCAGCTTATTAGATGTCTTAAAAGAAAACAGTTTAATCCACATTGACCGTTCCGAGCTCTTAGCTGGTGAGTCAAAATGTTCAAGCTGTATCATTGCCTCCAAAAATCCGTATTTAATTGTGTGTTTCCTCCAACACATTATTTGCTTAAATGTATTATAGAGACGCACACAGTAATATTTAAGTGCTGAAGCTGGTACACACCCACTGTAATGTTGTGTTAGTGTGAGCGATCATTACATCCCCCACCTGTGCCACTACCTCATGCTAATAGCAACCCTCCGTAGGGGCTTGTCAACATTCTAGCAAGCTGACAATAACCCAGCCATTGTCAATCCAGAGCCAAAACAGGTGAGGAAAGCATCCAGAACCTTGCCTTAATTATCTCATAACCTCTACTGTGGCAATGAGCAGAGGATCAACAGTATGTCAGTGGGCCAGTGAAATCACTTGGGCATACCAATATCAAATTTAGCCAAATAACAATGCAGAGACTTTGACCAGAAGCACGGTGTAGCCTATATTCTGAACTGCATGTGAGAATCTGAGCGCAAATTTAAGAGAAAATGTTTCGTAAAGATTTTTTTAATTATTATTATCATCAGATAACACAATACTCACTTTTATACTGAGGTTAAAAAACAGTCGATGAAAAAACTTGTGTAAAGTTTTGATGAATATATAATTCAAATGCGATTTAAAGCGATATATTTTATTCTTTTTGAAAGAAGGAATCATTTTCTCGAAAGGATGCAATTCAAACATAGAAAAGTCTAACTAAAATTAGTTGGATAAAACTACACAAGACGATCCATTCACTAACCTCTTATCATCGGATCACCTGTTTTAAGATATAACAGTTGTAATGTTATTTTTAAATGTTATTTAATACATTTAACAACTGACTCTTAAACAGCCATTCGAAATGTGTTGCAAGCTAACAGATTATCTGGTCTCTTATTGTAGGAACTTGGTACTGTATAAATGATCTTTGTATAAATAGTCTTTATAATAAAAAAAAAAAATTATAAACCAGATAAAATATATCCTTTAAAAGAGTGGCTTGTTAAGTATTAAGAACAATATTGAAGTATATTCACTTTCCATAATGATGCAGACCCATACAGTGGGGAACCATGCAGACTAAATCACCCCATAAAGTTACTCGATGCCTTCTCATGGTTTAATCAGTCATAGTGACACATGCGAACTTGTATGCAGTACACACTCATCAAATAGGATTAATCATGCTTATGGTTAAGACAGCAGTCATTTATTCTGACTGCTCATACCTTCTTACTACATTCGCCTTTGGTGGTGGTGTGTGTGTGTGTGTGTGGGTGTGGGTGTGTGTGTGAGTGGTGGGTGGGGGCGTGTTTGTGTGAGCCAACAACTAAGTCCCAGAGAGTACTCCTGTTGTCGTGGAAATGACGAGTGACGCTGACGGGCGGTTTCAGCATGGCGTGAAGGGATCAGACAGCTGCCCTGGGAGCCACTCTCTCACACAGCTACTCTGTCACTGGGGTTTTGCTCCGATCAGGCGCACTAATGCTTGGCTGCTGGATACAATCAGGCATACATATTTTTATTATTCCCAGTCTAAGTTTCTAAGTTTATGGATAACGTTTCAAGATACAGAATTACCCATTGCAAACTACATGTTGAACCTGTCGGCAACTTTCTCATTAAAAACTTTCAGCTTAAGCTAAATAAATAGACAATTATTTCATTTTTGAACTCCATCCAATGTGATGTCCCAAATTGCAGACATCGTGTACATGATTGAGTATGCACCCTGTAAAATTTGAGTTACTCACTTTCCTGGCAATCCAACTTGACTGGCCCTACAGTGGGTGATCCACCACCAATCCAGACTCCAAATCCTCCACCCCACCCCCACCTGCAGACCCCCACCCCACACCCTTCCCCTTCAGTCATATGATCAAGTGTTGAAGGGGGTGCTGTAAACATCTAGTCGGGAACTGTGGCTATTTTTAGAGTGTCAACGTGGAACACATTCAAGAACATACTCAAAAAGAGATCACTGGCCTTTATGGTTCCAAAGAAGTCATCCAATTGCAGATGTAAAAGTTATGTTTTTGACCTTTAAGGGAAAAAAAGTACAGATAAGGTTAATCAAAATTTCCAGGACAGATGCAAGGATATCCATAGTGCAGTAGAGTCTCTACATTCCTGATTCAGGGCAAAGTTAAAAGAAAGAGCTATATGACTATCTAACTACACATCTGTCAATGTTCAGAGCAATTATCTGTGAGCAAGGCAGAGGAACAGACTGTAACACAGTCAAAAAACTGCAGGCAATGAAAAGACGACCAGAGCGGCTTTCTATGGCGCCATTCAGTGGTCCATCACAGCAGGAAGCACTGTCATGTAGCCTGTAGGTACCCACAAACTCTACGATTTGCCGCAACAAGTCTGCTGTGAAAAAGTACTGCCGAGAGTTAAGGAAAATGACACGGTTTTGTTTAACATCATTGATTTTTGATGGCTATTTGCAGATTAAGTTGAGAAACCTTGTAACTTTGGGTTTATGCTTGCTTGTGCAATGCCATTGCAAACTACACTGATCAGCCACAACCTTAAAACCTTAACATTAAAATCACCTATATACTTTAAGGTTCTCCTTGTGCCACCAAAAGACCTCTACAGGTCTGTTGTCGTGTCAGGTACCAGGACATTAGCAGAAGCACCTTTAAGTTCCGTAAGGTGCAAGATAGGGCCTCCATGTATCGGACACCGTTATCCAGCATATCTCGTCAGTGCTTGATTTGATTGAAATCTGTCGGATCAACAACCTTGGTCTTTGACACACAGCAAGCTGTGATGCTTTGAGTGTTCTGATACCTTTCTATTATAACCAACATCATTATTTTCTCAGCAATTTGTGCTACATTGGCTTTTCTGTGGGATGGGACCAGACACCAATTGTCACCAACTATCTGGCATATAATTGATGATCAGTGTTATTCAATTCACCTGATCGGGTTAATATTATGGCTGATCAGTGTATCTTCTGTATAAGTACAAAGTCAATGTGTGAATTCTCCTGATCTCCAATCTCCTGACATTTTCGCCTGCATGAAATAGTAAAGTAAGAGTAAAATTAGTTCAGCTTCATGTAGAGAAATTGTCTTCCAAAACTTTTAATACCTTCTGGGATTGTAATGCTTTTTGCTTGACCTTTTATCATACTTCTGTTACTTTTAGGATGCAACATTCCTCTAACTGTCCAAATAACCCTTAAGGAACCTTTTTTCCTAGTGTATAAATGTTCAGAATGCCAGTCTGATGAGTCTGCACGCATCCATCTTAGATCATGCCTTAAAATCCTGTTTGCTGGGAAGAATTTTTAGTTCTTTGATGCTTATCCATGCTTGGTTATTTATACACCAACACTGTTGTCCCTTTTGACTGAAAGATTGTTTTTACTCACTGTCCAAATGCACATAAACACCACTTGGCTATGAACAGACGACATCTTATCAACAGGAACCCAGAGTTCCTACTATGGAAATGACATTGTTCCCTTGCTACAATACACATTATGGAACTTTCTGTAATCAGTTATGAGAACTCAGAGGCTGGGAGAGACATTTTCTCCATTCAGTCTGAAGGGTGGTTTATAATCATAAACTTTGTAAGTACCATAACTAAACTAAACAAATACAAAATGAACAATGGCTCATATCTGTAAAAGAGTCGAGCAGGAAAACCGTACATTATTAAATCCTGAATAAATATTCTAAGCTCTTAATTTATAATCTTCTGTGTAAGGTTATACAGTGATTATCAATGCTGCCTGAGGCATGTTACAGCATTGTCAAGGCAGTAAACAATAAAACTTGAATGAGTTAAAAAGTTTATTATGAAGCATTAAATAAGAAAAGAAAGGCAGACGTTTTTGGATTAGGCAAGTTATTGCTGGAAAGAAGCTCGTGAATTATCCTAATTAAGTGTGCATTCTATTCAAAAGCAACAATCCTAGAATGGCCTACAGTGCCTCTGGAACATTTTCCGTGGCAGGGTGTGTAAATAACAAGATGAACCTGTGTGAGGCTCACCATGTCCTCACTTCCCAATTATTTACCTTACAGCAACAATCTGGCAGGCTCGTTAGAGAATGAATGTTGTAATGGATGCCTTTTATAAGTACTTCCTTACATCTCACCCTATAATTCCCAGAATCAGGAAAGATGCTAAAGCACTACATATTCTCTCTATTTAAATAGAAATTCATTTAGGAGCCATGTCCTGATTGACTTGACTATTGAATTGTGAAACTTTCGCAGAGGGTGTTTTTTTTTTTTTTTTTGGTATTTCAGAGAAAATAAGTGGTTTTGCAAAGGAAAGGAATTTCATTTAATGAAATAAATAAGGACTCTAAGGATTTGTGTTTAAGCAAGAGAGACAAGCAAAAACTCTGACAAACACTGTATTGTTAACTAATGCAGTGAACATGAAGATTGTCTAATGCAGTTGGTGAGAGATCATGGAAGATACAAGCTACAATAGGTGTGAAGATCTCCAGGATTTCCGATTTATCCGTTATACACTGCCGTGCCAAAAAAGGTTCCACTCAGAAGGGTCAAATTATTGGACCCTTGGTACTGCATCAAGTACCAAAAACAATTAGGAAGATTTAAAATGACTAAAATGACAATACATTATTAAAAATTTGCTAAACTTGTAGCTAAACCTTTACCTGTAGCTTCATGGAAAAAATGTGGTCAAAAGGAAATCATAAATGGAGATCAATTAGATACACATTACATACAACCCACATCTATGTTTAAGTTAGCTATGTTTAAGTACGCTTTTAAGTTAGTCAACCTAGTTACATTGTAATAGTAAGCCTATATATAATAAGTAAGTAATAGTAGAACTAACACAAGTACAATGTGATGAGAACTCACAGGATCAGAACTAAACAACTGCCTGGCCAAAAGAAAACAGAAATACAGGAAAAAAACAATCACATTTGCTATAAATCATTAGATTTGACATAATCAGATTTGACTTTGGAGCAATGGTAAAAGGTTGTGAGCATAAGGAATCATTTTTAGACATGAAATTGCCACAAATTCAATTTGATTTTATTTATTTCATATAAATATCAATTTGATTTGTATATACAATACCTATTAATCAAAATGACCGGTTTGTCTCTGATGAGCAAAGCAGGATAAACTCCCTGAGATGGCAATAGGAAGAAACGTTGAGAGGAACCAAACTTAAACATGGAACCCATCCTAATCTGGGTGATGTCAGATAGCAGAGATTGATCTGCAGTCATACTGTTTCTTAGGAAGCTGGACGTTTAGTATAACAGAAGAAAGTGTTTAAGTTGACATTAAGTCCAATTTCATTATTGGAGGCATGGAACAGGTACAAAACTGTTCGTAGGAATTTCAGTCCTGAAACCACCACACTGCACCGTCAGTTAAATGCGCTCATTGAAATCTTGGAGTGTGCAACTTTTTTATGGTCTGGCATTGTATAATTCAGCTATATACCAATAAATGGATAAAAAGCAGGATGTCTAAAAGAACAATTGTTAGTGTTTGCAAATTGCTGTTGTAGGAGGATTTTAAATCATTTTGCACATGCTGTAATGGTAAAATAATCAACAAAGTCTGACAGCCCAACCTTAAAGCTTATAGTGCATTACTCTTAACAGACATTTAAAAGACTTGATTGACCACCGTGAGCAGAATTCTAGTATACTGCACAATATAATACACATAAACATGCTAAAACTTCATAAATGATCTTTTTTGCTGCACTCACAATGTAATCTCTTAACCTGAACACACAAAATCACAAAATTGGAGTTGCAAACACAATGAGTCCTTTACAAAAGGTTTGGCATGATTTATACACAAACACACACATGAAGTGTATTTTGCAAAAAGAAACTACTGTTTTGGAGTTTGTGAATTGTTATTTAAACTCTAATGAATATAAATCCAAAAATGTAGCTTACGTCACACATACTGTAAACCAGAAGAATTCATTCAGTTCTAGTTTAGATATCCCTTTATTCCTTAATGCGTTATTCACAAAACAGATTAGAGGAGCTGAGGACTGGTCATCCCCACACTGTGCTAAGCTCCTCCTTCAACTCTGCAGGCAAGCTGAAGATCCAGAAAAGCTTCACACACACACACACACACACACACACACACACACACACACACACACACACACACACACATCTCTGTCATCGTTATTTGTTACCGAAACTCATTTGGAATCAATAAGTAGACATTACTGATCAGAGAACAATGAAAACTGTGTGATCGTGCCACGTAGTGTAGAAAGTAGTTCAGCAATGCAGGTGGGAAAACAGAAGGAGAAGGTGAAAGCGATATTTAAGATTCTGTACAAGAAGAAGAGCTAAATTGGAGAGGACAGCTTAGCCATTGCCCCCTGCAGGAGATTTATCTTTAGCATTAATCAATGGCACAGGCCTCCTGATGGGCTGTGAATCTACCACCTTCGTCCATCTGATAGTACAGTGTGCCATGGAAACAAATCTGCGTGCCAGCATTTTGTTGTTATTTCAAGGATTTCACTAAGTGTTAGTATCATATAACAAATTTAAGAAATTATTTAACTTTAAGTTTTATTGTAGATATTTATTTTAAACAATTTTAATTACTTTACTATCATTAACATAAAACAAGGAGTGACCCAGTGAGCAGGACCACTAGCTCATTGACTAAATGTGGGTGTATTTATTTATACTGCCAAGTTACCTGTACTGTAAATAAGGGCGTTGTTAGGCTTTCCCCAAATACTTGAATCTGCACCGGAGCAATTCTGGGCTTGTTTTGGGGAATTCATAATAACAGCCTTGCTTTTACATCAAATAATTATTTATGAATATAATTTTTATATAATAATTATATGTCTAGTTCCATATGTCACTTTTCTGTACACAGATTACAAAAAGTACTAGGTTTATCCTTTTATTGATTATATATATATATATATAAAATTTTACTGAGGTTCCAAGATCTTAACAGTGAATTTTTTTTTTCATTAGTGTTTTAGCTTGAAGTGTATAGTATCCAGGTAAAATTATTGACTATATAATAAGATTATTGTAGTTTCTAGTTCAATTCAATTCAATTCAATTTTATTTGTATAGTGCTTTTAGCAACTTTCAATCAAAAGAATTATTTAAGATTGTATGAAATGTGAATTTGTATGAATCAAAATGGTCAGTTTGTCCCTGGTGAACAAGCCGAGGGCGACAGTGGCAAGGAAAAACTCCCTGAGATGGTAATAGGAAGAAACCTTGAGAGGAACCAGACTCAACAGGGAACCCATCCTCATTTGGGTGAAACAGAAAGCAGTAAATGATCTGCATTTATACAGTGTGTAGGGTGGGAGGCAGTTCAGCTATAATAGCTGATGTTAATTGATGTTAATATGGAGTCCAGGTAGTTATTGAAGACCCAGGTAGACTTGTAAGAAGCTCCAGTCATGAACTATCGAACTGTCAAGTCCCCAGAGAAACAGTTGCCAACACCAGTCAAGGCCAGAACCATTTTCTAGGTAGAGAGAATCATCCCCAGACACCAGACGCATCCCAGAGAGACACACGGGGCATCCATGTGACGAGATCTCTAACCAGAAGCGGGGCACCAGGATGGGTCAGACAGGTCCGGAGGGCAGAGGGAGTCTGGATCACTGGCAGCTCAGGAACGACATGTGTAGCTCGACAGAGAGAGAGAGAAAGAGTGAAAGGGGGAGACAGGGGAAGAGAGGAAAGGGAAAGAGAAGAAGAGGAGAGATGGCAGTTAGGTATGGTCACAGTCACACAATGTATAATGTGAATGTATATTAACTGTAGAGTGCAAGCAGAGACTCCAGCAGGACTAACTATGACAGCATAACTAAAAGAGAGAGCCAGAAGGAAACACAAACATGAGGGCTTCCTGACATGTAAAGCAAACAATCACCTCACCGTCAGCAAACCTGAGTGATCAATGAGAGTGAGGAAGACAGCATCCAAACATACCAGTTCATCATAATACTCTATGACCATGAGTCCCCCAGATCTGCTCCTTTACCTATGGCAAATCTATTTATAAAAATGCTTCTTTAAATAAATAGGTTTTTAGCCTGGACTTAAACACTGAGACTGTGTCTGAGTCTCGAACACTATTTGGAAGACTATTCCATAATTTTGGGGCTTTGTAAGAAAAAGCTCTGCCCCCTGCTGTATTTTTCATAATACGCGGTACTGACAAGCAGCCTGCATCCTTTGATCGAAGTAGGCGTAGCGGTCCGTAGGACAATAGCAGTTTGCTCTAGTGCCTTTATTAAGATGTGCTGAGACAGTTATGTGGGTTATTAGGGTATTTATTACCATACACAGAAATAATGGGCACTGGTGACTCAGTGGTAGGTGTTTTGCCTGCCATGTGGTTTAATAGGAAAGTGTTGTGACAGTAAGGGCATCTGGCATAAAAACCTGTGCCAAGCTTATATTTGTGAACTGGATCGTCCGCTGTGGCGACCCCTTGCCCGGAGCAGCTAAAAGACTAACAGCAACAACATTACCATCCACAGAAATCTCACAGCCACCCACAGCCACGGTTAGGCTAGAGAGAGAGAGACCTTAGTGGAAGCACATGGATTAATATGCATGCTCTTATCCTGTAGTGGTTTAAATGGTTGTAGATTGTGCTTAAAGTTCAAGCAGGGACCAGCATAAATGAAAGTCTTTCCAAAGGTAACACAGATTTGAACAGACTTTGGGGTATTAAGCAGCTGGACACTCTATTGTCAATAAACCTATGAGTGGATGGGGTGGCCACATCCGAATATTACAGTTGACCAAAACACTCCATGCCCATAGAACCCTTAAGATCTGTGCCTTTACTTAGGAGAAACACTATTTAAGGCCCAACATTAGACAGATTTTCAACACAGCATTAAAGACTGAGGTCTTGTCTGAATCTCAAACCTTAATTGGAGCCAGTACTGTAAAAAAGGATATAAAAGCATATAAATCTCTGCTACCTGCTGTAGTCTTTGTTACTCTAGGTACCAACAAACAGCTAGCACCGCATGATCAATGCAGGGGTGACAGATCATAAAGACCAAAAGTTTGGTCAGGTTCTGTAGCACAAAACAGTTTAGTTACGTATAGGTGATTAATAGTATTTACAAGGTTTAACTGGGATCCAATGCAGTATGCATTAGATACGCATGATCGGGCTTCTGCATTTAGGACAAACTGGAGCTTGTTTATTCACCTAATGAAACATCCAGATGGCAATGTGTTACCGTAGTCCAACCTAGTCATAACAAAAGCAAGAAACAGTTTTTCAGCATCGTGTAGTAAATTATGTTTTACTCTGTTTATGTTATATTTTTAAAGTGATTATACTGTTTTTTTTCTCATACTAGCAATGCTTTTGAGATGATAAAAAAGCTGTCCTAGTTACAGTGTATTAGTATCTACATGACCCTTAAATGAGATATGGGGTCAATAATTATCCCATTTTATATCCCAAGTTAACTTCTAGCTGCATCTGGTCCTATAGAACTAGAAGCACTTGTATTTTCCCACAATTAGGTTAGTGGAAGTTACTGAACATCCAATGTTCTTTATAAATTCGACAAATCCCTTCCTAATCACAATAACTTCATAACTTCATATTTCAAGTAAGCAAGAAATTCAAGAACATGACATGCTAATGACATGTTTACGAATAAATGTATCCAGAGGTAGTATATAGAAAAAGCACAGTTTTGAAACAAAACTTTAGCATGCATAGAGAAGTCTGCATTTACATCAACAACGCTTAGTAATCAGTCAAATAAGACCTGAGACAACAGCAACATTCAATTAACAACAATATTATTCAATTAACTCAACAAATGCCCACGCTTTCTTACTGCACTAAGGTCAAACATAAATTAGGAGACAAGACTGACCGGAGGCACCTTTAATCATCACCGTCTCAGTACTGCAATACCTAAATAACTGGCTGAAATATTTAATTAAATGATGTAATGACTTACTGTATTCCATTGCATGTATTAGCCTAACTACTGAGCTACAACCTTTTCCATGATTTAAAGGTAAATGGGAGCCTGGATTAAGTTGTTGCTATACGGAACACCACCTCAATTATCAACACTGTGTAAACAAAGGTAGAATTATACACTGACTGGCGGGAAAAAATTTAAAAAAGGTCAAATTATTGGGCTACATCAAACAGAGAAAACAAACTAAGGAGATTTGAAATTACTGGACGTAGTTTAACTCCAGTATTAACAACAAATTGAAAAAAGGCTGAATCGTCAATTTTGTTGAAGAAATGTGCTCAGAAAAAAATCATGAATTGACCTCACTTAAACACTTGGTAAAGTCTAATTGAATGTTAAATTTAAACATTTTTCAAGGTAAAAAATCAACAGTAAAAAATATAGCTATGTTTAATAGTGAAAGTAGAGCATTTCCATACACATAAAATGTAAGGGGAACTCAAAGAACTAAACTCTAGTCTCTAAACTAAAGTCTCAAAAAGATTAAACAGGTGCGGGTCCACAGGAAAACCACTTGTCAGTGAGACTAATCAGAAAAAAGGCTTCAGTTTTCTAGGCAGCATAAAGATTGGACTTCGGAGCAATTGAAAAAGTCATATGGGTTGATGAGTTTAGATCGACCCTATTCCACAGTGATGGGTGCCTCAGGGTAAGAAGGGAGGCGCATAAAGCATCATGCGTAGTGGTCACTGTATAATGATCTGCTTCAGTTGCTCAGGTCTAGGCTCAGCAACGTTATGTGCCGATAAAATCAACCCAGGTGATGACCTGAATGTAATGACTAACCAGGTTATCAAATCTATGGACTTTGTCTTCCCTGATGGCACAGCCATATTCCAAGACTCAAACTGTGAAAGAGTTGTCCTGGGAGAATGAAGAATCATTTTCACACATAAACTGGCCACCACATTGTGTGCTGTAATCAAAGCTAAAGCAAAATCTGTAACTTTTGCCAGAAGTGTGCAACTTTTACAGCACTAAAGAAAGTTTCCCACTGAAAAAAATTAAAAAGTATGTCTGGCTAGCTAATAGCTAGTGGTTTGAATGTTGGGCTGTGAGATGCTGAGAGCTTCACAGGTTTCAGCTTACATGATTTCATCACCATGTTTTCTTTGAAGCATTTAAAAATGATGGTACTTACAGTACTGTAACAAAGTGTGCCTGGGATGCTCATTTGTCTTAACTGGCACAAACATTGCTGTGGCTGACTGAGCATGTGACAGCTGAGGCCTTTTAGGAGAAAAATGCTTTATCTTTTGATTGACTGTCAAAATTGACTTATATAAAATTGCGCATAAAGCTTTTTATTCGACTTGTCTTCCTGGGGAAAATGCTTTATATTTTACTCTAAAAAGGTGATCAAAAATAAATGTACTTAAGCTGAACATTTTTTAAAACTTAAATAAAAGTAAAAGTACTCTTATTTAACTCTACTTTAAATGGGTTATTAAAGTGGGTACAGTACAGTAATGAGAATAGATACACAACTTGCTTGGTGTTTGCAAATTACTAGCATCCAAATTACTAGCACATCACATACCATTATGTGATGAGAAATGTAAGTGCACCATGCCCTATAGGACTTCCCTGGGCAAGCGCTACAGCAAATTGCCTAAGTTCTACCTGGGAGGTAAAAAGAAAACATAACTAAGCATAATGAAAATATCTTTATCCAACATGCTTCTATACTTTTAAGTCCCTATGACACCTCCTTTACTTTGGCCATGTGCCTTGTCAGTCAGAGTGTTTGCTGCTTAGTTGTACGCAACAGTCAGCCAACTCAGCACATCCCTGATCAGTGTGATGCTGCTTTATCACACTGTATGTAATAAGTACTGAAATGTGTTAGATTCTGCCATGTCTGACTTCTTTTTTTGTCTTCCTCCCTTATGTCATAATAATCTTATATTCATTTTAAATTGTTCTTTCTGATGTTTAGAAGGTCAGAGGTCGCTCAGTGGTTAGGGTATTGGACAAATGATTATAAGAGCCCAGGTTCAAAACCCCAGCAACACCAAGTTGCCACTGTTGTGCCCTTGAACAAGGCGAAAAATCATCAACTGCTCAGATGTATAACGATATACACTATATGTATGTCGCTTTGGATAAAGTCGTGGGCCGTAAATGTGTATAATGTGCTTCAACAAGGTATATCTGTCACCAAGGCAGTGGTACTAAGACTGTCAAATTTTCACCTGTGTCTAGTGCATCCTGCAACCTCCTGCATAGTACTGTATGTCATGAGCCCCAAACTGGTGGGATTTGATGTTACACAAAGATGAACTAAAATAATAGTTCAATGATGTTATTTTGCCCCTCTTTTTTTCTTTTCCCCCCACTACTTATTTTGCATAATCAGTTGGCAGCAAGTGATACTAGTACAAGCTCCTGTCATGCTATGGCCTCACTGAAAGTGTAATACTCACCCCTTGCCTATCTCTTTATGCATGGTTCACTGGCCCAGCTGGACTGTGTTTCAGAGTGTAAGATGCTGCTGACACTACCTCAGTTGGAATCAATAACTGGCAAAGATAGCACTTTTAAATGGGGTAAGGAGCTGAAAAACATTAGATATGATATGAATCTTAAACATATGAAAGGCAAAGTAAAATGTAAGCACTGATGAGGAATCAGGGACCTGGTCCTTTGTGAGGAAAAAGCACACCCTCCACTCACCGAAGATAGCAGTTAGACAGCAGCAGTGGTCACATTTGGAGGCGAAGATCAAAGGGCTGCACCTCTGGCAGTTGGACAGGGGACCAACCCCAGATGTTAGTGCCACTGTGATTTCTTCTGGGAGCAAGACTAACCCTTCACATCACAATCAGTAGCCCAGAGTGGAAGGAACAGTATTTGTTGAAGTTGCTGCCAAAAGAATTCAGTTACATTATAACCTCCTCAAATTCCATCTGGACATCCATATGAATAACCATTAGGTCATCGCAGTCAGACAGTCTAGAGTAGCGTGTAACCTTTGGTGGATTTGGATTACTTCTACAGAATGATCTCCTACCCTCAGAGAGATACCACTCCCCAACCTTTTGCAGAAATAGGTCTGAGAAACTGAAACATCTGTTGGAGTCAGCTCAGGAGTCCAGAGTTACTGAAGCCCAACCCTGCTTTGGCATGCCAGCAACTCCTTCATCTTAATTCATCTCACACTGATAAAGTTCTCTCCAAAGCTTTTTTCACTCTCAAAAGAAAAGATGGTGTAAGAGGACAGAAAAATATCACTGTGACCAGAATTGCAGACTGATGTTACATTCTAGGAAAAATGGATTCTGTAGAGAGTCTGTGGATTGATGAGGGTTATTTGGTTTTTGAAGTTACACTTAGAGCTTTATGTGATATGGAATACTCCGCTGTAGGTCTTAACTCAGAGTATACTATTTTATGCACTGTTAAATAAATTCCTTGCATTTTGACTGATTTCGGGGATTTATAATGGCTCAGAGTGCAATAAAAAATCATTTGATATCATGTACAAAATTGGCCAAAATTGTTTGACATTTGGATTTAAATAAACAAATGATTAAAAGACTTTGATTAGAAAATGCTTGCAGTAATTAATATGGTTGAGCTGGCACCAATTTTTAATTGATGTACTGTATTTCTTAAACAACCATGTCAGAAGATGGATGTGAAAAACATTACTGCATTTCAGAACGAAAAACGACTAAGGGTACATTAGGGTAAAAAGGGAAATACATAAAGTGTATCACACAGGTGCCCAGTGTACAAGTCTCTGGGCGCAGTATTATAATCTGGTGTTGCTTCAGTCGGTCAGGTCTAGACTCAGCAGCGTTATGCTGCAATAAAATGAAGTCAGCTTATAACCTGAATGTCCTGAATGAATTTCCTGATGACATGGCCAAATTCCAGGATGACAATGCCAAGATTCCCTGGGCTTAAATTGTGAAAGACTTGAAAGTCTTTGGGATGTGCTGGTAAAGACTTTAAGGAGTGGTTTAACTTTCCCGGGCAAAAAAAAAAAATTATATATTACTTTAGATAAAAATAAACAATGTGAGGTTGCATAAAGCTGTTAAGACAATACCACTGCAAATATGTGCTGTACCTAAAGCTATGAAATATTAGAGTATGTGACGGTTTTTGGCCAGGCGTCATCATTTATCATTCCATTTTTTTTTTATTCTCTGCTTTTTGGAAGATTTAGTTTTACGAGAGCACAGGATGACTGGAAGACATGTCTAAACTGATAGAGGAATGTGTTATTGCTAAATTATTTATTTAAAGACTTCTTTCGATTCCTGAATGCTGCCTGGGAAAAAAAAAAAAAAAAAAGAGAAAGGGTTGTAAGGCATAAACTGTAAGTTTGTCTTAGCTAATTTCATTTGTAGGTGCATATGTTTGCTAGAAAATGAGTTTTCTACTTGAAATATATTTCCAGTCTTCACATAATGCCAATGACATCACTTTCTAAGCAAAATATATTTACTCAGTCTGCATTATGCAACAGCTTCAAGATTATTGCATTTGTGCTTGACATGAATTTGCTATCTGATATTTTATTGTTCCAGCACATTTCCTCACATAAGCAGGTATAGAGATTGCTGTATGGCTGACAAACCCATTCGATCGGTCAAAAAGCGAATACGTTGTGACCAGAGAGAAAGATTAGATTACCATTAGCTCATCATGGTCGAGTTAATTGTGGACGCATGTAGACGTATTACAGAAAGAGGGACCATGAATTCCTATTTTTAGGCCCAGTGTGTGTTGTGCATGCTTGAAAATGTCAAAGGGTCTTTAGTGTGTGCTAAATCAAGGATCAAGCAGGTTAGTGTTTCCGTTGCTGAATAAAATGAAATCAAATGTAAGTTTCAAAGAAACATATTTTAACAGAAATGCTGTCTGTTCTCATTTGTCAACATTTAAATTGTGAGTGTGACCTTGCTCAGCTTATAGAAATATCTAATCAAACAAGAGCAAGAGAACAAGGCTCACATATGGTTGTTGAAATGTGCTGAATCATAAAAAAAAGAAAAGAAATTGGAATGATTACTGAATAAGTTACATCAGGAACGCCACATCTCTTTCAAGTTCTTTTTGATGTTCAGGGGAAGGGAGAACCTGTGGATATTTGAGAGCTGAATCTGACTGAGAGTGTATATTTTGGAAGCGCCTCTCTTTGATGTCAATTGGACAATTTCCATATACCAAGACAGTGGTCCCCAATCCTTCCAATTGGATTTTTAAGAAAAGCATGAGATCTGAGTGTCAGTTGGTCATAAAATGGAGAGATCTGGCCTGATGAGGAGGAAGCACAACAGACCAAAATCAACAGCTCAGAATGGTGGATGAGTGGACAAGGGCTTTAACACTGGCCTTTCTGTGCTTCTTTCTTTTTCCTTGTTTATCTGTTCAGCTGGAACAATAACATCTCCGCAGGTTTCGGGGAATGTTGTTCCCATTCGTTGCTAGTCGTTGGCTTCAGGTCATATTCAAACTGATACTTCACCTTTAACCAGAATGGAAATTGGCTTTTTCCCTTTGAGAGTTGCAAAAAAAAAAAAAAAAAAGACTTTCCATAGATATACTACAGATAGGTACTATAGATAAACTAAAAAAAAAAAATGTATTTTTTTTTTTTTTGGCTTTGTGAAAAAAAATGAAATGACATACAGTATGAAGACATACTTAAACTGTTACTTTGGAGGTGACAATCATATAGGGCTCATAACCTTTATCATGCTGACAAAAAACAAACCCATGAGGCTGAGCTGCATAATCCATGCCTAATCTCTGTAGCAGAGGCCCCTAGATGGGGTTCATCTGCCCTGGCCTATGATATACTGGAAATAATAGGTATTAAGTATAGAAACAAAACTGCAAAAATATATATATTTTTGGTCAGGAACAATATTTGTCGTTAAATTTCACATCAAGGTAAACTAATATAAAAGTGTGGAAATGGGATAGGAAAAGAATAAAGATCCTACAACCCCATTCTCTGCTACTCTAAATCACGCTTGATCTCATTGCAGCAGGCACAGCAGTTGGTTTACGTAGGCAAACATCCAATACCATGATGGATTGTAGTACATGGGGAGAGGTTAAAAGCCAAAAGGGGTATCTAAACACGTTGTCAGTGACCACCCCTGTGGGCAAACACCTCCCTACTGGCTGTGGGCCAGCACATGTTCTCCTGTTTGCTAAGCCTTGGCAGCCGCAGCTCAGAGCAGATTTGGTCAGTGAATCTTCAAGGTAAAGAAAACGAATATGCAAAGAACGTTTTACCGGTTGATGCCAAAACCGTATGCCGTCTGTGTGTGTTTGCCTTCATAGGGCAACTGAATAATTTATGAATATATACAGAGTGTAGGATTGTATATAGACAGTGTTTTCATTCAGTAGCTAATAAATATTATAGCTGTGTACTTTATTATACAATGTTATAAGTCATATAAAATTACACTTCAGATTTAATAATATACTTCGGATTAAGTATAAGAAATTTACTCACAATTCCACTGTCTGAAGTTATCTCAGATCACTATCTTGTCTCAATTAAAGTGTGTTATAGTAATAATGTCTGCACAGCACTGCGCTACCTTATTAAATGTACATCCACATCAACTACCGCACAGAGCGTTATCAGTAATCTCCCAGAGTTACCAACTTTGATTAGATCACAATCTGACTTCTCTGAAAGAGTCGACGTACCGTTACACCTTAGATAACGTAGCTCCATTTAAAAGAAAAATTAGTAGAGATAAGAAACTCGCTCCCTTGTATAACGATCACACGCACACTTTAAAACAAACCACTCAGAAATTAGAAGGTAAATGACGTCAAATTGAATTGTTAGGATTTCGAATAGCATGGAAGGACAGCATCCTGAGTTATAGAAAAGCTCTTAGTGTTGCTAGATAAATGTATCTCTTCACTCTTATAGAAAATAACAAAAATAATCCTAGATTTTTATTTAATACCGTAGCCAAATTAATCAGAAATAAGACCCCTGCAGAAATCTCCACAACAACATTGTGCAGTATTGAGGACTTCATGAACTTTTTTATTAATAGAATTGTAAATATTAGGCATAAAATTGAGGCTTTGTAACCGGACAATGTAATTGTAGCTGTTAAACTAGCCATGTCAGATCACAACCTAAAATACTTTACCCCTCTTGAAGAGAATTAACTAATTTCACTCGTCTTCTCTGCAAATTTATAAACCTGTATATTAGATCCTGTACCGACACATTTTCTCAAACAGATCGTGTCAGAAATAACAGAACCTCTGTTGAAAATAATTCTTTACTCAGCATTGGGTATGTTCCAAAATCTTTTTAATTAGCTGTTATTAAACTGATCATTAAGAAGTCTGACTTCGACCCCTGTCAGCTGTCCAATTACAGGCTTTTCAGATTCTGGAAAAGATAGTAGCAAAGCAGCTTTGCTCATATCTACACTCGTTAAAGTAGTAAATGACCTCCTATTGGTCTCTGATCAGGGTTGTGTAACTATCCTTATATTACTCGACCTCAGTGCAGCTTTTGACACTATTGATCATAGTATTCTGATTAGAAAATGTAGTAGGAATTAAGGGAACAGCCCTCTTCTGGCTCAGATTCTATTTGACTGATCGTTATCAGTATGTAGATTTAAAAGGTGATTATTCTGCATGTTCTCTCGTGGAGTTTGGTGTTCCACAGGGTTCAGTTTTAGGCCCACTGCTTCTTTCCCTTTACATGCTTCCTTTGGGCAACATAATCTGTAAGCATGGTATTAGTTTTCATTGTTATGCTGATGACACACATTTATACTGTAAGTCTCAGCAAAATCAGATGAGAAAAAACAGATTGCTAAAGTTGATATAAGATATAAGAAACTGGATTCTAATTAACTTCCTTCTGCTTAATCCTGATAAGACAGAAGTTCTAGTCATAGGACTGCATGCAGCTAAAAGCAAGCTTTCTGATTACACTAACTTTAGATGGCCTTTCTGTTCTATCTAGTGCAATAGTAGGAAATCTCGGTGTGATTATAAATTCTAGTCTTTCATTTGAAGCTCATGTAGAAAATATCAGCAGGATCTTTCACCTCAGACATATTGCCAAGTTAAGGAATATATTGTCACTAAACAATGCAGAAAAACTAGTTCATGCTTTTATCACCTCTAGGTTGGACTATTGTAACACCTTACTGTCTGGTTGTTCAACTAGGTGCATAAACAAGCTTCAGTTAGTCCAGAATGCAGCAGTGAGAGTCCTCACTAGAACCAGAAGATACAAGCACATCACCCCTATCTTATCTTCACGTCATTGACTCCCTGTGAAATTTCGCATTCATTTAAAAATACTTATTTTGACATATAAAGCATTAAATAGTCTCGCACCGCAGTATTTGAGTGAATGCTAATGTCTTACAATCCGCCACGCCTACTTTGATCAAGGGATGCAGGCTGCTTGTCAGTACCGCATATTATGAAAACTACAGCAGAGGGCAGGGCTTTTCCTTACAAAGCCCCAAAGTTATGAATAGCCTCTTAAATAGTGTTTGAGACTCAGACTCAGTGTTTAAGTCTAGGCTTACAAGCATTTTTGTAAATAGATTTTCCTTAGGTAATGAAGGGTTTGTTTAGATGCTGTCCTCTGTCTGACTCATCCTGGTTTCCCACTTCTGGTTGGAGATTTTGTCACATGGATGCCCCGTGTGTCTTTGGGATGCGTCTGGTGTCTGGGGACGGTTTCACTCTACCATGAAGATCTGGCCTTGACTGATGTTGACAGCTGTTTCTCTGAGGACTAGACTTGGCTGCATAGAATTTCCAACTAGATTACCTGAGTCTCCAATAACTACCTGGACTCCATATTAACATCAGTTAACATCAACTGTTATAGCTGAACTGCCTGCCAACTAACACACAGTAAGAATGTAGATCAATTCCTGCTCTCTGTTTTACCCAAATGAGGATGGGTTCCCTGTTGAGTCTGGTTCCTCTCAAGGTTTTTTTTTTTATTGCCATGTCAGGGAGTTTTTCCTTGCCACCATCACCCTCTGCTTGCTCATCAGGGACTATCTGACCATTTTGATTCACACACATTTACATTCCATACAAACTTAAATAATTCTTTTGATTGTGTAAAGCTGCTTTGCAACAATGACAAATGTTAAAAGCGCTATACAAATAAAATTTTATTTAATTAAAATTGAATTTCTGAACTGTTCTGGAGTCAGAACAGTTAAAGATATTTACTTTTGTTCACAAAAAGATATTTACTTTTGTTGGTGTTTTGATAAAGGTTGGTCTAACATCAATAACAAGGCCAAAAATCTACCAAATGTGTTTAGTTGGGTTGAGATCTGGTGACTTTAAAGGCCAATGTATGCAGTATGCTTAAGCACTATCACATGAAAGCGAGTGCTGTTCTTTTGTATATCAGCACAGCTGTGATGTGGTTGTAGGCATACAATGCAAGCTCTATGCATACTGCAGGCCTAAATAAAACAACACATTCGACTTAGATGCAATTATTAAGGAGTCAAGGTGTTGTTTAAGATGACAAAGTTATCAAGTGTGTTTTCAGAGGTGTGCAAAGTTATCAGAGGTGTGCATGTGTGTGTGTCCTCCACAGCAGCCCCCCCCCCCTTTCTCTGCTCTCAAACAGCTAGGATTCTTATTGTAATGAAGTAGGCTTATTGATCACCTATCCATTAGATGGCAGCTGTGAGTAATGGTAAGGCTGTGCATGTTCATAAAGGGCAAAGAACAAGCAGCTGAATGTGGGAAGCAGCGAGCATATGTGTCATTAGTTTCTGTTGTTGTCAATAAGGGCAGAAGTTTTAGAACTGTCGGCTCTGCGTTGCTACACTTTTTAAAGGTAAAGTGCAAGTTTATTTGTTTTATACTTTACATTTTGTATTAATTATTTTAAATATTTATTTTTTGGGGTTGCGGAACGAATCATCTGAGTTTCCATTATTTCTTATTGGGGAGTTTGCTTTGATATATGAGTGTTTTGATATACAAGCACACTTCCTGAACGAATTATGCTTGCAATACAAAGTTTCCCCTTTAAATGTTAAATCAAAATAAGGAATGGGCACCATTTGACAAAAATATTCCCTACTAGTAAATGAAAATGGAAGCACTGTACTATATTTCATTTATTCATTTAAAGCTATTACTTTATTTTGGTCAGGGACTGGAGACTCTAGACCTTGGATGGAATGCCATAGCATAGCCAGCGTATCTACTAGCATGTTTTTGTAGTGGGAGGGAACCGGAGAAGCTGGAGAAAACACACATTGACACAGAGTGAATATGACGACTCCATACAGACAGTAACCTGAGCACAGCATTGAACCAGTCATGGTGGAGCTGTGAGGAAGCAACCCTACCATTCAACAACCTTAATTTTTCTAATGCCTTTTTTAGCTAAATAATCAAATACATTTACCTCTTACAGACTTTAACTTATGAGCTTTATCACAAGTTCGTGATATCTCTTCAAACTCTTTGAACTCATAATCTAAATGTGTTTAGGAAGCCCATATATCTGTCAGTTTAAGCATTCAGCTCTCTAACCCCTTGGGGTATCTATATTTTCTGCTGCCAGCCTTGTTCATTCCGGAGGTTATACACATTTCTAACATGGCCAGCTTCTGTAGTAACTGGTCTAATGGGTAATTTACTCAGCAGATCCTACCAAAATCTGTTATGTGATAATTATAGTGTTAATTTGGATGTAACATGAGTCTCTGGTTTAAATATCTTTGCATGATTATTTGAACCCTGCTACAACTCATTGAAAAAGCCTGGCTATGTTCATGGGATGTTACAAAAGCAACAATGTGCCAGAGAAAACCGGTAGATGCTAAATGGGAGAAGTGTGTCCGTTTGATCAGCCCTCAGGTTTAGTGTCTGTGTTGCATCAAAGCTTCGCCAAAGCCTGAGTCGACCTAAATGGATTTGACTCTCTTAAAAACACTCATCCCCTGCACTTCTGACAGCCTTTTTCTTGCACTGGCTTGCCAGTGCGCCTGGGCAGACTTTGAAAGCTTAACGGACTGTAATCAGTCAAATAGCCAATTTTGGTCCTGCTTTGAAACTGAAAACAGAGGAAGGAGGGAGCTTGTGAAGGAGGAGTGGCCGTAGCAACCGAAGGATCTGACAGCAGACAGGCGGCTGTTTGAGACGGGTGTACCTGGCATTTCAGGTCATCATAGAACCACACAGTGTTTATAAATGTGTAAGGGTCAGACGTCCTTGACTGCCGGGAGACGCTCCAGGAATCCGGTGTCAGCTTTCAGCCACATGCTGCAGTCTCACACAGCGAGACATGGAGCAGTTTTATGTCTCTCAGCACATGTGAGATAGCGATAGTGGGAGAAAATCTGAAATAAGTAAAAGACTCAATTTGGTTTGGAGCGGAGCGGGAAACTTTCACTTATGTTCTGTCTGTGATAAGTCGTGCTTAGAATAAATGATGATGAGTTCTGGAAGAGAGAACTGTGTGTGGGTGGAAATACCCTGGTACTTACATGAATCAGAATATACAGGATGGCACCAACATAGACGCCCCAAACCTCTTAAGGCACCTTAACATTCTAGATGAACCACCAGTTAACTGCACAGTGGGTCTTTTGGCAACTTTTGTTTTGGTGCCAAAAAGTTTAATTCTGTTCTTATTTAACCACAAGACACTATGTTGATTACTGTTCTAATAGTGTTGGAAAATGTAGTTCTAATGATGCATGGTGAATTTCATATTTTGTTATTTTTAACAAGCTTTCAAAAAAGGTTTCCTTCTAAATGTTTTTTTTTTCCCCAAAAAACTTTTGAAACAACTGCTGGAATCAATTAATTCAAAATCTTGAATTTTAATTAAGTGTGATTAATAGGGGAAGTGATGCATTATCAACCAGATTATAAATTTTTCCAATATTTTTTAAATCAACATTTTCCATCTTATAAAAAAAAAAAAAAAACACCACTATGGATTATGTAATAAGGAAAAAGTTTTGTATCTTGATTCTTCAAAGTAGCCACCTGAAATGCTTTTACCAAAGTCATGATATTACGATTTTTTAAATATATTATTTTAAGCATTAACTTGCAAAGATGTCATCAAGCTAAAAGGTGACTACTTTAAAGAATCTAAAATATGAAAGATTTATTTTTTTTTCTAAACCCTTTCAGCACATGTTTAGCACATCATTTCATTTGTGTTATTTCATAATTCTGATTCTTCATTATTGTTCTATAATGTAGAAAATGAAATGACCAAAGAATGACTAGGTGTGTTCAACCTTTTGACTGGAAACAAAGAAAAAAAAAAAATAAACCCACCATTACCTGACTAGTGCAGGCCAAAAACCAGCAATCACTTTGGTGTTTAAAGTTCTTTTTCCTACAATAATGTACAACAAAGGGACTTTGCATGTGTAAACCCTTATATTTATATACCAGGGGAAAAGAACATGGAAAATTAGTTCCTGAGGAATAAAAAACAAAAAAAGAAAAAAAAAAAGTTTCTAAAAAACATGTGGATGTTAAAATCAAACTGGGACTTTGGGTTGCACAGAAGAACAGGACACAGCTATAAGAGTAAAATCTACCTTTATTTCTCTATATAATCCCCTGCTACAGTAATCCCAGTGTTTCACTAGTGCTTGAATACCATCATCTTCTCACTACGCCGGAGCCACGATCGGACTGTCTGCTTCACATCTGAAACGCGGGCCTCCCAGGAACTCCTTTAATGGCCCAAACATGTGGAAATGGCTTGGAGTGACGTGGTGGTCAAGTGGTGAATGATTGTGTGTACAGTTCTTATGCGTCTCCTCCATAAGTTGGTGACAATTTATCCTTTAATTTTCAAGGATCAAGTGTTCCACTCTTTGAATGTTCACAGGAACGTCTGCAGTAGTATCGTTCACTACGATCTTCTTTAAAACCACCATTTTTTTTTTCACCAAACGTTTTTTTTTGTAACCAAGAGTCTCATCACCCTACTGTGCTTGAAGTACAAGTCCCAGTTTGACTTGAACGCCACTTATACTATATCATTTGTTGGCATGTATTTTGGTGTTATGTATACATGTGCATTCTCTGAATGATTTCTTCTAAAAATCAGTTGAAGGCACAAATAATTCTGGAGGGCATTGTAAACTACATTCTGTCTGCTAAGCGCAAGCTCATAACTGCATCATAAAAGCACGAGTGCACCTATTCATCAGCTGTCTAATCGCTGCTATTTCCCTGCTGTATTTGATATTAAATCCTCCAGCCCTTCATTTAGACGTACTTCCATAAATGAAGCAAATTACAGTATTCAAAACATCTACACAGCCTCAACCCTCCCCTCCGAGATGTGAAACCTGACGCTATTATTCCGCCAGAGAAGCATCCCATTAGTGGCAGCTCACCAGACAAAACCATAAACTCTCAGCGTAGTCATACGGATCCTCATGAAACATTCAGAATGGATGAAGCCATGAGAAACCAGAAGATCCCATTGGTCTGCGTGCAGTCAGCCGAGAACAGGAGAGCCGTTACTATTGGCCGTTTCCTCTCAGGGCCGTCTTGACTGGAAGAAAGAGCCAGTTCCTGTATCGATCGTCTTGCTACTCACCTCTGGCTGCAGCAAGGGCAAGGAGGGTTATTTATACGTTTGATTTATAAAAAACCCCAACCGTTGTGTTGTTCCAGCACTAGAACCTTTAGAATCAAAGAAACCTGTTCTCCTCACAGGTGGGTTAGAAGATACGGAGTAAAACTTCTTCGGTGCTAATTTCAGACTAAAATACCAGAACATTGGTTTTC
The DNA here is from genome assembly GCF_024256425.1 of Clarias gariepinus. Taxonomy (NCBI): domain Eukaryota; kingdom Metazoa; phylum Chordata; class Actinopteri; order Siluriformes; family Clariidae; genus Clarias; species Clarias gariepinus. The sequence goes on along the minus strand of NC_071126.1, from coordinate 8,049,194 downwards.
GTGAGCATATTGTTATAAAATGCTTTAATAAATAGTTTGATTTATTTCTAAGAACAAACAAAGTAGACTAAATGAACCAAAACATTTGTAAAGCACTTTTTCTGTACAAAAAAAAAATTACATTTTTTTTCTCCTCCAATCTTCTTCAGACCCCCAACCCATTCCTTCCCCTCCCATAATACACATCCAGCTTATTATGTGGGTTTCCTATTTAACCAGTTGTTCAGATTACTTCAGAATAACATTTCAATTCTTTTATTTGGAATCCTCATATTTGTGGCAGCAAGAAGTCACCCAGAAGAGTAATATTCAAGATGATAAAGAAAAGGGGGGAAAATAAAAATAAAATAAATTAACCACTTCTGAGGCAATCCATTTTCTTTTGGTACCTCAAACACAAACTGCTTTACAACAAAATTTGTTCGCTTCATGAAGCCTCAACCCTCCCCCACCAAAAAAAAAAAAAAAAAAAAAAAAAACATTTCACAATGGGTAGGGAGACCAACGCTGTAATAGATGATGCGTTTGGCCTGTAGGCCTCAACATGTAGCAGGAATTTCTGCAGCTTTCCAGAATTCTATAACAGTAAGCAAGGGCAAGATGCTGAAAGGGGCACAGAAGATTTTTTTTTTTTTTTTTTTTTTTACGGAAGCAAAAACACGCCACAATATACCACCTAAATTTAAAGAATTATTTGCGTCAACGTGAAAATAAAAATCAACAAAACATTAAAAAAAGATGAACTTTGCTTACATTACTGTTCTGACTGTGGGATGCTGTTTACTTGTATAAAACCTGCCTATGTCAACTGGCATAAATAAAAGGAATGGCATTGTAAAAAAAACAAAAAAAACAAACAAAAAAAAACAAACAAACGAAAAACCCAAATAATAATAATAATAATAATAAATTCAATCATAATTATAATAGTAATAAAAAAAGTGTGACTTGTCTTAATTTACTAAATTCAAATATACACAGCGACTCCTTTACTATGTACAAATATTTACAAGATGTCTTTCTTTCTTTGATCAAATACCTCGGTGGTACAAAACGGGACTTGAACCCCCTTTGTGATCTATGGGGGTTGACCTCGGCAGCGAGAGACGCGACGGGCTTGTCAGAAGGCACTTGCTACCAACTCAAAATACTGCAATCCTTTATCGTTTAAGGAGTGTTCAGCCAAGACGACAGACATGAGAGAAAAAACAAGGCCACTTCGCAGGCACCGACCTGCGAGCTGAGTAAGGCAAGCATGGAGTGAGGAGAGGCGACGAGATGAATGAGATGGGGGGAGGAAAAAAAAAAAAGGAAAAAACAAAAACAAAAAAAAACATGAGAAGTTCTTACTTCTGTCCACAGGGCCAGTGCTCTTGACTGGCACCCCCATCCAAAATCCAGGCCACTCACAACAAAACCAAACCAGAATCATCTGTAAACAGCAACGAAAAATCTTTACACAGTTATATATATATGTATATTTATATATTCCATAATTTCCTGCTTTCTTTCAGCAGTACATTAAAAAAAGTGGCCATCTCTTCACCTTTTCTTATAAAGTAAAACAAATTCTCTTCATCTGTACATTAGAAGTAAAAAATAGGGGTATTCAAGGTGAAACAAAAATCTCAGCACATTAAATAAAAAGGAGGTGAAGGACAAAAAACAAAAAAAACAGTTCTCTGTCTCTCTCTCAAACTCAACAGTCTGTTGTTTTCTTCGTCAGAAAATAAGCCTCTCTCTGTGCCCGGGTCTGTGCAATAGCGTCTATACATACAGCTCTTTGGGGTCTTGGCCAGTGGCGCCGTTTTTGTTTTTCCAGCGGTTGTCTTTGTGGCTGTGAGCTGTCCGGTGCGGCGCTTTGAGGGGAGCGTTGCTGCTGCGTGTGGTGCAGATCAGCTCGCTGCTCATTTGCACTGTTGCTTTCGAGTACTTTTGGATGGGCCTCTTGCTGCCCTCTGTCCCACACCACTCCTCGCACAGCTCTAGTTCTTCCTCCTCCCCATCATCGTCCTTCAGCTGGTCTTCTTCGCAGCCTTTGCACGCCCGCTCGGTGTTGCCCATCAGCTTGGCGCGCTCGTATTCGGCGTCGCGGTTGTCCTTGTGCTGCTGCCGTGACACTGGTCGCAGTGGCTCCCACTGGTTGTTGACGCTCTCCTCCACGGGTGCACGCTCACGCCTCTCGCGCTCTTTTCGCCGCTTGCGCGTCCACCACACGCAGACGATCACACAGAACACCCAGAGTGCACAGAAGACCACGCACAGCACAGGCACTAGGTAATCTGCGTACAAACAAATTAAAAAAAAAATCCGTTCAGTACTCTTTGAAAGAAAAAAAAAAATAAGGAAAAAAATCATTCGCCGCATGTCAATGTTTTCAGCCCTGTTACGTTTATAATGACACACTTTCGTTTGGAGAACGACATTATTAAAATATGAGGCAACTATTACTACAATAATTACTAATTAATTAACCATTATTATTATTTGTTAAATCTTAAAAACTTGAAACAGGATGAATGCATCTTCACTAGATAAATTCTAGACGATCGTCTTACAACATGAACGAATTTATATGCTTTACAATTGTAATAAATTCCATTTTATTGGCATCACACTTTTAACAACAGATAGTTGCTAAAGCTTTCAATTAAATAAACAAACAAACAAATGTAGATCTTGATCCCTTTTGAGGAAGAAACCATGAGAGCAACCAGACTCAAGAGAATCCACCCTCTTCTACTTCAAAGCTTCTAAAGATTTGAGGCACCTTTCAACCTTTCGTCTCCTAAAAATTACAGCGCTTCCATCAGAAAAGACCTTGTCATTTAGGACACTTTAGGAGTCATTACAGGCTGAAAGCATGCAGACAGTGACTTCAGCTTAGTCATGCCGTTGCTCTGTAGCATCAACTACAGCGAGAGAAAACAGGATGAATCACACTGGTTTTACAGCCGCCGTTCTCCAGACGCCCTCCAGTCACAGCCGTTTAATCTGCACGGATTGGTGGATACTCACCCACAGACTGAGGCGCGACCCCCGTCTCCACTTTGACCTCAATGACGGCCAGCATGATGGTGCTGTTGTGGCGCTTGGACAGCGTGCTGACGATGGTGCTGGTCGCCTCCTGGATCCGAGTGTGGTCAGGCTGCTCGTCCTGCTGGAAGGACTGCACAGAGCCAACATTGCATGTTAGGAGTGCATGTGTGTATGTGTGCAAGAGTAGAAAAATTATACACATTTCAAGAGATCCTGATTGAGAATATAAAAAATAAACTTGGCGATACGGCCATATAAAGAGTTTGGTCAGAATGATGTTTTAAGGGAAATTAAGGAAGACTTAAAAATCCAGCAAATGTAAAAGCATGACTTTTGATATGCTACTGTAGGTGCTGAGTTCAAACAAGAGCAATGAGGAAGCATGTCCTTGCAGGGATTACGATCATTCTTTCATTTCATGCCATTGATTTTTATGAAATCTCGAACATGCGAAGACCTGCAGCTCAGCATTCCTCAGCAGTTCCTGAAGATGTGAGTCAGCTTGTTATAATGTGTGCATCACATAAATCCATACCCAACTAAAAGCACTTAGCAATCCAAATAAGCCACAATGAATCATAGAAAAGCTGAAATGCAAAAGCTTCATTGTATAACAGCTCACACACACACACACACACACACACACACACACACACACACACACACACACACATGACTGAACAAGAATATCAAAATAAATATATTAAATAGGTTTATTTTATAATATCAACAACCTAAACTGCTGCCAGTTGGTTAAATAAATCCCTGGAAAAACAAAATAAACCGAATCTGCTACTGATACTGCATGCCCGTTTGGTAGAGGAAAGCCAGATTTAAAAAGACAGAACCTGTGGTTTTTACTTCCGTTTCCCTGCCGAAAGTCAACTTACAGGTTTTGTGGAGTTCAAGAGAATGCGTACCGAACTCAAAGAAACGATGTTGTTAAACAGGCTGCCTGTGGGAGTCCTCACGATGAATTATAAACTTTTAAATAATCACCGCTGATTTTTTATTTCAATGCTTGCAGTGTCGGGGCCGCACAGTGCACTGTGGGTTCGATTCCCACCTCGCATCTGTATGCATGGAGTTTGCATGTTCTCCCCCTGCTTGGTAGGTTTTCTAGGCCCTTTAGTGTGTGTGCTTGTGCCCCGCATTGGACTGGCACACTGTACCCTGCCTTGTGCCCCGAGAACCCCTGAGACAGGCTCCAGGCCTTCCGAGATCCTACACAGGAATAAGCAGTATAGAGACTGAGTGAGGTCGGAGTGGCGATGTACTGTTCTTCTACACAAAGGATCATCCAATCTGCACTGGTTTTACATCGGATGCCCTCCTCGAAGCCAATACTTCCTATTTAATCTGTGCCAGCACCCCAATGGCTGGAGTTTCTGGTTAGGGAATCAAAACCCTGGTTTTTAATTGTGATAATTTTGCCACAAAGTTAAAGAAACAATTTTTTGCTGTATACTGTAGCATTATATATCCTTTTACTGCAATTAAGAGGGAAATATCTATGCCAGGGCTTCTTGCCGGACATCAGCACTTGACCTCTTGGTCAAATCTCCACAGGTGCAAAAAAAAGAGTAACGACTCAATATTATTTTCCTAGTTTAAAAATAAGATGTTTAATGGTTAGGTGTTCATATCCTTTTTGCTAAAGTGTAAACTCGGCGGAAGCCGTACGATTGGTTACTGATTGGAAGGTCAGGGGTTCAAGCCTCACCGCTGCCTGCTCCAGGGGAGCTAGCTGTATCCTGGCTGACCCTGCCCTCTGACACCAGCTCTTTTACTAGGATATGTGTGAAAAAATCATTTCACTGCGCCGTAAGATACAAATAACTTCTTGAAATAAAACCAGTAAACTCTATCGCTACAGGTTTTACATTTTGACACACATACACCCCGTTTGATAAATTACTAAAATGGTCCCCTCACCATGGCAACCTCCACTGCATCCAGGTTGGAGGACGAGAGCTCACAAAGAACCAACAAGGCGTCGTCTTTGGCAAGGTTCCGCGTAGCAGGCAGGTACCTCAGCTCTGAGCATACATTCTCCACTGTTGTACCCTAGGACACAATCAGTACTTAACAACAGAACACACTGTTTGCCCGTCTGATCTTAAATTCAGACAAGCTGCTGGTCTTAACAAAAGGCAAACAGCTAGACAAATGGGATCTTAATCCAAAACTCACTGCGGGTAGCTTGTCCCGGTTGAAGATGAGTGTAATTCGGGCGCAGTTGTTGCCCAAGTAGCCTGTATTGGGTTCACACTTGGTGTGGAAAGCTGGTGGGGTGTCAGGACTTGAACAGAAGCCCCAGTGGTGGCATTGGGGAGAGAGGCAGGTGAGGAATTCATGCTCTAGGCACTCACGGCCCGCCGGACAGACGTGTTGGTCTCGGCCAGGGGCTCCTGGAAGTAAGCATGGCCGTCTGCCACACACCACCTGACAAGAGGGTTACACAAATCAGAGGTCATTCCCACAAGAATTTGTTTATTTTTTCCCCCTTTACGATGTTTTCTATTACCTCACACTACGTTAAGAATCTGCACATTGTATTTCTTGTGAGAGGAGGCAACATTTACCTTTGTACACTCTACTTTGCCATTAATACACTGGCAGGTGTTGCAGTCTTCTTCCCAGCGGCTGCCGTGAGGGAACTGGAGTCCAGTATAATGACACGTCTTCCCGATGCCTATGACTGGATCACACAACAAAAGTGAATCTCTAAATGAACTCGTACTCATTCAATTTCAATCAACAATCCAAATTCTACTCATAGCTTGAGAAATGTAGAACAAGTCTTCGGGTTTCAGTCTATACTTGAAAGCAGCTCAGAAAAGCAACGTACACTCTTGGCATCGAGGTCCAGAGCGCCCAAGTGGACATACGCAGCGGAAGCCATTGATCTCATCCACACACGTAGCTCCATAAGCACAGGGTGATGACTGGCATTCGTCAATGTCTAGAAAGAAGAAACACAGATTTAGGTAGGAACAGTAAAAAATAAAATAAAAAATGTTTTAAAAACTGCTATAAAACAACATCTCCCCGGAACTGCTTTCCAGACATGAAGTCAGAGAAATGCATAAAATCCTTAAGAGACCATTTTCTGTCAGAGGCATCAACACTTGGATGAGACAAAGAGACAGCTCCCGGACAGCGGCGAGGAATTTCTGCCGCCGCTTGAATAATTCATCTCTTCTGTCTATGTGTAAGCAAGGGTTAACCTTTGTACCTCTGAGAGGTCAAAGTACACAGGATGCTCTGTAATCTGGCATTCATCGTTCACACTTTTCCTCCCTGTGAATACTCACTGATGCGGCAGTCGGGCCCGGCAAAGCCTGGGGCGCACTCGCAGCGGAACCAGTTGACGCCATCCACGCAGATTCCTCCGTTGTAGCTGCGCAAGAGAGTAGACGCGGGATTACTGACTGCAGGTTGAGTAGCGGAATAAACCAATATATACATACATGTAGAACTAAGAATGCAAAGAAAGAGGACGAACAGGAATAAAGATACAGCACAGGAAAGGTTACAAAGTCCTCATGCCACTCATCAATACTGCACTTTTCAGATGCTAATCCCTGCTGGCCCCATGCTGTGCTGCTCTCCCCGTCCCCTCCTCCCTTTTCCCATCCTTATCCACAATCCCCTACTTGCGGGTCAGCAGGGTAGAATGGCAGGAGGGCAACAAGGGCTGCGGGAGAAAGAGTCAGCCCTGCCTCCTCCCAATCCCTCAAGCCCTCACCGCTGGGGGCACCCTTTTAGGGCCATTGGTTCTATTGTGTGCCCCATTAAAACCATCCTGCGCTCTCCCATGCTGTTGGCTCAAGGGACATCTTCCCTCGGCTTTACAACACCCCCTTCTAACCTTCAGCCTCCTCCTCCTCCTCCTCCTCCTCCTATTTTTCCTACATATCTGTTCAGAGAGAATGGAGGGCAAAACAGGGGGTGGAACTGGGCCGAAAGCCATGCAAGCAGGGTTATTCACAGCTGGTGGGTGTTGTACAGGGAAGGGGAGGGTCACCATAGACAGCAGGGACAACAGAACCACCAACAGCCCTGTAGAACAGTAGGATAAATATGGTGGAGGCAGGAACGCTGCAGCCCACTTACCATGGGTGAGGGTTGCAGTCGTTGGTGTCTGTTAAGAAGAAAGAGAAAAATGAGATAGAACCAGATTTGGAACAGGAAATGCTGTAATTTAATTTACCATAATTTGCCATAATAATTTACACAACAACATGACGAACTCAAATGATCAAATTAAAGGAAGAACGAAAAGGCAACTGACTCTGCGAACATGTAGGTCCCTCCCAGCCGTCCTTACAAATGCAGGTAAACGTGTCGCCACCTCCAACACACGTTCCTCCATTAACACATGGACTGGAAGCACATGTGCTGTTTTTTGCTGAAGAACAAAGAGAATATGTTCACATTTCCCAAACAAAATCCAGTGCCTTATTCACTCAAACAAAACCTCACAGGTCAGGAAGATTACCTGTGTTGCAGGTGTGGCCACCCCAACCAGGTAGACAAGCGCAGCGGAAGGTATCTCCATGGTCATAGCATGTGCCCCCGTTGGCGCAAGTACTGGAGTCACACTGGCTCTCGCGCGAGTGGCACGTTTTCCCCTTCCAGCCATCAGCGCACTCGCAGAAGAAGTCATTGACCAGGTCTTGACAGAGGCCACCGTTCTTGCAGGGGTTCCGGCTGCACTCGTTCACATCTAAAAAGGCAGAAAAGCAAAGTGAGCATTAACCAACATGGAGAGGGAACAGTCGAGAAGGGAGGTGATGATGATGCCAGTTACACTTACTGAGGTCACACAATTTGCCCTCCCAGCCATCGGGACAGAAGCACTGGAAAGAGTTGATGCCATCGATACATGTCCCGCCGTTTCGGCAGGGGCTGCTCACACAGTCGTTGACATCTGAAAAAGGAAATAAAGGATCGCTAAGGTAAGAGCACATGTTGATTGCCGAAAAGGTAATAAATAAAGCATGGGACAGAAACTCACTTTCATGGCAATAAGTGCCGGTAAAGCCAGGGTCACAGGTGCAGGTGAAGTTGCCGCTGGGCTGACTGATGCAGTTGCCGTGAGAGCCACATACGTTAGATGAGATGCGTCTCACACCTCCGACTGAGGTGTTGCTCGCAACAGTGATTGTGCAGCTGTCAATCACTATGAGAAAGAGAAAAAAGAAACACAAAAATTGCAGATCAGCCCTATCTATGGAGATAAAACCAATCAGATGTCCAGAGGGCTAGTATGCATTACCCTGGCACGGGGCGGTCCTGCAGTGGTCCTTGCGATCCGCACAGGTCTTTCCCTCGTAGTCCTCAGTGCACGCGCAGTAAAAATCCCCCAGCATACTGTGACAAGTTGCTTCATTCTTACATGGGTTGGGCTCACAGAGGTTCGAGTTCCAATGGCTCTGCACCTACGCACACAGAGCAAGACGGAGCAAAAAAATGAACAAAATAAATAGTAACAGGATAAATCAGGACCAGAGAAGCAGAATGAAGTCTTGATTTACTTAGGGTTTTGGCCCCATCCTTACAAATGTGAGTAGTGTAAGCTGTTTAGGTCTGCCAGCAGCACACAGATTAAGAAGTGCGTGACATCATCACACCAGAGACGGATCGAAACAATCCATAAAGCTGAACTTAGTCACCTTTCCTTTCTCTGACCTGATCCAGCAGGAATATGGACGATTACATTTTAACTACATCTGACCTCTAGGCCACAGAAGTGTCTTTAGATAGAATGAACTTTTACTCCATAATTGTTCGGCTGAGAAGTATTTTGGACAGAAATCTGTTTGCCTTGTGCATGCCACGAGCTCCACACCACTTCAGCAGCGTATTTCACGTCTCCTTTATACACAAAATATCTTCAAGAGGGATGAATTTGGAGTGAATTCAAACAAGACTCTTACAGAGACGGATCCTGCCAGTTGCCATGTAAGGTGTTGTGTTGGGCTGGGGCCTGGCCATTCTTCCCGTGCTGCATGTCGATGAACTAGGCGGTCTGTGGCCACCCCTCTGCTCTGTCAATTTATTTATTTTATTAGAGATGTTCAGTTTATACAGCGGGAAGCTAAGGCCTGTTAACTCTATCTGTCCATGAAAAAGCAAAAAAAAAAAAAAGAACAGCAGACTGCTTCAGGGGGAAAAAAAGGTCCAATCCAAACCTCCGGGACAGGGTGATCAGCATCCATTTCAGCTGGACTTTCAGTCACGTAGTGCTCAATATTGAATGTTAGAATGTTAGGTGGCAGTTCTTGCACAGGGTATCGGTTTAGGGCAGGGCTGTTGTGCGTTCTTGCTTCAGCTCTAAAAGGATCCTCTTGTGCAGATGTTCTTGAAGAGAGTTATCGCAGATCATACATTTGACCCATTTATCCCACATGCCGTCTGCGAACGAGAAGCCGTTTGCAGGCCGACAGGAGCGCAATGGCACGCCAAGCACGGACTGAACGTAAAAAAATCAAGGCCTTCTCGTTCCCGGGCTGTGTGTGGGCAGACAGCCAGCCAGCCAGCCAGCCAGCCCGCCCAAAAAAAGAGTTGCCTCATTCACTACGTCTTTTATTTTTAGCCTGTACAGTAAGCCAAGACTGGCTCCGGACCAGTTTCTAGCACCTCCATAAAGATCCACTTCAAACTCTCCGCTGGGTGGCAACAGGCCCCATACCGGACCCTCCGATATTAAGACAGAATGAAAACCAGATACCGCTTTTACCTGAGCTGGAATAGCAACACTGATCTGCCCTGCATCAAGGCTCCAAAATAAATACATACTAGTGTGGATTAGTGTTTCTAACATGAACCGTGTAACACAAGCAAACAAACATGATAATGATGCAGAAATAAATTTCATTCAATTAATTTCAACTGAATGTAATATCTTAATTAGAGGGTAATCTGTCAGGCTTCATAAGCGACCCTTCGACATTTCAAAACCCCGCTCAGGACACTCACCTCACACAGCATCCCAGCGTAATCAGGCATACATTCGCATACAAAGCTATCCAGGACCACGTGACAGCGCCCACCGTTCTGACAGGGGTTGCTGGCACATTTGTTTCTCTGGATCTCACAGTGGTTGCCTACAAAGCCTGGTGTGCACTGGCAGTGGTATCCTCCTAGAGCCCCCTCCTGAAAACAAACCAAATCATCACTCACTACTATTAAAAATGAAACGTCAGACATTGAAAGACCCTGATCACTTTAATGGAGACAGAATGGCAAATGAGAAAGTTCTACCTTGCAGGTCGCGCCGTTCTGGCATTGCCCGTGGCAGCCATTTACGTCTATGAGGAAAAACAGTAAACCAAACAGTAAACAAAGTGAAAACAAACCAGGGCCTTTGATTGTAAATAATTAACAGCATGCAGTTAAGATGAGGAGAAGCTTGCATTAGTAGGCCAAAGACAGTAACGTTAGTTCCATCAGCACAAGCTAACAGGCCACTGAAGCAGAAAGCAAGAACCCAGCATGCAACAGGAGTCTATGACACCCCTTATGTGGTGTACGTATCCCTCCAGCGTATCAAGTGCCTAGAGAGGAAACCCTGGCTGCGGAACGGGTCACCCGCGTGTGTGAACGCGCGCTCGGATATCAGAGATAGCGAGAGACAAAAAGAAGAGGAGAATGGTTTCAACGCTAAAGAGTGTGGAAAGAGAGCTGTGGCACAGAGAGCAGATTAGAACATGAGGAGATACTGACTGATGTCACAGTTCTGTCCAGCCCATCCTTGAAAGCAGTCACAGAGATATCCACCAATCAAATTTTTGCAAGAGTAAGCATTTTTGCAAGGCTTCACCTCACACTCATTCACGTCTGTGGATTGAGGAAAGAAAGAGCAAGGATGAGGAACAAGAAAGGAAAAGAGGGAGGTCAAAAATAAATAAATAAAGGCCAGGAAATCGAGAGAAAAAACCCAAGATCTCTGTTTGCAGCCCCACCACCAATCAAGCAGATTGAAAAATTAAAGAACTGCAAATTAAAATATAATGCATCATTAAAAAAAATCTATAAAGAAATGCCAAAAATTCATCGGCTTTCAAAGATAACCAGAGAAAAATGATGGGTGGCACAACCCTGCTGTGAAAGAGCCCGAGCTTATTAGGTTAATTAAATATTCAGCAGGGGCCCCTGGCGAGGCACCTGTTCTCCGGGAAACCTGACTCCCAGCTGCAGCGGGGCCACGAAACACGAGCCAAGGCTACGGTTCGACCCGTAAGCTGAGCGCCCAGGCTCTGGTTCCCTTTCCGCACTTGTTTACAGGTCATCCTTTGCTTCCTCTCTTGCGTCCTACACTTCCTATGACGAGAGCATGACAGCGAACGAAAAACCAGCACATGTAGCAAAAGGCTCTGCTGGTCTAAAAAAAACAAAAAAAAAAAACTCAACAAACTTCAGGACTGTCCTGAAACTCCTATCCTGTATTCCTGTGCTGGTGTGCGTCCACTCAGTTGCAGCAATTTAATTCCTCTTGCAAAACATATTGATGATATTGCTAGTCATCACCCACCATGCATGCAGCTACAGCAGTCAACCACCGTTATGTTCACTGTGTCAGTCCATATAAGACACTCATGCATCGTCAGCCACGTCCGCCAAAAAACGGGATGCATCAAGACAGTAGGATGAAGCATGGGGCATTACACTATTGTAGGTACAGTATAATTGAATTTCATGTTTGTGTTAGGAGCTCTGTATATTCTCTTAGTTTGGGTATGTAAAAAAATAAGCAATTTAAAATTTCCAAAGATTTTTTATAATATTTATTGGCAAATATACATTTAATAACTACATTAAACATATGGACAATTCTAATCTTTAATGGTTTTATCTATTTACTTGTATTTGTATGAAATATAAACAATAACAACAATCTTTAATCAATCGTTAGTGAATCTTTATTTTACACGATTCAGGGTTATAAATGAATGTGAAAGGACCTTGGTTACTCTAAATATACATTGACTTGTCCATTCACGTTTGAAGGTTTATAGTCTACTTTCCTTCTTTTTTTTTTGGTGTAAACCATGCTTTTGTTTCTGCTTCCTCCGCACACTCGGTCCATATACATTGTAAACTTTCGTATTGATTGGCTCTGTTGAGTGACCTCTATAGCCACGCCTGCCTCAAGGGAAACAAAGCCTTGATAGGGAAAGATTACTTGTATATTAATTATTCTCATTTAACAAAAAAGCATAAGGGTCCAGATGGAACGGTCGATTGGTCTGGGTCCGGACCACAGCTGGCTATGTAGTGATGCCTGCTATATTGTATTATTAAAATAAATGAATCAAAAGTAGATTTGTTTTGTTTTCCTGGTCAACCCTGTAATCTCAACAAATCCCTTCATTTCGATAATAATAAATCATTACAATCCTACTGAAGTCATTGTAAAAAGAGTTTCCTCATTCCTTATTATTCCTTTTAGAAAATATAAAAGCTATTTGTTCTATACTCAATGCGCTCTCTAGAAAAGGCGAGGGAATTCCCACAGGTTGAATAAAATAAAAAATATAGATGGACATGTGGATCATTGGCCCTGACCATGTCCGTGTCCTCAGGACAGCATTAGATCTGTCCCACTTTCAACAACGGGGTGTAAAATATTCACTTAAAAGAAACTGCAATGACCTTTTACTCCTTCTACTGTATGCTATCAAGTAGAAGGATTTTATAATGAATCAGTCCATGGAGTCAATGGAGCAAATTAAAAACAATATCTACTGATTGTGGTTTTTTTTTTTCTTCTCACTTCCCTTTTCTAAACCATCAAATAATATTTTGATTCTTTCCAGTGGAGTGCATTAGTCTTACCAATCTTGCAGGTCTTTCCAGCCCACTGCGGCGGACAGAGACACTCAAAGCCGTTATCCAGGTCGATACACGTTCCTCCTTGAGCACAAGGACTGGAAGCACACTCGTCCATGTCTGCAATCCAACCCAAAACAGAGCACTCTTGACAAACCTTAAAAGAGATCGTGTACTGGAAACTTTCAACCCTGCTGATCGTAACTCTCGGTTCCCTCGAAGCGAAAAACTGTTTTATCATTAAACCATTTACGAGGTCGATGCGCCAAATGGATTCGCATGAACAAGATTTTACAGCACAGTTAATTGAGCAGTAGCTTTCCATATAAAACGTTGAAACTCTGTGATTATGTGGTGGGTGGTGGTCAGCAAAAATCAGTGCAAACACAGACAGAGGACACACCAAGAGACAGAGACAAAAACAACAGAGGAAAAACCAAAAGTGTGTCAGTGAGAGTAAGAGAGCGCTTCTGACTTCGCGCTGTAGGACGAGTAATCCGAAATCTGGCAGAGGAGCTAGCGAGAGGATTAGCTGCTCAATCCTCACACTTCTGATGTAGAAAAAATACAATGCAGGGCCACCGCACAGGACGTTCAGAAACCGAACAGAACTATAAAAGACAGGCAGCAGAATTCCTCTTTTCTATGTTCTTCTCACATTTTCTTCATCAATCTACTGGACTGTTAAGTGCCTAATAGATGCATCTGCACAGGTGCAAAATCTCAGAAGTGGTCCCGTCTCTTGGTGCACTAACGGCTAAACGGCTCTGTAGGTCAGCTGGGGAAAAACTGACGACTACCTGGAGAAGGAACATGCAATAGGCGGGAAAAGGGACGTTTTAAATATAAAACATTCAAGAGAGAATTAGAGCAAGATAAGAAGGACATCAGATTTGCAGAAGATGGTTTTAAGCAAAATCAGCTTATGCAACTCCATCCTGTGTCAATCATCAGGATTACTTGGCTATAATCCAAGCCCTCAGCTAAAACCGGCTGAACATACAGGAACCCGACATGCGACGACGACTTAAACCCTTGTCACATAAACACCATTATAATGACATGCAAATACCAACCTTTAGCGCAGGTGGGACCCTCCCAGCCTGGAGGACACTGACACTCAAATCCAGACGGAACCTCATGGCAGGTGCCACCATTGGCACATGGGTTTGACACGCAGGCATGCTCAGCTGCAAAAACAGTACCATAGAAACCAACAGTTGCCAATTGCTCACGCTCACTCTTCCCTTGGACCAGTTAACAGCATCAATGCAATGCTTTGCAGCACTCGTTTACTCACCTATCTCACAGTTCTTGCCAGAGTACCCCTCGGGACAAGCACAGTTGTACTCGTTCGGCTCGGAGTTTATACAGGTGCCTCCGTTCACGCAGGGATGGTGCGTCCCACAGTAGTTCAGATCTGTATGAAGTCCAAAAACACGGGTCAGACATAAATCATAACAGCATTTGCTGGATCTGACCCTGAAATCTGACCCTTTTGACACTGGCTGTCAATTGTAAGGACATCTTTTTCTGGGAAAGGCAGCTGTGTAACCATGAGCAAGGGACTGCACGCTTCCAGCGTGCCTTAAAGCCTTATACGGTGAGGCCTAGCACATAAAGCCTGGTAAATCAATAAAGAGAGGGCCACGGGGAGCAGGGACTGACGACCTCACAGCCGCCTCACATTCCTAATCGCCTTCCAGGACGCACGTCGGCCAGGGGATCGGATGTCCGAGCTCCACTCCAATCACGACATCAATATCCAGCACGTTGCCGGGCACGCTCGGTCACATGACTAAGAGCTACGCTGACACTAAAGCTAAATCAGCTAAATGGATGTTCAATTTGAGGTGCAGGTACGCATTTATTTGGCATTGTCTCGGTATATATAAAAGCACTATGCTTCAAAAAAAAAAAAAAAAAAAGATAATCCTTACCTTTATCACACAACAGTCCACCCCAGTTCTTCTCGCAGTTACAATGCCACGGGATATCGCACGTCCCATGCACGCAGCCTGGGTACGGCAGACATTCGTCGCAGAACTGACCCTGCCAGCCATAGTTACATCTGAAAATAAAAAAAAGAAGGATGACGAAACAAGCCCGCGGTCTCTTCCAGATGCCTTACGGTAAAAGCCTCGTCTCCAGACACTCAATCTGAGCAGGGTGGCAAAGCTTACAAACACTTCCAAGCTTATAAACACATGCTTGGTGTCTTGATCGGAGTCAGAGTGGCGATGTGGAGGAGCAACGGTGAGGAGTTAGCTAAATCACTGGTTTACAGCAGCACTCTGCTATTCCAAGGCCAGTGGTTTTCTCTCCCTCTCGCTCTGTCTCAGCTGTCTTGTCATTTCTGGGGAGGGCTATTTTAAGACGTCAGTCCTATAGGACAAACAGGGCCAAACTCCAGCTGCTGCCTGCCAAGACATGGCTCCTGTAGCTGTACCTCAGCGCTCGGCAGCAAGACAGACAGTTTGCATGCGGCCCAGACATCTCTATCCAATATCAGAGAGCAAATGCCTGACTTTTTCACTGCTTTTCTTTGAAATGACACCAGGCTAAAGTGCAGAAAAAGACTAGTAAGGTATTTTAAAGCAGCAGTATTATACCTAAAAGTTATCACCTTTCAACCAGGTTTTTGCTTTAATATCATTCCTGTGCATATTATATATAGTGTATATATATATATATTTTTTTAAATAAAATGAACAGGGAAGACATGATGCAAAAACAATATATAGTATATTTTATACATTTATTATTATTACTTTATATTAAACCTTAGTACCACACTGGGTCAAAAAAAAAAAAAAAAAAAAAGCTATCATCTGTCTATCATCTCTGAAAAAGTCATTTAAACATTGAGACATCAATAGTATTTAAAAAGAAAAACATTTTTTTTTTTGACCCATTTGTTGCCTCAGGGCCGAGCCAGAAAAAAAAAAAAAACACTTGGATTTAGCAAGGAATAAAATTTAACCACCAATGCATAACTGTTTTTCTCTAATATCTTTTAGCCCTTGGGGTAAATTTGCAGACCCCGTCCTAACTGTGCCTACAATGTTAAATTTGAGCTGAGTTTAATGGCCTTTCTTACATGATAGACAGGCTAGAGGCTGTCTTAAGTGTTTTAACACAAATTAGGTCTTGACTTAGATTAAATGATATGCAACACTTTTTAAAAAAAAAAAAAAAAAAAAAACCTGGCCCATATTTTGTCCTGGAGTGTATTTGTTCCAGATAAAACTTTACTACCAGAACATGAAAGATCACACGGGCTGTCCAGCACGCATTGAGGGGAAACTAAACCCCGCTTCAGCTTGGAGGCGTTCAGCGTTGCCAAGCGCTGCCAAACGCAAGCTCGTTCATTCTAAAGAGAAACGACTTGGCAAATAAAGTATAATGTGCTAAGACAAGTCCGTGATTGTTAGGAACAAGCCTCTAAAACCCATACGTTGATACTTGCAGTCTTATGTGTTGCAGCTGGAAGGCCTAAATACACATTCCTCTGTCATTTTTTGACTTAATTCTATGGTGGGCTGGAGCAAACAAAACCCAGCTTCAGACTGCCTTTAGACAACGTCTTTTCCATTTAATTCAAAAGAGAAAGAACGGCTGCAACTTCAGAAAAAAGGGCCCCTCCCTCCGTTCCTTCCTTCCCTGACCAACTAGCTTGATGACAGCAGGGAAAGAAATCACTCCATCCTGCAGGGCGTGGGGGCTCCACCATCCTCCCAACATCCTCCTTTTGGTTGGTAGCAAATACGCTCAATAAATCTGCCTCCTAGTCGATAAGCTAAGTCAACTGAGATGACACGATCCCAATCTCCTGAGGATGTTCAGAGTATGTGCTCAGGGCACTCTTTTCTCCTGAACTACATGCCAATCAGGGGGAACCTAGGGGCGTGGGATCACCCAAATATACCCCTGAAGCAACAGCTTCCCAACCGCTTAGACCTCGGTGTTGAATGTCGAGAAATATTCAACACCCCACCATCATTGCTCTAGTATACATTCCTGGTCTGATGACTGTGTGACAGGTCCACCCATGCAACTACGAGACTCCACACTTTGCACAGGGAAAAATAAATAAATAAACAAATAAGTAAATCAATCACACAGCTGAGCCGTGCTCTGGGGCCTGTTTTAAGGAGACCGAGGCTTCGGGCTCTTCCTGTGGTTTTAGGAAGCATGGCTAGCCAAGCGCAGGCCGAGAGGCAGGAAGAGACAGAGGGGACAGTGACGTCAGAGGATTCCACAGCAAGCTCCAGCAGAGGAAGCATCACTCTTTCCTCTCCTCCGAGCACAGATTACCAATTTAACTTTTTTATGAACTGCTTCAGGAGGCGATCAAGTTTAAACACATCGAGGTTAAACAAAACAGAATAAAGAAAGATGTATATGATCCTGGATTCTCCATGAAGACCATACCAGGAAAGCAAGACCAAAACTTACCTCTGCTGCAGAGAAGTTCATTTCAAATTACCAGGCTTAAAAACCCGACCTCAGGATAGAGCCGTTGTGAAGGCTTTACAGAGCATAAGCAGCGGACATGTCTTAATATCAACTGTTCAAAGCAGACTATTGCATATTTTGAACACCTTCAGCATCGTTTTTTCAACGTAGAAAGAAATAAAAATAAAGGAAAGTCAACGGAATTAGGTGTGTTATTTAACAGAGCATTTTGTGTTGGAGATTATTTTTATGATTCACCC
The DNA here is from genome assembly GCF_024256425.1 of Clarias gariepinus. Taxonomy (NCBI): domain Eukaryota; kingdom Metazoa; phylum Chordata; class Actinopteri; order Siluriformes; family Clariidae; genus Clarias; species Clarias gariepinus. The sequence goes on along the minus strand of NC_071126.1, from coordinate 8,031,597 downwards.
CATGCAATTACAGTATACACTATGTGGAACAGAATGCAATGAAGCTTATAGTAGAGCCCCCCCCCTCCCCCCCCCCGCCCCCTCTCCAATTACTGATATCTCTTACATTGTGCTCTACTTTAGTGAGTGGCACAAACAAACATGGGGGAAAAAAAAAGAAAAAGAAAAAGCTCACACAAACACTGGCTCCAGTGCACTGATTAATTAATGGTAAAGTAAACAGGTCAAAAGCCCTTATCTGCATGCACGCATATGGCCTGCTGAACTTAAGCAGCCAGATCAGCTGGGCTAAGCAAGCATGAAACTACACTCTGCCACTTACGTGCATTCCCCGGGCACTGTGCAGCCTCCGTGAATCAGATTACAGCCCTGCTTACAGATCGCTGCAGAGAGAGAGAGAGAGAGAGAGAGAGAGAGAGAGAGAGAGAGAGAGAGAGAGAGAGAGAGATGGGATGTGGGTGGCAGAAAGGGATGAGAAGAGAAACATCAGTCTCATTTTGATCCATTATAGAAGATGTGAGAATTCATGATGCTCCCTAGACTCGAACACGACACGCATTAACGACCCTATGCAAAAACATGCAATGAAATAAAAATAAATAAATCCAGGCCCCCGCCCACAACCCAACCTTCTGCCTCGTTCCCTTGTTGTTCTAGAAGGCATGGTGATTTAGTGTTTAACAGCCTCCCTCCCACCCTCCATCACCCAATCCACAGCCACAAACACACTAAAAACCACTGAGCTCTATAGGACGTGGTGTAAACGACACCACTTCCTGTGTGAACTGAGCTAACGTGGCTAATGGAAAGTGTGACTCTGGGTCTGTGAAGGTGTCATTTACAGAACATCTCGCTTCAGGCTGAGGAGTAAAGATTACTGGGCTGTGAAACCGTGAAGAGCGGCAGGCTCCTTTACATGGTGCGGAAGGTCGGAGTTTAAATAGGTTGCCTGGGTTCAAGCATTCTTGTCCCAATAAACCAAACCCTGTTTATAACCAATTCTTAAGGTTACACGAAAGGCGAGCTGGATTCTAACATGTTGAACAAGTAACGGGTCTCACCTGTTCGACAGTCCGTGCCCATCCATCCTTCCAGACAGACGATGTTCCCGGAAGGATCGCAGCGGTAATGCCCGAAATAGTCGTCACGAGGCCGGCACTGCTTGTTGCACTTGATGCCGTAGTAGTTCTCGTCGCACTTGATGCGGACACGGTATTCCAGACGGGCCGTGGCCCCAGGGTGGACGATGACCTGCCACGGGTCTCCGGGGTTTGCCATGCCTGTGTGAGCGTGTCGCTCAATCAGCAGCTCCTCACCTAAAGAGTCAAAGAGGAGAACTTACTGTAGGAGGCGAGCTGTGCACAGACATCATCTCAACAAGCACTCTGTAGAATTAAATGCTTCTTGGGTCATTGTATCCACCCCCACAACAGCTAAGCACAAACGGATCTAAAGATGCTACACACACACACACACAGAGTTCACTTGCACTAACAAGCCAGTAACAAAAGGGAGATCACCGTGTCCAACAAGTGCAGGGGCAGACCCTCAGTATAAAGCCATAAATCCCCATCCTGCTTCAGTGACTCAGTCTTTCTTGCACCTGCCAAGTCCCTGCCTTGCAAGCCCACTTGTCTCATACAACCTCAAATCATTATCTAATTAACTCCCTGCCAAAGAAGAACAGTTCGTTTTTTTTTTTGTTGGACTACTCTGATTTTAAGCAAATGTGTGTCAGGCTGCATTTCTACATGGCCTGGAGAAGAGACAGTGCTGAGAGGGTGGTATAACCAAGTGCTGTTACTAGGGAGAGCTAGGCAGACAGAGACAGGAGGGGACACACTCATGCACACAAGCACGCTCACAGAAACACCCCTATGAATTGCCTGACTTTCACATCGCAGTTTTAGTCCTTGAAGCATTTATACATTCCACCACACCTTCCCTTTAGAAAAAGCAGCTTCGTCGTCCTCTGGTTGCATGATGGCACAAGCCTCAGCAAGATTCTCACCCGAGCCCGTGGGCACGAGCATTAACTCTTTCTTTTTACCAATCTGCCAAATCCAACAAAGAAAACGATCTTTATCGTGGTGGGATTGGAGACAGCAAACAATCACAGTGGAAGCGGGGGGCGATTTCCTGTGGCCTGACGCTTCGACTGTAAACCCACCCTCCCCCTGCATTTAACTATTCTCTCTCACTCTCTCTCTCTCTCTCTCACACACACACACACACACACAGACATACACACAGACTTTCCTCTCCATTCACTGACAATGTCAGACGAATTAAGCAACGAAAACAGAAATAGCCCTGGCGCTTCCAGATAAAGAACAATGGAGTGAGCTTTTTGCTGGGCTGCTCTGCCCAATGTCTAAACACTACCCTGTCCAGAGCCCTTCCTGCCATGTAAACACAATGCAACAGGACCTTTCCTGAGGCTGGTGAGGCCCCACGACACGCACACGGTCCTCACATGCTGTCGGCTGGATTTGAATATTGTGTCAGTCCTAAAAAGACACTAATTTTCCTATACGTTTAGCTCATTCTCTTCAGAATAATGAGCACTAACATGGACTGCAGCGCTCTTTCAGCTATGCAAAGCTATCCCTTTAGCTTGCCATTTTGAAATAAAAGAGAGACAAAAAAGGAAAAAATTTATAACTACAGTACACTCTGATGCAAAGAAGAACGGGCTGGAACCGGACCAGTTGGGAGAACATCGCACAACGCGCAGCCGCTTCTCGCTGCATACTAAACACGCACTATCCGGCAACATTATAAAGCTCGTTACGGCGGTGCTTCTGGAGACTAAGCTGATTTTTAAAGCTGGACGAGTCGAGCATAAGTGATGACACACTGCAGCACCGGACTCCCACTACGACTAGATTATTACCTCCTAGTGACAGGCACCCTCGTCTCCGAAATCTAAACTCAGTGGGGACTGGCTTAAATAGAGGACAGGCATTTGCAGCAGGATCTGCTCTTTCATGGTAGCACAGGTCACGTTGTCATAAATAATGAAAATTTAAGCATGTTTCTAAGAAGTCAGCCCAAAAGAATGGGAGAGTTTTTCCCATTAACTACTGTTAGGCAAATAATCCGAGAAGTGCATGGGAAGATTTGAATATGAAAACAAAAGCATGCCAACCGTGTAGAGACTAACAAAATGAGGTTTAACCACATTATTGCACCTTGTGTCTTTTAATGAATATACACCAATTAGTTCAGCAATATCATGTGGTTTTCCCTGGCCATCCCAGGCATAACACTGTAAGATCTCAGGAGGTGTGCTGTGATGTCTGGCACTAGGACACTAGTACCCCTTTTCCACTGCTCTGGTTCCCGGCCAGTGCCGTGCTTTTCCACAGAAGAAATTTGGAGCCGGTGCCCTAAAATAAGCACCGAACCGGCCCCTAAACTCTGCTGGTCTAGTCGCGAGAACCCGTGACATCACGAGCGGTGGGCGGAGTTATAGGGAGCGTAAAAAAAATGGCGGAGACCCAAAGTCCGTTAATGTGGAGCGCGGACGAAACAAAAGCGCTTTTAGCAATTTGGACATCCGCCGAGATTCAGAAGAAACTGGAAAGTGCTTAAAGAAAAAAAAAAAGTGTATGAGGAAATAAGAGAAGAACTAATAGTCGCAGGCTTCACACGAACAACCGAGCAAATGGTGAATAAGCTAAAAAGACTGAAGAAAGACTTTCAGCGGTTATAAGACGTCGAATAAGCTGCCTTTGGATACTAAAATACATTTTCATAGTTTGGAGAATAACCAGTGAACTGACTTTGGCCATGTTCATTCCGGTTTAGTGGGCGTGGCCTGTGACGTATTATCATGCAGCTCCCGCTGAGCTCCTGTCTAATGTAAATGCGGGCCGGTTCTCGGTGGTTCCCAGTCCAGCACCAGCCGAGCACCAGAACCAGTGTAGTGGAAATGATGTATAGTGGTGGATCCTTTCAGTGCTCTGGTCTGCAGGGTGAAGCCTCCGTGGATCGGCTTGTTTAAGGCATGCCACGAATGCTTGATTCGATTGAGATCTTTGCCTGCTAAGCCCTATATGCGGTATGCTGTGGTGCACTGGGTGTTCTGGTGCCTTTCTAGCACTAAGTTTTTTCAGCAATATTTGGTACGTTAGCTTTTCTGTGGGATCAGACCAGATGAGCAGGCCTTCGATCCCCACAGGCATCACATCACTCTGTGGTTGGAGTAAATTATTCAATAAATTGTAAATGTTCACAATTGTACATTTACAAAAAATGAATATAAAATTGTGCTACTTATAGAATCGCAAAACAAAATCATATCAGCACCTAGGTTTTGTGATATCATATCGAATGGCCCCTGGTGATTCCCATCCCCAGTGCTGATGAGGATATGATAGAGCTGGATAGACAGAACTCAGAATTTAGGCATAATATAAATAATTGACACAATTAAACGCTACATATTAATTCTAAATACTAATGTGCAAGTCATTAAGAATGGATTTTCCATTTACTGCCCTTTAATCTGCCTTATTTCCAGCATGGTTAAAGATACACTCTGGACAGCTGCAGGAATGACATGACACGGAGGTGGAAGATACTAAGATGTAACTTCTGATCTCTCCAAATCCTCTCCCTTGTCAGGGAGCCCCTTGACTCCTCAGCAGCTGCTGGAAAACAAATAAATCCGTAACCTCATTTGGAAGCACCTGCTCGGCAGCCATCTTAGATGTACGTTCTAAACCGACTCGCTCTATGCCAAAATAAAAACCTCCTTCAGCACGAAGGTCTGAAACACCACAGCCCAGATTCTCAGGCCCAGTGTGAGTGTGAAACCTCTCTGTCCAGTCTCTCCCATTGTCTTAGCCTTCTGCTTGGGAAGAACTCGAAGAGAAAAACAGGACATCATGACTTCACACTGCAGGAGAGGCACATGTTTGCATTTTCCAGAAGCCGGGACGTACAGTCATTTTACCGATTGCATCCGCACTTCAAAGGCTGCCTCCCTTTGCCAGTACATTTCTTGCCAGCCAGCGTCCACCTTTTCTCGCATAAGTTAAATTCTTTCGTTCAAACCCCTTTCCTCCTGACAAGTCCTCAAGCGAGACAAAGGCGGTGGAATCAGCGGCCGGACGGACGAAGGAAAACAGGATACAGCTGCGGCCCGATGGCGCCCAGGTCCACTCCAGAGTCTCCATTTGCTGGAACCTAGAAGAGAAGCCCTCAAACTAACCTACAGGCTACAACTGATATGACATTAAAACTACGAGTACTTGTACAAATGACTCGGGGAATTAGGACTGGCGACCCACAATCAACTATTCTGTCTCCTTCCATCAACAAATCCTGAATCCGATTTACGTTCTGATCAGTGATGCACAGCAGCAGAAGTGAACAACAAAATAAAATATTAGCAGAATGCTTACCAGTTCTGCAATACGTTCTACCAATGTGATGCAAAATTAATTCAACACTTATCCAGTCCGGGACGAACACATGAAAATCTCACCCATGTGTGGCTCTACCCCAAAACATTGCAACAAAGTTTGAATACAGAATGCTGTAGCTTTACAATTTCCCTTCATTTGATCAAACAGACTTAACTTGTTCCAGTCCTTATGCACGACATGAGCTCCATGAAGTCATGGTCTGAGCGGAAGAACTCAAGTGTCCTGCCCTGAGCTCAGAATCATTAAAACACTGGATTAACAGGAACACCGAGGCCCAGGCCTCCTCACCTTCCTTCACCAATAGTGAAGTGGAAGTGTATTATAGCAGCAGGTAAAGATGGAACGGGATGCTCAACAACACATCTGGGTATAATACTCAGAAAAATGGGCCTAATATGATATATAATAATATATAATATGAAATAATGATAAATTCTTCCAGTTTCAATGTTTGAAAGCGGTAAACTTCGTCTCCGTTTACTCCACTGAAACCTTGAGCTAGATAAACATCTGGCCAAAAAGAACGACGATCTTAGTTTTTTTACAGAAACACATTTGAGTTCACTTTCAGTTGAGTTGAGGTTGATTTAAAGCTATAAACTATTAATGGATGGACAATATTAAGCGACTGTATAAATAAATCTGATGCTAATCAGGGCTTGTTAACGCGATAACCTGGTTGGAAAATTGAAAAACCACATCCGATAGTAATGATTATAATATTAAAGTGCACTGCACTGTGTATGCTTCACACTTACTGTACGTGATTGTTCTTTCGACATGAATGAGACATTGCCATGATTCTGAATTAGTGTCCCTGGTCGATATACTAATAAATAATGAACGTCCAGGTCTACTGACGATACGGTCTAAGATTAGTTCGTTCGGGCGAGTTCAGGCGATCGAGCCGCGTTATAATTCCGTTCGCGTGCCGATTTAATTACATGCGAAGTAATTGTTTGAAAGTGTTGAGGATGATGTAGTGCATGAATTCCTCATGCCTGGACAACCTCCTTCTTGCACTGTAATCAGAAGCTGGAACAGTAACGTGATCAGTGAGCTCAGTGACTTTGGTAAGCGGAGTCCAATTTGAGATGACCGCTCTTAACGCTCCTATTGCCGGTCTTATTTCGTTCGGTGTGGAGAAGCTGCAGCGGATACATCAAATCATAGACTGCCATAATATTTGCAAAAAAGTTATTAGATGAATAGAATAAGATGGTAGAAGTTATGAACATTTTTTTATACGTATATATTTGTATAGCTTCTCGGATTGTCTTGAAAAATGTTTCCTGTCAAGAAGTTGACGGTTTTACTGAAATTGTGCCATCCCACTCCCACTCCCACACAGCACACGGCTCTACTCATAGGGCCTACAGTACAGCTTACAGGAAAATTACTGTTTATGAATCATCTAAAAGAGGATTTCACACAGGTTTTTGTTCACAACAAATTTCCCTCCTGGCAACCCTCCTTCAGCTGTTACAAAACACTGAGTATGTGATTCTTTTTTTTTTTTTTTTTTTTTTTTTTTAAAAGCATGTGACAGACAGCTCTGTTTTGGACTGCAACATCACTTCCTCAAATACAACCTCAACTCCAATTTGACTTTTTAACCTCGTTAGTCATCATAATATACATTAGTCGTTCATTATTCCTCTGCATTTATGACTAAATGTCTTTTATTCTGTTAATCATAAACTGAAATGGAACTGAACTACATAATTATGAATATACTAATGAGTGGGTTGTTGGGGGAAAACAATTATTAGCCAATGATATCACGTTAACGGCATCTAGTCGTTATCATATGTTTATGACTTCATGCTTATTCGAAAAAAATTGTACTGTACATTACAACACATGCATGTTCACACAATATTAAAAACAAGAAGGAAACTGTACTTACTGTTTTGAGTGGTATTGTCCCAGTCCCATGCCTCTACGATGAGCGTGTAGGATCGCTGTAGAGAAAGGAAAGAAGGGAAAAAAAAAAAAAACCATGTTCAGTCAGTACAAAGCATGTATTAAAGACATTACAGAAAGCGGAGGAGGATTCGCAACATCGGTAATGGGGCAGGAAAAAAAGGGCAGATTCCAAATGCATCTAAAGATATAGGGAAATTACACCCACAGCTCGGTTTAAAGCAGGAAGATAAAATCCATAGGAATCATTATACCATCGTTGTAATGCGTTACGCAATCAAACATTTACGATATCTGAGAATCAATTAAAGGAATTTGAGTGCAATGTATTAAAGTATTAAAACAACATGTCTATTTATTATAGTTCTCCACTTTGACTAATTAGTTCTAGCCCACCTGGCTGCAACGTTGTATCAATTAACTGAATACCATTTGAAAAACAGGCTATGTGACAACGCTATTCAGCTTGGAGAGACGTGGCCTGGGTCAGACCTAGTATAGAATGCAGTAGCAGTCTACTGTATATGATCTTCAGGGAGCAATCAAGCAGGAATGGATTGAGCGAGTGACACCAGAGTACTGCACACGTCCTTCCGACTCCGTGCCGAGCCAGATCCAGATCTGGAAGAATAAAGGACCTCCTACTAAATATTGATTGTTGCATAGCAATTGCACTGCATTAAATAAATTATTCTAATCATCTTGATTGATTGGCGTTATTGTGACATTTTGAGAATGCCATTAAATCATTTCATTAATTCTTTTGGCCACCACTGTATTTATTATAAGGATGTATTACTTTATCTTAGGTGCATGGATAATGTTCATATGCACTCCAGAAAATGTGCATATGTACAGTATGCTCCATGTGGAATATATACATACCAACAGTAAGCGCTGTCATGCTAACAGGTACTTATAAAAAGGGAACGATAAAAGTTTTCGGCTGATTAGTTGAGATGAGTAAATAATAAAAAAAATAAAAAATAAAAACTTGATTTAGTGATGTACAAATAAATAAATAAATAATAATAATAATTTAGACCCAAGATATTTACAAAATCTTGATACTAACAGAATCGCAATATAATTCGAATCGACAATTGGGTATCGTGATAATATAGCATCCCTGGTGATTCAGTAACCAATTTTTATTTGTCCAAATCTCAATCTGTATTTGTTCATCCTGACACTTCAGGTTCCTTTCACTTCCTGTGCAATGAGATCATCTCCAAACTTCTCATGTTCTCCCTGGAAACAGTATTCAAAAGGACGCAAGCGCCAAATGAAACTTTACCCTCACACAGCCAAATGAGACAGTGCTGCTGGTTTAGTGCACCTGTCTGCAAGGGATAGCGCAAAGAAAAGCTGAATCACGCTGCCATGATCTTTAATCAAGTCACCGAGTTCCTGCTGCGGCTTTGACGGCTCACCTCTGCAGGACCATAACAGCTGCTTTACAAGTGACGAGCGAAGGGCTTGGGTCACCCTGCTTTGTATCAGTACCACGCTCCAGTATCTGGAATAATATGATGTTCGGCTTTGAGTGTGGGATGGTGGAGGTAATCAACATGATGGCACACACAAGCTGGATGATCTGAAAGATGCAAGGATTGATGTTTGTCTGTTTCTGAATGGCTAGGTGGTGGTGGGTGGCGTTGAGGGAATGTTGACTCCACACATCCTTGCTGTTGTGTACTACAGATTACTTGGACCAGGATTATGGATCGTCTTCTAAGACGTCCTGCCCATCCCCCAGCTCCTGTATTAGCAAGAGTTTCTTGTCTGAAAACAATCAGTGCTATCAGGAAAGGGCTATCTGGAAGGGGGAAAAAAAAAGTGTCACACTAAAGGAGTATGGGACAGTCCTGTTCCCACACACCCCGTCTCTGATTAGCTGGATTATGTGACAGCTGCCCCCAAACGACTGGATGAGGATAAAGGGAATGGGGGGAGGAGAGCGTTCAACAAAGGCTTCTATCCGAAACGCGGTCCTGAGACAACCCATCAACCGGAGTCTCTAGACGCTCCAGAAACATTCCTATAGCAACACACACACAACCTCAAAATAGACATCGTTGTAGACATGTGAGGAACGCAAGCCACCGTCACTTAAAAAAAGAGCAGATAGATAAATAGATAGATAGATAGATAGATAGACAGACATGCAGGCTGAGGAAAAAAATAATAGTTTAACTGGGATTGTTGCACTCCAATTATGCCCTGTGACCTCATTCGGCCCTGTTATGACCCCACGTTTTCTCTAGAAATGAACCCGAGTTACACAAACTAGTACTGATTAATACGCAACAATTCTTTTATTTTTTTTTTCCACGACTGTATGGTTTGACAGGTGCAGCTTGCTTGGAAGATGAAGCCTGTGATGGAACAAATTAAACCTTTGTTATTGCTTCGGCCGATACCACCTGTACAAACTCTAGTGTACCGTATTATTTTGAAAGTGTGAAGGAAACTATGGAAAAGGATAATATTGATCAGCCATGCATGGTGTACGTGGGTGTGTGTGAGCAAGTGTGTGTGGTGAAAGGAGTCACAGGTGCAGCTTCCCACGGTAGGGGGTTGGGCTCTGAAGAGGATGGGATGGAAGGGTAAAGCTGAAATTAGAGGGGGCTGTAGGGAGTGAGGCTCTCGCTGACCCCTGAGACCTCTCATCAGGGATCTCATCGGCTTCAAAAAAAGCCTCCCACGCTGCAGTGCTAACCTACAGTGAGCGTGCACTCACGTGCGTGCGAATGTGTGCGCGTGCACACTCGCACTCGGGCGACTACGACACTGCCATTCAAAATTTAGGACTTTTCCCGTGGAGGCTACGATGATTTCTGCACCTCCCTGCTCACCCGATCAAAAACATCAGAACTGAAGTAGCACGGAAGGCTGCTCAGACCCGAAAGACGGCACGGTGCTTTCCCTCCAGCACTCCTGTCACCACCAAGTGACATCCAGTCGAGCACTTCTCGCCATGGGGACTGTGTAAAGGTCATTCTGCTCATGTTGAGCATTAGGTCACGCGACCCAAGAGCTTTCCCATGCCTCATCCACAGCGAGCCTATAACCCAATCCCTGCAGGAGAAGCAACTTGCAAAAGTGGCCTATGAATAATCTTTAACAGGATAGGTGGGAGAAGGAGAGAATGAGAATGTGTCTCAATATCCGAGTAACTCTTAACGGGGACACAGGAAGAATGGTTCATTTCCTGGCTTCTATTAACAGGAGGAACTGTAAGACGGGACACGCTTCCCCTGGCTGACGCACCATGATCCCGCTCTCCTCCCCTCACGTTCTACTTGGCCGCACCTTCCCAGGACACCTCAGAAAGACTGACGGGACTGAAGGAGATTTGTGCGCTATCCAATGGGGAACACCGACTCAAAACTGCTCTCAGCAGAGTGGCGCAATCTCTCTCTTTTTGTTTTGCCAAAAAAGGCTTCCAGTGACACCTTGTGATAGATGACCCACAGAGGGCCAGCATGGTAGTTATTCCTTCCAAGCTGAGTAACTACAGCATGTAATCTTCATTAATCTGGGACATCAATCCAGGCTTACTAAATTCTCCTCTCTCCACTTACACAGACTAGGTGGGCCACCCTGAGCTGAAAGATCCACTATAGCAATTACAGCCAAATGTGTGACACGACAGTTACAAGCTGCTGAAAGGGTTTTTTTTTTAATGCCCGGAGATGGGAACGTTCCCTGTTCTTTAGGTTGAAAGACGCTCAGAGATGTTCTCACAATTTTCGTTCTGGCGACAGGATGAATGTTGTAGGACGTTTTCTCAAACCCGCAAACCGTGATTTTGGCTTTGAGAACTAAACCCCGGCTTAACACACATCTCAGAGCGTAGGCTTTTAACTATTCAGCAACCTACAGTTTCACTTCAGTTCACTAAACGTGCTTAAAATACCTTTACGTTCAAAAGGAAACCACATATAGGGGCTATTATTTGCGTACTGGTTGTGATCAGTGTATAGTAGTTGGTTCATTTAACACGTTTAGTTCAGAACGCCCATCTCTTTTGTGGAGCAGACTGCCATTTCCCTTAGTGGAAATTTATGGGGCTCGACTGGAACAGCCTACCAGGCCTCAAGTCTGTTCTCTCCGTTTACCCTGGGGACAAAACCTAGCTTGTATGCTAATATGTACAATTTCTGCTCAGTGGCCTCGAGTCAATGTCATGAAGGAGGCGTGTCAGTCTCTTTCTCCAGCACAAGGCCACGGTTGTGTCTGTGAAGCCGAGACTTTGTGTCATAAAGAGAAGGGCTAAGGATGTCAGGCGGGTCATAGGTTAGCTCAACGACGATGACATTACATCTTCAATGGTGGGAAGGGGAGGAAGGAAAAAAAAAAAAAAAACTTGCTGTAATCAATCATTGTGCTGACTACAACGTCATCTCCTCCCACAGACACACACACATACGGAGGTCCCAAACATGCAAGGGGCAGACAGGTTGACCTGACATTCATCTTCAAGGTCTCTGAAAGAAACAGCATGGGTCGTCTTCATAACTCTATTATATTTACCTACTGTATTCTTCCACGTTCACACACTAATACTGGTTCAACCTTTTTCTGTTGGGAGCCCACACATTTCCTTGAAGATTGCCTCGAACTAGAGCAGCCTAGTTTATGTGTCTGCTTCAGAGGGTTCCTATGGCTCAGGTAATAATAGGGCAAGAGCGAGGTAGAGGTATGGGGCCACATCAAAGTAAATGGCAGACACAAACGGCTCATGTTAGTCCTATGGGAACCATGTGGAAAGCAGAGGTCTATACATAGTGCTTGCCCTTTACTTGAAAGAAATTTTTTTTTTTTTCCCGTTTTATCACTAGTTTTCTTGATCATTTGTAAAGATCATTAACCGAATTATAAAAAAAAAAAAAAAAACAAGACCTGAAGGGCATTCGAGAAGCTTTACAAATGCAGACAATTAATGCCTAGAGACAATGGATTTTAGTAAAATCCTAGGTTTATATTAAAGACGGAAGAATCAATTTAGTGATGAACTATGATTCAATTAATGTATCTCTGCACTCAAATCGATTTTTTATTTATTTATACAGTACATGGTTGCATTTGAAGTGAGGAAACATCACAGTTCCTCTATAATCCTACAGGTGGTGCGCTCTAAACTATTTACACATTGGCAGGCAGCACAGCAGGTAGAAGCACCGTTTGTTTAGAATTGTAAATCATGAAACAAAAATTATATTAAGATTCAGTGAGATTCAGTTCTTTTGTGTTCAAATTGATTTATTTAATCATTTATTACATTTGTAATAGCCAATCCCGGTCACTCGCTGGTCGACCAGTGCATCTCTACTTTTCGGCCTGATCAGTCATTAAATATATAACGATCCTGTGCAGAGCTTCTACTGTAAGTGGTGCAACAGAAATGCATCTTAAGAGTTACCTTAGCAAAAGTCGTACTCGTTAAAAAGCCTTAGATCGGCCTTTTCTTCAAACTCTGTAAGAAAAATAGTCTCGGGACCCACTCATTACACATGTACACATAAGAAGCTGCGGCATTTGAGGCAGTAAAACGTCACCGCTTCTATAATCATAATCCTACAGGTGGTACACTCTAAACTATTCATTCACACACTCATCTGCCATGATTGGTTTTTCTAAACAAGCGTAGCAGATAATTTACTCCTAGCACACGGAATGCCAGAGATACATGCTGTTCAGTAAAAATGACGATTTTTTGTTTAATTTAAATACATAAGAAATTTTATGGTATGAGGAATAAGATAAATATTTAATTCAGTTGTGAAGATGTGCAATAAAGCTAAGGTATAATACTTTTGAGTTCTGGCAACTGTTTTCGAAAGCATGAAGATCTTAAAAATGAAATGAAATCAAAAAAACAAAACAAAACAAAAAAAATATTAATTGAATGGGGACCCATGTACCATGATGATATCGTATCGGGTGGACTCTGGTGATTCCCATCCTTAGTTTATAGTATATTGACAGACTATAGATAGGATTTGTATGGTTTTGCCAGGTTTGAAAAGTCGTTGCCTATACACTTAATACTTTTTCTATCTGCACTAAACTTTCATTCCCAGGCCAAAGGAAAAACCCCGTCCCCATCAGACAGCACTGTCAATCAACCTATCAATCAGTACATCCCTTCGCTCCTCTTGTCAATCTTACGGTCCCCCTCGACAATGCCGACTTTTCTGCAAACTTTCCCATAGAAAACGAATACTCCCAGGTGAGCAGGGCTGTTTCGAATGAGCGCTGGATGCCGCGGCTTACTGACCTGCTAGAAACTCTCACACAGAGTCGCACAGCCTAGCTCAGCGAAAAGCCATTGACCCCCTCGGCAAATGAGCTCATTTGCTGTGACTCTTGTTCCGACTTCGACAATTGCCATTTTCCGCAAGACTTCCAGATTACAAAGGCAGACAATAGCTTTGTTAAGGGGCTTTGTGCGCCTGTGAGGCAGCGACACACAGCCTGACATGTACTTTGGGCCCTCTAGCTGGTAAACGATATTCGTTCATCGGAACCACCCTGCTTTCAGCTCGCTCCTTCACTCGGGTCGAGTTCCACTCGGAAGCGCAAGGCCCGAATACAATACGTTTTGTTAACCACACACACACACACACACACACACACACACACACACACGTATCCTAGTGAGTGTATTGGTACTGTATATATATATATTTATTTATATATCAAACGGTAGGCACCAAGTGATTTACTGGCAGAAGCAGGAGCAGTCTATGGTACTCTGTTTTCATGTACGTGTGTATACACACATGACCCATTTAGCATTCCGCTACTATGCCAACAAGACCATTGGCAATGCTCTGACAACACAACATACCCCTCCCTTTCTCCTAATTAAGCAGTAAAGGCCACACACATGCATGTACACAAAAAGGTGCCACAAAGTTCTCAAAGATAAGGAGCACTCTTGAGACAAGGGCTCATGTGTATAAACAACAGAGCACACCATTCTGCTGAGTGTTAGAGCCAGGAGGCCACGACTAGATGTTCAGAACCTACTTGAATAATACGTTGAGACAGAAGAGCGATTGGGATAAGAATTAGGAGGTCTCTTGGTACCAGTGCATGACCTAAACCTGAGCTGACATAGAACAGCTCTTAAACCCAGTGCAAAACTGGAAATCTAACATCAGGAACCCAAAGTGAAAATATTCATTAATAATAATAATAAAAAGAAGAAGAAGAATTATTTATAATTCTACACATGGTTAACGGACAACCAGTCTAATCACACGACTTCTACCCGACGCTCCTAACTGATGATCAGCTCATGTTCATGATTCAGACGAACAACTCCAGCTGCCGTTTTACTCATTAACCTCATTCCTGTAACTGGAAAGAGCCCTGAAACAACACCTTCATCAAATTCTGGTCTCCCATGGCGACATTTTTCTTATTTCTTATTGCCACGTGCCAGTCTACCAAGTCTGAAAAACGAGTGGCCTAGTTACGGTAGCTTTGAGAAGCCTGGTTACAGCCGCCCTGACGCCAACCAAAGCTGCGTTATCATCATTATCATTTCCAGCAGGTTCAGGGGTCAAGTGGGAATTAAAAACTGGCCGTGCACTAATGCACTTTAATTACAGCAGCGCACCTGCTCAGGGTTCGTATCCCACAGGAAGAGTCACACGCATGCATTAGACGTGCATGTTCACAGGCGCACGCGGACCCTTTGTGTTAGCGGGTAAACAAAACAGACGCAGCAAAACAAATCCGCTTCGCCCCGAGCGTGCTAATAAGCGGAAAGCAAGCAACGGAGCAGAGTTAATACGAGAACATTCAAGCAAGATCTTGGAAATACTGCATTCTAAGCAAGAGGAAGATAAACTTTCAGTTTTCAAGAGGTCTTTGATCGAAAGGACCTGAAGAAGAATTCTATAGAGCTTCCTGACAACAACTAGAGGAGCATCAGAGTTTAGAAACAACTGTTGCAATGTGGTCGGTCATCAGCTCCACCTTTGGTCTAGCCACAAAGGTTTACCGATCACCACATTTCCTCACCACAAGTCTTTAATTAATGGTAGCATAGGCTTCTGGAGCAGTTAAAGCGTTTAATGCAAGACAAGCACTTCTGAACAATGCCTAAGAAGGTTCTCTTCTTGAAAAGAGAAAGGAGTTCAAATTTGGATGTTTTTTTGTTTTGTTTTGTTCAAGACTAAAAAAGTACTTCTGCAAGTACTTCTTAAATAAGAGCGTCTAAAAACGCTGTAACTATAAACATGAATGCATCTCCATACTGGAGCACATGGCCAGTGGAGGGACTAAATTCCTAGCTGTCATTCCTTCAAACACCACGACCTTGTAGCAATCTCTTCATGCTGGATTTTTCCCTCCTTAACAGCAAAATACATTGCTGTCTGATTTAACCAAGACGACACTTAATCGATCGATCGTGTTCTGGCAAGGACTTGGAAAGCATACTGCCAAAGACTGTCTCTAAAAGGAGCGTATTTTTTTGTTTTAAAGCACACAGCATGTAGGAGCGGTGGAGTGGGAGGTGGCTGGCCTGTGCTCTTCTGAAACGGTCAAACATTCTTTTTCTTTCTCTCACTTTACTTCGCTGCTTTAGGAGTGTTTCAGCTAGAGAGCGGACTAAAGAAACACATGTGTCTTTAATATTAACAGTTAAAGATGAACAGGCTTCAGAGGCCTCAGAAGCCAGGAAATCTCCCCTAAACATCAGGTAAAATGAGCTAAACCTTGGAGGCTTTTGAGTAAAAATGCATCGCCTGATAATTCACCTGATCTTTCAGCTCCTAAAAATCTCTCTTTCATGCCCATAAAGAGGCAAAGAAAATGCTACCGTTAATTGTCGTTCCCTCCATTTTCATAAAACGACACAAAAGCGCCGGAGCCTGTGGTCACGAGAAAGAAAATGTTTATTGAGGTAGCAGAACAAAAACCTGTTTTGTTCAGGGTAAAAAAAGAGAGAGAGAGAGAGAGAGAAGTAAGAGCAGAAAAGGAGCACCTTAAATCAAGTAAGAGATTCCTTCTGATGTTAGACGACTACAGTTGGTCTCCAAAACCAGACAATAAGTAAAGATTTTTTTTCTCCCTTAATATGGCAAAATCTGAACAAAATAATGCACAATTAAATAGTCAATACATAAATGTGTTTGTTTTTGTGCTGAATAAATTATTATAAACCTAAGCAACATTTTTAAAGAATCTGTGAAAGTTTTCTTCATTTCCTGATTTATCAATCTAGTCTGCATTACTTTTAAAAGTCTTTCAGGTTCACACAGAACTGTGCTTTACGCATTAAGCTTTTATTATCTATACCAAACATTCCCGTACGTGAAAAAATATTTTAATAAGATAAAAAAAAAAAAAAGTGTGTTCCCACAGCCAAACAAGCATTTTCTAAAACTTACCGGACACACAACCTCTAAACAACTTCCATCAGGAGCCACCTGCTTTAAACGGATAATTATCGCTTTTTGTTGACTGAACATGTAGCCAGCTGTGACTGGCTAATTGCACGGTCAATAGTGCAATCAGTAGTACGGCTCGGGCCCTTCTTTCCCAGGTGAGGCCTGAACAAGTGGCTATACTGAATGCCCAGTTTAGGGGGAAGGGAGCACCAAGGGCCGCACATAATTGTTTACTGAAGGCCCGTGTAGCCGTCTCCTAGCAACCGCCCCAGCAAGCTCCCAATCAGGTCTAGCTGATGCTGCCGTTTTAGCCCTGATCCATGGTAGCGCGGACGACTGGAGCTGTTGTGCCTGAACATAAAGTTACCTCTCGTCAGATCCTGAGATAAGAACTCTTGCTTGCTTTCTGATTCCAATACAAATCATCAATCGTGTCTAAGACGCGATCAGCAAGAGGATTTTATCCAAACAACAACCAAGTCCCGGAGTCAGGATGAATACAAAGCACACTCATAAATTTACACTGCTTCACACCTCTAAGGTTACTTGTATCGGTTACAGTATCCTCTTACAAACATAGCCATCCATTAAAGGAACAAGCCAGTTATTGGGAGTGCACACAACCACTGAACACTTCTCACAGGCTTACCCCAAGGAAAAGCAAAGCACAAATGCAAATAGTGGGAACAAATTATCTCTCCTCCAACAAGTGGTGCAGTCACTATCCAAGCTTGATCGAAGTGCTTCAATATCTCTTACTATACAGACTGGGAATGCAGTTACACCGGACGCACATCAATTGAGTTTCCGGATGCGGCGGAACCGGAGATCTCATTCAATTTAGGGATGTTAGGGATTAGCTGGAAATGAAGTCATGTGCCGTGGCATGGAAGTGCTGGAGCTGTTAGGTTATATAAAAATATCCATTTTACACAAACAAACAAGCACTAATATATATAGTGATGAGGTTGTCTGGGACGGAGCTGCGTGGGAAACTCACTAAAACACAAGTTTGGGAAAGTACACAAAGCAAGTTGAGTGTGATAAAAAACCCGCATAAAGCGGTTTGATAGTTAGTTACACATTAACTTAGACGTTTGGCTTGAGGATGGGGGTTGAGTTGGACCAGCTGTATCAGAGGCAAGATGTTTGAGTAAATAGTGCAATGAAAGATGAAAGTCAGCATGGTCACCGAGAGCTGAAAGTCCGGGCATGTCGCCAGAGCAGACAGCCTATACTACATAGTGTGTTTGTTGGGGTTTTTTTTTTTTTTGGGTCCTTTTAAGGTGTGATACCTTTCTCATCTGATCTGATACCTGAGATGCCCAAGAGCACCTACTGTTTCAGACGTTCAGTCCAGAGTAATGGATCAGCATCAGTTTGTGCGTGGTGAGTGGATGTAGGGTAAAGGAGACACGCTCACGTGTAGCCAGCCTACTGCCTACCAGGTGTGTGTGTGTGTGATGCTGCAGAATGATGGGAAATCATAAAAGACACGCACCCACACACACCATAAATCTCTCACACATGGGGTGAATCTAGTGCGCCTCAGAGCTGCCCTGCAGCTGCACCTCGCTTATCAGGTTGGCATGCATGCACCTTAGAAATCCTTTTCACACACACACGCGCGCGCATAGTCCTGGTCTTAAGCAGAGACCACACCGGCTAAAACCCTGCCATTTTTTTTTTGCATCACCTGCGAATGCATCAGCATGTCCAATCTCGCATATAAAAAAAACCCTAATATTATGGTATGATGTGAAGAGAGGCGCGCACTCACCGGCCACGCAAACTGGAACGGGATGACGATCTTCCCGGCGTCGCTGATTTTGTTGCCTTTAGCGCTTTTAAAAGAGAATATATTTCCACCCAGGACGCCGGTAGATCCGCTGCCGAAGTTGCACTGTCCGGTGGCGGTCACCTCGCTCTGGTACTCCTTTAAGCACACTTTAAAGTATGTGTCGCACTCGTCGTGCGTGCACCGCTGGTCCCGCGGGTTGCGCGCGCCGTCGCAGCATTCTCCGTCCCACAGCTCGCCGTTTACATTCTCCACGCTCATCAGCTGCAGCTCGAAATAGCCCGAAGCCCGGGACACCTAAAAATAACATCAGAGAAAGGAATACATCCATTAAACAGGAAGAAAAAGGCCCTTTAGAGACAAATGCAATCGTTTGCAGTTATATTTTATTATTATTATTATTATTATTATTTTTAGATTATAGCATTAAAACAGCACGACCGGGTGCAAATTGCTCGTTTTTTTTTTAAAGATCACTTAGCAAGCTGGTAATCGATGTTTTGTGGCATACAATCATGACAGGAACCCACACGCACACAAAAAAAAACGCCGCCGGGAGTTAAAAAGCTTGCAATTTCACAACCTGACGAATCAAAAAATCGCATGATCACACGGACGAGTGCGCAATTCAATCATCGATCAAATTCAGGATTTCAACTTTGCGCTCGAATCGATCCAGAACCGCATCAGAACCCCACTGCTTCTCACCTTGGTCCACGTCGTTAACAGCAGGCACGCGACGCAAAGCCAGCTGGTTATCCTCGCGCAATTCCACATGCCGCTGATTAATTACGCACAAGCGCAGAGAGACGGGAGACGGGCAGCGGCCGATGACCGGCGACACAATCCTCATCCGCTCCTGACATGCAAAAATTCGCAAGCGTGCTGTTTAGTGCGGCGACAGCTCCAGTTCCAGCACCAGCTACAGCAAACACACACTCACACTCCTTCTCTCTCACTCACTCATACACACTCACTCAGACACACACACACACACCCTCCGTCAGATCACTCCACGGCAAATGATCATGTTTCCCAGCTACTGCACGCCTGGGGCCGCCTCGGCTGATTGGCAGCCGAATAAACCACTCACCAATCAGCGTGCTTACGTTGGCCTGAACGTCGTTTCTAAGCCAACCACATGGTAAGGGGCGGGGCTCTGGGAATATTGGAAAGGAGAAAAAAAAAGAAAGAAAAAAGCTGCCCGTGCCACCACAGAGGTTTCACAATTACAGTATTAGCAAATACACTCACACACTTACACGCATTTTATGTTAACAGTACGGCCCGTTAAGCGAAACAACGCTTAATTCTGTGAAATATTTTCTCCATTACCTTGTTTTTTTCCCTCAGACTGCACTATTAATTTAGTATATCAACAAACACGAAAACGTAAACAAGACACTAACCAGAGGTAAACAGCCGGAAGGGAAAATTCCTAAAGGGTAAGAGAGAGAGAGAGAGAGAGAGAGACGCTCTTTAACTCTCTATAAAAACTGTTTAGTCGCTGTGTTTTTTAAATTCCGTTTCGTTTTCTTCAAATCAACAAGAGGACGCAAGTGCTGTAATATCTTTACATTTTCCGTTAGACGCGTGAGTGGCTGGAGTGACGCAGCTGAGGTCGCCCTCTTTCGGACACGCAGACCTTTTCCACAACACCAGGACTGAAGAGTGTCGAGAGGAGCCGTGTCAAGGTTTACCTTCACAACCATGTTCTGCATCTCTTTAGCTATACTAAATTTCATATAGGTGTAGTTTTATCTGGTACACTTATGTAGGGTTATTTTTGGGGAGGAAAAACAAATACTTGGTCGTTTACTTCTATTTGCCTTACACAATCTTCTCCCCATTAGGCTATGTCTCACCAACCTTGTCTATCTGTGTGAAGAACCCACTAGCACTGAACTGCACAAAAGTATTTGGCCAAAAACCTGTTTAATTATTTAATTCAGTGTCCCCAGTTAAGGGTGATCTTAATGCTTCAGCATACCAAGACATCTTGGACAATGCAATGCTTCCAACTTTGTGGCAAGAGTTAAAAAGCTTGAACTTCACAACCTGACAAATAAAAAAAATTCTATTCCAACAAAACTGTGCCCCGGTGCACAAAGCACCTTTGGGGTGAACTGGAATGGTGATTGTAAGCCAG
This sequence comes from Clarias gariepinus, assembly GCF_024256425.1. NCBI lineage: Eukaryota > Metazoa > Chordata > Actinopteri > Siluriformes > Clariidae > Clarias > Clarias gariepinus. The sequence goes on along the minus strand of NC_071126.1, from coordinate 8,010,870 downwards.
GCCTCCTCGCCCAATTATTGTTGTACACATTCCAGTAGTTGGATGGTAAACCTGGTATACTACATGGCCAGAAGTATACAATGACTGGCCATAATATTAACACCACAAATCATTAACACTTTAGCACTGATTATCAACTTAAAAAGAGTAAATTGGTGACAGTATAATGGGCACCCATCACTAGTCCATCTGGTCGGAGCCTACTGATAAGCCAATGCGGCATAAATTGGCAAAAAAATGTTAATGTGATCACGGTAGAAAGGCACCAGATCACCCAGTGCACCACAGCCCACCGCGCACGTGGCCCAGCAGGCATAAAGCCTAAGTTCACCAACCTGTCTTCCGTCTTCCCCAGATCCCAATCCAACTGAGCACTCATGGCATGTACCAGGCAAACCAAGTTTAATCCACATAAGCCCCACCCTGAAACCCACAGCACCCAAAGTATCTGCTGACACAGTCCTGGTGCCAGACACCACCGCATAGCCGCAGAGGCCATACGGAGCCACACCCTGGCACAAGGGGAACCCAAAACCCAGGTGGTTTTCATGTTAATTTTATGGCTGATCAGTGTACGCATACAAACATCACACGGTATGTGCCTGTTGAACATCGAATGTCAGTTTTATTCCCCTTTGGTGTAATAACCTCTTATCTTTTCGGACGGCTTTCCACTAGATTTTGAGCATGGCTGTGGGATTTCGAGCTCATCCAGCCCCAAGAGCATTAGTGAGGTCACGCACTCATGTGGTGAGGAGGTGTTTAATGGGGTCAGGGATTTGTGTAGGATATTCTAGTTTTTCCATGCAAATTTTGTCAATTGTCTTCTCCATGTCTTCATGGAGCTTGCTTTGTGCATGGAATATGCTGGTCATGATGAAACAGGTTTGAGCCTATTATGAGTCCAATAAAGGGAAATCATAATGCTAGAGGCTAAAGAGACCTTCTAGACAGTGGTGTGTTTCAAGCTTTGTGGCAACAGTGGGTCCACATAGTTTGGCCATATAATATATTATATATTTACTGGAATTTACATTTAAATGGGATGCCAACATCTTAAGAACGTCATGTTAGTTTGTATGGTGCTAGTATGATTAAATCAAATGTACTATCATTGTTCCAAATGCTAGCTCATGTTTTTTTCATGCACAATCCGTGTTATCTTTAACTTGTTCCTTATTGTCATTTTTTTGCATTCGGTTGGTGGACCGTTCTGAATCCAAAAATAATACCACGCTCTTTGAATCCAGACAGAGCTGCTTTTTTTTACATACACCTATACCAGTGCCACACACACTTCTGTGCTTTTGTCAGCCTGATAAAAATCTACAACTTAAATAATATCAAGCCAGTGAATTAGGAGAGTGATGATAATGACAGATTGGTCTAGTGGCATGATTGTTTGTTTATTTGTCTGTTTATACTGTATATCATTTGTCATTTGTATCTGATGAATCACCAGATATCACAATTATGTTCTGCTTAGAGACTTTGCACTGATGTTAATCACCACCAGCAGTTCATTTCAAAGGAATTTAACTGGATCAGTTTTAAGGAATGTGATCTTTCCAGCAGTAAATCTGTAAATGCTGTTTGTGAGTGAGACCGAAGTAATTTGCTGGTTTACATTAGGGACAAATGGAGGTAATCTGGCTTATCTCCCCCTGCTAGACATGGAATAAATAAGGCTCAAGGCTAAAGGAGGCAACAGCCTCACTTAAGTCTAAAATTTTGGATGCTGTCAGGGCAGCCTACTTTCAGCCTGATGAGAGTTGGAAAGCTGGGTTAAAAGAGGTAGGAGTTCTTGGTGCATGTAGTAAGAGAAAGTAGGGGAGAGGTGGTCATAGACAGAGGTGGGCATAGTGGGGGAGGTGGCTCTCAGGGAAGGTAAAGTAGATGCCTCTTGTCATTCATATTTCATGCTTTCCGTTGGAGGCCTCACACACAAACATATAGGCAACTGGGGCATTCCCTTGACCCACTTTAGCACCCACACACATTGCTGACATCAAAACTGGTGAACATATTTCAGACTGGCATTATTATTGCCAGCCCCAACAATCTTGTTAAAAAGGTGCTGATTAGAAACTTTGCAGCATGTGCAAAAAGCACAAGGCCTTAAATATCACCTTGCACAACAGCACATTAAGTAATTCCTAGGATCTGTTGCCTTGTACATATTCTCTGCTACACTCACTGTTGTATGGCACCACTATATTTGCTGAAGGGGAGTCTGGTTTCCATAGCGATGGCTCTGTGATTGTCTCTACTGTAAACCAAGCTCACAGGAAATTAATAGTGATATAATAAGGCTTCCCAATGATGCCGATTTATTCATGCGTATATCCCCTGACACTTTAAAAACCCCAGCTGGTGTATGTGCCATCTTGCTCTAGCTTTAATTCATCCTGGAGATGACAGGTAACATTTTTTGTAGGGTTTTGAAAATCTTGTAAAAAGCTTGTGGTAAAATTCTGTCCAAAACAATGTCTAATCTGGTGCAGTATGTTTTACAGTAGGTCACAGGTTTACTGTGTAAAGCTACTTTTTCCACATTTGAAAGGTGGGAGGAAATGGCAGAAGTAGAGTGGGAAGGAGATGAGTTTAAAATCGTTAAATCGTGAGTTATGTAAGTTGTAATTCAAATAAGGCCAACAATTTGAATTTGATATTCCAAAGTATTCCAGATACAACTGATGTCCTGGTGTTTTCTTACATGAAATTGAGTGTGTGACAGTTCTGCGGGAGGAAATACCTTGGTAGGGGATATTACCACCAGAGAAAAATTGCCAGATTGGTTTGAGCTGTCAGGAAGGATACTGTCAAATCAATTAATTACTCTATATAATGGTAATGAGCAGAAAAACATCTTGTCAGGGACAAAGCATCAGGCCTTAAGGTGGATGAGCTAGAACAGCAGAAGACTACATTTTAAATAATTGAAACTAGGCACACAAGGTTTAAAATAAAATCACCTGATCTTTTTCAGTCTAGTTTCAGTGATTTTGTATTTTTGTTTTTGGCTGACAGAAGTGGAATACAACATGGTCTTCTGCTGTTGTTGCTCATCCACCTCAAGGTGGTTTAATGTCTTGCTTGTTCTAAGATGCTTTTCTGCTAACCAAGGTTGTAAAGAGTGCTTATTTAAGTTACAATAGACTTCATGTTGGTCAAACCATCATGGTAATTTCTCTCTGATCTCTCCCATCAACATTTTTTCGGCCTGCACACAACCCTCAGTTTTTGAAAAACTTAGACTAGACCATCTGGCACCAACAACCATGCCATGGTTAAAATCACAGAGATGAGAATCTTTTCCCCATTCCGATGTTTCATGTGAGCATTAACCGATGCTCCTGGCCTGTATCTGCATGATTTTATGCATTTTTTTGCTGTCACATGATTGGTCGATTGGATAACTTCATACTCCAGATCATGTGACGACTACCAACCTGATAAGGTGAAGGTGATCACGTGCGGATTGCTGCTCATGCTGTGTTACAGGTAAGCTCACAGAAAAGCAGTTTGCCTGTTCTGTATATATGAGCTCGAATGCACTTACAATTGGTTACTATCACTGTGAGTGATGGAGAGAGACAGTAATGCCTCCATCCAACTCAGAGAACACAGCCAGTATTGCTCGGCTCCCGGCCACATACGACCGTGGCGTCGTGAGGATGCCACATCCTGAGCAGAAGTTCTTCTGGCTATAACGAACATTTCTCTGTCGCACCATCCGAGATCCTCAGGGCTAACCTCCTTTAAACTTAGCTACTAAATACTAAAAATAAAATACCACATAAAACATGGTACATATTGTAGGATACTATAATCATGCACCCAAAATGAAATATATATATTCTAGGTTTTATGCTTGTGAAGTCAGTTCAATTCTGCATTACAAAATGTTTATAGTGTATTTTGATAGTAACTATGTAAGTAAATCTCAACCACTTTGGCAGTGTGTTACCTGTTTCCTGCAAGTTTTTAATTTTTTTTTTTTTTAATCTAGCCATTATTCCTGTTTCCAACATTTCTCAAAACAAAGTTACACCAATAAATCCTGCCCTCCGGTTTTACAGACACTGTCATTACACGAGTCCAGCATTATAAGTTTCTGTCTGGCGTTCTGTCTTCACCCAGACAAACCATTATAATCAAATACAAATGGTCATAATTGTTTGTCACTCTTTTTTCATGGTTGAAAAATGATTGCGGTGGCTTCCATAATCATTCTCTGATGCTCAGGGATTTTTTTGGGATTTATATGAACTTGGTGAGACTGTTCTGTACAGTATGTGCTGTACGTCCCTGTGAAAGCTGTCACACCAACAGCTTAGCTCTGATTTACTGGCAATAGACCCCCCAGGAGCAGAAGACAACAGTCATCAATCAGTATGATTTAAGGCTAAATGACTCAGTGTATGAGGCAAAGCCTGCAGAAATGAAAGTAAAACAGGGAAAAATGCTTACAAGCTACAACTGCAATTTTAAATCTTCACTTGCAAATCCATCAACATGACAATATCAGTAACGCTACAGTGTGCACAAAGGCAGGTCACAGTGGCATTTATAATGTTGTTTCTGCTTGATTTTAGCTTTGTCTTTCTTTCCAAACCTGAGGACTTGACAAATCCTGTTTGGTTCCTTGGCACGAAGCCTGGGGCATTTCACACACTGCAAGTGTGACTGACATATTAACGATTCAGCAGTGCTTCCAGAAGGTGTAGCAGGTTTTACTATGACACTATGACAATTCTTTACATTTATCTTTGTCTCATCTGCCCTGGATTTTTTAATTTTTTTATTTTGGCCTATTGTTTGCTTCAAACGATGTGTCATGATTAAGCATTAGGCCTGTTTAGCCTAATAGGTTTGCATCAATTGCTCACAAGCTTTAACATTACTGGCCCAGAATGAACAGCACTTTCCTAGGCTTTAAAGTTGGAAAAAAAAGTTAACAGTTGTTTACCAAGATAAAGAAACGTGTGTTTAGCACAATTAAATTTTGAGTATGTGAACCCGCTTTTGGTGTTCCACCTGTGGTATACAACCAGCCTTAATTGTGGATTCTTTTTATGACGGGAAGGCATCTGCTAATTTCTGAAGCGTCAGTCAAGACGGTTTCATTTGGTTTTCCACCCTAAATTCAACCCTAAACTGTTTAATAAAATGTGTGCAATGATAGATTACATGTATGTCTCTCCATTCTAGCCTACACTCTAAACGTACATATTTGTAGTGAAGCAGAACATGAGGGCATCCGAAACCTAAATGAGCTCTGGCTGCTCACACCCTCATCTTTGCCTCTGCGTCCTTATCTCTGCGGAAACATGGCTTCCTCCTGCCCTAAAGATCACAACAGATTTATCCTAGCCCAAAGTAGGCATGTGCCGTGCACTGGGGACTGGGGAACACGTACAAAGTCAACTGTGCTGCCCTGGACATTAAATGAAAGTATTCTAGATAAAAAGGACCAATCATTACTGGCATTTAGCCAGCCCCAGAAATTAACTGTAACCCTTTTACTTTCACTCTTATTCAAGAATAATAAGTATACGATAATGATTAGGCACAAGAAAGTAAAAGTACATTTACAGTTTCATGTCTTGTCAGAGAAAAAAACGACAGCAGATACACTGAGATTTGAGAATCATGAATAGGTTTGGACATGTTGTTTGGGTATTCCTCAGCTCAGCTGGTGAAGCGCCTCAAGAGCTGAAGCAGGTTGAGTTGTCCAGGCTAAAAACCGGGGCAACACCAGTACACTGACACACTCCTGGCCTTTCCCTCCCGCTTTCTCTCCACAGGAGCAGGTGCAGAACGCTCCACACAATAATCTTTACAATTAGAGCTTTTACAATGGACCCAATCAACCTTGACTCTAGGGCCAGGGAAGGGTCATTCCAGAGTTTAGACAAGCCTAGCCAAGAATTTGGATACAGCAGAAGAGAAGTCAGGGTCAAACTTTACCAGTACAAGTACAAGAGAAATATTACATTTTTACTTTATGAAAGTTCATAGTAAACTATCTAGTCTTTTCTTCTAGTGTATTTTTGCTAACTTATTCTGCATTTCTGCAAGTCATTTCTGTAAACTAATACACAATACAGCATGTAGTTTTACAATATTGATTTATTTCATTTTGTGATAACACGATGGATTAATAAAATGCATAATACAACCATGTGCAAAAAGCATAGTTTTAATGTGACCTTTACTCTACTTGATTCTAATTCGTCAGGTATTATATTATACATTTTCTAAAGTAGCTCTGCTCTAAGAGTAGACTAAGCTGCAAGTTTTATTAACTTCAGTAGTAGCAACCTGCTCTTACCAGGGAGTCATATGTCGAAGAGTACAAATAAATTTATTTAAAAAATGTATACATTCATTCATATGATGAAGTTTTTTTTTAAGGAGATGCCCTTTTTTTTTAGGGTGTCTCCAGTGGCAGGGCTTTCTAATAATTAGAGCCTTTTTAGTATAGGAATGACTTCACAATGGAGGGCTTTGCAGTTTTATGGTAACATGACAAGTTGTAGGTTTTGCCCCTAGGTGTGAAAATGTGTGTAACTGTATGATCTTGTGCTGACTGCTCTGCCATTGACAGGCATGTCGTTCAAGGTGGGTCCATGCCATGGCCAGTGTTCATGGAATACTGCTCCGGATTTCTCTGATCAAGATAAAATGTATACATACAACAAAACTATTATCTTGACATTATTCTTAGTCTCAATCACGATACGAGAGAGAGAGAAAGAAAAACACTTGACAACAAACAACTGTTTATAGTGTCGGCAACATGGATTATTTTGTTTTGTGGACATTAAGAGTATCAAATATGTTTGTTATGCAAAGCTCAGAGAATATGCAGGGAGCTTTTGGCTGATAAAATTATTGTTCAGCTCGTATTCTTTGCCTGGGTTTTTTATTTTGCAAATGTTTTTACTTGTGGATTGAGATCGTAAAATGTTATTTATATCTATTTTCCCATCATTCAGTATTTTCTGTAAAGATACTTTACAAGAAACCTATTGTACATCTACTTCTACATCTACTCTTCCTAAGAAATCATGAGAACCACAGCCAAATATGATAAGGCCCAGTCATAATATCTACACTTGACAAAGCTTTAAGATGATACTTTGACCGTCACACACAGAACACTGCTAATTTTAGTAAGAGAGGATTTCCGTCCTGTGAATGACATCACACTCCAGCCACTCATGGCGTTCACTCTTCTGAGCCATGTATATGAAACTGCACATGTTTTGGCTGCCCCACAGCAATCCCATGCACTCATCCAGGATATCCTACTACAAAACCATGATGGTGGCTCTCCTGTCTGCTTTGCTTGTTTTTATCCTAACCCATTCCAAGCTTGACATCCGTCCTGTGGTTCAGAAAGAGTTCAGTAAGTCAAAGGGTATAAGGGCACATGAGCAACGCTAGAGAAGTGCCAGGACTTTCGGGCTCTAATGCTAAAACTAAGACTAAAAGAAAGAGGTGGCCCCTTTGGAGATGTTTGGCACCTAAACAGAAGAGTGGTTTGTGAATCCTCATAAATATCTGTAGATAAGCAGAGAGAAGCCTGTGTTCTCATAGCATGTTCTTTATCCCACTCTAAATCACAGGCTTTTAGTATTTCTACAAGAGAGTATGACTTATAATTTGCACTTTTCTTTGAGTTGGACTAAATAGAGGGAATCACTTAACGTAACTATGCATAGCATGGTGTACTATGATACAAAAGTAAAGGATCCTTATACTGTATAAAAATAACCTGCCCACAGATCACATCATAGCTTATATTCACCATCTGACCATGATTAGTGGATCATCCACTTGACCAACCACTTATACAGATCCTTGTTTCCAACGAGAAAGGCTTGCAGGACAGCGAGTGGGCAGTTGGCTCAGGTTCCTCCGTCCCCATGTAGGCACCATGCTCTCATTTGCATACAGATGGACAGTGTGGTGGAATCATATTAGGTGTCCTCCCTCTTTTTGTCTGCGGGTCACAACTCCAGTGGTGGGCACAATGCTCAGTGCACTTCAAAGGGTCGGTCACACCTGGGAGTGCCGGGAGAAAGGGGGCGGCCGCCCGTAGCCAGCCGCACAGATGGCCTCTCACGCTGGTGCACAATGGCCGAGCTGTAAGTGGTCCATGTGTCAGGTTACACATAAAGCTCCTCAGCAACCCCTGGTAGAATTTGTGCTTCAGGCCATGCAAGTATGGCACATGTCTATTTCATTATCATAATTTTATTTACATGTTTATTTGTGGAATTGCAATTTGTTACATAATACACAATACATTCATTTAAGTTAAGCAGGCATATGCAAAATAGACTCCTTGTGCCCCTGGATTTCAGCTTCCAGATTGTACTGTACAAGTGCCTTCTTGACTGACGTGTAATCATAGTACCTTACAAGGTATAGTCTTTGTATGGCTCAGTGAGCTCAAAATGGGCCAAGCCTGAGTGCTGTGGCCTAATGACAATGTTGCAACCATTTAGATACAGTGCCCTGCAAAAGTATTCATACCCCCTGAACTTTTTTGTCATGTTACAACCACAAACGTAAATGTGTTTTATTGAGATTTTATGTCATAGACCAACACAAAGTGGCACGAAATTGTGAAGTGGAAGAATAATGATAAAAGTTTTTCAAAATGTTTTACAAATAAAAATTTGAAAAGTGTGGTGTGCATTTTTATTTAGACCCTTTACTCTGATACTCCTAACTAAAATCCAGTGGAACTAATTGCCTTTAGAAGTCAACTACTTAATAAATATTGACCACCTGTGTGTAATTTAATCTCAATATTAATACAGCTGTTGTATGAATCCCTCAGAGAGTTGTTAGAGAACGTTAGTGAACAAGCAGCATCATGAAACTCAAGGACAACACCAGACAGGACAGGGATAAAGTTTTGGAGATCCCAAACTTTAAACATCTCACGGAGCACTGTTCAATCCATCACCTGAAAATGGAAAGAGTTTGGCACAGCTGCAGACCTACCAAGACATGGCAGACATCTTACAATATCCTAACACACCATCCCCACCGTGAAACATGGTGGTGGTAGCATCATGCTGTCGGGATGCTTTTCTTTAGCAGGGACAGGGAAGCTGGTCACAGTTGATGGAAAGATTGATGAAGCCAAATACAGAACAAACCTGTTAGAGTCTGCAAAAGACTTGAGACTGGGGTGGAGTTTTAACTTCCAGCAGGACAATGACCCTAAACATACAACTGGAGCTACAATTGAATGGTTTTAATGAAAGCATATTTATGTGTTAGAATGGCTCAGTGAAAGTCCAGACTTAAATCCAATTGGGAGTCTGTGGCAAGACTTAAAAATTGCAAAGAAGAATGGTTAAAAAATTCACTCTCTATATGTGCAAAGCTGGTAGAGATATATCCTAAAAGACATGCAGCTGTATTGCAACTAAAGGTGCTTCTACACAGTATTGTCTCAAGGATGCTAAATACAAATGCATGACACACTTTTCAGATATTTATTTGTAAATAAAATTGAAAAACATTTATTGTTTTCCTTCCACTTCACAAATATGTGCGACTTTTGTGTTGGTTTATCACATAAAAAATGTCAATAAAATATTTAGGCTTGCTGTTGTAATGTGACAAAATGTGGAAAGGTTTAAGGGCTATGAATGTTTTTGAAAAACTTGAAAAGTCCCAGTTTAACTTAATCGCCCCTTCAAATAATTGAAAAGGTAAAAGAGAAAGCGTGAGATTATGGAAGACATGGGGTTAAGATCAGGTTTACATCTTTTGGCATTATGTGTCTCTGGGTGGATCATTTTAAACGCTGCTCCTGGATTTTTGCCTATATTTGGCCACTAGGCTGAAACTAGAACATTTGCCCTGGAGAAGAAGGTTGCTGTAGGTTAGCATATGCCTTTACTGACAAAAATGCAGCCAGGAAGATGTCCATCTTTTTGAACATTGTGAGGGGGTGTGTTATGACCTGCTGCCATCTTGTTCCCTGGCAACAAGTTCTTCACGCAGCATTATTTGGGGTTTGGAATTTTTTTTGCAGAATGCAGTAGGTGTTTATAAGTCAGGACTGAAATAAGATCAATCTCTTGAAAGGAAACTTCCCTCTTTGCCTGCTGTGATAACCGAAAGAAATGCATCTTTCAGCGAGCATCCATGTATTAGTCAGTCTGAAAGACTTCACCACAAGAATTTGGCATGCAGGCAGAGTTAGCTTACAGGGAGTGGCTATGCATGGTAGGATATAGCCAAGAAAAGGCAAATGAGGTAAAGTAGTTAAAGCCATGAATAATGACTACGCTAATTTTATATCAGTTTTATAACAGTTTTATATCAGTTAAAAGCTCAGATGAGCTTGCTTGGCAGCTGATAAGCAATTCTCCATTTATAATATGAGAAAGTAATAAGCAGTTAGAGTGGTCCCTTGACACTTGGGTGGTATTATGCAGGCTACAAGAATTTATTTCTGGCAGCATGCCCCAACATCCCCGTCAGCATCGAGTTTCTCCGGAATATGCTCGCTCCGCCTCCCGCTGACAAGATCTCACCTTCACAAAATCTTACCTTACAATTATGAGCTTCTTTCTATTAGCATCTGGATCTATGCTGGCATTATTTACCCATCCATCAGCAAGAGTATTATAGGTTTCAAATAATATGCCCAGATTCATCTGGAGAAGAGCTATATTCATACTGACAACTAAGCAGGCAGCTGACGTATCAAGAAACTCATTGATTCAGCAGTTCTTAACAAAGCTAGCAAACATGAAGTAAGACATCTTAATGGTGCTATGGTGTACCAGTCACTTATCTGAAAATCAATTAAGCCTTGCTAAATGAAGCACTGCCGGCCATTCTTTGGCACACAAATAAGAACTTGTATCCACTGACATGTATTCTACTTTAAACAAAAGGGAAACCAGTCTCCATATGTGGCTGTCAGCATGAAAGGTAAATAAATTTTGGAGTTTTCTAGAGACTTAAAGTTTTTCAGTCAGTAAGACCCAGATGAAATGTGTGCCTGTTGATTATCTGTAGAGTTGTGGACATTACCAGGGCAGGACTGATGGTCGGCGATGATCCGTCAGGGTTTTATGACATACTGTAACCTGTGCAACAACAGAGGTAGAAAGCTGAAATGCCAAGCAGCCACCACAGACATTAGAATCTCTTATTAACTCTGAGTAAATCCAGGTAATGTCAGGTTCTGAAAGCTGGAATGTTTACAATATATTGATACGTTGGTCAGATGCCAGTGTGGTAATAGTAAATTAATTTAAATTCAGTTTTATTTATATAGCGGTTTTGACAATGGTCATTGTCGCTAACCAACTTTACAGAATCAAACAGCAAATGTGGGAAATGAGTTTGAAAAGTGTAAGAAAATATGTATAAATCAAAATGATCGGATTGTCCCAGATGAGCAAGCCGAGGGTGACGGTGGCAAGGAAAAACTCCCAATGGGAAGAAATCATAAGAGGAACCGGACTCAACAGGGAACCTAACCTCACTTGGGTGATATCAGATAGCAGGGATTGATCTGCAGTCATACTGTGTGTTAGGAAACTGGAAGTTCAGTATGACAGGAGAAATGTTTAGTCCACATGTGTTATTAGTGGCTGAGGTACAAAACTGTTCACAGGAATTTCAGACCTCAACTACTAACTGCCAAAATCAGCCAAGTCCAAGACCATCTGCACTTATCCAGGCGATAAGATCTCCAACCAGAAGCAGGGCATCGGAATGAGAATGAGAGATCAGAGGGGATCTGGATCACTGGGAGCTAAGGAGCGCCATGTGTAGCTAAACAGAGTTAGAGAGAGAGTTAGGTATGGTCACAGTCACATGATAAATGTGACTGTGGTGCACAAGCTTCGTTTATTAAAAAGAACGAGCTAGTCAACTAAGGGGAAGGTTTATATACAGGTATTAGGTTTCTTTCCCTAAACAATAAAAGCCAATTAAGCTAATCAGAGCTGTTGTTTACTTTTAGCAACTTAATGAAAGTCAAATTTCTAAACAAACAATGACTAAATGGCTTTGACAAATGTTATGGATACATAGTAAATAAACAGTGAAATTCAAAGACCAAGGACACTTAGCAAAGTGGGAAATAAATCAAGCAGGCATAGGAGATATGGTTAAGTGTTTCTTTGCCCTCCCTCATGAACACTCATTGTGTGACTTGTTTTGTGCCGTGCTGTTGCTATAGCAAAGCCGTGGTACTTGTACTTAGTTACTCGAAGCTATTATTTGTGTCCCTTCTCCACAACCACCTGTCCCACCCCCACAATCCTTTGCTCTGGACATCCATCAGTAACACAGTCTAATGATTACCACTGCGCCTAATAGAAAAGGGCTGAACACAAACATCACCTTGACGACTCGGCCTCTCTCATAGGTCCTATAGAGAGCATTCGGCAACACCAAGCTTCTCTCTGAGCCCCAGGACAACTATGCTAGAGGATGGGGACCTGACAAATTGGCCTGTCTAAATTAAGACAACATAGTACATAGAGGCGCAAGGGTAAGTCAGATGTCAGCAAATCTTCACTTTTACATTGTCATCATTTCCCAGTAGTAAACCACAAGCAAACATTTAGAAATTTCATATTTGATCACTAAATCAAATGTGAAATAGGAAATCATACATTCATATCATGGACAATTATGCATTACAGATCTTTAGAGTAAATGCACACATATGTTAAAATTCATCAGAGTAACTCAGTCAATTTATCTTTATTTATGTACACTCAATCCAAATTAATATACATGTGAAGCACATGCAAGACATCACGATACAATACATAATTCAAATGCATAGAGTATATTTAATAAAAAAAAATTCAGCACACAGAGAAGTAAATACTATTTTCATATAAACACTTTAACAATGACATTAAAATTAAGTAGAAAGAAGCACTGCTGTACAATATCCATAGGACCTGATTGTATTTTTTTTCCAAGTAAAAGCATGTAGGAGACAATAAACAATCACATAGAAACAGGATAGGATCAGAGGCTTTAAAAGACATGAACTATGCTTTCCAGCACACAACTTGAGCTTTTCATCCACATGCATTCAGTGTTTCTGTAGCATATAATATTCAGGTAATAATGCTAAAATGATCAGCGTTAATACAGTCATAAACAGTACCATCCTGAAGCTTCATTAAAAGATATACTAGACATCAATGCATGAAGGTGAGTCAAACATTATCCACACTCCAGTTATACTGTATTAAAACGCCTCTGGGACACACTGTCTTATCAGTGCTTTCTGTTCAAGCTTGCTGTGCAGACATGAATGTGTTGCATCAGTTCATTTTGCAAGCAAAAATATATGCAATGGATGCTTAACTTACGGAGGAACATCAGTTCTTGGATATCTGCAAACAAGATTCGGACTGATACTCTATGGAAGGGAAAAGTTTCTTAAAGAGAATCATTTACGGGTGACGAGACTACAAGACGATCACTACAAGTCTGAGAGTAAACGGCAGAGTATGGGACAGAAACATCCACCAATCACCGACAAAATTCAAAAGTCATCCATCAGCTGGTAAATTGAAGCTTACAAGTTTTCTGGTATTCTCAGGGAGCGGTATTGAAACATTATCAAAGAAAAAAAAAGATTCAGCAGTCAACAGTGCTCATTACAGTGACATGCTTATTGAATAGCTGAAGCCAAAACTTCAATGCACATTCACACACTTCTGCCCATAGTGTCGACACTGTGCAAAAACTTTGTTTAAAGCTGTTAAAGCATCCTCCCTATAGTCCCACTCTTGCTCCTTCAGAATTTCACCTGTTTGTTGCCGTCAAAGCAGCACTATGAGGATTCACTTCTGACGCATTTGTGGCTCACCACTCAGCCTAAACTATTTCTTTAATGAGGGAATACAAACACTTATGGACAAAATGCAAGGAGATTATTTAGAAAAATTATTTGTCTTTTTTAAAAAGATTTCAATAAACTTTGCAGGGAAGAAATGCAGATCATTTTTGACTCACCCTTGTGATTTGATGTTTTCATTGTGTACATTGAAATAGTTTTTAAATGCAAAAACAAATTTAGTCAAAAAGTAAAGTTATTGAAGTAAAAGTCAGCTTTTTAAAAATACAAAACCCTGACAAAATCTTACATCGCATAGCTTTAAATAAAGGAATGTACTTTATAATTAGTGTCACACTTCACATGTTCAAATGGCTTACTTGTATTTGCTTCCACATAAACAACAAAACACTGACTGTCTAGATACAAAGCAAATAATTCACACCCATCCAGTAATTGAAGTAGTTATTACGTTCTCTAACTGAAAATCTAGAATAGCTGAGAACAGTCAAATAGATCATTGCAGTATTGAATGGCTTATGACCTTTATCCCGGAAAATGTACCAAATAGGCATAGCATAGTATAAATATTACCCAAAAAAACAAAACTCAACAAGATCAGGTTAAACCTCAGATGCGGCATGTGCAAAATACAATAAACACTACTTGGACTTAAAGCAGAAAGAAAGTGACAGTCACAATGTTAGTTTTCTTGATTGAAGAGACATTTATGATGTCATAATAAAGTGTCTCCTCTGCACAAAATGTTTTATTTTTACGTTTAATACTAGTTTTAATTTATACTATATGTTGGATATGGTATTTCCTGGGTTTGCCCACTCGTCTCCTGCATATAAGAATAATAATACCATAGTAGCTTTCTAATTTTAGGGGAAAAAGAACATAGAGATCATAATATCAGTGCTAATCAACCTTAATTACTCTGTCTATATATCTGTCTATATTACATTTATTAAGGAGTTCCAATAGTAATTTGTTTTTGACATTTTGCAATTTATTTAAGCTTAGGAAACTTACAAGTCTTACATCTTACAAATTTACTGTTCAAACATTGAACACTGAATTACCAATAGTGATTCTTATAATCAAATGGCTTCTAAAAGGCTATTAAGAAACAGGAAACCTCATGCCATGTCAGCATTACAGTAGTTGAAAAAATGATGAAAATGGGATTACAAAAAACATGGGATTATTTAAATTATGTACACTGATGTTTTTGTGCTTTTATTAACATGAGCAGACCCCAAATAGGGAAACAAACTATTATTTTCCAATTTAAAAATGAGGTCTCTTTAAAGACATCCCAGTTTGATGATGAGGATTGATAGAGGAGCATTGTGTCTAACCCTGAATACATCATAATTTGTGTTAGACCTGAGGTGTCTGCAAATGCTTGGCTAGTCTTTGCACAATTAAGAGACAAAGTTGGTAGCTGCCTGTTAGCTATGCTTTATAGCGCATAAATCAAGTAACACACATCTGTTTCTTCTCCCCAAACCCCCTTGGTGAAATGAACAAGTTCCTCTTCTAACCTCATTTTTAAACTTGTATTTGTTTTACCACTCATGATAAGATTTTTAAAGAGCAATTAGAACATATAAAAAATTCATAAATTAATAAAAATAACAGACTAATTTAAAGCATATAATTTAATGAAACAAAATTACAATTGCTATTATTGTGTTCTGTAACTTATTTATTTCCAAGAAGAAATTATGTCTAATATTAGTTTGAGGCAAAGAAAGATAGAGGACAAAAATTAGAGTAGGACATGAGAAATGCAAATACAAATACAGTATTCAATTCAACTGGAACACAAAGTAATACGAAGTTACATACAGGGTGATTCAGAAGGTTGGAAGAAAGTGTAGCTGTCATTCGTTACACATTGGTGGAGATCTTATACTTAGGTGCCATGTTGCTATGAAACCACATGAAGCTGAAAATGACGCCCATGGTTTTCGGGATTCTCTCGTCGTACGCAAAAGTCATGGCCTCGTGCAGGGGAACTTTGATCACTTCAATCAGCTCGCCTTCTTGAGGTTGTCCACCACCCTCACCAACCCGGTTCTCGTCCGACACTTCGGCATAGAACATGGTCTGCTTGGCTCCCGTAACTCCTACACCTGACCTGTTGGGCAAAAAAAAGTTTTACAGAAATAATTATAAAAAGAACACAGCTGCTAAACGGCTAGTTCCATGGGACCGAGCAAATCCCAAATATGCAATAATCTCCTTTTAATGGTTCTTGCTGAGTTGTGTCTGCTACTTATTGTCTGTAAAGTCTTCATAGCATCTCTAATCTGAGGTGCTATATCTCGCTTTCCTGGGATGGTCTTCATTAGAGCCAGTTTCATCATGGTGCTTGATAGCTTTTGCAAATGCACTTGACAATACTGTTCCTGCAAGAACAATTTCAGAACAGCTGACTGTTTTTTTACTTAATTAACTAATTTCATATGTTATTTCATAGTTTTAAAATGTCCAGTATTATTCTAAAATTTATTGTGGCCAAACCTTTAACTCGTACTGTAGACGAATAGTCTTATAGACCCTTTAGACAACCAATTATGACTGTCTTTCAAGTTACTATTCAATCTCTTAAAGAAGACCTTAAGTGGTTTTTAATTTCTTTTATTGAGGTGAAAACAGCCCTGAAGCTCCACCCAACACAAAAGAAATGTTCGTCTCGGCAAAGCTGCAACAAACCAGGGTTGCTTCTGGACCACAAGATTATTAGTGTATATGGGTTTTTATGGATTGATGGATCGACCCGTCAGTCCTTTAGGCGTTCAAAGACACTTAGAGGACCACAGATGGTAATAAGCAGGCATGTGCCTGAAGTGTTTCTTCACTTGAGACTATGTCAAGGGGACTTCACTATGGAGATCTCCCATAGGGTTTTTACAATGGAGCCAAGAAGGTATCTGAGAAATGCTGGGACTGGAAAAACACTTCTTTAGCTTCCTTCCTCTTCCTGGAATCGTATCCTAATTGCATCTGACATAATATGTTTAGAAAACAATAAAGACTTTGACACAAGGAACACACCTTCTCATCCAAGTTTAATCTAACCAGAGTGTGTGGGTTGAGGTTGCAAAATAAAACACTAAATTTATTAATGTTCCAGTGGAATTTCACAGCTTGTTTTATGGTTGCTCAGAACGGCCAATCCAGAGACTGCACATTAGAGGAAATCCACTACACAAATCTGCCTTGTTAAACATCCGTGTAATGGAATCTTACTGTTTTGCTAATAGTGGAAGATATTTTAAAGATAAGTTTTCAAACAAATATCACAGATGTGAAGCCCTTACTAAACTGATGGGTTTGTAAGAGCCTGCACGTATAAAGCCCCATTAGCTTGCTGTGTAGATGGTACTGTTTAGAAGCACATATTGGGTACTGTTACATGGGGGTATAGGGGTTATGGTGACACCCACCTAACAAGAAAGAAAGACGACACAAAACAAGACAAAACTGATACTAAACACAAATGCGGCAGGTTTCCATGGACCATTTGCCAGGCATTCTGAAAGTACAGTTTAGTGTATACTGATATAATTATGAATACATTAAGTGTTTCCCATAGGTGCTCAGTTGGATTGAGATTTGGGGAGTTTGCAGGCTGCATGCCTTGGGCTCTTTGCCTGCTTTGCCATATGTGGCAGGCTGAGGTGAACTGGGCATTCTGGTGCCTTTCTATTATGACCAGCATTGACTTTTGGTGAGTTGTGCTGCATTGCCATTGAATTTGGTTTAAATTTGAAAACCATTTTACCACTCCAAAAATACAGACACTGTCAACATTTTCCTTATTGCTGCTGGTCTCTGAGAGCTACCAAACAAATTTCTTTGCCTCACTACAATGAAAATAAAGTCTCTTTTTTGCAAGGTCAAGAGATAAAATCCCAGTTTTGAGGGGTGAAAGGAAGTCTTTCTGGATAAAGGTGTCTGCCAAACTCCATAAAACCTATTTGAACAGTAATAGCATTAGTCAAAAACACAGCTGTTTTTGAAACACACTTGTTAAGTGTTTCATAAGGCGAAACAATTAACAAGTGTGTGTAATAATATAAAGCACTGGTTTTCAAGTAGGATCCAGAGACCCCAAAGTCACCAATTTTGACAATTTTTAACATTTTTAGCCTGTTTCTCTGGTCATCTTGTTCAATTGTGTGTGTGTGTGTGTGTGTGTGTGTGTGCGTGCACGCCTGCAACGGATTGTGTACCTCACCTCATGCCCTCAGTCTCCTGGGATAGGCTCCAGGCCCCCATGGCCCTGTACACAGGATAAGTGGTATAGAAGATGAATGATTAAACGTTAATGTGGGCTTAATGTGTTGTTGGAAAATTCAGCATGTAAAAACCTATGACTCGAATAGAATCACTATATTTGAAATAATATATTTGAAAATGTGATCATATCTTTAAATATTTAAATAATGTCCATGAAATATTTTTACAGCAGTGTCGGTTTAATTTATCTTATTGTTTAAGATGTGCCGGGCTTCAAATAGTTGACGAAGCTATGGAGCATGGTGTAGATGGCATGAACAAGAATTTCTGTGGATTTTTAGAGTACACCAATTAAATATTACAAATATAACAACACCAAACAATATACAAAATATTTAATATGTTTTATATAAATATAATATATTCCTCTATATACCTCTGGGGGTTTGCTGGGGTATCTGCCACCAGGACATTAAGTGGATCCTTTGGGTGCTATGGCTTGTGGGGCCCCCATAGACTTGTTTTTTGCTTATTGCTTCCCATGGGTGCTCAATCGGATTGGGATCTGGGGAGTTTGGAGGATGGGTCAGCAACCTTAGGCTCTTTCCTGCTGGGCCCCATGCATGGCAGGCTGTGGTGCACTGGGTGATCTGATGCCTTTCTATCATAGCTAGCATAAACCTTTTTTTGTGTGAGTTTTGCTGCATTATCTTTTCCGTGGTATCAGTTAGAAAGGGCTAGCCTTTGGTCTCCACGGGCATGGATGAGCCTTGGGTGCCCATAATTCTGTCATAATATTCTGTTGATAATTGACAGTTTACTTGTATATAATTTTTTCTACTTAAAGAAGAAAAAAGACAGATATAATTTCTAAACTGAGTGAGGAGGCCAAAATACATACAAACGAGTTAAGGCTACATGAGAAAAATCTTGGGGGCAGCTAGACTCGAAAGAGAACCCGTTGTTGCCCAGATGAGTTGTTGCTCATCTGGGCGACAACGGATAGTATGTTTATATACATAATTTACTATTCCATAATTGTACACTAAATTACAATAAGATTCTTGTTATAGTGGCATCATTTAAGGGAGTTTAGGCAGAAAGTGACCAGACATTTATTTATTGTGTTAAAGTAGGAAAAATGGGCAAATATAACAAGAGACTAAGAGACTTTAACAAGGGCCAAACTGTGATGGCTAAATGATTGGGTCAGAGCATCTCTAAAACTACAGGCCTCATGCAGTGCTCCTGGTATGGCATGGATAGTTCCTACCAAATCAAGTCCAAATATGAATAACTGGTGAACCAGCAGCAGGTACAGTGACCCGTCTGGTCCAATATGATAGAAGAGCTACTGTTGCACACCCTGCTCAAAAAAGTTAACTCTGGCTATACTAAAAAGGTGTCAGAACATAGTTTGACACAGTTTGCTGCATATAGAGTGACATAGTTTAGGCCAGTCAGAGTGCCCATGCTGACTCCTGTCCAACAATAGGCAAAGAAGCATCAGAACTGGACCATGCAACCTGGTGCCATCTCTTCTACCTAGAGAAGAGATGGCACGAGGATGAAGGATGGGAAAAAGATAAGACAGCAAAGGCAGTGTGATTCTATGAGCAGTGTTCTGTTGAGACACCTTGGGTCCTGGCATTCATATCAATCTTACATTAACAAACCACATACCTAAAACATTGTTGCAGGCCAAGTAAACCCCTTCATTTTGATTATATTCACTAATAGCTAATTCCATGGTCTTTTTTGATTTTTATTTCTTTCTACATTGTAAAACAACACTGAAAACGTCCAAAATGCACAATAATCTCCTTTGAACAGTTGATATTGTGACTGTGAGATGTGTCTGCTAATTATGATCTGTAAAGCTTTCATAACAATGCTTATCTGAGGTGCTGTTTATTGGTGATTTCTGAGGCTGGTAACTCTAAATAAACTTCTCTGCGCCAAAAGTATGTTTTGGTCTTGCTTTCTTAAGATGGTTTTCATCAGATCCAGTTTCATCATGGTACTTGATGGGTTTTGCAAATGCACTTGACAATACTGTTCTTACAACAACTGTTCCAGAATGGCTGACCTTCACATCTTGAAATAACAACTGACACTTGTTGTTGTTATTACATCAACTATATCTGTTATTTCATAGTTTTGTAAAGATCAAGTATTGTTGTAGAATGTAGAAAAAAATTTAAAACTTGTATCCAAACATTTGACCTGTAGTGTTCATTGTCAAAAACTGCAACTGTGTAAATAGGCACCTATGAGCAACTTAAAATTATTAGCATCATTACTAAATACATTTTTGCTCAAAATTAAATTCCCTATTCCATCAAACCAATGTTATTAACTGTTCAGGATAATTATAATGAACATCCACAGCAATCTTTATGGTATCTACATAGCGTCACAATAAACTTATTGTAAATTTTGAGGGTGCAGTCGATATTTACCAAATAAGCCATTAAACTGGGTTCAGGGTTTAACACATGGTACCTGGACCTGCTGATTTCAGTCATGAGTCTGTGGTGTTAAAGACCTTTAGACTGGCAGATGTTGTGCAGAAGGTGTTAAGACATTCATCTAGAGGATCAGCTTTGTTATGCTAATGTAGGGAAATGAATAATGATTTCTGAATTAATGACGGCTATACATGTGTGTGTACCTATAAATATATTGCTTGATTCAAAACATTCCACTTTTTTTGTTACATTTTCATTTCATTGTCTTCATTTCAATCTTACAGATGTACTGTATAACACTGATTATCTTATGAAAGATAAATTGGGAAATCTAAACAAGTGTTCATGTCTTAACATTACAGGTCGCACCTTCATGAAACATTCCATTTCCTAACTATGGACATAGTCTGATATAGCATCATATAATCTATAATGAACTGCCCCTGAATACACATGGCAGGTGTTTCATCAGGCCTGCAGGTGCTCACGATGGCCCAAACAGCAGGTGTCGAGCCTCTGTGTGTGTGTGTGTGTGTGTGTGTGTGTGTGTGTGTGTGCGCGCGCATATGTGTATATCTGTTCTAGAGTGTTTATGATAGCATGTTGGTCTGAGGGAGTGTTTGTGACTCCATGTAATGACACACTGGATTAGACCTAGGTGAGTGAGGGTAATCATCAGAGGCAATAAGCAGGTGTGCGCGCTCCTTCTCTCTTGCGTACACACACAAGACTAAGGGTTTATGACTGTCTCCTCATCCAAGGCTGATAAGAACAACGTCGCTTCCTGCTGCTCTAGACAGTGTTAGTACTTCCTTCACCTAGATTGGTTCACATAATGGCTCTGTGTAGTGTTAATACTGATAGATTACTGGGTGAGTGGAAACATCAAACACAAAGAACTGAGTTCTTTGAACACTATTAAGTGTCGAGTTACTTCAACTCCACCAATCCGCTTATTATAGCTTCACATTAAGCCGAAGACATCCGTTATGTTTATTTGATGCAAAATGTTTTGGTCAAATCAGTGAACACAATGGATCACAAAAAAGGGTTTTCTATGATGATACAGTACGTTGTGTTAGAGCTTTAATCACAGTCAAGCATCTAAATGGATGTGTGCTTGTCTTGCTACCATTATACAGCAAAACTCATAATTATAAACATTTAAGCTGTAGTGTAGGAGAAGTGTAATTTCCAATCTGGTTAGTAGAGATGGGAAAAAAAGAAAAAAGAAGATCAATGATGTTCTTTATCAAGTGCGTGAGCTTCTAAGTGGTGCAAATGCATTTTTATGACATTACATTAAAAACTATATAAAAGTTCTGCCTCTGATCGACCTTTTTTGCCAAACTCGAGAATTTCTCCCAAATCCACTAATTACACACACTTACACCAGTCTCAAAACACCATGTGACCTAATTAATCTCGAAAGACACTCGTACCCACGTTCGAAGCTGGGGACACACCCGCATGCTCACAACTGCTCAACACACGCTAGAGCCTTAGGAGGCATTTAAAGTCGTAAAACATCACTGTTTCTTTATAATCCTACAAGGTGTACACTCTGAACTATTCACACTCTGACATCACGTGTGATAGGAGCAAAAGTTTGTTTAGAAATATTAATGATGGTAGATGAAAGAGATAGGAGCTACTCAGTAAAATGTAGCTTTTTGTTTAAATAAGTTAAATGTTAAACGCTGTGTATAAATAATCCGGATATATATAGTATCAGTAAGTATCGTGATTGTATCGTATCTGGTTGTGACTGGTGATTCCCATCCCTACTGATTGGTCAGAAGGTTCAGGTTTTGTTAGATTTCTATAACAACATGACATTAGCTCTAATAGCTAAGTTTTATAATAATACCCTTGTTCTAGCTTTGTAGTTGTTATTTCACTTGAATTAATTCATTTTTATTTTAAAAGAGGAAACAGTAATGAGCAGCCAGTTTTGCAAACTTTGTTTTTTAGCTTCTGTTAATCATTCCTTAAACCAAATGCAAACAAAATGTTCCTTGCAAAAAAAGCTGATTTCAATTAGAAATGCATTAGAAGTAAAAAAAAATAAATAAAAAAGCGATTTCTGGTGTTGGTGCACATAAAGATCATGTAAGTGAACTTTGACCTAAAAATGTGTCAAACTTGAACATACGAACCCCATAGGCAGCAAAAAGATGGTGAGCTCTTTGTTCTGTAAAGAGCAAAGCAAAGAAACCAACATTTTTTTTTACGTCACCTGGTACACCTTTAAAAATAATATTAATCTGCTACTGAAGAGATTGGCCTATAAAGGCCTTCATAGTGTTGCTTCAGACTTAAGCATTTCAGTCATAGATTTACATAAATGCATGACTATGTTTAAATAAAATGTAAACAGATGCTAAAGTGTGTTTGCCCGCACCTATATGATGTGATCCTCCTTAGCTTGGAGACAGGAACTTCATAACCACATTCCTCCAGCACTTCCTGGCAGGCAATCTCCTCCAGGGAGAGATGTGGCTTGTCTACGATGCCAGCACAGAGCTCATACGTCACCCCTGCTGAAGCTGGGGGCTGCTGAGGATGGCTGGGCTCCTCGCTTCCCTCCTGCTCTTCCTTTGGGGCAGCTACGGCATGGTCTGCACCCCCCTGCTCTCCTTCTGGCATAGTGTGTGCTGGTTTCATTCTCTCCCACTCACACATGTACACAGCTGCAGAGCGAGCACACAACATGGTCATGTGCATATCAACAGGTAAACCGATAAAGGAAATAATGTACAGCAATGGGAAGACCTGAGGCATAGTCAAGCTTATAACTAGACAGTTTAAATGGACTGACTGCAACATTTTACAACAAAGAGAAAGATAAAAAAAAAAGTGATAAAACCCTTTTGCGAATATTTAATCCCATATGACTGCATCTTTAACTTTTTTCACATTCTATTACAGGTAGACTCTTGCAGCTGGAGCAAACAGGTCCCAGCACCATGACCTCACACAGCAGGACAGCCTCCTCTCGATGGATTGTTCAAAACATGAGGAGAAAGAAGGGGAAAAGGAGAAGTCCCATTCAATGCAAGACCTTCCTTCCATTCTAAGAAGAAGGGCGCCGTCCTTGGCTAGTGCATGACGAACAATAGCAGAGCGGCACAGAGCGGGGCCATGGCCCAAACTCTTCACTCGCGTGACCGTTTGGGACTTGAAAATATTCCATTACGAGAGAACTATTGTTTACAAAGACCTTTCATACAGGACAGAGAGCACTGTGAACTCTCGAGTACATGGGGCATACCGCAATGGATTCACATATTTCGTTATCATGCAGAACTACATCTCAAATGATAGTAATTTTTGCTTTATTTTGTAAAAGAGAAAATATAAAGCATGACTTAATTATTCCCCAGGCTAATTAGCCTAACGTAGATGCATAGCACCACCTTCTGCAAACAGGTCTAAAAAGATAACTGATGCTGCAGGGTTGGCTCCTTGTGATCTGACCTCTAGCATGCTTATTAACAAACACAGCATGGTGGATTAAAGACCTGAGGTTTAATTAAATGAATTGAATCTGTATAATTTCGTTTTCTGGAAGGGCAAAAAAAAGAAAGTGAGCTCCTGTCAAAAACTGTCAAAATGCGTGAAGAACTTTACATGCAACATTTCAAACAAATCCCTTCTCAAAAATCTCTCTCAGTTAAAAAAAAAATATATAAATATTTTTATGTTTAGGAAAGGTGAAAATAATTCATGAGATAACTGTTAAAACAAGAAAAAGTATAAAGGATTCTATTTAGGCTTTAAAGGAGAAAACGTTGTATGCCACAAATGCAGATGTGATAGGTGTGGTACTATAGACCGTCAGCAGCAGCCCTGAAATGAGTCTCTGCTAATGATTGTGCCTCTTTTAAAAAGAGGAAGTGTGACTAGAGTCTCCCCTTCTGCATCCAAAACTAGAAGTGATCTTTCACAGACGGCTTTATTACTGTGACCTTCGTCTGACATTTCATACTGAGGGTTACAATCAATACAGATCTGTCCATGAATGAAAAACACTTAAACACATTAAACATATGAGTAGCACTCAGCATGTCTTCAGTTGATTAACCTCTGAGGTGATAGTTGTGTAGGGTTTTTTTTTTTACCTGGGCGGAACTGCTTGACCAGGATGAAGCAATGAGAGGTGGTATTGAAGATCAGCACAGAGACACTGAACAGAGACAGAGAGGTAGAGGTAGGTAGGAAAAGAAAAAAAAACAGAGCACTGCTTATTACATGTCTTAGGTGATGACCTACAAGGTTGAGTCAAAAATTATCTGCACTCTGGCTGTAGTTAAATTTTTGAAAAGACAAATATATAATTTCTCCAAATAATGTCCTTGTTTTTCAACACATTTTGTCTATCTGTCAAAAAGCTTTCGTATTCCCTTATTATAAATGTTTTCGGCTGAGCTGCCACTAATGCACCGCTGTCTTTACTTCTTCAACAGAATTAAATCTTTTTCCCTGTGAGGGCTGCTTTCAGGGGAACAAACAGGGAACAGTCAGTTAGAGCAAGATCAGGATTATAGAGAGGATGCTTTAATACCACAAAAAGATTTAGCAAAGTGTCAACAGTGTGGGCAAAAGTGTGCTGACGTGTATTGATCATGATGCCCTTTGATACAGTCTTCTGTGTTTAATCCAAATTTTAGGCTTTGGCTCTTCAATAAGCATCTCACTGGTACTAGCACTGTTAATTGTTGATTTTTCTTTGCTAAATAAATTCCAATGAATTTGGAAGATCCCTGGAAGAACTTTTCCTTAGTCCGTGATTGAGTATGTTTTTGTTCCATACCCTGCCGTTTACTCTTAGTATTTTCCACAGGTCTTAGATATTCTTGCAATGGTAGACAGTGGAGCAAGCCAGCATTACCTGCCAGGACAAAAACTACATACAACAAACAATAAGTACATATAACCTTTAAAAATATCTAATAATTAAAGATAGTGTTATTTTATAAATTTCACATTTCAATGATCCAACCTACTAACCCTCCTCTCTATCTACCCATATGTGAAGTAAGACGAAGTAAAAGAGTTAAGAAATATATGTAAAAAATGGCACTGTTTGTCAGAGCGCATAGCCCTTGAACACCAGAGCATTTTAGCCATATTTATATTATTAATAATAATAATATGTGCCTTTTGTAAGTTCTGCATTTTTCTGGTCATTCCCATATTCTGTTGTTGTTTTAAAAGTAAGGATATGGAAGTAAGGATGGTTATACACGACATATTAACCCAAATGCAATGTCTGAAGCCTCCCCTGTCAGGCAGAACGTCCGTCCGTTTTTTTTGTTTTTGCTTGTTTTAATCGGTCCAGTGCTGTGTTGCTGCATAAATCCATGATGCTTGAGTTTTATTAATCTTGTTCGGTTTTAAAAAGAAGAACTGGTCACCATGTGAAACCATCAGTATGCCACCGTCAGTACGCTCAGGAGATTACACCGCTATCATGCTAAAGCTTCTTAACCTGTTTATTTTGATTGTATGAGAACAATGTACTGTCTGCTACTAGTTATTCGATCACGGATGGCATTGATCTTTCAAACAGGGTAGGTAAATATACTTGGGCTGCTGTCAATATACTTGCGAAGCAAGTATACTTAATGCAAAAACTTCTGTTTATGTTCCTCTGTAAGTTGTTTCGGTGCCTATCTTGCAGAAAAAAAAACATCACTGCACACTGCTCTTCTTTCCATGCAAATCTCAAGTGGGACATCCATTTTTGCTGGCATCACAGTTACAAATGAACTGATGCAACACCTTCACACCGGCACAGAAGTGACTGGGGAGACAATAGCCTTAAACAAAGCGCTGGTAGGATCAACAGAAGTTTTAACATAACAGGAGTCTGAATAATTTTTGACTCACCCTCGTATAATAAAAGCAACTAGTAATACAGACAGAAACTTACTGCTACTCCTTTCTACTAATAAGACTGAAACTTTTTAGTAGAAAGGATCCAGGATTAGCATTTGATGAGTGAAGATTTTTCAGGTATTATAAGGGGTAAAACTTTATAATTATACCATGCAGCACATTGATTTACAATTATTTTGATCCAGATACGGCAGTGTGCATGGGCGCACACCTTTCTCCATCAAGCTCACACATTCACAAAGGATTAACACTCTGCCTATAGTCCTGCTTCCTCAATCTAGGTCTTATACAGAGGCTAAACTTAAGGAAGAAGAGAATAAACACTTGCATCTAAAGAATTTCAGTATAATAGGATTTCAGCAAAGGAAACCCAGCAAAGCATGCTGGGACAACCTGGCATTTGTTGGTGAACTGAGAGCAAACTAATCACTCGCTGGAGCAAGAGGTCAAGCCATCCATCCATCCATCCATCCATCCAGAGCAAGTACTCTCCCACAGGCACCATTTATTTTGCCCATCCAGGACCTCCCGCTGCTTGAGGATGGGCCTAAGAGCCACTTGTCTCCTTGAGAAGGTTGTTGAAAAGTTAGGTGAGCCGTGACTGACCGGGTTATGTGTGTGCGGCATTGTTTTGAAGGCAGTGGAGACCGATTCCTGTGCACTCTGTTGGGTGTCTATAGAAACAGGAAGCCCTGTCCTGATTTTCCCAGAGTGAAATCAGTATTGGATATTACCATTCCGCCTGGCTACTTTGAGAAAGCATGCAGTTACGCAGGCAGACTTCACCTCTAAATACAGTACGTACTCTCTGAAGACCAGAAGAAACAGTTAAGATTATGTAGGCTACGCAAGAACAAGCAGATACATGCATGCAGACATGCACAATTAAAGAGTCTGGAAGGAAAGCCCATTATCTGGAGACGCCATGAATCATTTGTGCCTGTGCTCCTTAGTAAAAGAGCCAGGTTCCAAATTTAAGAGCCTCTATCTCACTTGACCACATCTTCACCCTCCTGCCCTTTCTCTAACAGGAAGAACTGCTGTTCCCAGCACCCGCGACTCCCTCCTTCTGTCTCCTAACAGAGTTTCGGGCTCAGCTGAACCGCAGTGACTGTGCATCTGCTGGGTCAGTGCACCGACGCGTCCTAACATGTCCCAACATCCCACACCACGCTGCTGCACTTGGCAAAAGAGAGAAATGCTACCATGGAGGCACGCAGGAGATTTAACACATCGTTAAATCTGTCCTCGATTACTACTCTTTCACTTCTGTGGAATGAGATGAATGGAGAGGAGAAGAAAGATGAGGCCAAGTGACAGTTTGAGAGTTAACTCATCCAATCTAGTGCACTTGCATTTACATAAGCGAGTACATCTGAAGATCTCCCCTCTCTCCCAGCCCTAAGGCTCAAGGACAATTGACACCAATTCTCCAGGCTTCTTACCTCCAAGGACCAGCAGAGTGTCCACAAAGGACTGCAGCAGGGGCACTAATGACCTGAACAGATGCTCCTCTTAATGGCTTTACCTTTCAATTCCAGCATCCCCTCTTTCACCCCTCGACACTGGGTCTTTCTCGCAAATCCTCAACTTACACCAACCAACACAAATTTAAACACTTTAAACACTAGACCAAAGAGTGCAGCAAAGCTATGCACTAAACACCCAAACTGAAAAGTGCAATAGCCATCAAACTAGGTGCACATGCAGTTAATCAGAAAGAATAGTATTTTTGGTTGCAGTCTTTATTGACTACAACTTACCGAAGATACTAACCCATGTTCATGCAAATGACTAACTAAATGCCACTGACTACTAGAGTCAATCCCCTTCTGACTAACTTTATCTTAGGGGCATTTTCCATATCCTTGACTTCTACTTACTGAAGATCTATAAAGCTGCTTTGAGACCATCAGTATGTTGGTTTACATACTATCTATGTTAGTGTATATATACACACACACACACACATACATACATACATACATACAGCATATATACATTGAATATAGAAAAAATACATACAAAGAAAACAAAAACAGCACAGTCAGTCGGTCTCCTCTCTCCTACACTTTATCCTGCCTCCCCCTTCGTTTCCTTGAATAAACAAAACATTTCACCTATTTGGTATAAAAATACAATGCCTGTCAGCTCAGATATACTGTCCACAGGAAGTTTAGCTCATCTTTAAAAAAAATTATAATAAATAAATAAATAATCCCCACCAAGCGGTCAGCCATGATATCTGGCAGCAGTGGGAGATTAGTATGTGCAATTGCCCAAAGGCAACTGCAGGGTGCACTCTAGGTGGGATGGGCCCTTCTTTTTTTCGTGGCAACCAGGATCACAGTTTAACTGCTGAACGTTTTTTTTATTACATCTGGATGACTATCATTTAACAGCTAACTTCCTCTTCTAGCACTCAAGTGACAGATTCCAGGCCTCTGCTGCTGCTTCTTATCTCTCATTTTATAATAAACTGGTTGCATAAAAAAGCCTTGATTTACATTTGCAACAGTAAAAGCAACAGTTCTATAAATCAAACAATATGGTTAAAGAGGCTACTAGATCAAAGCAAAACCCTAATTTCCTGATGCCCGAAGCCATGATGGTAAGTCCTCTAAAATAAACAGACTTGTTCACAATAAAGAAGTGTTTCAAGATTAGGTAGAATCCTTCAGTCTGTGCAGTAAAAGGACTTCAAGTTGAACACTTACCTGTCATGAGTTCGCATAAAATCCCATGATTTCTTTGTTCCATTCTGCAAAGAAACAAAAAAGCCAAAATGTAAACATTTTATGTGTAAAAATTAAAAACTAGATTATCGTATTTCAGAAAGAAATTCCTCATCATAAAAACTGCACGGTATAAAGAGGTTTATTATATTGGTGTTATATTGCTGTGCTCCATATACAGCGAAAATAAGAGTTTAGGACCAAGATAAAATATTTCTTTTTGTAAATAAAGTGTAAAAAAGATACATATACATGCAGCATATCGAAGTTCTCCTTGTAGAACAAACAAAAAAAGGAAAAACAGTTTGCATTTTGAAATAAAACACTTAAAATCAAGTCCTAATCAATCACATTACACAAAATGAGAAATGAAATTTATAATGAAAGTAAGAAATTGATTAAAATCCTACAAGGTTCAACCAAAAAGTTACCATTGCAAACAATCTTATAGCATGTTTTTACACTTGGTCTTTTTTAAGGTGATTTCACATAAAACTCTTTTTAAAACTGGACTTGAAAAGGAACTAGCTGCCAGTGACCTCAGTGCTGCTGGTGTTCACAACACAAGAAGGGAAACTTTTTGGATATTTTAGCATTGATGTGATCTCAGACCATTTCCTGTTCACTTAACTTATTTTCCATAGTATAACAGCTGTGCACCACAGAATTATGGATAGAGTCGTTGAAAATCGTAGCTGTACATCATGCCCTCACTTGGCTATGGAAGTGATAAACCATTATGCTTCTTGCCACAGATCTGCTGACTGTTTTGCTATTATGACTGAGTGGAGTAGATAAATACATATGTATTTTATTTAAAAGAACACAGGAAATAAAAGAGGACATACAATTTGTATGTCACATAGTTACTATTATTCCAACAACTACTGTTGCTGTCACTGGCACATTGCTATTGTTTATGATGTCTATGTAAGTTGATCTTAGCTTACTATATTACTAATGCCACAGTGCCTCTATTAGTCATGTTCCTTTCCTACACTAATAAATTTGTTGAGGACGCTTTAATTTCTAATAATTAAATTAAAATATCATGTGAAAGTAAGTTTTTATGTATTTAAACTGAATTCATAAAGTGACATATATTCTAGTTTTAATACAGGTAAAGTAAAATATTTCAAGTCTGCTTTTGGTTTAGTTTCGATGATTATGGCTTACAGCTTTCGAAAACCCAATATCTCAAAAGAAATGTCCAACTTAAAGTATGATAATTTATGCACTTAATACTGTGTCAGGGCTTCTGTAAAGTACGAATGACTGCATCAGTGCAGTATGGCATGGAGATGATCAGCCTGTGGCACTGCTAAGGTGCTATTAAACACCAGGTTGCTTTGATAGAAGGAATGGGGTTCATCTGTGTTAGGGCAAAAAATGCTGAGTCAATGATCTGAGATCACTTGAGATCACACAATGTTTTTACACTCACTTGATTTTTGTTGTTAATTTAAGTGCGCCAAGTGCTTTGCCTCAATCTGCGCCATATGAAAATACTTTAAATGAACTCAGACCCACCAAAACTCAGACTGAAAAGAGCAACAGATGCCTTGTATAATACCCAAAGTAGCTAAATAAAATAAGCCAAAGACACATGCGGGCAAAAGACTAGTTAAGATAACAAGAACAGCCAGTGAATATTAGTCTCAAAAGCACAACTGTGTATGTAAACACCCTCAATCCATGTTAAAAATTGTCATTAGATATGATTTGAGAGTCAATGATGTAGCTACATCATGAAAAGGAGTATTTAGTGATAACTGTGTTTGCCCAACAAGCCTTAGATTTTGTATGGAATTAAAGTAAACGTGCATGATGCACTATTTCTGGTTAGAGCTGGTGTTTTAAACTGGAAATTTATTAAGTGCTAAACTCTTAAAATTTTAAAATAAATATATAAAAACTAAACTTCATTTTGCATTTACTGTGTGTGTAAAGTTTCTTAGTCTAGTTTAGTAAAACTGTCAGAAGAATCCTAATACATTCGTCAGTGGTATACGGATTCATTACACTGAATGTTTTAAAAAGACACCATGATCACTCTTACTTTCAGTCTAATGTAGCAACCTCATTCTGACAGGCACAATCATTTTAATGCCTTGAGATATGAATTGAGCAAACATGCAACCCACAAGAACAGACATGCATGTAAAACTCTGCAATAAATACTTCTGAGCTGATGACCATATATACTGTATAGTTTGTGTATTTCAATATTCTCGTGGCAGTGTGTGCACAAATCGTAGCTTCTGCAAACACACAAGTTGCATGATGTCAGTCACAACAGTGTAAGGCAGAAGCACCGTTAACTGACATGAGACTACTATGTATTTTATTTGTTAATTAAATAAAAGAAAGATTACCTGATGACCTATCGGATTGCCTGATTGTAAAGTTTTATAATATGATGTAAACTTTCCCATGCCTCTATGCCCATAAAACAATCTCCTCATTGTGCTTCGTGATTCCTTACAGGGTAACACTTCCTATAGACCATATTCAAATAAATATACATACGAACACTCATCTGTCCATCTCCAGTGCTGTATATATTAATCAATGTATTTCTAATTAACAGCTAACCAACTGCTCCAGTAGTTGAATCCAAAATAGCGTAAAATGGAAAGCTAGTGCTTGTAGGATGTACCGTGTTCAGGGTTAAAGTGGGATTTGGGATCCAGCCTTGTGATAGAAGCTAATTACTGTTGTAGCTCATGTTCAAAGGCAATTCTTTTTTTGCTAAAAAGCACTTTTGTGCCTGGTTTTAAATGTGGGTTTTGTCACTTGGACAGGGATTGAGACGTCAGGTACGAAGGGTTTATAAGTGTATAAGATTGAACAAATTGTACCGCAAGCACAGAGACAGTACTCAGGATTTACTGCATGGTCTAATGTATTGGAAGTACAAGTAGTAAGTAGAGTAGAAGTGATTATACTTGATAGACCAGTATGTAAGTATGAAATAAAATATGACGCAAATAAACATCAGTTAAACGTCAGTGATTTTCAGTTTTTCTGTACGCAATTTCTGCTCTGTATTAGTCAGTGAAACTGTGCTGAGATAACTAATAATAATTACAGAATACGCATGTCAATTTGTTTACAAACAAATAAACAGAAACTTTACATTGACTAAAATAGCTTTATTTTTTACAATGCACAAATGAGGTGGACCACAAAATTAACCCCACTCACTCACTTGTGGGGCTCATCTGTTGGGTTGGCAAAAAATGCTGAGTCACTGAACTGTGACCACTTGGAATATGGATCACTTTATTTCAGTCCATTTAAGTGCACCAAGTGCTTTCCCTCCTTAATCTGTACCATATGTGAAGTACTTCTAAAGAACTCAGGCACGCTAAAACTCAGACCATCCAAAAAATACCTCCATTCCATGTAAAACATACTTATTAAAATATGATGTGAGGATTAATGATGCAGATACATCATAATAAGAAGCATTTAGTGACGGTTGTGTATGTCTGACAAGCCAAAGACTTTTGTGTGGAAAATCTATCAATTTATCTGTCTAAAAAAAATAAAAAGCGGAAGCAATTATTCCCAATACTATTAAACTTACTACTACTATTATTATTATTATTATTATTATTATTATCATGTTTCATTCAACTTTATTCTGTAAGACTGTGTATGCTCAGCTTGTATTCTAAGGTGTGGGTTTTAAATGTGTACAAAAAAAGTCACTGTAATATAAGCATTATTGTCTGTGGATTATTTTACTTTTTAGTATTATGGGCTTATTCTGTTACAGTCCTTCATTTTAGATTGATATACATACCTATGGTATAGTGTATGTTTCCAAATGTTTTTAGAATCAAATACTAGTTAATTATATATATGTGCTTGATAATTCCACTCCAGACACAAACACAATACACACACACAGTATATACACACACTATATACACCCAGAGATCACTGAAGTCATTAATTATCACATAGTTTGACTCCTTTTTTAAAACCCAATAATAACTGAAATCACCCAAACAACCCTGATCAAAAGTTTACCCCTAAAAAAAAAAAGTTTATTCCTGAATGTTTGGCCACAATATAAACATGCAGGTTGACAAACACAGGTTTAAATAGCTATTAAAGGGAAGTTTCCACACTGGTGATTAATTATAATTGTAATTAGTGTCTGTGCATAAATAGTCAGTAAGTTTCTCAGCCCATGAGGTACGCCAGACAAAACCAAGACAAACCTCGCAGCTTCTGGAGCAGAGTATGGAGTGTTGAGACAAAAATTCTACTTTACAGTCACAACCATAAACTCTATGTTTATGGTGAAAAGTAAACCATCACCACTATAAAGCATGGTGGTGGATCTCTTATGTTTTAGAGCTGTGTGAGCTCCAGTGGAACAGGGAAGTCAAAATTAATGGGAAGTTGAATGCAGCATGTTATTAGAAAATACTGGCACACAATTTGCATTTTACAGCACAAAAGTTGCACATGGATGTTCTTAGATGTTTCAACATGACAATGATCCAAGGCACAAGGTCAAGTTGACCCCCCTTTCCTAATGGCTACAGCAGACAGAGGTGAAGATTATGGAGTGGTCATCTCAGTCTCCTGACCTCAATATCATTAAGCCACTTTCGGGTCTCAAACATTCAGTTCATGCAAGACACCCAAAAATTTACAGGAACTGGAGGCATTTTGCCAAAAAGCATGGGCAGGTATACCACCTGAGAGAATTATGATGTGAATTCTTCACATTTATTACTAAAGACTGCATGCCATCATTGATGCAAAAGGGGGCAAGACACAATATTAAGAACTAAAGTTATGCAAATTTTTGGACAGGAATTGTTCCACATTTTCTTTTGTCATGTTTGGTTTGATGATTGTGCCATTCTGTTATGCCTCACATATGAACAGGAGCCCTATAAGAAATCAGGCTTCTCACTCATGTTTTCTTTTAAAAAAATTTTTTACACATACTGTATTGCACATTGTCCCAAGGAATGCAAACTTTTAAGGCATAAATGTACGTGTGTGTGTGTGCGTGTGTGTGTGTGTGTATACTGCAAGTGTACACCTTTAAATTCAATGTTAGGTTTAGTGATTTATTCTCTACATTCTAGAACAATACTGTTGTTTTTCCCCCCAAAACTATTAAATAACTCATATAGTATTATGTAATTAAGAAACAACAACATCATTCAATTGTTATTTTAAGACACAAAGGTCGGCTGATTATTGCATATTTTGGATGCCTTCAGCATTGTTTTACAGTGTAGAAAGAAATAAAAGTCAGGAAATACCATGGAATAAGAAGGCGTGTTAAATTTTTTGGATTTAATTCAAGTACAAAAGCTGAAAAGAAGCACTGAGAAGGGATGGTGAAGCTTCATAAATAATACTGTTTAGAATTTAAAGTATTAATCAATTAGTGCATAACTATTTTACCATATTTAATATACTAACTATCATAGTACAAAAAAAGTAAATGTGCTGCACATGCAAAGCACTTCAGCACTTTAACAACAAGTTTGTGGTTAAGGACACGCATTTTTCCTTAGAACACTACTACATTAAGGGATCATCATCCTTATCACTGACTTCATCTTGGCCTCTGTTCATACGGGTTTGTTATAGCAGGAGTTTCACTTCAAACAAAGAGCTGCCCTTTACTTTTCTTTGCAAGAGGACTTCTGTGTCCTCTTGCCTCACTGCCGCACACGTTTGTCTTGAGCGTTTTATTTATGAATGTACACAATTAATTGCCTGATTAAAAATTATATAAGAAAGTTAGTCATATAATTGATTATATTAATGTAGCGATGACAATATTCCAAACTGTTGGACCCTGAATGGATAATGATTAAATAATAAAGGAACAACTCTTCAGTAGAACCTATTTTATTGAGTCTGAGATAGATTATTATCCAGATGTTACAGCAGCACGTGTGGGAATCAAAACCCCGCACAAATCCTCAAGTTCTCATACACAAGATCCATAAATGGGGATAAGAAAACATGCATGGTAGCCTGGTCAAAACCACATTTGCTTAATAGTGCTAAATACATTACATACTAATTGTAAAAACAAAAACAGGAAACTCTGCTAAAACAAGTATAAGACAGTGGGAAACAAATCACAAGTCTAGGTACCAACAACTAGTATACCTCACTGTTTTATCTAGGTTAAAAAAAAACAGACACGTATTGTATGTTCATAAATCAACAGTTTGCACTGTTGGACTACATATATCACTCTGGCATAATACTGCATATTATAGTGAATATTTCTGAATCCTTATGCCACACTGTGCAGGTTACAACCTGGCTGACGGTAAATCACTTTATACTAGGTGGATTAATTAGCCTGACTAGTGAGCGTCTCTCAACATCAACATCTGTGCACGTGTTTACTGTTTACTATAACACTGTGAACACGTGTGTGCGTAAAAAAACTTTTATTTTGTGTTTGTATGCGTGTGTGTACAGCACACATGTACTGCTTATTATAACACGTGTGCGCGTGCCTATAAAGCGAAAGTAAGTCTCATTGGAGAGGTTAAAGATTTATTTTCTCTCCCTCTGTATCAGCCTGTTGTTATGTGTGTGCGCACGTCATTTGACACCGTGCCCCTTCACACACACACCCCTCCTCTCGCCTTCACACACACACTCGCTCTTTCTCTCTCTAATGGAAACACTGCTCTGTCAAAATTCTTTTCAAAGGTAAAGTGCAGGTTAATTAGTTTTATTTTTACTTTACAGCAGTAATCCCAAAATCAAACTTTTGATTTTGTTTTGAAATACGAGCCCACTTCAATTTATGCTCGTAATCCAAGGTTCCACTGTAATTGGAACGCTTATCCACCAGGGAGTACAATTCCTTGATCCACAAATCAAATAGAGCCCTCGATCAGGAGTTTGAGAGAAATTGGGGATTCAGCCTTATGTTAGAAGCGAGCAGTTGGTGTAATAAACTATTGTTAGAACACATGGGACAGAGTGATACATATAGTTAAATGTCCCTGTGCTGCCACCACTGTTACAGTGTTACCGTTCAAAAGAAGAAAATTCCAATAAGTAATATAAAAAATGTATGTGTTTAAAAAAACATCAATTTGAGATCATTGTTAATATGATATTCAATATTTAATAAGCAAGGATTAATATTTTAGAAAATAGCACTGTCATTATTGTCACAGCTCTGCAAGTAGGTGGCAAGCAAGCAAGTCTTAAAGCTCGGACAGAAAGAGAGACGGAGTAGAGAGAGAGAGAGATGTGTGTGTGTTTATTTTTCTTAATGCCGAGAAATATCGTTCCACTTCATCCTCTCATCAAAGTTTTAAACACTGTCACCTGCTTTGACACGAGAGAGAAGGCGAAAAGAGAGCCCGTATAATGAGCATCCAGCTGTGCTGTAAAGTGGTATTGGTGCAATAGTATTGGAATCATTTTATGACTACAAGTAGATGAGTGCAGTATCAGACAGATACTGGATACTGAAATACAGTGGCCTAAATTACATAGTAAACAGGCTACTTTCTTTAAAGCTAACTCTTTAAAGAATTATGGAAAGTAAAAACAATGCTCCATGCATCCAGAAAAACTGTATGCAAGGAACACCAGAGAAAGAGGATTTGAGGGTTATACCCGAATCAGCAATTATAGTTCTGCAATTAAATATCTGGCAAACAAGTGATGCATTTAACTACAACTGTAAATGCAAGTGGTGCATTTTTGTAAGGGTCATAATAGTCTATAAAACACAACAGACAGCTGGACTGAGGGAAAAATGGCTGGATTGGTTAGTAATGGCTAGGTGGCTGGCAGGCCAACAGGATAACTCTAGCACAGGCATCACTAAATGGCCTACTGCCGTTCGGACTCAGTAACAGTTCTATTCAGACCCTAATGCTTTTTTTGATGAATGAAAATAATTAATATGCCAGTAATCTAGCGCCGCTTTCCCTGGAGGAAGGCACGGCTATACGTTTCACTCAACAGAACCAATCATTGCGATAGTTTACTGGGTATACACAATGTAAAAGGAAAGTAGACTATGAACCTTCAAAGATGAATGGACAGATCAATAATATGTTTCTTCCAGCGGGAAGTTTAAAACCGTAGCGATGATGAAAAGCTTCAATGTGAAGCGCCACTATCAGACAAAACACCAGCCATTAGAGCAAACGTATCCGCAACAGTCTGTGAAATATTTGAATTGTGAGCCCGGTATAACAGATCAACCAAAGTTCTTCCACATTCATGTACAGCCCAGCAGCATACAAATAAAGATGCACTAAAAGACTGATTAAAGATTTTAATTGAGCTTGTATTTTATACAAATAGGAAATAGACAAGTCCATCAAAGTCCATCCACATATTAAATGTAGTTCCTGGAAATTGTCTTAATATATTGCTGAAATGCTATGGAAGTTGCCATTTAATCGCTTTTTTTATAGACTTAAAATAAGTCCATGTATAAAGATCTCTGAATCCTAACATAAACATGAAATTCGGACCTATATATACTGGCTAGACCTTAAATTGTAATTCAGTATCCCTGCTTGGGCAAAACATCTCTTAGAACATGGACAAAAAACGGACGTTTTTGTTATTTAAAATAATGCAGCCCCTCATCCTGGTCTAACACCCTGAGCACGACCTACTCAATAAGAGTGGCAGGAGAGCTCAGTTAATAAGTGGCAAATCTCCATTAAGGGAAACGTTCATGCTTAACCTGAGGCACTGGACTAAAACAACAGTGCGCAGAGAGTGACTCCGCATGCAGCTTCGGTAAGCGAAGCGCGGCCAGCGAGGCCCACAGGGTCAGTGACGCTCGTGCTCCTAACACAAATTTTGGCTCCAAAGCTAACGCTTTTGGAGGGAACATTTGCATAATTCTGTCACTTGTTTACAAATAGTCTCGTTTAACATAGACCCCAAGTCCCTCAAAGAAAGCTTCAGGAGAGCTGTGATGTTTTATACTGAGGAAAACTCTCCAATTAAAAAGGTTCAATTATAGGTACAAACTGTGATTTTCAGTAATTAAAACACATTTCTCTAACCGTATTATGCAGTGGTGTTCTTTTTTTTAAGGTGTTAAATCACAACACGCATATAAAAATAGCATGCACACCTTTTGCTTGTGCTAATTTCCAGTCACCTTAGATGCTGAAAGGAATCAAGAATTATAATAAAGGCCTGTTGTAATGCACGCCAGGGCAGAGGTGTTTACCCCGTTCCTCAATACTTCAAAGTAAGCCACACATTTTTGTGTAGGCGTGAAATCCATCATTTCTTCCCATTGGGCAAGGTGAGTGGGGATAAAAACGACGCATCACTGGCAAGTGTGTACTTGAATGCATAGTTGTGGAGGTGGAAATTGGCTTGTTTAGATACGGGAGAGCAATACAAGATGATTGGGAAGCTTCCAATCGGGCATCTCTTGGTCTGTGGTCCACACGCCAACCCACAGACATACCGTAGTCATACGTGCATACAAAGCAAAGGTCTTTTGTAATTTATTTAGGCAGTTCTGTACCCGGAAATACATGGCTGCTCTTTATAGGCATTCGGGATCAAATTACACAAAAGCCAAAACTATTACTTCCCTCTAACCCTGATGCTCGTGACATCTGACCAGAGCAGACTCACTAGAAGGAAAGACATACAAGTTCATACAAAGCTGGTACATCCGTAGCGTGAAGGCATGGTGCTGACACGACACGCCCGGAAAGTGCAAGTGATGCACAGGCCGTCATCCAGCCGCATGCTCTTACAAGAAAAGCACAATCTGACTCAAGCCTTAAGGCTGGAAAAAACTGTTTTAAAGTGGAACCTTAGGTTTACAGGGCTCCTCTGTAATTACTGCAATAAGATCTTGCTGCATCATCAAACAATACAAGAGCCCATTCCAAGTACTTTCGCCTTGGGCCAGTGTCAAACAAATACTTTTACTCTAAGCCCTCATCAACTCGTTTGAGATCACTTCACGTGACAACAAATGCTACTGTACTAAACATGCATTTGTGACTTAACGCTACCTTCATTTGAGTCTCTGGGAAAATGAGAACATTACACTTCAGCATACTGTAACAGGGCATCACAGTAGGACAATTGTTATTATTATGTTATTCAGTTATTTATGTTTTCAAAATGTCTAGAAATAAAGAAGAGATAGCAAATAATGATATATAAACCCGGAAGGGTTTTGTTCACTTGGAAAGTATGCTGTTTAGTTTTTTTCCCCACAGGTTTAAAATATACAGTGGAACCTTGGATTACGAGCCCGTTCCAGAAGCGGGCTTATATTTCAAAACACTGGTAAATCAAATAGAATTTTCCCATAAGAAATAATGGAAACTCAAATTATTTATTTCACAGCCCCAAAAAATAAATATCTAAAAACAATTAATACAAAATATAAAGTAAAAATAAAACAAATTAACCTGCACTTTACCTTTAGAAAAAAGGTAAAGTGCAGCGTCCTGCGAGAACGTGACAATATCCTTGCGTTATTGGCATAATGGAGTGTAAGGGAGAATTAAGGATAGAAGATGCGCCTCTGACATTTAAATCGTTGGTGTGGCAACATTTTGGATTTCTTGTGGAAATAAGAAACGGCGAAAAAATGACAGACAAGACAAAGACAATTTGCAAACACTGTAAGAAATTAATACCGTACACCTCTGCTAACACAAGCACTATGCAAAATCATTAAAAAAACAACCACAGCTTGTTACTAAAAGCTGCTCCTGTTAAGAAAAAGGGAAGCAATTCAGTTCGCATGAAAGGGCAAACAACCATAACAAATGCCCTTGCAGCTAAACTTCCACCATCCAATGCAGGAGTGCAAGGTAAACGTTGTACAGGCTCTGAAAGAGGCAGAAACCATCGCCATAACTACTGACGATTAGACTTCTACAGTCGTGGCAAAACGTTTTAAGAATGACACACATATTAGTTTTCACAAAGTTTGCTGCTAAACTGTGTTTCAGTTGTTTCTGTGATGTACTGAAATATAATTACAAGCACTTCAAAGGCTTTTATCGACAATTACATGACATTTATGCAAAGAGTCAGTATTTGCAGTGTTGGCCCTTCTTTTTCAGTACCTCAGTAAACCTTCAGTAAAGTTTACAAATAAGAAATAAATATGAATAAAAGAAATACGATAGAAAATTGAATAGAAAAATTAAATTAAACTAGGAAAAATAGAACTAAAAATAAAAATAGAAATGTGCTAGGAAAAATTGAACTAAAAATAAAAATAGAAATATGATGTACATAAAAATAGAATATACTGTACAAATTGAAATATACTGTACTGGGTGTGCAAATATGCATAGAACAAAGTGTAGTGTAGTGTAGTTGTGAAGGTAGGTGTGCAAAGTTATTAATCACTTCTTGGAGTTTGTCAGAATTAGGGTTTTTGTTTGTCCACCCGCCTCTTGAGGATTGACCACAAGTTCTCAATGGGATTAAGATCTGGGGAGTTCCCAGGCCATGGACCCAAAATTTCAACGTTTTGGTCCCCGAGCCACTTAGTTATCACTTTTGATTTGATTGTGCTCCATCGTCCTGGAAAATGCATTGTTCTTCACCAAACTGTTGTTGGATTGTTGGAAGATGTAGCTGTTGGAGGATGTTTTGGTACCATTCTTTATTCATGGCTGTGTTTTTGGGCAAAATTGTGAGTAAGCCCACTCCCTTGGATGAGAAGCAACCCCACACATGAATGGTCTCAGGATGCTTTACTGTTGGCATGACACAGGACTGGTGGGAGCGCTCACCTTTTCTTCTCCGGACAAGCCTTTTTCCAGATGCCCCAAACATGATCCTATAAATTGTTGATTTAGGTGCAATCTTCGTAGCCACAATATCCTTGCCTGTGAAGCAATTTTTATGCAACACAATGATGACTGCAATTTCCAATATTTATGTAATTCTCAAAAGTTTTGGCCACGACTGTAGGTGTACGCAGAGCAAGGCCTATATCAGAATTACAGCCTATTATCAACAGTAATTGCACGTTAAGGGATATTTGTGTTGTTTATTATTTATTTTTATTTATACTATTAATTTCATTGTGCAATTAATTGCCTGTCAGTTTGTGGCAAAATATTTTGCAGTGTTTACATGTTATTAATGCATATTATTCATCAAAATAGAAGTTTTATTTCATAAAGCTGATTTCAAAATGGACAAGAATTTTTTTTTCATTTTTCAGTTAAATAAAAGCCTATTTTTGCTATATATTTAAACATTGAGGATTTCTTTAAAAAAAATGTCTAAAAGTCTCGTCTCGTGGAAAAAGCGTCTCATTACACCCCTAATAAACAGTATACGCGTGCACAGATGTTGATTATACCAGTAAGAGACGCGCACCCACAATTC
The DNA here is from genome assembly GCF_024256425.1 of Clarias gariepinus. Lineage (NCBI taxonomy): Eukaryota > Metazoa > Chordata > Actinopteri > Siluriformes > Clariidae > Clarias > Clarias gariepinus. The sequence continues at coordinate 7,969,237 of NC_071126.1, read as the reverse complement.
CGCAAGAGAGAGAAAGATCGTTGGCACAGTTGTGATCACTCGGCGTCAAAACATGAAGTGCATGCTTGATGCATGATACTTGGTACTCGTTAACCAAGACTTATTCGTTTTCCCAAGTCAAAATTTATTGAAAATCTTTGCGGAACACTCGCAAACCGCGTTTCTTGTAATCCGAGGTTTCACTGTACTTGCGGTGGTAGGGAGTGAGGTTGGCGTGAAAGTGGTCTACAAACAAAAAAAAATACATATGACCTTTAACACAAAATTTTTATTTTTTAATGTTTCTATTAATTTCACATTCCAGGAATCAGACCCACAAACGCTCCTCTCCATCTATCCATATGTGAAGAGTAAGACAAAGTAAAAAATAAATTAAATTAAGAAGTAAATTTTTGGTGAACAAAGATTGCACTGTTTGTCAGATCACATAGCCTTTAAAAAAAACAGCATTTTTAGCCATTTTTTAGTTTCATTAATATGCTTTAATAAATATAAATATATATATATATATATATATATATATATATATGTGGGTCAGTATTGTGCAATGTAGAGCGATATATCCGTTTTTCAGCACAACCTAGGCAATATGACAAATTAAACTTTCATTTTAACCAACGGGAGTGAGGAAAAAAACATTTTAAAAATGGGTCCAATAAGCAAAGAAATAGGACAGATTCATAAGATCGCATGTCTTTATGGTTATTTTCAGTCATTTTTGTAACCCAATAATACTAAAATTCTCATTTTGGCCAACAAGATTTGCCATCAATATCCTTTGGCGGCCGGCCCAAAGATACTCTATTTTGTGGGAAACACTGCTGTTGGCTGATCAAAACTTATTGTACAGCATAACTGTATGTAAAAAAAATAATGAAGTAAAATTATTAGAAGCAGTTACAGAAAAATCCTACACTTTTTACAGAACCACTTGTTAAAAAAAAACAGATTTTTTTCTGATAATCTTTTTAAGCAGGTACGGGTTTAAAAAAGAAAAGAATCTGAGCCAGTGTACTACAAAACTCAAAATCTAGCCACTTTAATGTGAATAACATGATATTGGTCTCACTTCTGAGGAACCCATGCTAAGGGGCACCAGCCTACAATGGTCTGCTGAAGCACTGGTTTCTTTTATAGGCTTATGCAGAAGAGGAACTGTGCATGGTGCATGCGCAGATGGCAGGGCTCCTCATTGTCAGGAGCACTCGCTAGGTAAGTGTGAAAAGCCCTTTGAGACCCTGGGAAATCTCCAAGGACATTGATTACGATCGAATTAGAGATTAGAAGGCCAAGAGGAGGGGGAGATAAAGCCTCAAAATTAATGTTCTTCCCCAGGCCTTACTTGCAATAAAGGATCAGAAGTAAAAAGGGGGTGGTGAGGTAGGCCTTGTACTTTTGGATGCTTAAAGTCTAATTACCATCAACTCCCAGTTTATAATGCTATGAACCCAGCAGCTGTCATGAATTCAATTGCCAGCATGCTGCCGTTTACAATCGGGGCCTTTAATTCCCACCATGTGCTGTACAACTTCTCAGGATTTAAAGCCTTCATCACACTCCATCCCCACCAGGCAATCACACTCAGCCAGCATTAGAAATGAGTATTCATGGGGATAGAGATGCTAACAGAGTGTGTGGCTGAAGAGTGCAGGTGGCAATTAAACCCCTGCAGACATTACACATGAGAGGAAAGATGGAGGTGCTGATGTGTTCAAAGCACCAACAAGAAAAAACACTGCTGGATTGCCTCAGAATTTTTAAACGGAACAGATGATAGTCCTCAGGCCAACACTGCATGATTATCAGTTGGAAGCCTGGACAATGGCTGGGAGTTATACCACGAGTCAAGTGAACAAGTATGATGCATTTAACCATATTGTGGATATAATGACAAGTTAAAAAACATCAGAAGTCTCAGCATGAGTCAAATTAAACATGAAATTAGGCTTAAATAATCAGCAGAATTACAGTTTAAAAATGAATTACTGCCACTTTACAGTAATGATGCATGCAGATTATTATTGCTGGACAAAAAGCATCCAACAGAAACCAGTAATCAGTCAACAACAAGTTCATGTAAAACTTTACATATCATTTTCTTTGTGATCATAGTTAGAAGGTTTTTCGCGTGCTCATTTGCTCTCATCTGCATCCGGTGCTGGTCACTGCAGATGTTCACTGCTGGTCACTGCTGAGTTTTCCGGATTGATGCACCTCCTAACTGCACAGGTGGTAATGTTATTAGGTCTCCCTCTACTTCTCCACCTAAAATGGTTAAAATGCTCCTTTTTTCTGTCTATTATTGAGAATTTACTGGAGATCAACATTCATGTTATTTTAGGACCAAGGCCATAAATAGAGGGAAAAAACAATGACATTACTACAGCCTAACATGAGGTAAGTGGTTTTCTTATACCAGTAAATTAAATAGTACTAGTTTAGTATAAATTAATAGTGCTGGTTCTATATAGATTAAATAAGTACCAGTTTAATAGATTTTAAATAGTACCTGTTGAGTATAGATTAAATAAGTACCAGTTTAATAGATTTTAAATAATACCTGTTTAGTATAGATTAAATAAGTACCAGTTTAATAAATATGAAATAGTACCTGTTTAGTATAGATTAAATAAGTACAAGTTTAATAAATATTAAATAGTACCTGTTTAGTATAGATTAAACAAGGGCCAGTTTAATAAATATGAAATAGTACCTGTTTAGTATAGATTAAATAAGTACAAGTTTAATAAATATTAAATAGTACCTGTTTAGTATAGATTAAATAAGTACCAGTTTAATAAATATGAAATAGTATCTGTTTAGTATGGATAAAAGAAGTACCAGTTTAATAAATATGAAATAGTACCTGTTTAGTATAGATTAAATAAGTACAAGTTTAATAAATATTAAATAATACCTGTTTAGTATAGATTAAATAAGTACCAGTTTAATAAATATGAAATAGTACCTGTTTAGTATAGATTAAATAAGTACAAGTTTAATAAATATTAAATAGTACCTGTTTAGTGTAGATTAAACAAGGGCCAGTTTAATAAATATGAAATAGTACCTGTTTAGTATAGATTAAATAAGTACAAGTTTAATAAATATTAAATAGTACCTGTTTAGTATAGATTAAACAAGGGCCAGTTTAATAAATATGAAATAGTACCTGTTTAGTATAGATTAAATAAGGACCAGTTTAATAAATATGAAATAGTACCTGTTTAGTATAGAATAAACAAGGGCCAGTTTAATAAATATGAAATAGTACCTGTTTAGTATAGATTAAATAAGTACAAGTTTAATAAATATTAAATAGTACCTGTTTAGTATAGATTAAACAACGGCCAGTTTGGTGTAATAAATTAAATAGAACCTGATCAGTGAAGATTAAATAAATGCAGATTTAGTAGAGATTAAATAATACCTGTTTAGTGTATATTACATAAGTACAAGTTTAGAAAATATTAAATAAGTGCTGGTTTAGTAAAGATAAAATAATACCTGTTTATTGTAAATTAAGTAGTACCAGTTTAGTATAGACAAGTAGTACTTGTTTTGTATAGACTAAATAAGTGCTGGTTTTGTATAGATTAAATAGTACCCATTTAGTATACTGTAGATGGATAGAAAATAGATGGTTATATACAGACTAATGATATATTATAAATATGACCAACAATTTTAACACTTTCAATCTGAAAAAGAAATGGATTACATAAACTATTTATATATATGCATATCATCCTGGTTTTAAAATTATGATTTTTATTTTATTATTAGGCAAAAACTAAAGTAAAAAGAAATAATAAAAAGAGAGTTAAGCCAACATTTTAAATTTTGATGTCTTTATCTTTTTATACGGTCATCACCTGGATCATTAAAAATATTGTGATTTGAATTTGATAGTCCACCCTTACAATGTGAAATGTCCATGAGCAAATCTGAGTAGACCACTAAAGATGTTTTATTGGACATCCTGACATACAGTCAGCAAGTGACTATGTCTCTTCCTGAGCAACTGCACATTTCCAGACAGCCGCAACAACAACAGCACACACCAACTCACTTGTGTACGCAGGTTAATGGCAGCCTGTGCACTGCTTCAGCATAAACAGTCCAGATCACCAAGGTAAACAATACCACTTTAATTACATCAAGTAGCAACCGGTGTAACAGAACCCGACAGCTATCAGACAAACCTCTCGCTGTATAAACAACCCGAGCGCAAGCTGCCATTACAAACACATGTACTCAGTGTAGAAATTAATGAGCACTAAAGTACAGAACAGAGAGGAGGTTACCAAATGAGGGAAAAACATCTAATTTATTTCTAAAACAAAATAAGTGTGTGTACTTGTAAATTATATAGGGAGGCTGAGAAGAGCTTAAAAGGGCTTTGTGGGTTTAAAACCTCAACTCTTGCGCACCACAGAACAGAATCAGGAATAAAAGACGTAAGAACAGAAGAGAGCAGAGGGAGTTCAATCTGTGTCCATCTGCTGTCTTCACCACCACACCCCCTAAACACATCCACTCTCCTTCTACACCATTCTACAGGTGCAAGTGCTGAAATTTAGTCTTTATCCTTTAACCTTTGTACACAGCATTGTGCAAACCAAAAGCTTATGGCTCTTACCAGAATTATCAGTTCCTTCCGTTTTTTTATAAATATTAAAAAAAAAAAAAAATCTTTAAATGCATCTAAGGAATGACAACTGTACTTTATATTATCACGTGAGTGATTTATGAAGTCTTTCAGAGCCCTTAAAAATCATTGTTCCCATGAACAATCCATAATCTCACAGGGAAGTGATACACAGGACATAAATACAATGCCATGAGTGGCGACTGAGAACGCCCGGCTACAGGGCCGAAGCTACTCCGCACAGTGGGAAAATGTTCTCGAACTAGTTGCCACCCAGCTCTCACCATTATATAGCTCATAGATCTTAGACAGGCTAAGGAAGCAGATTGAAGTTACCATCAAACCAAGGCCAAACAATGTTGGGAAATAGACATTGACATTGCTTTTTTATTTACTGACTGCCATAAAATAAAATGGGTGGTGGTGCTACGACGCTGGCAACACGTTCCGCCTGCAAATCCCACGAGGGATCTGGAGTAATATCTAGGCTAGAATATGCTAGAAAAGATGGCTACTACGAATGATAAAGCAGAACACACACAATATAAAAATGTCAGACGCTAGTCCATGCCTTAATGAGCAGTCTGCTGGAGCAACAGAACCACAAAGCAGTTCTGCATCTTCTCTCCTTCACCACTGCTGATTAGTTGAGTGTCAACAAAAGAGCGCACGCCATATCAGACGAGGTCAAAGGACATCACTGACCTCACTGACCACCTGTGCATCAGCTCTCTCTAGGATGACCTTAACAAGGCATCTGGCATCTCAGAATATCATTCACTCAGAGATCCTCTTTAGCTGCAACATACTACGTTTTTTTCTGTCATAACTGAAGATGCATGTACTTGCTGAAATGTAATGTTTTCAGAATGGAATCTGTTTTGGGTTAAAAAAACTTACTTATTCCATCCATATTTGGTTTCGATATTTTAATCTCATTTGTCCTTTTTTACAAACATCTGGCCTTTACAAACACCCAACGATCCGGTGCTTGATCAATGGCCATGACACATGTTTCCTTGTCTTCCTTACCCTTTGCTCACTCCAGCGTGCCTGCCCCCATTGTCCTTCATCTGTTCCTCCCCACCCGATCAACACCGATGTCCATCCACCAGCCCCTGTCTTAATCCACCACCTCCTCCCACCTCTGAACAACATGCTCTCTTTGATACCCCTCCTGTCTGGCTCAGACCCCTGTGGCTAAAGCAGCAGGCTGGCAGCTGGAGCAGTTGACCATGTTGGCTCAGCTGCTAGCTTGCGAGTGAATCCCAGGTTCGCATGAGATTCACCAGGAGCTTGATGTGATGCTAATGTCACTAATGTGTCGACTATTTAATTAGAGCTTATTTTACCAGTGGGTCAGCATCTGATGATTACGTTAAGGGAGATGCCACAATCCACAGCCTGTGTTGCAAACATACTATAAATCTGCTAGAGATAAGAAATACTTAATACAATTAATTAAAGGTTCTATAAAAAGTGAAAGGATGGATGTGTGTTATAGTATATCTACTATAAGAATTCCTGCACAGAAAATAGCGAACTCGGCAGCTTTGGCCGTTAATGGACTCTCCCCAAATGACAAAAGGCAATGGATAACTGACAACAGAAGACCATAACTGAATGCTGTGTTCAGGTTGTCAAAGCCATGCCCATAACGGTTGCAGTCTGTAAGGAAGTTGGTCCTGGTACACAGTGCCAGCAGGGACATGTGGGTGGCACAGCACACTGACTCAGTGCTGCGGCTGCTGTGGCTGCTGCAAAATCCAAGGGGAGGGGGAGCTGGCACTTATCTAATCCAGCTCTTGAAAAACAAGACTACATGTAAGGCTACTTGATTTCAGCTTTTTAAGGCACTTTTCCCGCCTTTTATGCTGTGGTGTAGTTTACATAGGCTTAAGCAACATGAGTGAACTAAGCAGAGAATAAAGCCATTTGTTTATTAGTTGTTGGTTATAAGTACGAAAGAGTGATAATCATGACTACAGCATCATCAGGGTCAGCCCTCATATATTATCATATCATCTATAATATGTATTCCTTCGTCCCTAAGAAACTGTATTCTAAACAGGGACGCAATGGATCTAATGTCAATTTTGAACACTAGGAGTGAGATGGGTATACACACAGCACCATGGATGGTGCACCAGTCCATTTCTGGGTACTGCACAATACGAAATAACAATTCCACGCTGTCGATTAAATTTCTATTGCGATTCTGTTAGTATCATAATTATATAAATATCTTGATTTAATGTTAATTCATTAGATTTTAACGAAGCAAATAATTTGCTTCTACTACACAGGACACTGAGCTGTCTGTTAATGTGTGAATAGTAAAGAGGGCACCACCTGTAGGATTATACAGGAATGGTGCAAATGCAAACAAACATATAAATAATTATGAATGATCAAAAAAAAAAAAAACAGTTTTGGGTCAGTAGGTTTTACAATTGGCAAAAGAATTAGAATTGTGCTAAATTTCTGAATTGATCCCCCACTTCTATCTCTAATATACAGATGTGCACACACGTTGACTAATGACTTACTGGCTTGTTTTTGGAAAGTGGGAGGAAACTGAAGAAGGAAACCCACGTGGACAAAGAGAATATGCAAAACTCCACACAGGATCTGAACTCAGGATTGAACTGGGGACGCTGTAATTGCAAGACACCACCACCTATAGCGCAACCCTGCTGTAAGATTAAGAACAGTGCGCTTTGAATTTTGATCAATTATGGATAAAATTACTAAGCTCATGAACATAGTGGAATTTCCTTTCATAATTTCCTTTTAAATAAGCTTTAATAAATGAAAACAACTTCTATCTTAGAAAAACAAGTGTAGGTTCTTAGAAGTCAAGCCAAATAAACATCCTTTTTTTTTTTTACTAATATTACTGAATAACAAAGGTCTTTTCAATACATTGACACAATTTCACCAGCTATTTGCTTAACATTTTACATGACATACTTTCATTCAACTTTCACTTATATTGAAACACAAAAATTCACTATACCATGAACTTCCTGAAAGACTGGTAATCTTTCACAATATTTGCATTTTTCAAATTTTTGGAAGCTTTATCCTACCATGAGCCGATTGAGATCAATATCATCTCAATAGCACCTCTTTTTTTTTATGACATCGAGCTAAATGTTTACTCTTCCTGAACATGTGAGTTCTGAGTGACTTGAGAGTGATTTGCTTGCATCGACTCCACAGTACTTAAACGAGTGAGAGTCCCATGAGCATGAAGTGTAATTGCACCACGAATTCCATCCATGCCGGCACCAAGCACCGGATGTGGCTGGCTGAGACATCGCGTAAAGAACAATGGGCCTAGACCTGGGGATTGCCGCTTTAACTTAAGAGGAAGTATTACTACATGGTTAAAAATGTGTATAGTGCCAAGCACAGATGGAGAAAAACAATCAAAGAGGAAGCAACTACAGGTGCCTCACAAAAAGCCAGCACTTAATGCATGTCAGGACAACAGTAGGAAAAAAGACATTGTATCAGGAAACGTTGATGAATTTGTTGAAAAGTTTACAGCAGCTCTGACATTCCATAGAAAGGGAAAAATAAATTTGTTAACAGTTATGTGTTCGTGAATACAAGACGAAGGTTACAATGGCAGAAAACAGCCTATGATGCATAAAATTAGGGTGTTGTTATAAAGGCAAACATCTTTGGGGACTTAGATACTAGCAAATCTGACAAAGAGAAACCTTTAATGCTTTGTTTCAGATAAGAAAGAACATAAATAGCTGAAACATTTATAATACTTTATATTTATAATATAATAGACCTAATAGTATGGTCGTAGTGTTGGGTTTTGTTCCTTTGTATTGTTTTTAATGTTTGCACACAACTTTTAATTTAATAGCTCTTCCTGATTTCTATTTCTTTTTTTTTACTGTAAGGGTATTTTCACATTAGGCAAAATTGATCTGTACTGTTCCCAAAAACAATTCCTTCCCTCTCCCCAGGTAGCCAAAGTTTTTGTTCTCTGTTCCCAGGTACATTTTTGTGTTTACACTCTCTGATACAACAGGTGACAGTATGCACCTACTTGGTTTGTGAGCCGCCATTAAACACAAGAGAAAAAGAGAACAAGTAGGTTAAATTTGGACTATGACTAACATTACTAATATTTTAGAAAACAAATTAAGATATTCTTGCGTACCTTTCTACTTTATCAGCTATGGCCGTGTGAGTCAGACAATCAGATCTGCCAATGTGCACACAGAGATTTTGGAGGGGATCGAAGGTTGATGAGTGATCTACTTCCATTTTTGGGTATGACTGGCTTCCACATCTGATTTGATCCTAAATGCAAAATGATTACGTTCTCACTAATCAAAATGAATCAGACTTGGAGGTTAAGTGGTCACTGAAACGATTTTTGGCCGTAAGGTGAAAGCACCCTTAAACAATGCTGAAGGCATTCAAAATATGCAATAATTCCCTTTGAACATTTGATATTGAAATGTGCCTGCTACTTATGTTCTGTAAAGCCTTCATACCGGCTCTAACCTGAGGTGCTGTTAATTGGTGATGTTTGAGGCTGGTAACTCTAAATTAACTTCTCCTCTGCAGCAAAGGTAAGTATTGGTCTTGCTTTTCAGGGTAGGTCTTCATGAGAGACAGTTTCATCATGGTGCTTGATGGGTTTTGCAAATGCACTTGACAATACTGTTATTACAAGAACTATTCCAGAACTGCTGACCTTTGTGTCTTAAAAAAACAACAACAGACTGTTGCTGTTGTTACTTAATTACATAATTCCAAATGTGTTATTTCATAGGATTCAAATCTTCAGGAGTTCTCTAGAATGTAGAAAACAAATAAATAAAAAAATACAGATTTAAAAGGTGTGACGGATTCAAATGTTCGACTGATACTGTATTAATATACTTGCTTTTTTTTTTTTTTTTGGTTTTGAACACTGTTGTTCATGTCAAAACATGAAATTCTGGAAGAAGTCATCCAGGGCTCCAGTACTGGGAGCCTGATTAAAGCAGTATTTTTAGTTTTTAATACATTTTCAAAACCGACCCCTGACCTGCTTTTTCTTTTTCACACTAATTATTATTCAACTCTTAAGAGTTACATTTACATTTAGGCATTTGGCAGACGCTCTTATCCAGAGCGACTTACAAAAAGTGCTTTAATGTTTACAACATTGGATACATACTTACACTGGGTTAACTAGGTTAATAACTAAGTACCATTAGTCCAACACATCTGAGGTTTTTTTTTTTTTTTTTTTTAACGCACATCCATATTAATTTGCTGTTATTGTGATGCATATAAATATGAAATGTGTTGAAGCTGCGATCTGTGTTCTGGAAGTTTTAATAATAAACAGGTCGTGATTTAAAAAAAACAGTCAGTTTCATCATTTAATTAAAGAATGATCATAACAGGGTCTGAAAAATATTCGAGTTATATGTTTTTGGATTTCTGCTAAACAGCTAGCATGTTTATAAGCCATGAATATTACAGAAACAAGGAGAAAGAGCTTCCCATGTAGCTTCTTAGCACGCTGCTAGCCAAGCTAAAGCTCAAGGTTTCTTTTATTATTATGATTATTATTATTTCCAGCGACATGTTTAGGACAGATACGCTACGCAAAAATAAATAGCCTGACCCAAGTCAGAGTAAATAACTTATAATAATGCGTTTTAAACACAAAGACTTTTCTCAGAGAGGGAGAGGGAGGCTGGGGCTGTTAGCACGGGAATGAGTGAGCGTTATTTCCGACTCACCTGGCTATAATGCACCGTGAACGGTTTCAGATAATTCGTGCTGGTGCACGGGACCACCTCGATATTATTAATCTGCTCCATGGTTCACGCACACATACACGCTTACACAAACACACACACTTCCTCACCGGTGTTCCTCAAAACACACAGCTCAACCGCAGCCCTACAGGGGCGAAATTCTACGGAAGCCCGTGAAGTACATAAGAATAACGTTATTTGCTTTAATGCGTGTATGTTTTATGGCGTATTAAAACAGCGTGTAACTCTGTCACCGATAGTTTCCCAACAGGACAGCGGTGTATTATCATAAACCTTCTATAAAACGAGTTAAAAAAAAACAACTAAGCAGTATTTTTTTTCTTCCCGCCCCGAAGTGCGACCTGAGGTACATTTTCGCGCGCGCAGCACGTCAGGCGCGCGAACGAAGCAGCGCGCGGCTCGTGCCTACAGCGCCCCGCCCCATCTCCCGCCAATACTAATGCGCCTCTTTTAAGTGTACACGTAACACGAGCACACGAGCTCTCTGAGATACTGGTGCGACTGATTGCTCACTTTTTTTCTCCCCATCTGCATTTACACTATATGGACAAAAGTATTTGGCCAAACCTTAACAATAACAATAAGATTGTATTCAAATACATATACTTCAAAATGGGGTTGATCTCCGTTTGTATCTATAATATCTTTTGCTCTCCTTGGAAGTCTGTCCAAAAGATTTTTGGACAAAAGTTCCTTTTGGAGTTTGTGCCCATTTCATTTGTAGTGAATTTATGAGGTCAGGCACAACCTTGGAGAAGGCCTGACTCTCAATCTCCGTTTCAGTTCATCCCAAAGGTGCTCGAGGGGTTGAGGTCAGGGGCCAGTCAAGCTGTTCCACACTGAAATCGTTAAACCATGTCCTTATAGTCCTTGCTTTGTGCAATGGGGCACATTTGTGTTGGGAGAGAAAAGGGCTTTCCCAAACAGTTGCCACAAAGTTGGAAACATAGCATTGTCTGGGTATGCTAAAACATTAAAGATTTTCCTTCACTGAGGATAAGGAGCCTGATTAAAACATCTGAATTCAGTAACTAAAAAACTTTTGTCCATAAAGTGTACCTTGTTTCTTAGTCACGGAAGCATGCATGTCAGTGCTGGAAACCAGTAGCACCCAATAGTCTAAAGAGTTGACTATAATGTGATTCATTACACAACTATCCAAACATGTAAATGGATTCCTAACAGGTCTGGAGTTGTTTAGAATGATTACATAAATCTTATAATAATTAACACTTTACACTCCTTAACTAATACTTTGCACATGAAAGCATTTTGTTTGTAATACAGAACGTTATGGGTATTTTGCAAGAGCTGTGCACAAACTTTTTTTAAAGTCATGTCACATGTTTTTAGCAGGATTTAGATCTAGGCTCATTCATCTTCTTCTGAAACCATTCCTTTGTTGAACTGGATTAGTGCCTTCTGTTATTATTATGCCAGAAGGTGAAGTTTTCCTTGGCTTATGAGGTGGAGCTATCCATAATTCTCTCTATCTTGACTAGCACCTCAGGCCATGCAGAAAAGAAGCAGTTCCATAGCATGAAGCCATCACTATGCTTCAAGCTATGCTTTACCAACATTATGGTGTCTTTTTTGTTTGGGTGATAAACTGTCCTTACTTTGCTCCAAACGTATTTTTAGGAGTATACTCCACCTTTGTCCCATCAGTTCATAACAAATTTACATAACAGTTTATTTAAGCACATTTAAAAACTAACAAAAAATGACCAAAGTTCTGACCAAGAATTAAAAAAGGAATAAACAATACAATACAAAATAAACAAACAAAACTTAACAAATTAAATAATATAAATAAGTTAGTGAATAAATAAAATTAATAGATAAGATATAAGGTCCAATATATCAGAACAACCAGTTGTAAAATGCACTGAAAAAAGATATCTGGACTTAAAGGTTGTTATTAATGGTGCAGCCCTGCATTGGTGGCTCAGTGGTAGGTTTCTGACCTTCTCTGAGGAAGGCCCAATCTTAATTTCCATCCAATGCCCAAACCCATCCGTAAAACCTGTGCTAAAAACTGCTGTAAACCTTTGCCAAATTGTTGTGCAGATTGCATGGTCCACTTTGGTGCCTCTTTGATGGGAGCAGCTAAAAGACCACCAACAGTAATGGTGTAACTTAATATGGATGCTAGACTGTTCCATAATTTTGAAGTTATGACCGCTAAAGCACAATCACTTTGAGTTTAAGTCTAGACCACAGAACAACCACTATAAGTGGATATACTGTAAGTGTTCTAGAGGATATATGAGGGAGTAAAAGAGGTATGAGGGTGCTAAACCATTACATGACTTAAAAACAAAAAGTAAAATCTAAAAATCAATTCTGTATCAAACTTGGAGGATATAGACTAGGAGAAATGTAATCATGCTTATGTATGTCAGTCAACAGCATAGTAGCAGCTGAAAGGAAGGACTGGCAGATTCTGTACGTAATGCATTACAGTAGTCTAGACGAGAAATAATCACTTTACTAAAGTTGGTAAAGGCAAAAAAGGTATGACCCTAACCAAAACTCTGCTGGTTCATAAAGCCATTTATTTATTTATTCCCAGAAAGTAGAAACTCTGCTGTGCCTTCTTCTTGGTTATGGAGCTGGTCTTTAAGGAACAGATAAACACCAGGGAGTTTAGTGTTCTTGATTATCTCCACGGAGGACCCATAGATGTTCTTCAGGGTTTTCTTAAAGTCAACAAGCATCTCTTTAGTTTTGACCATGTTCAGAGGCAGGTTGTTAGTTCTGCATCAGTTTGTTGGCCACTGCATCTTCTCTCTGTACACTGATTTGTTGTTGTTTAAGCCCACAATGGTCATGCCATTGGCAAACTTGATAATGTGAGTCAGCAAAGTGAACAGCATTGGACTGAACACACAGCCCTGCGGGGCCCCCAGTTCTCAGTGTGGGGGTGCTGAAGTGACTGTGGTCTCCCAGTCAGGAAGTCCAGAATGCAGTTGCATATTGTAGGTAGGTGTTCAGGCTGAAACTTTTGAACGCCATTTAAACATACAGTACATGTCTTTATTGTCCGAGTGTGTGTGCAAGATGAAGAGTGGTGGCAACTGCATCATCTGCTGAACAGTTGCCATGATATGTGAACTGCAGGGGGTCCAGTAAAGGTGGCAGAAGGGTCTTGATATTCCCCATGAATAGCCTGTCGAAGCACTTCGGGATAGAGGATGTGAGTGCAAAATGATGGTAGTCATTGAAGCAGGACACTAGAGATTCTTTGCGTACAAGGACAGTAGTCATGACCTGGAAGAACAACAGAACAGCAGCACTTTTAAGTGAGATGTTGAAGATGTTACACCTCCTAGCTGGTCTGCACACCCACTCAGCATTCTGCCAGGAAAGATATCTGGTTCCTTGGGTTGAGTATGTAAAATGGAGTATGTGGTCATTGGGAAGAATGGTTTTCCTCGCTGCCTTGTCATTCGCCACTTCAGCCCAAACAGAAGTTATTCTGAAAAAGAGGCATCACTGTCACAAGCAGGTGTCATGCTTGCTTGTTGATGGAATTTAGGAAATACTGAGTGGGATTTGCATGGTTAAAATATCTGTTGACAATAAAAAGTGCATCTGGGTGTGTATTTTGTTGTTAACTTATAGTCCCATACAGTTCACTCCTCCTTAGCATTAGCACTGAGAGGAATGTATACAACCACTATAAGAACTACAGTAATTTTCCACGGTAAATAAAATGGTCTGCATCGAACAGTCACAAACTCCAGTAGCAATGAGCAGTAACTATAGACTTACACACCATTTCAAATTAATATAAACACACAAGCCACCCCTTCAACCCTTACCACACAGAGCTGTATTTCTGTCAGTGTGGGATGAGACTAGCCAAATTATTATAATGATAATTACATTTGAACAAGTTTAATGCATATTTGTGCAACGGGTTATTGTATTAATTCATTTCACAAGACTTTTCTCTTCAAATGTTTTGGTTGCTATAGCACATTATCTTTGTTGAGGAACAAGTGGTATGTATTTGCACTCATGAAATGCATAATAAATTATATTCTTATTATAAATTTGCCTTGAATCTCCTTTCTGTCATTAGTCTGAAAGATACAAAACAAACTATATAAACACAAGTATATAAAACAATGGTTTACAGTATAAAGACTGATCTGACTTTTCAAAAAGCATAAGGATAAGATATGATATGGTAAGGATTCTTATCTGATTCTATATCTTATGCTACATTAAAACCAGCTGAAGAAGCTTAACCACTCTTTGTCACGCTATGTTTTGTAAGAAGTCTCTAATTCACATACTGTACCTTTAAAATTTTTTCCTTACTTTTGCTTAACTTTTATGAAAATTGTATTGCCAAACACATGTTTTGAGTTTCATAATTAAATGTGGTTGTCCTCTGAAGTGCAGCATACTAGGGCTTAATGTATGAAAAAATGGATTTAGCTGTAATGCCACACGAAGACACTTCATCTTCTCATTCCTTTGAGGAAGTGCCGAAAATAGGTTTAACTGGCCCAGTTTCTGCCAGAGAACATTGAGTGTAGGAATCAAAATGAAATAAATTATGCATTTGGTACACTTTTTAAACTTGAAGTCAAAGCTGTACAAAACCCATGATTTTAAGTTCTAAATTGCTAAAAGTTTTGATAATTATCATTATGAGGATGATGGTGATGACAACAATGGTTTATGTTTGGAAAAAAATGCATCTATCTGCCAACAAGTTTCGCCTTCAAGTACAGCTGATCACCCAATATGTCTGTTGCTTGCAGTATATTTTATTGTAGATGACTGTTTCTATGGTAACCACAACAGTAACATAGCTAAGTAAACAAATCCTGCGAACAAACACCAAGTAGCACCATATAAACTATTATATCATACACCTCAAATTTAACTGACAGTAGAACATCACAGAGCTTGTATTTACTGTTTGTGTAATGGTGTATTCTGAAATATACACTCAGCAGTAGTGCATATTTCTTTAGAGATACAACGCAAATTTCATGCAGATAAAGTCAATAGCTCCAGTTGATGTTCACAAAATGTTTAATTTAAGAAAAAAGTGTGCTGTCTGTGACTCAGTCACTGGAACTTTTCTTGTTCCTCCTGCACTTGCCAGAGGGTGCTGAAAAGACAGCAGCATTTCAGCACCTCTCATGTTGGGGACAACAGGAGCCATGTTTAGGCATGGCAAGGCGATGAAACAAAACATGGGTTGTGTGGAATGATGTTCACCAATGTCCGTCCTCCATGAGATGTGAATGGGATAGGAAAGGAAACCATGAACACTATCTGTGTTTGTATATAATGGCTAGAACTGAACCCTGTACTGGCTACAACAAGGTCACTTCCAGAGGTTTCTCACTGCTGAGGCCTGTTCACATATGGAAAAATAATTGCAACATGCTCCAGCAATCTGATGGCCAACCAGGAGCTGCTGTCCAGCAACCTGCCAGCCCTGTTGCCCCCTCTGAGCCCCACCACAATACCCAACACTTATGCTAGTTTAACCAGAAACCCAAAAGCAGGAGCTAGAAAAACTCATTGACCAATTCACAGACATATCCTCCACCAAGCCCAGATTTACCTACCTAATTCAAAATAACATCAAGACCCCACTAGGTGTGTATATCGACCAGTGTCCATACTCTATCCTGGAAGCGCAACACCCTACCATCAATGAAGTGGTGGCCAAGATACTCCAAAATGCCATTACAGAGGAATCGACCTGCCACTATCTCAGGCCCATACTTGTTGTGCCAAAGCCCAAAGAGAGTATTTGGTTATGCAATGATTTTAGAAACCCAAACAGAAATCTACCTCCTTTTATGATTGGATGAACTGGTGGATCATCTGGGTCAAGCCTCTTCATTATACTAGGCCTGGATAATAGGTTAATAGCAGGTAGTTCTCACTCTGCCTCATTTTGGGTCTTGTTTCTGTGACATGCCCTGGTAGATGGGCAGTATAAGTATCCAGCTCAAAGCTAATGGGACTGTTCTGATGACTTCAAACTTTTTTTGATCCCAAGCACCTCCTTCAAGAATGCTGAAAGAAAAGCGCTATTTCAGCACCTTCTATGTTGTGGACCAACAGTAGTTGCATGTAGGATTGGCTGGAAATTGCATGTAGGATTGGCTGGAACCTCGCTTTACTTTCCCAGAGTTGGCAGACAACAGACTCATTCAGTCCCAGGCTGCAGGATTGCTTACAGAGAAAAAGTTGTAAAAGTTGTCTGCTGGCTTGTACCGAGCTGATTCAATGCAAAGACTTGACTGTCAACCTCGATCCATCAACCACGCCAAGAAATCTACAATCTCACTTCTTTACCCTCTCTATTTTAATAAAACCTTTAACACAATTTTTACTTTCGTGCCTGTTTTCTTGCCTTCTGCATCTATGTTCACCAATCGAACTCTCACACATTTACACACTCACTCACTCTCTCAGTGTTTTTTGTTTTTCATACCATTCTGTGGGACTTCATTCTGATATTTAATATTAATATCAAGTGAAGCTCTTGACCTGCATAAATTCTGCATTGTTCTGCTTTTATATAATGATTAAAAAACATTATGTTTAAAAAAATGCATGAACATGCAGATGTACTGAAAGTGATCCGAATAAAGTGGACGATGAATGGACATTTTACCACCTAGTTCCTTAATACTAAAGCAGCTGGATTCTAATTAATTTATTATTTCTTTGTGATATTCTTTATGACATCATTGATTTTTTTTATTTACATTTACGATATCAATTTTTGAATCAGTACACTTCTGAGTACAATACATTAGCTCTACCCATTACACTCCCTATCCTGCTCACTTTCTTTCCCACACAAACTGTTCCACCCATCGTCCAACTCACCACGTATTTCTCAGCTTCAAGCAAGTTCTCATTTAATCCAAATGAGATCTTTTGATGAACTAAATGAAAATGGCTTGTTAAGGAAGGAAATTAACTTGGTAAGGGCCCTTGGGTGTGCCACTTTCCCCACATATTAGGGCTGACATAATATTGCGTGGCACAGTTTTAGGGTTTGCCTATAATTATAATAATTACTGCAGTCTCAACATTCAGCAGCCAAACTGAGGACGTATAGAGGTGTTGAGTGGAGTGGAGGGTGTGTCACTGCCAGGATGCCCAGCCTTGGGGGAAAGAGATGATGTCACTCAGACTGCAGTATAGTATTCAGTCCCAAACATTCCCTGGGCCACAATCTTCTTTGGCCAGTTTCCTTTTCAGCAGGCTGAGACTCCCACCCTCCATACACAAGCAGGATGTAACACTTTTGCCCACTGATTTACATCTAAATAAACACTGCAGAATGAAACAATGTGCATCTGGAAGGGAACATGGGCTTTTCTTCTCCACCCGGTCAATTGATATTGGCCCGATTAGCCCAGACTGTAGGCTCCGATAAGCGCTACGAGAGGGGAGTAATGACGCTTAAGGGCTGGATAGCTCTGGGCATGCACAGAGGTCCGTAGTGTTCTTACAGAGGTCAAAGGAAAATTAGACGAAAAACAGGAGGATCTAAAATGGGAATGATGCAGCATATTTAGCAACATGGACGGGCAACCCTGTCATTAACTGCCTTGCTTCAGTACTCCTCCTGTATGATAAAAATCTAATTTTTTAGCACTTTTTGAGGTTCCCACATGAAGTTAGATAACACAATACATAATACAGTTTTATAATACATAAAACAGAAAATTTTGATTTGTGTAAGACCTCTTGAGCGCAGCTCAGTCCTATGCATAGACACACACGACCGTGTGTCAACCTCTATAAAAGCAGAAGTTTTGGCAGTTTGCTGGTCTGAAGCATTCATGTGTGTGTTAACACAATGTCAAGAGGGAAATACATATGCAATGATCTTAGAGAAGCAATTGTTGCTCAGTCTGGGTTATAAGGGGTTATAAAACAATTTCCAAACAATCAATTTTAACATCGTACAGTGATAAAGATTGTTCACATGCGTAAAGACTGCTGCCAATCTTTCCAGGAGTAGACGTTAACCCATTTAACATTAAATGCCCAAAGAAATACAAAAAAAACAAAAAACAAGAGCTACATCTCTGATCCTACAGGCCTCACTGAGCATAAGTGTTAAACTCCATCATAGCACAATCAGAAGACTGAAGAAGTATTTTTTGTTGGGGGAGCGTTGCCAGGAGAAACTTCTTTAGTATAAAAGGACCATGGAATCATTACTAAAGTTTTCAAAACTGTATCTAAACAAAGCACAAGACTCCTGGAACAACGTCCTATGGACAGATGAGACCAAAGTGGTGTTGTTTGGCCTTCATGTCCAGTGCCATATTTGGTGAAAACCTAACACTTTAGCAGAAACACCTAATATTCACTGTCAAGCTTGGCGCTGGAGGGAAGATGATTTGGACCTTGGCAATTTGCTGTCAATCATGTGGTATTGGTAAGCACTGTCACCTTGCACCTTCAGGGTCCGGGTTCAATTCCCAGCCAGGCCTCGATTCTCGTCTCTGTGTGCTTGGAGTTTGCATGTTCACCCCGTGCTTGGTGGGTTTCTTCCAGGTACTCCAGTTTCCTCCCACAGTCCATATAAAAATAGTTTTATTTCAGCAGGGATTAGACAGATAGTTAAATAAGGTATAAATAGATATTTAAAGGAGAATTGGACACTAAAGAATTGTGTTTGGGCATGGAGACTTATGTTAGTTTATGGTACTTGTTTGTTTGTTTTACTATGTGTGGTTTATTTTGTACTGTATGTGTTGTGAATGAGGACTCTTGACTGCAAATCAATTTTACCCTTGGTACAAATAATGGAACTTGAACTTGAACTTAATGCAACCACGGGGGTGGGGGGGGGGACATGCCTCATGTCCTAAGCCTCCTGGTATAGGCTTCAGGTCCCCGCAACATTGAATACAGGATAAAGCGGTGTAGAAGATGAGTGAGTGAGTGAGTGAGTGAATCAACCATGAAATTTTCGGTATACCAGATTATTCTAGAGGCAAATGAGAGGTCATCTGTCCGACAGCTAAAACTTCGGTAAAATTTGTGTCATGCAACAGGACAATTATCAAAAGCACACCAGTAAATCATCAGAATGGCAGAAAGATAAAAGAATTACGGTTTTGGAATGGCTTAGTTAAAGTCCAGACCTCAACCTAATTGGAATGCTGTGGCACAACCTTAAGAAAGCTGTACACTACATGTGCAAATTCCCCAAAACCTCAACAAACAGAAGCAACGTTGAAAAATTCCGTCATAATGATGTGAGACACTGATAAAGTCATACAGGAAATTATCACTTAAAGTTATTGCTGCTCATGGTGGCTAAAATCATGGGGGTACTTACAGTAGTATTGCCCGCATGTTTTGCTTTGTTTTTGGCTTCATTTTTGTTAAATAAATAATGGTACAGTGAAAAACGTTATTTAGTGTTAGTCTCAGGTTGTATTTGCCTAATAGTAAGTTTATTTTACACCAACTACTAAAATAGTCCGTACCTACTTTCGTACATAACTTTCTATATGTTTTTTATTGTTAATTTTTTAACATGCAATAAGTGATCTCCATTCAAGATTTTTTTTCCGACCACATATCTTCCTCAAAGTTGACAGTTTAGCACTATCTTTCCAGGTTTTGATAATATACTGAAGCGTTGTTAGCCCAGTTCCAGTAACTTCAAATCTCCTTCGTTGGTATATGCTATTTTTGTTCCAGCCTTGGGGTCAGAGTACTTCATTCTCCTTCTGCTGTCCAAGTACATGCTACCATGTGGACTGGTGACTCAAAATTAAATGAATGTGCAACTCTTAGTGCTTAATGCCCTCCAGTGGATTTGTTCTGTGGTCTTATCTATAGTTTATCACTACCTTGTGCACAGTTTTCCAGGATTAAAAGTTTTAGTATATACTATAAGTAAATACATATTTTTGTATCTTCTCTTGTCCTGGAAAATATTTCAGGAGTGTGCAATTTAAAATGCATAGTGAGTCAAGCAAAATCTGATTGTATACAACTCACCTTTTATGAGTGCTGCTCTTTGGTAAGATACATTATTTTATTTGAACAGATCTGATACGGACTCTGAAATGTGACTAATGAGAGTACAGAAATACACACATATCAGTTTTAATTACTTAACAAACATATAGCTTTAAAATGGGCCATACGATACTGTACATGTGCAATTCCAGTAGCGTTATGCAGATCAAAGCAATTGACGTCATGTAATAGATTTATCCAGTCTTCTATACAGTATCTACCGAAGGTGAATGAGAAATAGTCATGGGATCATAGCGCCCAATCTTCTGCAGGCCTCCCCATAAGACTTCCCATATCTTATCTTTAACATCGTTTTAGCTAAAGGATCCAGCAGAATGCCAAGCTTGAACTTATGTGAGTACCCCAAGGCGATACTGTCCATCTACCCATCCTGTCATTCCAAATTAGCTTCCATGGTGCTACAAAGTAAGCCAGACCATGGAAGGCTCTTCTACATCCCTGGGTCATTGGAACATTTTTCTCTTTCCTCTGTCTTTTTGTAGTCCTGCCTTTTTCTCTGTCTCTCACAGGCATTTACTCACCATGAGCTTATCAGTCAGGGTCAAGCAGGGATTTGACCATGTCCATGGATAAGAGAAAGTAGGCCTCTGGGAATGCACTTAGCTAAGGTGCCTGCTGCGTTTCTGTTAGCGCGCCCATGGTGTCCAACTTGACATGACATCCTTAGCAGAACAAGGTCTCGACGGCCAGTCGCCATGTCAAGATGAGAACAAATGAGGTCAAAAATATCACACCACTTTCAGACACTTAACTGTGCTCATGCAGTGTTTGTTTAAAGCTGAGTTTGAAATGGCCAGTGATTTAAAAAAGCTAAGATTGACTACAAATTTACTTGTTAATTATACTGAATTTTATTTTTAAATAATTCAAATTATTTCTCCAGTAATTTATTTAAACTATTTTAACTTTGTTGTTAAACTTTCTGAGTAAGCATATACATTGTCACATTTATTTAGGAAATAGGAACCGAACATGATCCAGCTTTGTAGGATCATGTATGACATGACACAATGACACAAGCATGACTTTGGACAGTACATAATGTTGGCATCATGTTGGGATGGAGACATTGTAAGTGTCGGTATAGTTTAGAGTAACCACTGTGAGGCAAAAAGTTTCCAAAGGAATAAGTGTAAAATTGTTTTATGTATATAATATAATGCAGGCAGGTGGGGGGTGTAGCAGTGGGGCGGTATAAGTATTGCAATTGCCTGTCACATCAAATAAAGTCCTATCCCTCCTCTGTTTCCAGGTAGGGCCTAAATAAAGGCAACCCGATCCGTGTGGAACTCACCTCTTGTGAACAGACCTTCAAAGCTGCAGGCCTGTTGTCCATCTAAGGCCTTTGTAATGGAAACCTCTGCTGTTATTTTGTCCCTCGCATTTTCAGGCAGAGCTATTATTGTACTCCCAGTTGCGGATGTGTTACCTAGACAAGGGTAGAAATTCTCACTTTCGCCTCTTTATTTGGTGCAAGAATGGTTACCACCCCACCCAGGGCCTGATCTGTCTCAGTGTACTTATTCCTTTTCAACTCACTAAGTAGCAAATAAAATTTTAAAAGAGTTCAGTTAGGAACAGAGGAGAAATATGTTGGTAGTTCTGGCTTAGGTGACGTTATGATGGTGTACATGATATTTTTGGTGAAAGAGGGGCGTATCTGGGACAAGTGACAGCAGTCATTGGGGATTAAAAGGCCACTGAGCAGACAAGCCCATTGAACTTTGATCTCTCTCTTAGTTTACTATAAGACAGCTGCCCCTTCTTTCTAATGTAGCGGGCCACTGTTTTGATTGCCTTGAAAGTCTTATGTTGTTTCGTTCTGCACACACCTTACATATATGCATACAGCCATGGTCACTTAAAATGTTTGAGCAGTTAGGTCAAGTCATAAATGGATGGTAAGCATTGAAAACTGTGTGTGTGCATGTGTGTGTGTGTGTGTGTGTGAGTTGAGTGGTGGCTTGTGTCCTGCATCACCATGGGAATGCATGTTCCCCTGCTAATTACTTGCTTGAATGGGTCTACAGAGACACTGTTAATGACACGTAACCCAATCTCCAAAAGCTGAGCTCCTCCAAGGAGGGTGTAGTCTGCCTACATGGAGGGAATAGTATAATGAAGAGGAAGAGGAGGAGGAGGAAGAGCATGAGGGTTAGAGTGGAAAAGAGGACCTGCAAAAGAAGCATAGTATATAGTAGGCTATGTGACACACTAAACCAACTGTTCAAGCGTAGAGGAATGACAGAGTCATGTGAGCCCTGTCTCTAATTCCAGAGTCTAGTATGTGCCCAAGTTAGGTTTGGGGAGTAAGTGGAGGGGTGGAGTGTTTCAGAGAAATGTAATCATATAAAGGATTGGTGAATAGTGCTGTATGTGAGGGGACTTTGGGGACAATGACAGAGGGGCCTCACTTGCAGCTGGTCTCATTAACTGCAGCCTAGGAATAATAATTACTGCTTTTGTCAAGGCGGTGGTATGTTAATGACACACTCTACCACAGTCATGTGATCGGCTGCAGATGAAAAGCTCTACATGCGCAGAGTCAGCACTGGCACAGAACAAGGGTCATCAGCTTGCACTGAATTTTGTCAAATAGGTCACCATAAGACAACGGTATGAGTTTTTACTCAACATGGGCTCATTTGGGGAAGGCTTCAGATCATTCTTCTTAATTTAAGGACCAAAGCTTTAGACTGCTCGGTTCATTAACCAAGCATGTTTATTGAAGACACAAAGATTATTGAGGAAACAGATCTACTGTTAATCACCAAGGACTTGGATTCATTAGTAGTGTGAAAGAAGAGATTCACACCATTGTTGATCTATCAGCTTTCATTTTCACCTTGAGCTCAGAGAGAAAAAGCATGCCCCGGAGCTATATAAAACATCTCTGCTAGCTAAAAGTGGAAGAAAAACCGCAAATCCATATACATTCGAGTGCAAGGGTGGTGGCATCAGGTGTCGAACTATAAGCAGGTGTAAATTGATAAATACAAATGAGTTTGACATGTTGTATAGATCTCACAGGGGACCATAGGAGATGTCACAGCTTTTTCAGTGGGATTGAACTTTAAGCATCGGGTTCTTTTTTTATTTATCATTTATGATGTTCATTCACAGTTCTTCCTTTGGGTTTGAGTAGCAATACTCATAAATTAACTGGCCATCTAGGAGAACTGTTGTTTGGCCATTCTTGGCAGTGTCTCCTCATGGCCCAGTGTATCATTACTGAAGAAGAGACTGAACACACACACACACACACACACACACACACACACACACACACACACACACACAAATTAGCTATTTGTTTCCAAAAAAACATATCTCTCATATTTTTCCAACCACTCCCAAGAACAATCCTTTTAGTATAGCAGCACAGAAACCTTCATGAGATGCCAAAGTTGCAACAATCCACCAGTCTGGACAGCCGCAGTCACATGGCCTTGATAAAAGCACAATGTAGCCAAGGTCTATTGTACAAGTCAGGCCATTTGGTCAGACTGTGATTCCCGAGCTCTCCCATGGGTGCATACAGTATGCCAGTGCTCGAACGGTCATAAATAAAGGCCAGGGGTTTCAGATAACTCCCCTGGGAGCTCCCTCTCTTCCTGTGCCACCCGCTTCAGAAGAGCAATATTATTCTGCCCCAGGTCTGAAGAATGACTCCATTGTGATAGAAGCAGAATGCAGCCTTCCTCCGAGCCCACTTTACAGCCGTCCGTGGTTTATTTAAACAGGGATACCATTATCTGATCTTCACTGTACGTGCCCCTGCTGTCAGCCGCCAGCGTGGTACACCATCTATGATAAGGATGGCGCTCTAGGCAAACAAGACCCAATGCTAAGGCCGGGTGGCCAGAAGGAAGTGTCAACAAAGAGCGGGGTATTAAAAAACACTCAACATGTTTGATCGTTTCCAATGACAATGTTGCTTGTGTTTCACAAAAATGGCTGCTATCATTCTTTGCAAATCAAATGTATCTGTCAGTGGCTAGCATTCTTCATTGTTTTATTGTTTGCAGCATTATATACTAGGAAACGTAACATGTAATAGGGCAGGACAGTGGGTGTAACATCTGATCAACATTTTTCATTTGACGCACTTTTCTTTTTTAGGAAAAAAAAAAAAAAAAAAAAGCTAAAAAGTAACAAAAAAAGGATCTATGACAGGGGATTCACCCAAACATTTTTTTTTCTTCCTCTTTGTACCACAACAATTTGGCAAATATTAACGTTGTTATACCAATTAAAACACAAAAGCACTGTGGTATAATTAAACTTAACCCAGAGCACACTTATCCATGACAGTCTTATGAGCAATGCCTGCATGTTTTGTACCCTGGGGATAGAATTGAAATCTTTTGTTCAAGCCTGGGTAGGTTTCCTATACACTGTCACACCTGTGTGTGCCCACAAGTCAGTAAGGGGTCATACTGCCTGCCCATGCCTGTCCAACATTCTTTATACAATCGAGCTACAGCTCTGATAATCCCAAAAGGAATGACTTTGTAAAGGAGGGATCGACCTTAATCAAAGTCAAATGCTTTTAGTTTCTAAGGAGCATGCACACACTTGCACTGAGCTAAGCCAAATGGGTTCCAAAGAACCTCAAGCTACTTTTTTTTTTTTCAGAAACACACAGAAATTATTGTTATAGGTAATTCAAAAACTAGATTGTGTTATTTGTTATAACCTTTGGACATATTTTGAATAATAACCTGACATCTGATTCTTAGGTGATAATAGCTTACAATAAAATAATATACAGTTCCTGGGCATGATAAATGCTCTTTCCTGTGTCTGTGAACTTCTCATTATTTCTGTGGGTTAAGCGACCTGGATGCACAAAATAATAGCTTCATGTGATGGCTCAGCTGATTAGTGACATCTTGCTGACCCCTGATCTTGCTGCAGGATGAGACAGCGCCTGAAAGAGGGAGTTCTCTGAAGTAATATGGACAATCATATGTGAAGAATTGCAGTGATTAATTCAACAGGAGTGCATCTCAAAATGGGAGGGGTGGAAAACATTTTCGATGAATAAGCACAATTCCATCCCGAAAAAAAAAAAAAAACATTGATAAGTGGAGCAATTTCACGCAAGCACGGAATAGGAGGACAAATGGAATGAATCTGCCCATGCCTTTCTTTGTATGTTGAGAAAGAGAAAAGGGAGGTGTCTGACACATTTAGAGGCATGCAAGCATGGGCAGCTGGTAGGATGTGTTCACTCATGCCGGTGAGGTGCTGAACGGAAGAACTGAGGGAGAGTATATGGTAAAGCGGAACTCTCTACACTGCGGGGATTAGCTCTGAGAGAACTGACAAGCACTAATCCTCTGGCACGTTCCAATCACAAGGTGTGCCACAGCAACCCTGGAATAATCATTAACAAGCTGATCTGTCCATCACAAGGTGGAGCAACCTGGGAGGGTGTGTTAGGGGTGTTTTTTTATTTATTTATCTAAAACAGAAAGAATGTTGGAAAGATGTGAAAAGTGTCTTATGAAAGTAATTTTTTGAAGTTTGGAAGTAAAATGAATTCTATTTCATACTTATCATCACTGTATAAGCTTGTGGAATGCATGATCCTTGAACGATGCTGAATAACTTGTCACCAACTTTGTGGAAGAGACGTATCTGTCTGTCGGTACACACAGTCATTCACAAACACCACTTGCACATTAGTCACATCCCCCTGTGCAGTCTTGACCTGTCTCCAAGCCATTTCCACATGTTTGCGGACCCTGGGAGGCCAGCATTTCAGAGGTACAGCAGGCATTCTGATCATGGCTCCGGTGTAATGGGAAAACTTTTTACCATGGTGGTATCCAAGCACTAGTGAAACACTGCTGGGGATTATACAGAGAAATAAAAGGAGTTTTTATTGTCATAACTGTGTTCTGTTATTCTGCTAAATCAAATATCCTGGTTTGACTCGAACACTTCCTCATACATTGGAGCATAGCATGCTAACAAAAGACTAATGTCTACAGCGTGTTTATACAAATTAGTAGATTTGCAGGAACTTGTAGGATCTTCCTTTATACTACAACGTTATTTTGCAACTATTTAATTACAACAAAGTCACACCCAACTATATTCAGATACTTGATCCAGTTTAATTATATTTACAGTATCTGACTTGTTGCTGTTGTTGTTATTTCCTTCTTTAAAAAAAAAAAAACTGAATTATCCTATAAAATGTAGGTATGCAAATACTATTTGGATTATGGAAATATTGAAATAAATTTTCCATCTTTTTTCACAGATGCTTTAGGGCATAACATTCCAATACTAGTTCTACACTTCAAAGAAACAATAAATCTCATCAAATGATACACTCTATAACCTGTCTTTAAGAAGCTGATTTATACATTTGCATAAAAGGTGCCGATTTTAAAGTACATTATTCCTGCAGTGACTGTAACCTACAGGCCATCACTTTACACCGAAGCTACATCTACATAATGCTTAACCCAAATGAACATTTATTCGTCAGGTCATCCAATAAGCATCTGCCCTGCCTGTTAAACAGAGTCGTCAGGACCACACAGGAAGACAAGATCCAAACTCTACAACTCAACATGACCACAAAAACTAAGCCCTTAGCTAGAGCCTATCGGTTAAACCACAGTCTAGATCATACTAAAGCACAGGATCATTGGTGTTCATTGGTAGTTACACTGCGGGCTTTCAAGACCAGCTAGAACCTCAAAATTATAGAGAAAAGAAATGATTGAAAAGGACAAAAGGGAGAAAGAAGATGATAGTTAAGTGGTACAATAATGGATCAAATGAACCCCTTGCATTACCAGCATGCATGTGTACCTAAAGAGATGTTTTTTTCCATCTCTTAACTCAGTTACAAATAACCTAGCTGTTCTTGTCTCTTCTTAAGCTGATCAAAACCATTACTTTAGAGTTTACAATATGATACAGTATATATATATATATATATATATATATATATATATATATATATATATATATATATATGCATGTTATTTATTTCTAAAAAGCAGGGACTCTATACAAATCTGCATTTAAAATCAGTCAATTATTATTGTTTTTTTTACAAGATTATAATAAACAAAATCCAAATTATAGAACCTATTTCCTATGACTATATATCCATCTTCACACCCTCAATGTTATCTGATGGTTAGCTGGAGTGCCCTGTGGGGACTTTAAGGGAAGGATATGTTCCTGTGAATCCCAACTTCTAGCAACCCACATGCATCCACTGCAGGCAATTTCGAAAAACCAATCGGACATACAGTATATTTGGACTGTGGAGGAAATCCACCAAGCTCTAGGAGAACTACACACCCACACCGATGAGATGCAAGACTTAAACCCCCAAACGTGGGAGTGCAAAGTAACAGTGTTAACCACTAAGTCACTTCACTGCCTATTTCGACAGATTTCTTTCTAATTCAAGCTTTAAATTTTCTTACTCTGTTGGCAGATGCTTTTTTGTTTCTTTCTAGAAAGAAATGCTTACAATTAGGAAAATGCCCTTCCCATAGAACGAGGCTATTTGAAGCTTAATATTAGTTACAAATGTCTAGGTGTAGGTTTATTAATCATGATATATATTTGGTTTATGGTAATGTTATAAAAGAATGCAGTTCAGTCAGAGGTCTCAGCTCTATACAACAGTCTATAAGTTTCCTACCAAATGAGACTCTGGAGGATGCAGAGCTTTTTCTAGTTTCTTTAAAATACAACAAGCTGTGTGTGCGTGTGTGTGTGTGTGTGTGTGTGTGTGTGTGTTTACTGCAACAGAGAGAACAATTATGATGGTTCATGATGGATAGTTTATATGGTAGAATGCTACTATCATATAAGTGATAACAGAAATTTAATTGATTGTGGATGAGCCACAATGTGCCATTCGTTAGTAATTAAATGAATTTGATAAAGTATGTTGAATTGCTGTGGCACAAGAAGATTAAAAGACTTCAGGACATGCTGTTACAGATAAAATGATGAAGTTCAGGGTGACTGTGTTTCACATCAGACATCACGCCTGTCATTGATTATTTTTTCTGTAAAAGCATGCACAATCGTGTTGTGTTCTTTACACAGCGTTCTCTAATACATTGCCTAAAACCAGTTCCAACAGTGCCTGTTGAACTACAGTTTTAACAACAGATACAATCACCTAGGAAAAGATCTAAGAGGCGTCTTATTACAGGGCAGAAGGGTCAAGCAATGGTTTCCTTCTCTGTCCTAAACAATGACAGAAATGTATACAAGACTGTGATCTGTATTCTGTGATAAGACTGCCACCTGCTGGTGAGACTGCGCTCCAAATTTAGTAGATAGGAGGTAGGTAGGTAAAACTTTATACACACCCTGTATACCATTATATATATATATATATATATATATATATATATATATATATATATATATATATATATATATAGGCAGTAAATATTGTGCAACATAAGGGGATATACACAGTAGATATATTTTATATAGGGGACATAAAAACTTATAGTCAGGACAGGAAAAACGCATAATTAAAATAATA
This sequence comes from Clarias gariepinus, assembly GCF_024256425.1. Lineage (NCBI taxonomy): Eukaryota > Metazoa > Chordata > Actinopteri > Siluriformes > Clariidae > Clarias > Clarias gariepinus. The sequence continues at coordinate 7,940,148 of NC_071126.1, read as the reverse complement.
ATAATAATAATAATAATAATAATAATAATAATACATTATGTTATAATCCACTTTGCTTTCCCTTTTAGTTGTGTTTAAGCAGAGTTTAAGAGATACATAGCTAAAGATGGGTCAATCACGAAATAAAGCAGCTTTGTGCAGGTTTCCCACGTTTCTGTTCAGGAAGAACACATGAGCATCAGCAAATATTGAATGCATGTGACTTTTATCTGCTGTTTAGCTGGCATAACTGCCTGTGACCTTACATGGACACACACACAGAAATATACACTTAAATAATGCATGTTAGGGCTTTACATTTATTATTTTATATGATTTTGTGTCAATATAAAAGCACACACAAAGACACACACACACACACACACACACACACACACACACACACACACACACACGTATACCCTTCGATGATATCCTGTCTCAGCACTTTGGTCCTATCTTTGAAAAGAAACCTGATTATGGAATCAGGAATAAACGTAATAAGAGAAATTAGCTTAAATAGACAGAACATCAGAGAGATACAGTGAAAACGCCTTTAGAGGAACCCTCTGTAAAGCCTAATAAATGATATTAAGACAAACTAGGACTTTTGATTAGGCAGAATAACAGAACACAGTTATAAAAGTACAATCTCCCTTTATTTCTCTTTATAATCCCGTGCTACACTAATACACTTACAGTGTTTCACCAGTGCTTGGATACCATCAAGGTAGAAGGTTTTCTCAGTACGCCGACCTGTTGTGTAACTCCCATCCTGTAATGTGCAACACAGACAGATGCATCTCTTCTGCATGTTGGCAACCAGTTATTCAGCAATTTTCATGGATCAGGTATGTATTGGAGTTGATTTCCTTTCACTCACTGAATGACTGCCGAAGGCTCCGAGCCACCTTGAGCTTTGAGCAACATTTAAGTATATATGACTTTCTTTAAAACCATTCAAATCCGCGTCCCGTCACTGTACTGTGCTTGAAGTCTTTTGTAAATGTAAATCGGTTTTACATATTGATTCATGAGAAATTTTCTCACAAGTACCGGTTTTAAACATTTCAAATGAATGCCTAAACCTTTTTTTCCTGTAAGTGTTAAACTGTAATGATTTACCGTGTCTGAGGATCTACAACTATTTATTTGGTTATGGGTGGGCAAGGTATAAAAAGTTTAATGCATTTAAGTCAGATTAGCACTGAATTTTTAGATCCGATTGGTTAGAAGGTGTTATTATTCTGTAACAGCATGACAGAAAATCATATGCTTTACGGTAATAACTCATTCACAGGGACTTGTTTAGTGCTTGTATGACAGTCTATATAATCTGATAGTACTAATTTATGTGTAAATATTAAGGTAAAAACAGGAAAATGTTTCAATGCTGCCATGGTAAAATCTTCTGCAATGAAATATTTAAAATTTATTAATAGAGTCTTGTGTTATAAAAAAGTTGTAAAAGGAAATATACTTTTCCACCACAGGCCAGACTTCAGCACCTGACTTTCTTTACACCTGAATCAGATAACTGTTTGTAACTGTTATGTTGTATGTAATAAAATTTTACTATGTGGATTTTCCACAACATTAAATATAACTAGAAATTGGAAAAACTATGCATTTTCATTAAGTAGGTAACTGAAGTGGTATAAAGGACTAACAGTCACTGGAGTCAATTCCATTTAACTTTTTACACTTTGCAAACGCTGCATGTTTTGAGGACCTAAAACTAAATCATCTTAAGGTTAATTCTGATTAACACAAGCTGTTTAAAAAACAAATCTGGTATAAAATTTCATAATACTATTCTTTTTACATATAACCAACTGATGGAATTTTATTTATTAACTAATTAAAAGGTTTCATAAACGATAGATCCAATTATAGAAATATTATGCTGTAGATATATAAAGTGATTTTGTTCTTTAGAAGAGAATTATTTAAAAAAAAAAGGTGGCTGTAACTTACATGTATGGTAAAATTAAGACATATCATGATATATTTCCTGTTAGAAGGAATCTAATAGGAAATATCTGTCTCTTTCTGTTATCTGTCTAAATGCCGCTCTTATAGTCTCTCTACTGGTTTATGTCCTTTTCATTCTTTCGCTTTCTCTCTGGACAATCCCTCATGTTTGCTTATATATTTTTGTCTATATTTCTGATTAATAGTCTAATTTGAATAAAAAGCTGAACTAAGGATTATGCTCTTGTGTGACTAAATAACTAGACTTAGTTTAATGCAGACATTTTATCTTTGCCTGGCTTAGTGGTTACCACTGTCGCTTTGCACCTCCAGGGTCCAGGTTCGATTCCCATCTCAGGTTTGTGTGCAGATTAGGCTAACTGGTGTTTCGAAATTACCTGTAGTGTATAAATGAGTGTCTGGATGATGACCAAAGGTCCTTCATCGTAAAATAGGAATAAATACAATGGTGATCATCATTGGCCTACACGTTTTCAGGAGGTTCCTAGATGGATGGATGGATTATGTTTGCCAGCTGATAAGTATTGGTCTAAACGATTTCTTAAAAACCTACAATTAATGCTTTATCATAGATGTAAGTGAATAAGTAGGGTATTTAGTGAAGCTGGAGGTTAATTTTTCAGCTAGTAAAGATGGTCTGCCACTTGACCAACTTGGCTTCTGTCACTGGCGCTTGTTGGTCAGACCAAGGTGGATTGTTCAGGGGTGTAAGACAGAGGACTGGAATTTCCCCCAATTTAACTGCACCATGCTTCTTAATTCTAGATATAGTTATATATTAAAATTCAGTAGACTTTGGTGCTTCTAAGGAGTGCTTCCTAACCACTAGGAGGCGCAATCTCCTCATTTATTCATTTAGGGTTTTTTTCTAGAATCGCACATACTGTATCTTTTCCTACATGGTAACTCTTTTAAATCTTATACTATCTCTTTAGGGGACTGAACTTATATTGAATATCATTATAAAAAAAAACTATGCCCTAGCATGCAAGTCACATTACACTGTGCCACCCTGATAATCAATGTTCCCTCTACATTTCTTTATTACACATCAAACTTGATGATATATCACAGCAAGAGCTGGGCAAAGGGCAACGGTGAGTGAAACAGTAAATTAGGCCCATAATTATATGCCCCCAGCAACCAATCAAGCTTCCCATAGAGATCAGAGCATCCAATCAGCCACCCTGATGGGATCCCGTTAGCCAGTCATGCCCCATGCTGGGATCAGAGCTGTCTCTGAAGCTCCAAAGTGAACCGCCATCACTAAGGCACTCCCTCACTAATGCTCTCTCACTAATGGCAGCCTAAGCATTGCAAACACTAGCTGATAGACAAAACCACCATGGTATAAAATACACCTGTAACCTGCAATTTATATAGTGTACGCAGACAATCTGTTTTAATGATTGTCGTTTATTCAAATCAGGTATAACAAACTGCAACATCTTATACATTTCCAGTTTTTTAATGTTTCTCTTCATGAGCGAATCGAACAATATTTGTGTATATGTTTAGTGACAAGATAAATATTAATAAAACGAATCTGGATCTACTGGGTCTGGATTAATCTTTATTCTAATGAGAATAAGCCCAACCCTTTATCACTCCACTCCCGTTTATATACCACGTTTGCTTGCTTTTAATTATTCACTCATTGAGAGTAATGTTAAGATCTTAGAGCAACCAATTAATAAATTCCACAAAGATTAAAGTTTCCTTATTTTCATTGTCTTCCACACTGTCTTATTCACCATTTGTTGTGTTACACATCTTTTAAAAATAATATGGTTTGCAAAAAGATTTAAAATTAGTACACATAAAAGGTTTTTGAAAAATTATTCATCCCAATTGCTATCAAATCAAAAAAAAAAAAAACAAATAAAATAATAATAATTTTATTTGATCCAGACAATAATAAAAATCAGACATTTTAAACTTATGTTCCATGGCACATCTCCATCTCCATCTTGGTCTAATTAGTCTTTTATGATTATGATTTGTTCAGATGCAAGATTTTAAAAATATATACAAACGGATTGACTTTACAGGAGTGCTATCTTCAGTGCAAGACATATGCAGTATTTTCTGGAGTTGGGCAGGGCTGCAGTGTCTTTGCCTGTACCATTGCTGCGTGGGAGGTAGGAGTGTGTAGGTGGCTGGGGAAAACTGTTATTTACACCCTACTCTGCAGCACTGACAACATGGTTTTATTATACAAGGGTCCAGTATGCTGGTATGCTGTATCCACTGGGAGACACTATTTCCCACTGGTTGGTCCACAGCTGAAGATGCTACAAGGAACAGTATGTTTTCTTCTTCAAAAGTTGAAGACAAAATGAACACACATACTGTATGAGAGATTATTTCATGTTATATCGGGTGAGAGACTTAAAAGGCCATTGCAATTTTTCCTATGGGACATGGAGCATTGGTCAGCACGTACTGTATGCTATGTTTAACAGGATGCATGCACCAATATTGGTGCACGCGGAAGAAAATAATATTTTGCTGCATACACTTGCACAACCCGGTAGAAGGAAAATAGGTTGCCTGTCTTGGTGTGCCAGTTTGCAGAGTTTTGCTGCAGTGAGATAGAGGGACCTGCTTTGATCGTACAAAAGCTGACAGGAATGAAGATGGATGCTGACAATCTCCAACACACACACACACACACACACACACACACACACACACACACACACACACACACACACACACACACACACACACACACATCACACATCTCTCAAATAACCTGCATACACAAAATTCTATAATGCAGGAGATAAAATGCAAATAAGTTACCTGAAAGAAGTGGGGAACACAGCAGGATAATGTTCTTGGGGCATGTGAAGAAGGAAGCAGTAACATGGCAGTTTTGGGAGATGCAGCGTGTCAGTAGTGTGTGTCAGCATCATCAGTCCAAAAATACTTCAAAAGAGCTGAAGAGCCTTTCTGTCTCAAAAAGATAAGAAAATATTCAGATCTATCTTTGTTTAAAAAGCTTTTGTCCTTTATTTTGCATCACCTCTTACAGTATATTGGTTTACATACTAACATCTAGTGTACATTATTAGGGACCCTTTATAATGCAAATTTATACAGTTTCTAATAATCTATTACTATAATCTATTATGTTGTTTGCTGTAATTATGACTACTGAAAGGAGAATACTTCTAGAAAGGATGTTAGTATATAACCTTTAAATTAAGGCTGGTATTGAGATAAACAGAATTTATCATATTTATCATTTATGTGTCTTAGTTATTACATAGGTGGCACGGTGGTGTAGTGGTTAGCACTGTCGCCTTGCGTCTCCAGGGTTCGGGTTCGATTCCCGGCCAGGCTCGATTCCTGTCTCTGTGTGCATGGAGTTTGCATGTTCTCCCCGTGCTTGGTGGGTTTCCTCAGGGTACTCCGGTTTCCTCCCACAGTCCAAAGATATGCAGGTTAGGCTAATTGGCGTTCCCAAATTGACCGTAGTGTGTGAATGAGCATGTATGCGTGGCCGGCGATGGATGTACCCCGCCTCGTGCCCTAAATCTCCTGGACTATGCTCCAGGCCCCCTCTGCATACAGACTAAAGCGGTATAGACGGTGAGTGAGTGAGTTATTACATATTCAACCTAATGTAAAGTAGTCTGAAGGTTGGCCAGCTTGGCTTCTTTCAGAGATGAAATGGTTGTTGTTTTTACACAGTCAGTGTCTGACTTATGTGTCTTGCAGTGGAACTGGACTAGAATCTTTAAATGCAGTGTTTTGGATATAAATGTATGTATACACTACTGTGCAAAAGTATTGAGCTCCCCTTTACTGCTTTATATTTTGCTTCCAAAGAGCCAGACTTTCTTGTATTTTTTATGTTGTCATAAAGCTTATAGTTCCCCACGCTTTTTTTTTTCTCATTTTCAATCCAATCCCTGTACCTGACCAGTTTCAGAGAAATTTTCTTCATTGTTAAGGCCCACAGTGACTTATAAAAAAATAATGCATAAAAACATATGTATACTGGTGATGCTGAATGCTGAGTGATTGGAACAGACAAGACGGAAAATAAGGTTGCTGATAAGAGTTTGCATTGGATATATCCTTACACTGGGTTACTAGGTTAATAACTAAGTACTATCAGTCAAACACTGTAGAGAATTGAATGAGGATGGGGGGTGGGGTGGTATAGGGTGGAGGGATTAGCACAAGTACTGAAGAAAATAGAAATGTCTTAAGTCGTCATTTAAAGATTGCCATAGAGTGTATACACAAACAAAAAAAATATATAATAATTTCAGATGGGTCAAATTATTGCAAAGAAAACAACTAAGGAGATTACAACATTGCCTTTACACCAGAACTAGGTTAAAAACCTTTCAACACATTTTCAAACCCTTTGTAATTCCGAACCATCCATTGTTTTTGGAAGAAATAAATGGAGAGCACTTAAACACTTGGTGAATTACAAAATCAACAATAAAAATCATATCCATTTTTAATAGTGAAAGTAAGTTCATTTCCATACACACAGGACTGGGACTAATCAGGTGTGTGTCCATAAAAAAAAAACAGCTGTTGGTCAGACTAATCAGAAAAAAAGCTTGAATTTGCTAGAGAACATCAAGAAGGCGCATGGATAAAGGAGCATGGATAAAGGTCTTCTGGTACTGTATGATGAGTATAGATTGCTATTTCAGTGCCTCAAGCATAGTGGCCACTCTACAAACCTCTGGAGGCAGTGTTATGATCCGTGGTCGCTTCAGTTAGTCAGATCTAAGCTCAGTATTGTTATATGGCTGTTAAATAAAGTCAGCAGATGACCTGAACTGACTGAATGACCAGTTTATCACATCAGTGGAGTTTTTCTTCCCTAATGGCACAGGCATATTCCAGGACTCAAATTGGAAGAGTGGTTCTACAGTAGGAACACCAGGATTTATTTTCACACATAAACTGGCCATTATGTTATGTGCTGTAACCAAAGCTAATAAGATAAAATTTGTATGCAAGTCTCCCATTCAATCACATCCCAAGGTTCTCCATTGGATTGAGATATGGCGACTGTGGAGGGCATTTGAGCATGTGAACTTATTGACATGTTTAAAAACAGTTTAGCCTTATGACATGGTGTGTTACCCTGTGGTCATAAAGGCATGAACATGGTCAGTTATGTTGTATAGACACCAGATTCTGCTGTCTAATTGTGGTGAAGCCATGTGAAGTGTATCCTTAGCTTTCTGTGCTTAACGGACAGGACTGGCCCCTGGTGTGGTCTTCTGCTGTTGTAGCCCATCTGCTTCAAGGTTCAATGTGTTGTGCATACAGAAATGCTCTTCAGCATACCTCAATCGTAACATGTTATTTGAGGAACTGTTGCCTTTCTATCAGCTTGAACCAGTCTGGCCTCTCACTGGATATTTTAACAATTAACAAGCAGATGAACCTAATAAAGTATTTACTGTAATAAAGTGGCTGGGTGTGTAATAAAAGAACAAATGAATTGTTAATGCATATAATAAATACATTTTGGTTTAAAGCAATGGAAAATGGTACATGGTTTAGTCATTGAATGCTGTTGTGCCAAAAGCGTGAAGGGCTTTAAAAAAAATTAAGTGAGAAGTGAAAAAATGCTTGTTAGAACTTAAGCTGTAAACTTTTCTACTGTATGTAGCTTGTCAAAGTTTTACCATGTAAGGGGCCACTATATAAAATTCTCCATGAATATTTTATTAACTACATTAAAAACATAATTAACATAAATGGTTTGTTATTATTATTATTATTATTATTATTATTATTATTATACTAATAATAATCATCATCTTTTTATTATCATAAATTTATTATTTAATAATCAGTGCATGCTTTTTGTTTATTTCCAACCACTGATCAAACAGAGACTCAGACGATATACTCAGAGACTCGATCTGTATACATTCTTAAATTTACTATAATATGTAAATACTAATATTTATACATATATTGTTCCATATTAAATACTATAATGATAATAATAATAAAAATATATAATAATACATATATTAATAAATATATACTAATAATATATCTAAATAATATACTATATATATTATAATATACCATATATATAAATTTGCTTTGCCACAGGAAAGTAGCACAACAGATTTTGCTCTAGTTCACTAAGTTTTATTACTATCCAAATCGTAACACAGTTGTTTAATCCCACTCAGACATCAGGCTGAGCTCTGTTAATGAACTATTAATGTAATAAATTACCGTAGCGGCTATGACTGAGATCATTAACCTCATTAAGTCTTTTAAATGAGTTAGCTGAGGAACTAACCCGCATAAAAGCTATATAAAGATATAAACCTTCACCTAACCTTCTACATACAGGGATATAGGCCTTAACCATCAAGCATGTTGAGGGGATTCTGACTCATATTCCTAAATATCTAAACATGCCCCCCGTCTTATCCCTAGGTGGTTACCTAATGGTGTGTGGTGAATCTGAATGCATTAACCCTGTCCGGTGTATGTTGCACCCATCCCAGGGGTCTAATTGACTGCTCCTTAACGAGCTACTCTTTTTTAGTTAACGTGATAACGATCTCTAGCCCTGAGTTTAATTATGCATGCAATAAGCAATCTTGAATGCTGCCATACTGGGGGATTTTACTTCTATTTCAATTTAGGCATAATTGGCGCTTCCCTGCTGGGGTGTGCATTTGATTGTTGGCAGCTCTTTATTCTAAGTAAAGTAGTGCAAGAATGGACCAGAGGGGGAATTTAACACAAAAATCCAACTTAGACTTAGAACTTTGAAATAGACTATTCTTATGAGTAGTGAGGACTTTATCCAGTTTTTTTGTCTTTATTTTTCACCCCCTACCTGCTGTATGGTTTCTGTGTCTGGATAAATGGAGTGCACTGGTGTAATATTGCACTTGGTGCATTAGAGAAAAGAGGTCCGTGGTGCTCTTGGGGTCATCGCTACACAGTGAAAGCTGCTTATTACAGATTAAGCTTCAGTGGCTGCAGTATAAATTCACTGAGAGTGTTTTTCTCTTAAATTTAAAGTACTCCTAATAGCTCATGGGTAAGTGGTAGCATTAGTGCCTATTAAAGTTAATCAACATCAAGCCTTGACAGACAGCGTGCTTAGAAAAACACAACTGTGTTGCGAGATAAAACCTGACGGAAAGAATTAATCTATTTTGATAGATGTACAGGTTTGGTAAATGTGTTGTGAGATCTTCATGGTATTTTTTCTATCAGGAATGCATATCAGAGAGTTCCCAAGGACGTGTGTGTATGTGTGTGTGTTAATCCTTAGAGTTTAATTATTGCAGGAGGTGTGGGAACGAGGAAAAAAAACATACAGTGCACACAAACACTCAGACTGGGAGGCCTATAGACACATGCAAGCAGATGCACAATATATCTTATACACTTTATTATATATATACAATATGAATGCATTATGGCAGCACGGTGGTGTAGTGGTTAGCAATTGCACCACCAGGGTCTCGGTCTGATTCCCATCTCTGCGTGCATAAAATTTGCGTGCTCTCCCAGTGCTTGATGGGTTTCCTCCAGGTACTTGGGTTTCCTTCCACAGCCCAAAGACCTGCATACTAGGTATTGGCGTTCACAAATTGCCGTGAGTGTGTGTGCCCTGCGATGAAGTCTCCTGAGATAGGCTCCAGGCCACCACGACCCTGGATACAGGATAAATCGGTATAGACGATAGTGAATGCATTATTTAAGGGTCCAACAGTGGGATAATTTAAAGAACAACCTTTCAGATATTTTTTAGCAACATTCTGCTTCACAGTGGGGATCTACAGTAATTAAATCTGTGAGAAACTGAGTTTACATGTCAACCTGATCCATTTCTGTAATCAGTGTCATCAGATATTATGAGGAAACCTGTATGATCTTTAGGTTAATAGCATAAGGATAATGTTCCACTCGTAAATTCACACAAAAATTGCACTCTGAGACATTAAAGCCTTCAGACTACCAGTGTAGATCTCTGATCCAGATAGAAATCAGTTTGGAGTCAGATTGCTCTCATGTAGTCTGAACAGTTAGTCTGAACACATAGAATCTAATTTTTGCAAATCGAATTTGAACAACATCCAGAGGTGGTTTGAAATGAGATGCAGATAGGATTCCTAAAGATGCATCTCAGTCTGGATGCTTTACTGCCTCAATTGCATTTCAAAATGTCCATTATGTCATGGAGTGGGACGTGGGAGTTCGAGCTCAAGTTCAAGTTCAAGTAGGCTTTATTGTCACTTCAACCATATACAGTTAGTACACAGTGAAACAAAACAACGTTCCTCCAGGACCAAGGTGCTACATGCAACATAAATTTACAACATAAATTAATAGAAAAACTAAACTAGCTAACTAATAGGCCTAATTTCAAGTCCACATGATCAGACATGGATATGACCTGTTGGGTGAGATGTGATATCTCCATTCTTAACTGCCTTGTTGTTTTCTATCTTTCTGTTGCCAGTGTTTGACGTCACACAACACACATGCTACAGATTACCCACGCCTCCGGCGTCGTTACCACAGCAACCAGTGCAGATAGGTCGACAATGTGTTGGATTTAAGCTGCCAGTCTGAACAGACTCATATCCGATCTGATCCCTTTGACAGTGTGGACAGACAGTCTTAAAGGTCAGATTTGTGAAACACAATGAATATGTCTGTAGTCTGAACAAAGCCTTAGACTTTCAGGTCCTGTATGTGTTTGTGAACTTTGGGAGTGTTGATGGTCATGAAAAGGTCCAGAATAGCGTGTTATTTGCTGCTACATAGATGAGGTTCGTAGGCTCTGTGTGAACATTACTGTAAGTGGATTGACTGAACAGCTCCTTCAATTCAGCTGGGATCATAATTCTTTGGGTGGCTTCTCACTACAGACATGACGAGTCATGAGACAGCCAGTTGTCTAGACAGTGAGGGAAGCAAGTTTTAATTTGTTATTTAGTCCATGACTCGTCGTGGTATTGGAGCCAGGGCAAACAGAGTACAGGGGACCTGTTATGGGATTCCATCTTCTCCGCTTTGAAGAGAATAGGATGTGTCTGGATGGTTGACCATGAATAGTTTTCTAAATAGCTTGGATGAAATAGATACTGTGATGCAGTGGGTTGCCTCTCCACAGTAAAGCCAGAGACCTTGAACAAATTCATTTTTTTGACATTTAATAAATCTTTTTTTGATGACAGGGACAGAGTCAAGACAGGGACAGAACGAAGACCCAGTTCTACTTACAGCCAGGGGTTTGTTTAGGAGATTGGCCAAACCGATGAGTGCATCTAGTTACAACTCACTGTCATAGCAAACCGACTTTGTAATCACATCCCCTTTTAGCCCCTGTTGGAATGCAGTGATGAGTGTAGGCTTGTTGCCTCTGCACTCAGTTTGGCACATACTCAAATGGAGACCATGAACCTTGTTTTAGGAACATGAGATTCTAACCAGATAATTTGTCATGAGGGGTGTGATGGAACATCTTGTGAAACAGCCATATGATTGCACATTGTTCAACCAGACCTCAGTAGCCCAATCGAATGCCGTTGCAGCGAGCACTAGGATGAACTGGAATACTTTTTAAAAAAAAACTTGATCTCTTGCAAAGACATGTGTTGTAACTAGGTTAGGTGTTGTAGCTAGCTAGACAGGGTTCTTACTGTCTCTGAGTAGAGTATTTTTACACAAGCCTGTTGTTTATGGTGGGCCTAAAGTTAAGGGCTAGGCAATACTCCTACTGTAAATGGGGTGGCCAGGCACTATGCAAAGTGGCATAAACTGAACTAGGCTCACTCACTCATCGTCTATACCGCTTTATCCTGTATTCAGGGTCGCGGGGGGCCTGGAGCCTATCCCAGAAGGCTTAGGGAGACGAGGCAGGGTACATCCTGGACAGGGTGCCAATCCATCGCAGGGCACACACACATATATACACACTATGGGCAATTTGGGAACGCCAATTAGCCTAATTTGCATGTCTTTGGACTATGAGAGGAAACTCATAGCCCAAAGTACCCAGAGGAAACCCACCAAGCATGTGGAGAACATGGAAACTCCATGCACACGGAGACGGGAATCAAGCTTGGCCTGGGAATCAAACCCAGACCCTGGAGGTGCAAGACGACAGTGCTAACAACTACACCACTCTAAACAAGGCTAACTGTACAAAGCTCTATAGGCAAAATATTAAAAGAGAGAGCGACACATTGATGAGGGTTTATTGAAAAGGTTGTGGTAAGCTGAGGATTATGAGAGTTGAAGCTTGCAGATACAAGAGTGACTAGAGAGGAGTTGACTTAAATTATTGACTATGGTATGGAGTACCATGTTTACTGCCATTACATTTTAATACTGTGCTTTAATTCAATTTACAGTTAGCTATTTAGCTATTATTCTGGGCAACACTCATTTCCAAAGGCTCATTTCTCACTCACAACTCAAACCAACTATGGTATTTAGTCTTGAACCATAGTATAGCCTCAGATTTTTAGAAATACATCAAGCTATCTATCTTATTCACAAAAATATCAGTAGAGCTCGTTGCCATGTCATTTTTTATTTGTAATGGCAAAAAAAAAAAAAAAAGAATTTCTATCAATTGCCCCCAGAGTGTTACTAAATTGTTAGACTTTTATAGAAGTTTAAAGCTGGAAACCAGTTCATTGTTGTTGTGGTTTTCTTGCCGTAACTGGATCACATGTATTGCAAGCACATCCACATGGTGGCGCTGTGTCCTTAAACAGAGGTTCCCAATCAGTGAGCAGTCTAAGAATGAATGATTAACTGGTGGATGGGTAGGAAATCCCCTCTCTCTACTAGCATCCCTTTTCTAATGAGAAGAAAAGGCATTACAGACAGTCTCTCATTTCTCATTAGAAGGTCTTATTTCTCTTTTTTTCTGTCTTAAACTGTCAAACTGTCTGCTTGTGAAATCTGTATAAAAGCTTCAAGCTTAAAGAATTGGAATGACAAAGACAGGCATCTATTGCAAAAAGAAAAAAAAAAGATGGAAGAACAGTATGTTCCTCAATTATCCAGAATCAGTACATCATAAAATGCTGTGTTTGTCAAATGCAAATGAAAGGCTGTAATCACTTTTATGTGGCCTCTGGGGCTGAGGATAAAAGCCGGGGTGACTCATTGGCTCACATTTGTTAAGCACATTCAACAGTAAAACAATCATCCTTTGCCCCTAGAGTGAGTCATGCAAACATGAAAGGTATATATATATATATGTGTGTGTGTGTGTGTGTGTGTGTGTGTGTGCGTGCACGTGCATGTGTGTCTGTACAGTACTTGTGTTATGTTTGAAGTACAGAAAGGCAAAAAAACAATCTAATCAAATTACTAGCATTGAACACAGTAGCGTGTGCATTAAAAAGCCTGAGCTAGTGGATTGTTACAGCGCTGTAGCTACTGTAAAGTCTACATGAAAAATAGTGTCATGTTTTCATACCGCTGTTTTTCTCCTTATTCTCCCCAGCATCTCCCTGGAGTTTAGGCTTCCCAGTAACGGGAGATGACTCCTATTATGGGCCCGTCACAATTTTATTCTCATTCTCATCTTTGTATTCGCCCCACCACAACAGCAACTGCTGCAAACACTGATACTGCCACTCATTAGAAGGACTGTACACAGTATTTAAGGTTTAAGGGTTGAATTTCATCTGTGATCTGAAGACCGTGTCTAGAAGTGCTTAATGTCATAAACCACTGTGTGACACTGGAAACAAAAACAGTGCCATTAGGCTGCTTCTGATAATTGCTATAAAAGGCAGCACACAAGAGTCCTGTTGAGTGAAAGTACATAGTGACAGGCCTGTATTGAGACATATTCAGTGGCTGTGGATTGTGGAAACAAAGAGCACCTTGCATCCCAACTCACCCACACATGCAATACTGCTACTGTACCACACCACCATTTATAATTCTAACACAGACCCTAGTCAGAATAATCCTGAACACATTATTGCTTGAAGAAGCATAATGTTAACAAGCAATGTAATCAGTCAGTGTTATTTTCAGAATTCTCCAACTACAGGATTGAATGGCTGTAAGATGGTGATTACTTACATACATACGTACTATCCTTGGTAGTGTCTGGGGAAATCTTCCCATTTGACATTCTCTACCAAAATGGATATCTTAAATTTACAATATCTTTGGGAAACTGGTCTCTGGGAATTGTTGCTAACCTAACGATCCAATTAAAGGAGGCAACATTAACAAGATTATTTTTTAAATTTAAGTTAAATGTAATAAATGTAATAAAAAATCCGCTTTAATAATGTTTACATTATCCATCCATCTAGAAATGTCTGTAGTCCATCCAGGTACCGTGGAGGCCAAGGGCACCATTGTGTTTACTATCATTTTGTATGACTGTGGTACAGTAGGACCTCTTGGCAACATTCACGTGCACATTCACACACTATGGGGAATTCGGGAATGCCAATTAGCCTAATCTGCCTGTCTTTGGACTGTAGGAGGAAAACTGGAGAACCTGGGGGAAACCCACCACCCATGGAGAGTACATGCAAACTCCATGCACACAGAGCGACGCAGGAATCAAACTCAGGACCTAGAGGTGCAAGGCAACAGTGCTAACCACTAAGCTGCCGTGTCGCCTTTAATAATGTTTGGCCTTACGTTATTAGATGGTTTGCATGATGCATAATTCCATAATTTCCAAATAACATCACGGAAATTGTAATGTTAATGTTTTAACAACTAAAGTACCTGCAGCAACATAGAAGTGTTCTTGAGTCATCCTAAAAACAATAACTTTAAAGTTGAAGGTTTCTAGAGCCATAAAAAATAAACGTTAAAAACATTATGTTAAGCTAGAATTGTTCCCTGGATGTTTCCAACTTAAATTTCTCAATATGTTATAACATATAACATTTTGATTATCACAATGATTCTGTACTTTACGTGCAAAAAAAGTACACATGAATTAATAATATACAGTATACTTAAGCTTGGGGAAATATTTAACCAGTACTGCACTAGAGTGGCTGTCTGAAATCGAAGCATTTTTCCTGGCACAGAGGTGAGCCTTGATCTTGGACAGTAGCACAGCCCTGGGCAAATTAGTGATCACAGGGCTGACAGCTGCTCTCTACATATCTTTGCTGTGTGTGCAACCCAGAGGCTATATAAAATACAGTCATTCTACATCCTGTATCAGCTCATAGGGCATAGTAGAGTTTAAGAGCTGAAGTGTCTGAGTGTGTGCCTTATGCAGATGTCTGTTGCTGGCACCATGAGACAACACATCCTTCATGGACATGCTAATGGGCCACTGTTGCGCTAAGGTTCCCCTCCCATGCTCACTCCTCCTCTTCCTCCCCAGGGTGAGCAGGGCCTCAGTACCATTTGTGAAGTGCCATTAAGGTTTGCTCTCCATGTGTGAAATTGTTTTGATGGACTGTGATGGGCTAAGAAGAGGAGAGGCGATGCTTGGCTGCCTCTGCATGGTCATCCTGTCCTGTTGGCCACTACTAAAAGCCCTATTCAAATTCAACCATTAAATGGTGTGCTTGATTAAACAATGGAAATAATTAAACCTGAACACCGGGAAAGAAGCTTTTGGCTCACCGCAGCTTTGGTTATTAGCCACTTGATGACAAGGTGGAGGAGGATGTGTGGGTGTGGGTGTGTTTGTGAGTGTATACATGTGCGTGCTAGTGTGTATTTAAGTGCATTGATGGAAGGCCGTGAGTGGTACATAAGTGGCTCTGTTTCCATTCTGAATGAATCGGGCATATACAGCAATTGGGCTGTTGAGCTGGAATGTGGGTTTTAAAATGTGAATAAACCCACAGCAGCTTGTTTTCATAATGTTCGTCACAGGTTGCATCCTGGATTACAGATGATTAACTCAACCTCCTGCATTTTTCCGATAGTGTTTTTTCAATGCTGCATTCCTAGTAATGTTTGCTAAGCTTTGCCAGCCTCATTATTAGCTCAATCCAGTTAAATGTCTGCATCAATAAGAAATGAGCTGTCCATGGTCATGCAGGTCACATGACTGTGCCCCACCCTTGCTGCCAAAAGGCCCCAGCTAAGAGGAAAATGAAATATTCATCTCCTTCACATCCATAATTCAGCAGCAGGAGGCAGGCAGCCATCATTTGTGAGGCCAGGCCAGGCAGATGACCCCCTGATTAGAGTGCCACAGTCCAATTCACA
This sequence comes from Clarias gariepinus, assembly GCF_024256425.1. Classification (NCBI taxonomy): domain Eukaryota; kingdom Metazoa; phylum Chordata; class Actinopteri; order Siluriformes; family Clariidae; genus Clarias; species Clarias gariepinus. The sequence continues at coordinate 7,923,954 of NC_071126.1, read as the reverse complement.
CCACAGGAGAGATGGGGGAAAGAAGGACAGCGTGTATTTCTGCTGGTTTTGAAGAGTGGCACTCATGTTTTTTTGTGCTAGTTCAGTGCAGCCTTGCTTAGGGGCTGAGAGTCAGGAGATTAAACACAGGGATGTTTCATCTTGAACAAAGATGTTGAAATGGATGAGTGGTCGGGTGGGAAGCAGGTGAATCACAAAATGAGTTTTAACAATAAAAAGTGAGCACAAAGGACAAAATGGCCATGTAAGGCAAACTGTGAATATAATTAAACGCGCAGTTAAATACAGATGACACATGTCTGTGTGCATGCCGTTTTGCCCGTTCCATCTATTTCACAGATAGAGAGCCTGTCTGTATCTGACTTGTTGTGTGTGTGTGTGTATCTCAGAGAATGCACATGTTTGTTTTGTGCATGCAGTGCACAGTAATTAGCATCTTTGACATTGTTCTTGCCTGCCAGGCTAATCTGTGTATGAGGCGCTTATCAGCAGTGGTGTTTACTGAGTGCGTCTGTAGGATCAGGGGTCCATTAGCCTGCTGCTAGTCCTCCACTCACGTCTATTGTCCATCGTGACGCCTGGCCACAAAACCAGGCCTCATGTCCTTATTGTTGAAGAACAATCGGTCAAGACAGCCATCAGCAGGCAGCGGGCAGATGGCCTCATTCAGCAGCGTTAACAATACAAATAGCTCGACCCAGAGTACAAGTCTGGATCCCAGTGATGCCTGAACCTTGCACTTCCATAATCCAGGGCTGATTTCCAGGGAGAAAGAACAAATAAATTGTGTCCTTGTTGCAAAGTAGAGCCTGTTAAGCCTGATGATGAGTGACATATTTCTTCTGTACTTTTGTCAAAGTCAATAGCTAATCGATGAATGAGAAATTAGAAGTGTGATTTTTGTGTTTGAAAAAAAGACAGACAGCTAATGGTTGACAACTATGTGAAATCTGGGTGCGAGTCTGTCAAACGTTCTTCACTGTGCAACAAAAAAATAGCTGTCATTCAAAAAAGGCACCAGAGTATTTGATTGTCACAATTAAACATGCATGCATTTAGCCAAAAAGTACAAACTGAGCTTGATTTCCAAAAAGTTAAATGAAAAAAACCAAGGAAAAGGGACAAAAATCTTTCACCTGCATGAGCCTATAGAGTTTATTCGGTCTGCGTTTGAATCTGCTCATGCAAATCTGGCTTATGAAATGAATCCCCAAGGCATAGATGGAAACATTTGCATTTGTATGAAGGCGATGTGTGTTGTCTGTGCTTGTGCTAAGGAATTTCTATGAAAGTCTAAGTCATATTATAAAAGAAGACTTTATTTAAAAAAAGAAACAAGGTTTGAAATTTTATACACATGCCATTGTGCCAGCCCTGAGGGCCTATATCACAGAGTGCAATGAGGTGTGCTAAAGTGCAGATTCAAACAGTATGCCTAATATCACTGCTTAAATCAAACATTATTCATGAATACATAAAAGAAGAGATAATTACATAAATTAAAGCAATTTCCACTGGCCTATAGCCCTTTATGAGGACTGAATTTATACCCGCCAATGCAGTTTCTCCGGTCTTCGGGATGTGCGTTAATTGAATAATGGCCAGTGGCAGCTGGCGCGGCTGCCGAGAGCTCGTGTGGAATGCGATTGTTGTGCTGCGCCTTGGTCAATCTGCTCGGATCAAAGTAGAGGGAGGAGGAGCTGAAAGGGCAAATGGAGGAATGTTTTCAAGGCCCCAGAAAAGCTCATATGAATTCAGGGCATGTCTCTCTCAGGGAACACTCTGTATTAGCAGGGGAATGTGTGGGAGTTGGGGAAAAATGTCTTTTCTCTGTAAATCTGCTTTAGTTAGAACATGGTACGTTGTGTGTAAGACTCACACAGGATTGAAAAATGATTAACTGCTGCTAATGGTGATCTGAAGAAGGGAGGATGGATAAGTGGATAGTGGGGAGAAGGTGGATCGAGAAGGAAGGGGGGGGGGGGGGGATGGGTGTGACATGAGGCAGCTGTCCTGTAAAGTCAAGGAAGACCAGACACTGCAGGGGAGAGGACCAGTGGGAGGGAAAGCACCTGCCTCTCTTTCTCACTCTCTCACTTATTTTTTCTCTCCATCAGTTCCTCTCCCTCCTTCTGCTTCCCTCATTGCTGCCAGATCAAATGAGCTCCATCTCTGCATAAACAGCAGCAGGGGGAAGAGTCCCAATGCTTTTGAATGGGGATCATGTGTGGCATCAAAGGTAAAACAATGCAGCAGCACAAACTTGTTTTCTTTTCATTTTAATCTGTGTGTTAAAAATATCAGGAGCCCAAGCTGTTCAGGTTGAGCGCTGCATCAAGGCAGTAAGCCTTAACTGACCTGCTTTAGAAATAATCTTTAAAACGTTGGGAGAAATACAGTAATACTCACAATGTGTAACTAAGCACGTCCAACTCAGAATTGTTTTACTTTAAAACGTTTAAACCAGAGATTTTAGAAATGAGTTCCATTTGGACGTTTGCTCCTAAAGTTGCAGACATAAATTCTGCTATTAAAAAAAGCTTTGTTCTATCTTTACATGGGATCTCCATGTTCATCTTACCAACAGAGTTCAGAATCCAAATTGGGAAAATGATCAAAGTTAATTTGGTCAGTTTCGCAATTTACCCTACATTGTAAAGGATTTATATCACAATCATTCGTTAACTCTCATAAGTAGCTATAATGCCAGCTGTCATGAGGTTCTGACTATATACAGTACATATATACAGTATACATATATAGGCACAATAAATGTTTTGTAGTTGGATTGCTTTCTCACTCTCACTCACTCACTCATCTCCTATACCGCTTTATCCTGTATTCAGGGCTTGTGGGGACCTGGAGCCTATCACAGAAGGCTTAGGGCACGTGGTAGAGTACACCCTGGACAAGGTGCCAATCCATCACAGGGGACACACACATACTATACACACACTCACAAACTCATTCACACACTACGGGCATTTTGGGAATGCCAATTGGCCTAACCTGCATATCCTTGGACTGTGGGAGGAAACTGGAGAACCAGGAGGAAACCCACCAAGAACGGGGAAAACATGCAAACTCAGAGATGTGAATCGACTGGTTGTTTTCTATAATTTGTAAATTAAGTTTGTTCAGAATGTACAAATGGCATTGAATTCAAATTGGGCTTGTGCATAACAACAGGATACAATTATGAGGGTAACAACTGTTTTTCTCTATATAATCCCTGCAGCACTAAGGCAACTTCTTCTTCAAAAAACTTCTTTTTGCACTAAGAGTCAAAGTTTAGTGTTTATATTTGTGTGCATTTATTAGATTTATTGCGAGACAGCTGTACCGTAAGTTGATGTGTAACGCACCTCTGTATATTCTGTTTCCAAATAAAACATAACAGAAAATCAAATCAAGTGAATCCAGACAGATTATTCTGTTTGGCTTCCCTTAATCTTCTGATCCTGACCACCAAACATTTCTTCTTTTAGTTGTGTTTGTGTGGAGGTGTAATTGCGGTGCACTTATTCCCCCTCGGTGCACAAGAGAGCTTCGAGCTGCAGCATAAGTCCAGTAAACAAAAAACACTCTGATGTAACACTGACTGCAGAAATCCTGGCCAGCCACTTCAAACACACCACACTTACAATATGTTCTAAAGAGACTGTTGCCTAAGGCTGAAATATGGATTCATTCATCATGGATAATTTAAGATTTAATTAGTGCACAAAATGATTTACATTTTAGTTTGCTCTTGTGATTTATGTGACGTTGTTCCATTGGTGTCAGCGCAGTAACTTGTTCTTGTTCAAGCTTTTCCATTCCCTCTGCAAGTTCACCACTTTCTTATCACCCCACACATCTATTAGTCAATGGATTTGAAAAGAGAAAGAGCTTTTCCATCATTAATCCTTTGTGAATGCTAACTGCATAATTGAAAGTAGAGCAAAAAGCCATTCTTTTTACACTTTGCAATCTTGAGCTCTCTCATCCTGGGAGGAACGATGTGAGCTGCAGAGGCATCTTCATTGCGTATTCAGACCGAGAGTCAGCAAGCTAATCCACTCAACTGGGAAGCTCCCATCATTAGGATCATTTATAATCAGTAACATGACTTCAGTATTTATGAGCACTGACGTATAGATGGTAAGTGAGATACAGTAAGAGACATATGGAGATTTCATATAGAGATGGCTAAACAGTAAGAGTAATGACAACTGCTGAAGGAAGGAAAGTAATCGGGGGTAAATTACAGCCGAAGTATGCTGGCGTACATTTATTTTCTCAAAAGGCATACATGCAACTGTGACTCCATTACATTTCCAAAAATCTTTTCATTCTGTCTATTTGAGAAAAAAAGTACAAACAGATTCTTTCACTCTGGATGGAGATATACATGATTTTTTCCGCCATGTTTGTTTTATACAGTACTGTATAAAAGTCTTGAGACAACCCACATTTCTTCATATTCAATAAAAATTAAGAAATGTAGAATAAATGAATGAACTGGGCACAAATTTTTCACAGTAATAGGCTGCAAACTGCCTAAACACAACCTCAGCAGCTACCTTTTTTCCCCTCTCGTCTGTTCCAACCACTCAATATTGAGCGTCATCAGTATACTAATCACTGGCCAGGAGCATCTGTCACCATCTGCACCTGTTTCTCACTGGTTCATGCCTTAATTTTGATGTTTCTGTCATGACTGGATGATTCATAGGTCACCTATTTGACTTAACAAACCAAAAAACATTCCTCTGGAACTGGTCATGTTCAGAGACTGGACTGAAAATGAGAGCCAAAAACTCGCCTAAAATAAGAGCGAGAACAATAATTATATCCAATTATATTATATTAATATACAATAGTATAATACAATACTTTAATATTTTATATAAATAAAAAATATATAAGAAATGCTCGCTTTTTGGAAACAAAATAAGAAGAAATTAAGGGCGGGTCAAGTTTTTTTGTTCAGTGTTAAAATATGGTGTATATTCTCTCTCTCTCTCTCTCTCTCTCTATATATATATATATATATATATATATATATATATATATATATATAATGATATTTCTTTATGAGCTCTTCATCTCCAATCAATTTTGACCATGCAATATTTCATGCTTTTCTAACCTTTAGATTGGACCGAGTCAATATTTAACAGTCTGGCTCTCTTGTCTCTATATTTGTAAAGCTGGGCGCATGCAATTTATGGGGAATTGAGGGTTAGAAGCTGATCCTCTCTGGTATTTTTATAGCTATTTAAAGCTACAAAATAAGGCTATTGTGCTGCTTGCCACAAACGTTTGAGAAAAAAGTCTAAACCCAAACAGCACTAATCTATTGACATACTGTACTGCAAATTAGAAAGTGAAGCACCTGCACTGACACTTTTATTAAAGGAGAAGCAAGCATATAGTTTTGCTTCTACATTTTGAGAAGGGGTCAGTCACAATGCATTGCTGAATGCTGCGTGAGCAACGTTGCAGTTTGCACTTAATACTGTAACTAAACAACAGGTCCAATGGCCTGCACAACTCAAAGGAATTGATATTACATGTAATACTTGACAGTTAAATCGTGTTTTATGGACAACATTTAAAATGAGTAATTCTTTGTTTGACTCTGCATCTGGCCCTGCAGCAGTTTGCCCTTTGCATCGCTGACCTGCTTGCTAATATTAGTGTACTTTTGCATCAGAGTCCACAGAAGAAATTGAGCAGTAAACATTACTTCGCTAGTTGAAATGAACCTTTTTTAAAGGGGAATTTGTTAGCTTGTGGTATCTTAGTACACTGCTTTCCATGCAATAAATTCACCGGTTTCTACAGTGCTATTTGCATTGCTAGTACTGAAAATTTAATCTACTATTTAAAGAAATGCAAAGGAGAAAAAGAAAACTGGAAATGGAAAGTAAATCAAAGACTTAGGAGGAAAAGAAACTTTTTTTTTTTTTTTTCAGTTAATTGAATGAAACTTTCATTTAAATTAGGATGCAATTATTTCATAGTGTTTGTCCTTGCAAGGGACAATTGACAAGGCATGTACAGCCATTTTAGTGCTCTTTTAACCATTATTTGATAGTTTTCTGAACACTCATCTCTAGACAAAGTCACTATCGGCCCCAACATGAGAATATTTTTTCAGCAATTTTTGGAATGCAACATATTTCAGGCATGAAGCTCTTGTGGAGCGGATCACTGACATTCACAAACAGCAGAGGTTAATGCATGTGTCCTGCAGTGTGTCTAAGACAAAGGCACATCCCTATCGACTGTCTGTTATATGCACTGCAAGACTGCATGCACAGGCTCCTGCACAGTTCTCACAGTGATAAATCACCTCTGTATTGTGGCTGTATGTGTAGTCTGTCCCTGCTCTCTCACATGATAATGCCACCAGACTGGCCAAAGAGCTTGCTGGCTCCAGACATAGAGCACAAATAAGATTAATAGCATTGTGTGCCTGCATGATGTGAATTAAAAATTTAAAGCAGAAACCTTTTTTAAGCTTCTAAATTTATGTAAATGGTCAAACTGGGCATGTTTTATTTTTATGGGAATTGATCAATAATGGTCATCTTCCATTACAATCCTTGTCTCTGTGGCTTATGATTTCAGGCGCTTGTGTCCCATTGTGGCAAAAGATACAGTACCTGTTCTTGGCTGAAAGCAGTGGAGCATGATGTGGTGTTGAGCTATTATAGCCAGTTTGAATCCAGGTTCAGTGTGTTTTATGCTATGAGATGCTTTTTAGCTCACTGTTGTTGTCGCTTGAGTTACCAAAGCCTTCCTGTCAGTCAGATCCAGTCTGCTCATTCTTATCTGATATCTTTCATTAACAATCAGTTTACTATAGTTACCACACTGGATTTTTTCTAAATTTCCACATGATCAGCAATTTTGAAAATACTACGTAAAACAAGCTTGTCTGGCACCAAAAACAATGTTACAGTCACCGAGATCACAATTTTCATGTTTTAATGCTGCATGACTTTTTGTGTTGTGCTGCTTCAGCATGATTGGCTAGTTGTGATAATTGTATTGATTTGGGCTGCACAGTAGTGCAGTATTTAGCCCTGTGACCTCACTGTCAGTGTTTGATTCCCGCCTCAGGTCTGTGGGTTTGGAGGTGGCATGTTCTCTCTGTGCATGATCGGTTTCCTCTGGGTTTCTTCCCACAGTCCAAAGACATGCAGATTAGGCTAATTGGCATTTCCAAAATTGCCTGTAGTGTGTAAGTGAGTGAGTGTGTGCTTGTGTGCCCTGCAATGGATTGGCACCCTGTACCCTGACTTGTTTCCCAAGGCCCCTTGATAGGCTACAGGCTATTAATAAATAATATTTAGTAGTATTAATTTGATTTTAAGAAAAACTCAAACTACAGTATTTACGTAAATAGCATTCTGTAAAGCTGTATTTCTAAACAGCATTCTCTAACGCTGAAGCATTTAGACTCATATGAATAAATCTACTCATCTGCTCATGAAATCTAGGCACTGAGAAAATAATAGCTTTGTTATTTATACAGAGAAATGTGTGGGGAGAGAGAGAGAAGGATTGTGTAAGATTGTATGCAGCAATACCTTCTAGTCTGCCTGTGTTTATTATATCATGGCTGGACAGAAGCCCAGATATGCCAATGAGAGCACAATGCATCACACTCTGAATGGAAAGAAGACAGAAAGACATTTTTATCACACCTTCCAAGTTCTCCATCTCTTTTCCTCCCAGTCTTTTGTCCACACCCAAATTTCCCTGTACATAATTCACATCTGACAGTCGAGCAGCTTATGAAAGCACAACTCCTTTTCCACTTATTATTCTTTTCAGTTAAGGGCTTCACTTGTTCAGTTCCTTATGCTTTCCTCTTTTCTCCATGTTCTCTTCAAATTAGAACTTTCACCCACATGCTCGTAATTTTTTCATTCTCAAAGGTCATGCACACAAGCGCAAACACAACAACTTTTAATGATAAACAACTTTGAAATATTTTATATGTCCCTTCTTTTGATTTAACAACAGTGTGCACTAGTGTGTCTAGAGCTGGCATGGATTCCACAAGGTTATGCACAAACCTTAATCTATTTTAGATCAAATAGATCGGAGTGCAATCTGAAGTCAAGCTTCATTAGAAGAGATTAGATACGGAGAAAAATCGGACCTTTTGTCCCAAGCCGGTATTAATCATACAGTCGATATCACACATTTTCTTACAATTAAACAGGAGCCTAGAAATCTTGAATATTTCTTGAATATTAAATATTAAAGATACTGAACATTTACTTTCTTTGTTTTAAATATTTCAAAGTTTCTGCTTATTTCTATCTTTAGATGGAAAACAAGCCCTGTGGTCTCAGGCTTCTGGACTCCACTGTAGTCTGCTGTAACTATTAAAATGTACAGTGCTATGAATAATTATAACCATGTGCGTAGAAAATTATAATTACTGAACACAATGAATTAATTATATTCCATAGTAGTAATTAATTCCCACTTTAGGAGGAAAAAAAATAAAATTGACTTCCCTAGGCAGTGATTGCTTCTGCGAGTGCCGTAAATAACATTTTGTCCATTGAAGAACAGTGGGAGCAACCTCATGGTGGGATTCTGCAGAAAGAAAAAAAATAATAATTATATCTGATTGGACAAACCCTCACTCATCATTATCCAGCTTCACTGCAGGTCTACTGTATTGACAGCACCACACAGAAGTAACAACACAAGCCAATCAGCCAAGCCCATGGGAGGCCCAGAGAACAGCAGCTTGGCTCATTACACTGGGAATCCACAAGCTCAAGCCATGGGCCTTCTTACTATTTCTAATCCACATTCTTGCACTCTCTCAGTGCTTTACTTGGTCTGTTCAGTGCATGCGAGATTGATAGAGCTACTGTTGTAACTTATGCGTGGGAGTCAAGGTCGGCCAGGTCATTTGTCCTTGCTTTCTCATCCAAGTGAAAGCAGCTATCGTGTAGCTCGTCTTAGTTTCCAGGCAATTAGATCACCTTCACAGAATGGAAAAAGAATGCCGCAAATGCGGGTTTACTTCATAAACCAAATCAGCACAATGTAGTTAATCTTGTGGATGGGATAGCATACTGTACATACCTGTACCATACATACAGTAAGTGGAGCTGACCAGTACTGAATCAAAGGAGTGTGTCATTCCAGATTCAGAGCTCTGCAAGTGAAATGACAAACCATGTCAGTTGCATCATCACATCCTGTGCAAAATTTATTGACAAACACTTAGGCCATGATGAAGCCCTCAAGTGTTAAACACTTACAATCCAGCCAATATACTTAAGTATCAGCAACCAATAAACCTCTAAGAATAGTGTAAAGTTTGAATTACCACATGCTTGAGTGCAACCTCTTACTCAGTCAGCCTGTAGTAAAAAGGTGTCCCACTGCGGTACCCATGGACGTGACCCCCCTGAGAGGGTGGAGTACAGTGCAAAAACACAGTCACGCCATGATTCACTCAATCCACCCATGACCTCATTGGTGGTCGACCCCCAGGGTTTCTGGGAACAGCAGTGGAAAGGGAGTGTGGGTGTGGACAGAAGCAAAACAGGCAGGTCATCTTCCATGGAAACAAAACATAAAAATAACACAAATGAGGTGAGAGTTTGCTGCTACTACAAACAGGTGTGTTGTGTTGTATTGTATTGTATTGCTTTGTGTGGCCTCATTTAGTAGCACCAACAGGTATAAACTCAAGAATGAATCAGATGAAAAATGTGCCATGTGTAAGGAATGGGCTGGGGAGTAGAGCAGCAGGTAGTAAGCAGGGAGAAAGAGCGCTTTGGAAGAAATACATATATAACAAAAATGCCGAAGTGTAACATATATTACATTAATAACACTAATATATATATATATATATATATATATATATATATATATATATATATATATATATATAAAATCTCATAACTGTTATCTGTTATTCTGCACAATCAAAAGTCCTGGTTTGACTTGAACACCCCTCATATTTCAGGTGGGTGTGTACTGACAACATTGCTGAGGTAATTCAAACCTTACACAAAGCTTTGTGTCTGAAAACAACTCTCTGTGGAAATATTGTGAACACTATTTTTATCTTATGACAGGAAGTTTATTTATGACAGAAGGTAAAAACTCCGTGTTTTTTGGGTAATTTGTGAAACTTTCATCAACTAAACATTTTTGGGAATCAGGTCAAGGGCATAATGATGGATACTAGGGGCACATCGGATTATCTACGTAAGTACAGAGCTGATGTACTTACAGTACGATGAGATCATTTGTGTGTGTGTGTGTGTGTGTGTGTGTGTGCGGACTTATGAACCATGGAGAGCAATGTCTGACTGACCTCTACACTCTACCCCAGCGCTATACGCCCCAAACACACTATAGACAGCCTCATCTCAGTGACAGATGTGCCTCTATAAACACAGGAACCGCCCCCAGAGAGAACAAAGGGCAGGATGCTGACCCCAAGGCACAAACAGAGACAAAGTGAGTCAGTAAATGAATGAGTGGGTGCCTAAATGCACAAGTATGAGTGGATTGATACTTTTTTAGGTTTGACCTGGCAGCAGTTTTGTTTCTGTCCTTGCAGTGACATTCAGAGTCCATCCTTGTTTTTTTTTCTGCTTCCATAGTTTCATACAACCACACCAACTTATATTATTTATACTGTATATAATGAGAAAGAGAGAGAAACTGGGATTGTGTATAGACAAAGTTTTATATATATATATATATATATATATATATATATAACCACAATGGTACAGTAGAATTAGTGAGGAGTAGAAAAGTCATTTTACAAGCTGCTGTGGTGACTCACGCATTATAGACTGCTCTCCCTCTCTTTCCATACACTCTATAGCCCTGGGTTACACATACTCCCCCAAGAGAGTCTGTTTTTTTAACACAAACACAGCTCTCAGGTATCCATGAACATGTTCTGTATATCTTATATAACCGCTGTGTTGTCTGATTCAAAGAGAATACACACCGTAGGACAGGAACAGAAAATAAACATTGGGACAAAAGAAGAAATTATAAAAAAAAAGAACATGAAACAATGACACCAAGACTGAAAGAACAAAGGCACAACCGAAAGAGGCCATGTGAAAAAGTGGCATCAAACACACTGAAAAGGTGCTAGACAAAAATAACCTGTATAAAACATCAAATCGCATTCAAGTGCCTGTAGCCCATGTTCCTGAGGACAAATTGGGTGACCTGCACCCTGTATTGTCAGAAAATTGTGCTGCTGGGGAGGAAAGTATCCACCGATCAGCCGATAATTTCAAAGGCCAGGACAAATCTACAGTTCAGAAAGTGTTCACCCATTAATGATTATTTTTCTTTTAGCCGTATTTTATCGTCAAATGTAAGCATATTATGTTGGGAATTTTCATTCCACAGTGGCATCCTGGTTAACATTGTGGCCTTGCATTTGAATATCGCCTAGGGTCTGGGTGCATGGAGTTTGGCAACAGGTCGATTAGCCTAGCATAATAGTGCATAGCTAAACATCTTCCTTTACCACATTACAGCAAAACTACTAACTGCATGCTTTCCATATAACCGCCACAAACTCCCAACAGTCTTATACCTTACTTAAGAGTATTTGCATCTCATTTGGAGAAATATTAAACCACCTGGAGTTAGGAGCAAAGAGGCAAAAAACCTTAGCTTGTGTTTAGCTTGGCTGACTTAATTAGCAGCACCTGGCCTTCTTGGGGTTACAGGTTTCTCCCTAGCGCCATCTAGTGACGTGTTTGACAGTGTTCCTATTTGAGCACAAAGTACAATGAATTTAATATTTATCATTTTAGAAAACATAATAAAATACATTTTTAAAAATTGGGGTGTTAGTTAGGGTTCACTGAGTTAGAGACATAATGTAGTTCTTTTGATGTTAATCATGTATTAGATTGGTAACTAACCCTCATATGAGCTCCGGATGTGATGGAATCATTAAGAGAGCCTGCTGCACAAAGCTTAAGCAATATAATTTAATTTCCAATTTTCAACCTATTTTGTCCATTTTCTGCCATTATCTACTAAACCATTGTCGGACCAACCTTTCTTTGGCCCAACCATCAGGCCAACAGTGGGCCCATGGACAAAATGACGTTGGGCTGAACACGGGCACAACATACTGTATGCACTGCCGTATGCCCAACTTTGGCCCGACGTCAGAGCACTGACAAAAGGCTACTATAATTTTGCAGATGTTGGGCCAATAAAGCAGTGCTATCTGGGGAGGACCTTAATCCTGTTTGCCCAGGGCGCCGTATAATGGCTGACCCTGCGCTCTAATTTCACTGTGCAGTAATGTATATGTGACGAATAAAGGCTGAACTTCTGAACAATGGTGTACACCGCGTCATGTCCAACTCAGCTCCAGGCCTCCCGCAATCCTGTACAGAACAAGTGATACAGTGAGTGAGGAGGGATTTTTTTCCCCCTATTTATCTTTGAAAAACTCTCTACAGAAATAACACCAAATACATATTTGAATGTCCTTGAAAATATTTGTAAAGAGAAAAGCCTAATTGAGGCACTCAACTCTCTCAGTAAGAGCTGTACTTGTGCAGTAATTAGTAATTTGAGTTGTCTTAGATGTGTTTCTATGAACTTTGCACATTTAGATTTTTTGGCCATTGCTTAATGCACATTTTCTTCAACATTTGTTCCTGCCAATTTCTCCATGATTTTTTTTTTTTTTGCCTTTTCTGATATAGTTATCTGGCTTAGTGCAACATTTTCTCCCAAAAAATTGCTTATATATTGCTCTATTCATGTTGCCTGTGATGGTGACAATAATTCCCAAGTCCTTCTGTTAAAGAGCTACCCTAGCACATAATACCACCACCTACTGTGTGTGTGTTTGATCACAGGAATGCTTTTACCCATTTCTTTACCTATTGTTGAGCCATATTTCCTTTACTCCAAACATTCTGCCTTGGCTTCAGACCAAATGAATCATCTTAAGTCTTATCAAACCACAGATTCTTTTCCAAAAAGCTCTCAAATTTCTGACATGATTTTTCTCAGAAGTGGCAGAAGAGATGTAGAGAAGATTTTGAAGGCTTTGCTTTCTGACTGGGCTCAGATCATATAGCCCACAGTTTTGTGGTGCCCAATAAAGAGCTCATGGTGCAGTTATGAAGGCTGAAAGCATCTCACCAAAGTGTCTAACCACTCTAATTGCTATGGCTAGATCAACAAATGCATCTCGCTGAGGCTTGACAGCTCAGTCAGGCAGTTTTTTTTTCTGTCTGGAAAAAAATAGGACACATTGTGAGAAGATAATACACATGAAAAAAAAAACATCTTTACCTTTTTTTTTAAATGAACCGTCAATAAAAAAAAGAGTATGCCTCTGCGCGTGGATGAAAGAGAGAGAGAAAGAGAGAGAATAGTAATGCGGTTGCTGAAAATGATGTAGAACACAGGCCTGGATTTCACTAGACACTGCAAAGATACTCTGTTCATAAATAGTCATTTTATTGAACTCAGTTTAATTGCCTTCATTACAGAAATAACCCACAAGGCATCCAGAGCTGGAGTGGAGCTTGAACCACATTAGCATCTATATTAGCAACTAAATACATCAGCTCGTGCGCTGCCAACCTGCCGCGAGCCCCTTCATGCTGGATGACGGAAATACGAAGCCGGGCACGCCAACGAACAGCGCTTTGCTCTCCAAATCCTACGCCTGTGGCTCTCATATCAAAGTGATGACTGTTCCAGGCAGAATGGGGGTTAAACCAAAGATGAGGATCTCACCGGGGAGTGTTCAACCCCATAATGCAGCCGTCCTCTGCGGGCACAACCCCTGCGGCATGCCATTAAAGACAAACCCTGCCTGGTATGAGTCAACCCCGCTTGCTCTTGTGGGTATAAGAGAAAGGATTCTCAAGAGGCTGGAGTGAGACCTGGGTTTTAATTTCCCAAGAGAAGCCCAGAGGGACTGTCAAATGTCAGGGACTGCCACTTCTTTTTTCTTTTCCATTCTATCTGAAAAGCTTTGTCTCACTGCAGGTGATCTTGCAGTAGGTGGAAAAGAGTTTGATAATGACACCTTGGTTTCATTACTCTTCCCTTCTCCCTGGCTGACAGTACAGGTGACTAGCCCAGGGCTTTTGTACAGAGGCTAGCTATTTTAAAGCATAATATATAGTACAGTGCTCTTCCCTGTTATACGCTTCTGATCTGGTTTGTAACTTGCACTTGAACTGGATGGCTAGAAACCAACTCTATTGTCGGGTCTTGGATAAGTTAATTGTCATTGGGATGAGTTGAATGCTCCTAAGATGAAGTCTTCATGGGTTTAATGGATTGCTGATGGAACTACTGTACAGCAGGTAGAAATAGGAAGGAGTATACTACTGGAACTTTACTACTAGTTCCACAAAATTTGGTATAAAGACAGTGTTCAGGCAGATATCTGCACAATCTTGCTGAGTGCCGAAATGCTGAAAGATTCGCAAGTTCGATGCTCTGCTTACTATTCATGCAGGAGTGCGAGGAAGAGATAGGAGAACAACTAGTTCTGCTGAGTTTTTCCTTCTTTCAGAGCATTCCGACACGGTCACCTTTCTCAAACTCTGCATCTCTCTTTGTCATAATGACAAAACCTTCTCCCTTTTTTTTTTATAGAAAGCATGGAATTTTTCAATTTGACTGCTATTTTTTGCATTATTCGAATAACATCAGAATGAACAAGGTAGATGTCTATTGACTAACGTCTGATCAGACCAGGTCAGGGTTAAAAGCATTATTCAAGCTTTCTGTCAGTCACTTTTTCAGAGCCACAACCACTGAGCCTCTACAGGCCATCATCGGAGATATGAATCATAGTATTTTCTTTTTCAATTTTTTATTTATATAGATATTTTCTGAATATTTTAATAAAGGAGGTCACAGTGACATTCTATCATTTCCTAATTCCACATTTCCATTTACACCCCAGGGTATTTTCTACTTAAATGTGATTCATAGAATTATAGAGTATTATCTTTTTTTTAAAATCAGCAAAACAGCAGGTCCAGTCACATCCTAGACTTATCAGCATAGCATGATGTCTAATTCGCTATTCATATTATTAATAATGAAAGGTTAGTAAGACCTAAAGCTAAAGCCTCATCACTGTAGATACTGCAGCAGGAGGGAGTAAAGATGTATTCCACACCTCCTTCGCAAGTCTGACACCTTTGCCTTATTTCAAATCTGGAAAAACCCTGGCGTGTGACAGGAGGAGGGAAGTAGGAGGAGGACAACATAGGGGAGAAACTCATAATCCTCTCGCTTCTCCCTCTCTCTCTCTCTCTCTCTCTTTTTCCATGGTGACAGCGAGAAGTGGTGTGAAGGTTTTCTGCTCAGACAAGAAATTGAATTTTGCCTCCTTCTCCCTGAGCTCATATTTATGACTGTGTCACTGCCTGCTGCATTGCACCGTCTGTCTAAGCGAATGTGTGGGCAAAGCAGAGATGAGCAAAAGCTTCCTGCACCCACACACACACACTCACACACACACACACACACACACACACACACACACACACACACACACACACACACACACACACACACACACTCACACTCACATACACACACACCTTCTATGCCCTTACACATAAAAAAAAAGGAACAAACATCACATACACAATATCCTTACACATGTTATAAATGTTTTCTTGTCCACATCAGCATGGCTTGGACAAATAATTCGGTGATAAATTAAATAGAAGCATCAGAGGGCCAGGTACCGGTGTAAAATAAATCAGTGTCCTACATACAGTATGTGAGGAAAAAAGATGACCGTCCACTGTCACTGCTATTTTTGTATAACCCTAAAATCATGATACCCCTCTGCATCTGCTCTCACTCAGCCTGTCCTCCTGTCTAATATTTCTTAGTTATAGCAGCCTTGACTTTGTGCTGTCCTCTGAGAATTTGGGGCTGCTGTTCAACATGAAGCATTTCCACAATTCTACCACATCGACCTTGACCTGGAGATTACCGACCTGTGACATGGTAGGTTTGGCTCAATCATTCTCCATTCCGCATATTCTGGGTTGCAGGGGGCCTGGAGCCTATTTCGGGGGACTTGGGGCACTAGTCTGTGTCAGTAAGCATATCAGAATGCAATTTTTCATTGCACACTGGTTAGCATTGTGGCCTTGCATTTCCAGGGTTAAGGGTTTGAGGCCTTCCTGTGCTTGGTGGGTTTCCTCAGGGTACTCTGGTTTCCTCCCACAGTCTGAAGACGTGCAGTATGGGCTGATTTGCGTTTCCAAATTTTTCGTAGTTTCCTTGTGTGTGATAGATTGGCAAGGCACACAATGCAAGCCTATTCCAGGGGACTTGGGGCACTAAGCAGTGTACGCCTTGAAGGACTGATGGGTCCCAGTTCATCATAGAGCACAAGCACTCAACCTCACTCACTATGGGCATTTCGAAAATGGCAGTTACACTACTGCGCATGTCTTTGGACTGTGGGAGAAAACTGGAATACCCATATAAAACCCACCATGCACAGGGAGAACATGCAAACTCTATGTACATAGAACCAAGGCAGGTATCAAACCCTTAACCTTTAGCCACAGTGCTAACCACTACACCACTATGCTGTCTTTGGGGGGAAAGGCCTTATGTTGGCAAAAGGAAGAATAAAGAAGCAAACTGGATCATAGATAGTTTTAGTGGTGACTGTCTTAATGGTGTAGTCAGTGGTTTTTAAGTCAGATAGTTTTATGGGATATTTGGCTTGGGTGAAGGAAGCTTAGTATGGTATTGTACTGGAAAGAAGGAAGAGCAACTGCCTGCCAAATAAAAAACATTTAAAACCATTCATGGTTACACTTTCAGCTTTAAAACACATCTAATAATACTGTCATCTTAAACGACACTTTGTCTTCTGTCTTGCTTCTAAATCATGATTTAATTAAAGCAAGACAAGAAAGTTATGAGTATTTTGAAAGTTTTGTAAATTCTCACATATTTTTTTTCTATACGAAATAAAATTGCATTTTTTTTGCTATACACAAGTTCAAGTGTTTCTACTCCATACAGATATTAAATTATCTTTTTTTAAGGATGCATGAAGCCAAGAATAAGTGAACAATATAAGGCAATGTTGTGGTAGTAGTAGGGCAAGAATTCAAAACTACTGTACTTTCACACCATTACAAACCAGTTTAAAAAAAAAAAGATTATATATATATATATATATATATATATATATATATATATATATATAATCTGTTAAGAGAAAATTGCTGGCCCATGTGGCTTCTCCAGTCTGGAGAAACAATTAATAATGTGAACAATTATCCAGGACAAACACACTTATACTGTATTCTGTGTACTCAACTGCTTTCTCAGTACGCAGTAGTAAACATGAACTGTCTCTTAAGCTCACTTGGGAACACAGTTACTGCAGAATTACATTTGTGCAGAATTGCATGGTTACTTTACTTTGACATTTAGAAATGAAATCCCAACACATTACGTTTGAGCTGCAGAGAAATGAACAGAGCTGTGTAGTGTTAACACTACAGAACACTACAGCCAGATAGCATAGATAGCTATGTAACATTAGCATAAATCTTCTGTATGAAGTCATCAGTCAGTTAGAAATTGATGTTTTGAGGGCAAATATTAATATCCGCCAAGATGTATAACTCACTCACTCACTCACTCACTCACTCATTGTCTATACTATAGGGCCAGAGGCAGGGCCTAATCCACTTAATCCATTGCAGGGCACACACATAGACACACACTCATATTTACACGGCCATTTTGGGAACGCCAATTAAACTAATCTGCATGTCTTTGTACTGTGGGAGGAAACTGGAGTACCCGGGGGAAACCCACCATGCACAGGACGAACATGCACCCCTACTCATGGTGAGAATCGAACCTGGACCCTGGAGGTGCAAGGTGACAGTGCCAACCACGGCTAAACCACCATGCTGCCCAAGAGGTATTAATTTGAATGAATACTGTACATGTAGCTTGCATGATCCCAGCAGAAACACTATTAAGATATGCAACCACTTCTAAAAGTTGTTAGATAGCATAAGTTCAGGCAGATCTTTAGACATTTACTGCAATATTACTGACTATGTAAAGAAGGTACTGTATATCCCTTTATATTAGAAGTTAAAAATAAAATAACTGTATTGTGTGGCATATTGTATTAAACTGGTAAGTATGCTGAAATTTTATCCAAGCAGTAAATGATAGGCAGCAATGATGTTGTGGTATGGCTTTTAAAGGGAACACTGGGATGATTTGCTAAAAAAAGAAAAAAAAAGAAAAAAAGAAAATCAGTTTCAAAACACAGCTTCAGTTAACATAAGTCAAATCACTGACTACACCTTCAAATGTAGGTTGAGGAAAATAAAATGGAATTATCCTCATCATTTTGAGCATAAAATAGCCCTTAAGGCATCAATTTCAAAAACCCATACTATATACACACATTCACACACATACACACACACACACACACACACACACACACACACAGCAGCAGCTGTAGCAACCTTTCATTTATTCTCCAGAACAGGCTATGATGGGAATACGTGGATATGTGTGTGTGTGTGTGTGTGTGTGTGTGTGTGTGTGTGCGTGTGTGTGTGTGTGTGTGTGCTTCGTGCCTCGTATCCTTCTGCAAGGCATGCCTTCGTCATGCTGTTATATAACTGTGAAAATTTTGGAAGTGTATGAGCGAGTACACAGATCTTGCACCCTGAGGGCAAATTTGAAATTCAGACGGAAGAAGCCAAAGTGGAGTAAATAAAATAAGATAGAACTCTGTGCTCAAATGGGTCTTACTACATGGGGCTTGATGATCCACCCACACACACTTCCTATATTCCTACCCCCTGATCCTGATCGGAGTGTGCAGTAATGCAGAGACTGGAGCATGACTGAAAGGGGCACAGGACCTACATACTGTATGTATGTAGTACAACCGAATTCAAAGAAGCAGGGAAATAAATACTCCCAGGACTCAGATACAGCGTCTGCCTGTAATTCTATCAGAATGAAGGCTGAGCCGTGACCTTTAAATATCTATCAGCATATCTGACATTGATATTTGAGCCACATACAGAATAATACAGTAGCATTAAAGCATAGCAGTCTCACAAACACTCATGGAATACATAAATCAGTTCTTTGATGGAGTGACAAATATCACTTTTACATATTGTATTCGGAAATTAGACAGAAAAAGAATGAAGGCTCTAGCACAATATCCCACTGATGTACAATTGCACTAAAGAACCAATAGCATCCTGATAGATTCTTCTTGTATTTTAATTGTCATTATTCAAACCCAATGGCTTTATTTCGAGATAAAATTGCTTCGCGCTCCTTCTGAATGATGGAAGACATCAGGGAAAATGTCATTATTGGAACCCAGTGTTAATTTACCTGTCTAAATGAGTGCGCACTTGTGTGTGAGTTTAGCGGTCACCCTGACAACTCAAGACAGCTTAGACAGCACTTACAAAGGGGTCATGGTGGGGCGCTGGAAAAAGCTGTCTCCAGCAAAATATCCTCATCCCCCCATTTTTCATTTGCATGACAGATTTGCAATGCCGGAGAGATAAGGAGCCTGACTTGTTCTGAAAGCCTGAAGGAGTGGCATCCTTGTCATTTGATTGGCACATATTTAAGCCCCCTCATTCACAGGCGTTTCATGAATAGTGATATCGTCAATTTTTTATCTTTAGATATCTATGATTTATAAGTGGGCTGAATGACTGGAGCATAGTGGGCATGGCTGATACTGAGAGGATGTCGGTGAGTGATGAGGTCATGGCGCAAGTCGGGGTGCTGGCTTTGTTAATTTTACATGAGTTTCACATGAGCAAACAAGGCCAGCAAAACTAATGACACCCTACACAGACTGCATGGCCCCTCAATCCGTCAGGCATTAGGGCAGAATGGCAGCGCTTGTGCACTTGCGCACTCACCAACTCGCACAGTCTTCCTCATTGATCTTAGTTATGGCTACTGCTCAGCTTTAATTTATGGTGCCATTAAGCTTTCTGCTGTTCTAGCCCTGACAGACAACCAATAGCAAGGACTGCTGGAGAGCATTTTGAACACGCCTGCCAAAATTGCATTATTGTAAAAAAGAAAAATCATGTTTACTGTTAGGACAGTGTGTGCAACAGTGTGTGGGCATATGGTAGACTTATACTGCCAAACAAACGGCACATCACAATAAGCATGACTGCATATAAAAGTCACAGTGAGACATATGTGCATATTGACCCCTGGAGAGTATAGCAGGGCTCTAATCGAGGTGACACACACATAATATGCCTGGTTTGTAAATCTGTTTAGAGCACGCAAAGGTTAAAAATAAGACAACATCCAGAAGCAGCACCAGTCAGGCCACCATTCCATCTAATAGTAAGAGACAAATAAAACGCTCATACAGGAATTGAGCCGGAGAATTTAATTAGAAAAAGCCATTAGGCTTTCTAGTCTTTCTTCTAGAGCCACAAAGTCTGTAATGTAATGGAAAAGAAGCGTTTTTACTGTCAGAAATGCAGCGTTTGACTGACAGGAGCCACGGTGCCTGAGCTGTACTTTATAATCAGATTAGGTGTGCTCACTGGCCCATTAAGAATTTTTTCTGTCACCTAGTGGTTGAAAATGTGAAATAGGACAAGTGCTAAAAGAGACTCACGGGCGCAGGAAGCACACTGCCCCATGCTAATAAGGGGGAGCGGAGGACATAATTATAGGGTTCCTAAGGTCACAAATTTTATGCCTAATTTAGATAGTATAAATACACTGCAGCCACCAAGACCTTGTTTATAGTAAGCAATCAGTAATACATCTGATCGGTTCCTGCAAACTTTAGGTGCACACAAATATTATTATTTTGTCTCTCATAGTTGAGGTATACCTACGATAAAAGTTACAGGCCTCTTTCATCTTTTTAAGTGGGAGAACTTGCACCATATACATCTCAATTAGTCTAAAATAGGGTCTATACATCAGGCTTGTCCACCACGGTTACCTTGTTTCTCATGCAAAGACAGAATAAAAGACATGTCTCGCTTCCCTGATGTCTAAAGTTCTGATATAGTTGCAGGTATTTTGTATGCTAGTTGGGCTAGAAGTAACACCAGGATATATATATAAAAAAAAAAAAGAAAGGGAAACAACACTCTTCTGTTTTTTCTCCTTGTTTTCATGTGGCCAGAACTACACATCAAACCAATTAACAGTAAATCTGGACATTACTTCTAATTCTACAGCAAGCACTCAGTCAAGCAGATTGCATCCCATCAGATAATAATGTGCCCAAGTGCCTCTCTCTTAATGAGAGTAATTTGGGAAGGCGTGCTTAGCTAATATGACTGATAACAAGGGCATTGTCTAATTGCACATCTAATGTGTCATTTAGTGTTGATGACTTTCAATAGGAGGGGCTGGCAAAAGTCCTGGATGCTCTGATGGGTCTTTTGCCTCATGAGAGAGAAAGAGAAAGAGCTGCGTTCAGTCAGTAGTACTAGAGCAAGCCTGACAAACCTATTTCCCTTATGCATTATACTGTACACATATGTCCTAATAAAGGGTAAAGAAAAGGACTTTCACCATTTAATAAAATGATTCATTTATTGTTGTATAAAGATCTTCTAAAGTCTCTGACTATTGGAATTGCTTTTGTTTTTGTAAGTACTGTACAGCCTGACAGCCAGCATAGTTTTTGTCTGAATAATTCTTGTTAGCTGTGAAAAGGTTTGCACAGATATTCTGTACCTAATCGATTCTAAAAGCACTTTGTTAATGGGTAATGTACAGTAATACAGTATGTTTTAATACATATTTGGTCTGTCTATTTTATATCAATGCAGGAGAGAGAGAGAGAGAGAGAGAGATTACAAGCAGATTGTTGGTTGAATACAGATCAGAGGAGGACAGTGCCGGCGTGTTTACAAAAGGGATCATGAGCGATAACCTGCTCCCCAGTTCCCCCACACCATGTCTCACAGCTTGGACAGTCAGCAATCCTGCTCAATAATTCACTCACAGAGACAGTATGTGGCAGTTATGCCACCTTTTCCTGCTTAGGATTTGAGTCACATCAACAATACGCGGTTGAGAAAATGCTTACTGTAGCCAACACAGCGAGACGTAATCAGATTTAATTTCTGCCTATGCGTTTGAGCCAAGCTACAGTACACTATGCTGCAGAATATAAAACTCAAGCAGAAAATGAAACAGAAGTCGACAGCCAATGCAAATGAAGTATCATTTTTTTTTGTCTTGCATCCTAATGCTAATAAGGGAACACTTCAATTACTCTACATATTCAGAGGATTTCCCTATCATTAAATCAACTCCATAGACCAGACAAATGATTTAATTACGATCGGAAGAGCGCGCAGATGTATTCGTTTGAAACGGTGCTGATATACAATGCTCGCAAAAGGAAAGTAGCTATACTTAGAAGAACTAAAGGTGGGCACGTTCATAGGCACAAATGACGGATTTGTGGGACAATGGAGCTTCCAGTTCCTAAATGACTTCATTCTAACCTTCAGCCAGATGCATTTTCTTTGAATACTAAAAAAGATTTGTAAATTGTGACACCTATTCATGCACCTTATACACACTGGCTGACAAATTGACTTCCTAAGAGATCTTGTAGCCTGTACAATAATTGCCAATTAGGATGGGTTTAAAAATCACACATGAGCTTAAGAAAGGACTATGATTACTGAGTGACAATCTTGAACCGCTTCACTGCTGGACTGCATACATATACATGAGGTGCAGGAGTGTAACGGGAGCCAAATGAAAGCACCACCATGAGGTTTAGAAGGCTGCAGCTTTCAGAGCTCATGTAACAAAGCTTCACGCCCAATGTCAGAAGCTCTTTTGCATTCACAGCAGTCTGGTATTCTAAAGCTCAGGGCTGTGAGTTGCTGTTCCAGGTCATCTGTACAGAGTCCCAGCTTTATGAACAGACACGTATTTCCCCAGGGAGCCATGAGATGGTCTCTGTGTTGACAAGCACTTTAATATTTTATGTCTTTGCTCGGATAAGTGGCAAGCCAGTTTCATATATATATTACCCCTCCCTCCTTACAACAGTTAAAACACACATACGTAACTCTATCGGCTTGTACGCACACATTTTCGCCACCTGAAGCAGCCAATTAAAGTGGACCCCAGTGTAGAGAAGATAGGGCTAGTGGGTGGTTTTAACCATAACTCACCTTTAACATACGCTTTATCCCATGTGAAGTTGCACATATCTACTTGTTCACATTGAGGTAGCGGAGGACACCGGGAGAGCAAGCCCCTTTCAAGTAGTGCTTGAACTCAGTCAAAGCATTTCACTCATCTTACATCAAAAGACAAAAAAAAGGCCTTGACTAAAGCAGCATGTGGTTTAAGACAGCACAAAATTTCCCCTTGCTGCTCGAGATTCAGCTTTGCCCATGAAATAATTATGGAATAAGACACACCTGTGCGAGCTGTTATAGAAAAATAATCAACAGCAGGGTCTGATAATTTTTCAATCCTAACATATTCTTAGGTGTTTAATTAATTATACAGTATTTGACAGCAATCTGCCAGCAGTTATTTTTTTCAATTGTATTAATGTACAACCCATTATACTTTTTAAACATTTATCTGTTATTGATTATATTTATTAGCATTTACTGTAAAGGTTATTTATCTATAATCGATTTTTATTTTATCACCAGTCTCACTTTTGTCTTCTTTGGAGAAAATTAAGATGAAAAAAAACCTTAATCTGACAAAACAAAACAAAAAGCCTTTCATGTTGCCTTAGTGAAAAAAAAATACACTTTAGTGTATTACAAATATATTGAAATCCTCGATTGAAGATTGCAAATATACTAACAAAAAATAGTACTGTACCATCAGTTAATATATAAAAAGTATACCAACATCATGCTTTTAACAAATTTTGGAATTATACTTTAAATATACTTCAAAATAACTGTATTATAGTACACTTTCCAAAAATATATTATTGGAAAATATACTTTAAGTGAAAGGTTTATTAAATTTTCAAAGTATACTTATTTAAACTTGTTTTTCAATTTATTTTTGGTATAGTTTTAAAAAATATGCTTGAAATAATCATTGTACAAATGTACGGAAAGTATACATTAGAATACAATTTTTAATATACAGTAGTCTCAGTATATTATCAGTTAAATTTAAATGTACTTATTCATATGTACTTATATTAAGTGCACTACTCTCTCGTGCGCAAACTTGTTTTCGCACGCTGAAAATCACTTTTGCACGATCAAGATAATTTCTGTGTTTAAACTTTCTTCTATGCGCTTACTGTCATAAAGTGACACTTGCACAAACTGCAGCAGTGATATAGCTCCTCAACTATTCCAGCCAACCAGACACTAGAATCAGCGTGACACCGGCCAATCAGAAGCGGGAGGCGGGCAGATTCGGAAGCTGATTGGCTCCCAGGCATGCAGTATTGTAAAGCATGAATTTCTCCAATATGATAAATAAATCTTTATGAAAAAGCTTAACTATATCAGTATAAACTGTTAACAGCATTTTGATTAGTAGATTAGATTAGATTAGATTAGATTAGATTAGATTGGATTGGATTATATTTAACTTCATTGTTATTGTGAATATATACAAATATATATATATAT
The DNA here is from genome assembly GCF_024256425.1 of Clarias gariepinus. NCBI lineage: Eukaryota > Metazoa > Chordata > Actinopteri > Siluriformes > Clariidae > Clarias > Clarias gariepinus. The sequence goes on along the minus strand of NC_071126.1, from coordinate 7,899,226 downwards.
ATATATATATATATATATATATATATATATATATATATATATATATATATATATTTGCATGGGTTGCATGGTAGGGCCTCTGTGGATTTAACTTGTTTGTCCTCTGCATCCCATGATTGATCAAAATGGGATCTGAGGAGTTTGGAGTTTGCAGTGGGCTATGGTGCACTAGTTGTTCTGGTGCCTTTCTAGCATTGACTTTTTTTATTTTAGTAATTTGTGCTGCATTGGCCTTTCTGAATCAGACCGGATCCGCTGGCATTTGGTCCCTGTAGGCATAAATGAACCGCATGCACTCATGATCCTGTCACCAGTTTACTGGTATATAATTAATTAGCAATGTTTGTTAATGTAACAAATTTGGTAATGTTTTGTGGTACAGTGTTGTGATACAAAAACTAACAATATGTTCAGATAGCAGTTTTCTTATTATCTTATCTTTTACCCAAGCCAATGAAGCATCATGTACAGTCATTTAATATTTTACATAGTTAGATAATTTCTTATCATTAATTCAATAACAAATACTAAGGAAATGATGTGAGTACTTGAGAAAGCATTACTAGAATATGGTATGGACATACAGCAACACAGAAGAACATCAAGTGTTAAAAATGCCATAATGGACCCATAAACGTAAATGGTAGTACTGGGTTATACACTTATTGTATGTACTGTAAAAAAAAAAAAAGGTTTAAACATTATAATACTGCACTTTGACTGGCTCGACATATTTGGTTATATACTGCCTGTCAGCATAAAAATTTTCACTCATAATCAGCAGTGTAACCAACCATTTAAAATGGAATTGATTTAAAATTGTTTTCATGACAGGCCATCAGCTATAATAATGTGGAAAGCACAACAGTGGTAATGGATCATTCAAATCAGGTGCTAGGAGGAAAGAAATGCTATATATGTGACCTGTCAAATCAAATCAGGTATTAAGTTGCATTTTGGGTAATTTGAATTTCCAGATTTGGGTTTATTTCTGTATCATGTGTGGTTGGTGAGATATGGCCAGTGTGAGTTTGTTACAAGGAAGGGCTCACACAAATCCATGAACATAATATTTTTTAGAATATTTAAATGAGGATTTGGTAATTGTAAGAAGCAACCACAGCAGAGTTGTTTTATAGTAAACAAATAAATGTTTTTCTATCATGAATGGGGTAACCAGCTTAAAGTGCTTAGAAAGACAATGTTTAAGATTAAACCGTTCTTATTATTTTTTTAACGATCAGTATTTATTAACCAATTTTTGCCAAAATAAAACATTTTATGCATTTCATCAGCAGCACTCTGTTGGCCATGGTACAAAACTAATCTGTGCAACTTAATACCTGATTTAATATAGCAGGTCATCTACTGTATTGTGACTTTTATGACTGTGAAAATTTGTATGCAGTTTTTCTGTAGTTCTTTTTCTTCTTTTTTTTCTTTTTGGTATTGCTGGTAAGTGAATAAATAAATAAATACAGTACTGTGCAAAAGTATTTGTCCCCTTCAGTGTTGTCACAATGTTTCAGATCATCAAACAAACTTCTATATTACAAAGTTAACCTGAGAAAGTACAAAATGCAGTTTTAAAATTATTGAATTTTTAATGATTATTAATAATTTTTAGATTTATATATATATATATATATATATATATATATATATATATATATATATATATATATATACAGCTAGGTAGGTTTGGACAGCTTTTTTCCCATAATAAATCAAATCATAATTTTAAAAGTACGTTTTGTATTTAATCTGAAATTCTTTTTCTAATAAAAAATATATTTTGTCAGTCTGAATCATTTAGGTATGACAAATATGCAAAAACAAACAAACAAACAAACAAAAAAAAATAGAGAAAAACAGAAAACAAATACTTTTTTTTCACAGTGCTGTAAATAAAAACCAAACATATAAATGCTAGCCTTGCTTCAATCATTTTCTAGCTTTCATGCTCTGCCTGAAGGGCAAGGTGCTTAGCAACAGTCCACTTTCATGTATTCACCTTCCCATGTCAAAACCACAAATTCATCTTGAAGATTTGAATGCTCCATGGTTTCCAAATGTTTTTTTGCTACCCTGTACTGAACTTTCCTCGTGCTCATTTAAGCAACATACAGTAGTCTAACAGAGCTGTCAGTTCTCCACTTCACTTACCCCAGTTCAACTGCCTGCTTTCACAGTAGTGGCCCTGTTATCCAATGCAAATTAAACTGAACTGTTTCTTGTAAAAACAATAGGGCTGGTCAAGGAAAGACAGCGCTGTAGTATGAGTTGCATAATCTGTAAAACAAGAATGTCACACCATTAATAGAGATTTTTATCTCTTTAGCTTCAAAGACTGAACACAAAGCCTGGAGTGCGCTTCCTGATTAATGCATCTGCTGCGTAGCCACAGCGAAATAGAAAGCTCTGCAGGCATTTTTTATAAAAAGCCAAGATGAGGCACACACTCTGTCATTAGTCACTAACCAACAAGGCACTTGCGTGAATATTATTGCAGTCTATGAATTAATGAACATCATCTAATATAAAGTAGATAAAATACATTCTGTTAAATACCTTCCAAAAACTTAATGCACAGATAACATTACAGATTTTCTTTTTTTTTTTCAAGGTGAATGCATTGCCTGTTGTGTACCTTAATTGCATATCAAGTGCAGAGTAAAGTATAACTAATTAGAGAGTCAGCAGTCTCATTCAATAATCTTTCTGTTCATTAACCTCATGCTCACCTCTGTGACTGCTGTTAGCTTGGCTGAAAGATGGTAATATGGAGAGACTGCATTTTCCCTGTTTGCTGAGGTGTGCTTGCTGTGACAGCTTTGACAAATGGTGCAATGTGGCTTGATCCACAGAGAGTGTGGTACAGCACTGCAAAGCCCAACCAAGTTCACTTCAAACATGACACTGTGCTAGTGCACACCATTAAATTGCAAATTTGTCCAAGGTTAGTGCAAGAAAAACATGACAACTTCTGCTTGAACTTGGATATTTTTTTTTTACAAAAATTTTGTCTTTTGATGTAAGATAATAAAGGACAAATTGCTAACACATAAGCACATTTACATTTTTGTGACAATACAGGTTAAGGATCTAAGAAAACATCCAGGGTAATCAAATTAATGTAGCTGCTTATTTTTAACTGTCCCAGATAAACTCTTTGACTTTCCATGACCTAAATTTTGAGAAAATTAATTATTTATAACAAATATCCAATATTGTATTACAATCGATGTTTGATATTGTAGGTGGTACATAAAAGACCCAAATAAAGCATTGAGTGGCTTAAAAAGAGAATAATGCATGTGAAAATCTGCACAATAACCTACAATTCTCAATTTTTAGGAGGGGGAAGGGTTTATGCGGTTCATGCTTGCAAGTGTTTTCTGCCATCTTCTGAGCGCATGAGCTCACAGGAGCCCAAATCTGCCACATCATCACCCTTTTTGTGGTTATTATTGGTCCACCTTAGTTTAAGCTACACTTGGAAGGTGAATCACTCCCACTAATTATCATTTACAGACCTCCAGGGCGGTACTCTGAATTACTCTATGAATTTGCAGATTTCCTCTCAAACCTTGTCGTCTCTGTAGACAAAGTGATAATTGCTGGAGACTTTAATATTTATTTTGAGAATCCAGAAGACCCTCTGAGAACAGCATTTATGTCCATACTGGACTCAGTGGGAGTAAATCAGTGTGTAGTAGGACTCACTCATAAAGCAGGTCACACTTTAGATATAATATTATCCTTCGGATTAAGTATAAGAAATGTAACCACAATTCCACAGTCTGAAGCTATCTCAGATCACTGTCTGGTCTCAATTAAAGCGCTACCACATTAAACGTACATTCACATCAAATACAACACAGAGCTTTATCAATAATCTCCCAAAGTTATCAACTTTGATTGGATTGCCATCTGACTCCACAGAACTTGATCAGGCAACTGAATATTTAGAGTAAACATTTCTGAGCAATAGGAAGAAACCTTGAGAGGAACCGGACTCAACAGGGAACCCATCCTCATTTGGGTGAAACAAAGAGCAGGAATTTATCTGCATTCATACTTGATGTTGATTGATGGTAATATGGAGTCCAGGTAGTTATTGGAGGCTCAGGTAGACTTGTAGGAAATTCCAGTCCTTAACTATCAAGCAACTGCAGCCAAGTCAAGTCATCAACCTGTGTATTAGGTCCTATACTGACACATTTTCTCAAGCAGATATTGCCAGCAATAACAGACCCTGACCTTGACCCTTGTCAGCTATCCAATTACAGGCCGATATCAAACCTCCCCTTTATCTCTAAGATTCTGGTAAAGATAGTAGCACATCAACTATGTTCATATCTAAATAGGAATGGCATAAACTAACTGTATAAGTCAGGATTTGAGCCCAATAACATTACAGAGACAGCGCTAAAGTAGTAAATTACCTCCTATTGGCCTCTGATCAGGGTTGCTTTACTATACTTGTGTTACTTGACCTCAATTCAGCTTTTGATTCTATTGATCATTATATTCTTCTTCACAGATTAGAAATGTAGTATGAATTAAGGGAACGCCCTCTGCTGGCTCAGAACCTATTTGACTGATCGGGATCAGTTTGTAGATTTAAATGGTGACCATTCTGCATGTTCTAAAGTGGAGTTTGGTGTTCCACAGGGTTCACTTTTAGGCCCACTTCTTGTTTCTCTTTACCTGCTTCCTCTGGGCAACATAATTTGTAAGCATGGTATTAGTTTTCATTGTTATGCTGATGATACACAGTTATACATCTCAGCAAATCCAGATGAGAAAAACTAGCTTACTAAAGTTGAGCAATGTGTGTAGGACATAAGAGATTGAATGTTAATAAGCTTTCTGATTACACTATAAATTTAAATGGCCTTTCTGTTCCATCAAGTGCAACATTAAAAGACCTTGGTGTGATTATAGATTCCAGCCTTTCATTTGAAGCATACTGTATGTAGATAATATTACCAGGATAACATTCTTTCACCTCAGAAATATTGCCAAGATAAGAAATATATTGTAACTAAACGAGCAAGAAAATCTAGTTCATGCTTCTATTACCTCTATGTTGGACTATTGTAACACCTTACTGTCTGGTTGTTTAACTAGGTGTATAAACAAGCTTCACTTAGTCCAGAATGCAGCAGTGAGAGTCCTCACTAGAACCAGAAGATTCGAGCACATCACACCTATCTTATCCACACTTTATTGGCCTCCTATGAAATTTTATATCTATTTTAAAATACTACTCTTGAAGTATAAAGCATCAAATGGCCTCGGGCCGCAGTATCTAATTAGCAGTATCCCACTCTCATTGATCATCTCATACAAATGTAAATAATTCTTTTTTTAAAGCTTCTTTGTGACAATGTCAATTGTTAAAAGTGCTATACAAATCAAATTGAATTGAAGTGAATTGAATCATGTCAAGCTTCTGTACATATACATGTATACTATACTGTATATCACTCACTCATGCACCGTCTATACTGCAGGTCACGGGGGGCAATTTGGGAACACCTATTAGCCTAATCTGTCTGTGGATTGTAGGAGAAAACCAGAGTACATGGAGGAAACCCACCAAGCATGGGGAGAACATGCAAACTCCATGCACACAGTGGCAGAGATGGGAATCGAACCTGGCCAGGAATCGAACAAAGACCCTGGAGGTGCAAAGCGACAGTGCTATATGGAAATTAGTGGGATACAGTATATTAGGCAGCAAGTGAACCAGAAGCTGATTGGTTGGAAGCAGAAAAAATGGTTGAGCATATGGATGTGAGCTACTTCGACAAGGGCCAAATTGTCATAGATAGAGGACTGGGTCAGTGCACTACTGAAACTGTAGCGCTTGTGGGAGGTTGTTGGTCTGCAGTGGTCAAGACATATCAAAAGTTATCCAAGGAAGGAAAACCGGTGAGCCAGCAACAAAGACATGGGCGCCTGAATGTCATGGATTCAGGGAGCGAAGGCTGGCACGTGTAGTCCAAATTCAGCTACTGTATCTAAAATTGCTGAAAAGGTTAATTCTGGTTTCAGTTTAACCACAATGAGTGCGTCACTTACTTACTGGGACTAACTGCTGTTTATATTGTAATTTTTGCACAATTGAATATTAAAATATTTTGTACAGTGCTTGTATTTTACACATGATTACTATTTAAAGTGATAATGTCTGATCACTATTTATAGTAATCAGTTTTTTTAACAGGCTGATCACTATAATTCAATATTTTAGTCTAAATGCGTATATATCACACATTGTATGGATCATTTCCATGCTGATGAGTTTCTTTCCCCCAAATTCCAGTTCCTCTAATAGCACTAATATAAATCATAAATAGTTTTCCTATTATTACTTAGCCTGATTAACTCCACACACCAACCCATCATCTCCAACCCACCTGCCTTGAAGCTTGACTCAAATCCCCCATGTAGACCCTCCTTCTGCAGGTGTGTTGCTGCTCACAGCTGTTCGCTCCCATGATTAAACATAGGGCTTCTCTTCTCTCTCTCTCTCTCTCTCTCTCTGTTTTTGTAGTCAAAGTTATAGAATAACCTCCCCCCCCCCCACCCCTCATTGTGAGAGCCACCCACACACAAGGCTACTGTGTCACTATGAAGGCTACACCATGACTCACAGAGCAACCCTTCATCTTTTGATGCAGTACACTGATCATAAAAGACATTCCACGTCAGAAAAGGTGGGGGGCAAATAGGAATCACACAGGTCACAGCAGGTTATAGGATGGTCTTCCTCCAGGTTCTCGGTCCAAAGCCATGTGTTGTAGACTAATTAGCTTTTTCTAATTGCCCATAATGTATAACTGTGTGTGTGTGTGTGTATGTGTGTGTGTTTGTGTGGATGCTTATGCCTTGTGATGGATTGGCACCCCATCCAAGAGGTGCCCCTTCCTAAGGATAGGCTCACACATTCCTCATCATATTTCTCCAACCTCCCAAAACCATCGATGTACTGTAGGTGAGACTGGCTACATGCCTAATGCCCACTGCTCCAATCATAGTCTGCCCAAGGTTAAGTAGTCACTGAGAATAAATGAATTCCTCATAAAATGTTCTTGATATATTTTGCCAGTTTTGTTTAAAACATATGACATTGTTCACAAACATACACAAATGACCTACCTATACACTTAGACACACATTCACTGAGATTCAAGCTATATACAGGCTCAAAAATCCAGCCTGTATATAACACAAAAGCAGACCACAGGGGAGGTTCGTGCATGATTGTGGCTGTCGTTCCCATTCATCTCTCAAACAGAGGGGAGTCTACATGACAGCCAGCAGAGCCTCCACTTAGTGACAGCTCTGACCTTCTTCGATTAGACATCTATATTTCCTCTTACAGTCGCAGGGCAGTCCCTGGGTATAATGCCAGTGTAGACAGTGAAGTATGACAGTTGAGAGTATTTGACCTTGAGCAACCATTTACAGCCAGATCTGTACACTCTTAAAGCTGCTGATGTGCAGGTCACCTTGCTATCAGGTTTCAGACCTCCAGCATGCCCAATCTAAGCTGAAGAGGAGACTCTCAGTTTTATTTATTCAACTCCACAGCAGTAAAAGACCATGGATCATTATGATGAATCTGAAGGAGGGCAAGCTTCTAACATAATTGTTGAAAAGTAGTATGGGCCACTCTAAGCAGGTATTACTGAGGGGAACAAGTGATGGACACTGAACAACCACCAGAAGTGTACTTATAGTCAAATTTACTCAAGCTCAAGTAGGTAACGTTCAAGTGTGTATCATAGTGAAAATAGTCTGCATTTCATCACAGTAAATCCTACACAAAAGCAGGGGAAAACATTGAATTTTTTATTTACAATTCTCTGTTTTAGCCCTTTTTTGTTGTGCTTTTGCCCTTCCTTATGGTTGCCACATCAGATCATTCAATCCTAAATCAGTTTTACACCTGATGCCCTTCCTGGGTTCTGATCCACCCATTTCTCCAGACTTGGGACTGGCACTAAGGATGACCTGCATCTGAGTGGCTGGGCATTATATACAGTATACAGGGGTAGGGTTAAGGGCTCAACAGTGACCACCTGGCACTGGTGGGACTCAAACCCCTGATACTCTGAACAGCTATACAGAGCCATAACCGTCCGAGCCACCACTGCTCCTCTTGTTTTAACTGATGTTTTGACCTTTTTATGCGGAGTACACTTTTATAAAAAGAAAATTAAATATAAAACATTTTTTTTTTTTTTTTTTAGGAAACCTTTGCAGATTAATTCTGCGATCAGTTTTAAAGAGATAATGACTAAGCCCTAATTCCTGCAAAGGTCACACATCTGCATAGTGTGAAGACTGTAGGCTTTTCCTGAATGTAATGTCCATTCTTATTACATTCTACTAGTGCACACAGGAACACTATTGAAAAAAGAGTAAAGAAGTGAAAGATTTTGACACAATTCCAATTTAATTTGTTAATTGCTGGAAAAGACCAAAATGCTCAACATTCTAAGTGCACACCACATGTGGAGCACATGTTTGTGTTTTACCGTAAACATCTGGGTAGCTCGGCGGCTTAGTGATTACCACCGCCGCCTTGCACCTTCTGGGTCCAGGTTCGATTCCCGCTTCCGGTCTGTGTGCATGGAGTTTGCATGTTCTCCGCCTGCTTGGTGGGTTTCCTCCAGGTGCTCTGATTTCCTCCCACAGTCCAAAAACATGAGACAAGGCTAACTGGCTTACCCAAATTGCCCATAGTGTGTGAATTAACATAAATTACCTTGGGTGTAACGTTCCTCCTGTGATAGGCTCTAGGCCCCCTGTGACCCTGTATAAAGGATAAGCAAAATAAATGATGAGTGAATGAGTGAGTTAATATTAGCCCTGTTTAAAAGTCTTTCATCTATATGATTTAAATGTTTACCATCCCGCTTCAGCTAATTGTATTTAATCACTTTAATAAGCATTAACTTAAGCATTAACATTTAGCTCCCCAAAGATGTAGGTGTCTTTATAAAACTAAGGAAAGGACAATATACAGTATGTTAATGCCAGTCAAATAATACACGTACACATACAACTTAGCAGCAATTATAAAAATATGCATTATTACAACTCTTTATAAACAGTATGAGTATCTTGTTCTGTCTCATGAAAGGGCTTGTTTTGGTAAAAAGTCTCTTACTAAGAGTAATAAAGTTTATGAGTATTTATAACCCTTCGCTCCAATATTGAGACATTCTTCAGACTCCTTATTTAGTAGGGTTTTGCAAAAAAATAGCAGAGAGTAATCCAGATCGCTTGAGAATGGAAGGTATCTGAGTCCCTAGAGAAACAGTGTGGTTCAGACAGCGGCTGTCAAGTCTGGAATCCTACTACTAACTGCTACTGGTGCAGCATGGTAAATACCGGATTATGTGCAGATCACATTTTTTTTCCTCTAGTTTGGTCTCTGTGTGGTCTCTGTTTTTTTTAGATGAAGAACATGTAAACATAATGATGAAATGCCAGACGTGACAATTTTTGTATCTAGCACTCAGGAGAATGATTGACTTGCTCAAACATCCTCTGTAGCTGAAGATCGAAGTCAGTCAGGCTTGTGAAACTTAGTTTCCCTTTTTGTTCTTTTTCTTTCTTTTCACCTCCCGCTTCTTTGTATTAAGTTGCACTTACTGTTTGCTTTCTCTCGAGAGGTGATAGCTATGATGCAGAGACTCTAATTACTGAGCCCTCTCACTCTCCACTTGAACCACATGTGGTTCTGTCACAGGGGGCTGTCAGTGCAATAAGACTGGACTGGGATAACGGAGGACCATCTGAACGACAGCCAAGGCCAACCACTGCGGAAAAGACAGTTCTCAAGCCAAACCTATTAATGTGGTTTGTCAGTTTATCTCATTAAGAAAGGACCCCAGGCTCAAGAAGAGGTCAAGGGCAAGCCTTCATTAACCAACCTAGCAAATAAATAAATATTGACTTGGTAAATCATCAGTGGTATAGTCATAATAACAGAATAATGGTGCATTGTTACATTGTTACATTTGTTTCTCCATGTCAACAATCAGTTTCTATCAGTTTAATGAGTGCAGTGTTAAGCAATGCAGTAAACAGTGCAAACAAGTTTCTCTAGAGATAATCAGCATGGCATGTGTGAAACCATAAACTTAAGGATTGAAATTACCAAAAAAACAACAACAACAACAACGCTCTTCGAGAGAGAATGAAGATCTTTATCACACACAAAACGGAGCAGACAGACAAGGAAAACCTGGCCTCAGGTAAAAAGAGAAACCACCCTGATCTCGACAGTCCCAATAATTTTATCACACTATTTTCTCTCTCTCCTCATCATGATTAAACTTTAGCTGGCTCACACACTCAATTAAGGAGATTAGCATCAGGTAAGTGTGGAGGTTGGTGTGTGAGCAACTCTGTTTATATGTGGGATTGGAGCTCAGCTCACTAGCCTGGCAGAAATCAATGCAGATACGCAAAGTGATTGCCAGCAGCCTCTGTGACCATGCGGCATTAAAAGAAATTAGAGACTAACCTTTTTTTGCAGATGCTTACTTACTTACAGTAAGTGGTTATTGGTGACATCACAGAAGGGAAAATAAATAAGTAAATAAATAAATTACAAGTTTCTTCCAGAATACACAGCAGGGCAAAAATAAAGATGTCAGACAAGATACACGGCGACTCTGAAGGCATTTTCACAGATCTGTTCTACAACTAAGTCAAAGCACTAAAAAAATGACCTTACTGGGAAGGAAGGATGCCATGTGGGAAATCTGAGCCAGGCACAAGATATATCTGTTCTATATTTTACACTTGCCATAGTACTAGGTGGGCTCAGGATGTAGTTTATTAAAAGACTAGAGCACCTCTGAAGTGTGGCACACAAATCAACTGTCAGGCAGAACAAAAAAAAAAGACCTATGTAAACGGCATTTTTAAATCCACAACAGATCCCAAGACATCAACTGAAGTCTCAGGAGAAGAGCCAATCTTTCACTTCGCTGCTCTTAGACTGATTTACTCCTCACTACTATTTTTCCCTCAGGCATTTAGAACTTCCCACCTCTACAACTCAAACTGCTATTTGAGCTGAAAATTTAGTTTGTAACCCATTTGGATTAGATTTATTTATTTTGAATCACCATAGAGACCACAGTCTATTCACTAAATAGTGTACCTGTTTGAGATTTGAAATTTTATAAAATCCCACCATGCATTGCGACACGATCCAGACTGTAAGCCTACAGTATATATAGTTGGGTTGATAATTATGATGAGCAGTAGTGAACTGAAAATTAACTAGAATCTTAATTTAGAAGCTAACAATGGTCCCATCAAACAATGTTTACAATGGCCCCATTGCACTCTGACAAAGACCATGATGAAGGTGTTAAAATGAAAAATTTATCAAGTTCATACTACTTCCAAGCCATATTCCTGTCAGGTTATCATTGCATCTATCATGATGCCAATATCAACCTATCACGCACATGATCATGTGCTCACCAGGTCCATAGTGATCAAACTGAGTTATTACTATGTCAAATCTACTGTATATTAAAATTTGTTTTCTAATGTGTACTTTCTGTGCATTTGTACAATGATTATTTTGAGCACATTTTTTTTTAAATATACCAAAAATACAATGTAAAAGAAAGTTTAAATAAGTGTGTTTTGGAAATTAGACCAACCTTTCACTTAAAGTATATTTTCCAACGATATATTTTTGGAAAGTGTACTATAATAGATTTATTTTAAAGTATATTTAAAGTTTAATTCCAAAATTTTTAGTTATTGTTGTTGTGGATGATTGGTCAAATGGAGTCATGTGATAATTGTTGCTATGTCTGATTGGTAAAACACAGTCACATGGTAGATCCACCGGCTGCATTTTTCTGGCAAAAATAAAGAATATCTAATGTGTAAAATAAATGATGAGAAAAGTAATGCTGCATTTCTTCTTTGCAGATCTACTCCGGTAAAAGTAAAAAGTATGGTGCAGCAAAGCTACTCATAGGTTGTTTTTTGTTTTTAAAGTTACTTTAGTAAATATAATGGAGTTAATGTAACTCGTTACTACACACCTCGTAAACTGGTCAAGGTTATCATTAATATATCCTTATCAAGTTTATCCTATAACTTGCTTCGACCACATCTTTACCAAGCTTTTTTGAACATCAGTTATCAAGCTGCATTAAAATGCCTTGTTATGACAAAAACCTAATTTCAAAAGATGAATCTAAATGACAAATATTTGCATTTTGCAAAAGTTGTGTTTGATTTTGTTTACCTTAAGACTGGTGAATCTAACCATCTCACCAGGTGCAGTGGAATATTCAATTTTTTTTTTTAGTTATTTACACATCAATTGCAGGCAAAGTAATGTAAATAACTGTTCATTATTTACCTCTTTGGACTGGAAAAATCATGCACACTCCTTCACCTACCAGCTGCAGGCCTGAGCCCTGAGCACTTAAGCCTTGGCTCACACGGTGATCCAATCATCCAGAGACAGTCCAAACACTAAAGTGAACAATATTTCCCACAAACACAATAATAATACACAGCATTTGCACAATGACAGGAGACATTTTAGTGAAAAACACAAGCACTACATGAGGCACGGGAGAAGGAAATGGAGATTAATTCAAAATTCAAGATTCAAAGAACTTTATTTATCCCAGAGGGAAAATTGCTTTGCCTTGTTACAGTTGCTCATGGTTTAAAAAAGAAAGCAAGAAAGGAACCACATCGACACAATTACAATTACAGGAAAGATCCAGGGGGGAAAAGTGTGCATATAAAATGGGGCATCACAGTGTACAGCTGAGTGAACATGAAATAAAATGGAGTGACATATTTTATATAATAGTAGCTGAAATATGAACTAGTTAAAAAGTTATAAAGTGCAGTAATTCTACAGTGAGAATTGCATGTAAATATTTTTTAATAAATTAATTAAAATGCATTTAAATAATGTGTTAAAGCATGCATGCATTCATGTATTAAAGTTTGAAATAAGACAGTATCTATTGCAAATAGGTCCCAAAGGTTAAACCTAATTGAATGTAGTTAAATCTATCATCACTTCGTTTAATTGGTAAAAATAAAAGGTGTGATGTCATCTTCTTTTATTTTGCTGGAAGTTTTTAGTCTTAAACTGGTTGAAATTCCTTTTATTCTCTAAATCAATGGTCATCAACGCCTTGATTGTGCACCAAGAAATTTTAGTTGATCGCACCCGTTCATATACTGATTGCAACAAATATATTTGGGTACATTTGAATATTGCTACATGCTTAATTGATGCTGTGCAACCCCATGCGCAGGGAGCTGACCAAGAAAAAAATGTATTCTGACTAATTACAGCTATGAAATTAGGTTACCTTTGCAGATAACCATTTGCAACATAAAAATAGCAATTAACCGTGTTTCGCTTGGTCCAATGATTGGTGATGAAAAGAGAGGTGTTATTATCTGAGGACATTTCTGAGCGGATTTGTAAGGATTTACAAATGCTTTTTAAATAGCACACACATCTGGTACCTGGATGACCGCAATAAGCTAGCAGTCTCAACCTACACTCTAATCTACAAATAACTGACTAGGGGAGCTCAGACACAGCCATCACATACAGTATGATCACATATACAGTATTTAAACTGTATTTCTATGTCACTGTATTTCTATGTCACTGTATTATTATGTATTACTTAGTAATTACTGAGTCTTGTACTGATAGCTGAAGTGGTTTACTGTGCTTTACTGTTTGGCAACTTATAGTATATTGGCATGGTGGCTTAGTGGTTAACACTGTTACCTTTTACCTCCAGGGTGGAGGTTCGATTCCTCGCCACACGGTCTGTGTCCATGTTCTCCTTGTGCTTGGGGGGTTTCCTCCGGGTTGTCTGGTTTCCCGACATGTAGATTAGGCTGTGAATTAGAATGTGAATAAATACAATGTTAAGTCACATATATATTACTGCACAGTGAAATTCTTTCTTCGCATATCCCAGTGTAACTGGGGTCAGAGCGCAGGGTCAGCCATGAAACAGTGCCCCTGAAGCAGATGGGGTTAAGGGCCTTGCCCAACACTGGTTACCTGATGGAGCCAGGGCTCGAACCACCAACCTTCTGATCAGTAACTCTCTGAGCTACCAGTGGTCTCCATTGGCCTCCGCAGTCCCTAGTTGGATTACAGAAGTTCTAGATGGATGGATGGAACATATAGTATTATATATGATCGTATGTATGCTTTAAAAGATCATTGCTCTAGGTGAAGCTTGTTATTAGCATTTCCCCAATAGGTCATACACAGTTACACCACAAGAAAATGTTTGAAAGCTGAAATAGCTCAGGCAAACAATTATGAGAAGTGTGCTTGACCACAATGACTTTGTAATTACTGCCGCATTCAAATGCAGCTGTGCAAACAATATTTTCACAGCCCAATGGTGTGGTATTCCGCCACATCGGAAGTCAAAGCAAATAAACAAATAATTTAAAAAAAATTATAGCACAAAACAATGTTCATGTTTTTAAAAAAGATAAAGTTCATGGATAATCAGTGAAAATATGATCCTAGTTAAACTTGAATTTCCAGATTATTTCTTGTTGTGTTCTGTCAGCCCCAGTGATAACAGCTTGTGCTCATCCTTCATGTTTCCTGGTTCCTTAGAAACTATGTTCTTATGATTATAACTATTTAAATAATAAGAGTACTGTGTATTTACTTTCTTACACAGAAGCATAAATTAACATTGCAATTCACAGTGCAGTTTCTCTAATGGGAAATAAATCCATTTGATAGCATACAAAGGCAGTACTAGTAAGCATACAAGGGCAGTATACTAGTAAGTTTCACATACCAACAATGATTTCTACATGGTTTTGGGTAGTTTCTTCCTTTCAATTTATTAAAACTTTAAAAGTGTTGTGCAAACATGTGTTTTGTGCAGCTGTTTTTTTTTTTCCGTGCAGACTTCTATTCTAATATTGAATCAAAACAACTCTAAGATGAGCAACATCATAGACAGCAAACACCATACTTCTCTCACTAGGTAGTCTCACATGGTAACTGAATCAGTGTAGCTTACGTCATCCATTTGTATTATTCATCATGGCGTGTTGCAACAGATGCACCATTAAATCACAATATGTTAGCACACATTATGCTTCAGCTCTGACATACTGAGATGCCCAAACCGTCCTTCTCCCCCGCTTAACAACCTTTTACATTAAGTGTTACCTTAATCTACCATTTTTTTTTTTTTGGCTTTATTTTTAACCAGGATTAAGATAAAAACTTTGAAATGATGCATGTTTCTGGGAAATGACTCACATCTTTGCCTGAACTCATTTAATTATCAATGCAATTGAATATAGTGGGCTGGCAGGAGAAAATGGTTATTGGCCAAACAATTACATCAGCTAACAATATCAGAAAAGCATACAGCCCTCCAGGATGCCATGTGATTATAAATCAAGTATCTGTTAAACTAATATGAGAAGCTAGATGACGCAAGTGTGCTAGAACTGAACTGCGTTGCACCATAACTACCGGCCATTCAAGTAAAGATCTAAGCTAATTTGTATCCAGACAACTGAAGAGCATGCAGCAGTGTTATTAGTGAAGTGGACTTGGCTTTGGTTGGTTGTGATTGCACTTCACCCTCCTCCTTCTGTGTGATCTGTCTACTTCCTGCTTGATTGCTTTGTCATGCGCTCTCCCACTCCTCAGTCGATACATAAATTTTTTATTTTGGCTTGTCAAATAACAAGCATTAATTATGAACAGGCTTTCTCCTGCATGATGTCTCACTCAGAATGATTAAGAATATCATTTAGCTTTCTTTTGCTTATATCTTGGGTTGTAAGTCATTTTCTAAACCGTCAATATTCATTTATCTTATTTTATATTTCCATATATTGTAGCGTCATATTGTCTGGGATAGTAAACCATACTGTATCATCTGTACAATTATTTTATACATGATGTGAAAGAGATAATTGGTCGGATAATTTCTGTCTGTTAACAATACAGCTACATGGAATATAAAAAAAACGAGCACTTTTCATTCATAAACGAGTTTAAAGAAAATCTTACTGAGGTTAAACATACTGTATCAAGATAAAATCAAGAAATAAACCAGATACTTTTAGGCAAGAACACACCAAATCTCATAGCTAGTTCCTTGAACAGTGAATATTGCCATAAAGCATCTTTGCAGAACAATAACCTTTTCACATAGTAAGGTAAAATAAAAAAAATGCATCAATTTATAGATGCAACTATTATATAACTATTATATAGAATTTATAAGCAAGCTGAGAGCAGTGGTGGCTGGGGAAACCTCCCTGAAATGACATGAGAAAGAAATCTCAAGTCCGCTTTGTTAAAGTTACCAACTGTTCACTGATGGAGGCTTGGGTGCGAAACTGTTTATAGCAATTTCACTCCTAAAACTATCAGAGCAACTGCTGTTATCAAAGCAAAATTTGTTGTATCAAATGCAGTCCAAAGCCATCTACAGAGTCTCTAAGTAGAGCCATCCACATTAGACACACTTATTTATAAGCAGTTCGTATGGTGCCGTCCTCAGCAGCAGTGAGTATTCTCCATGTGATGAGTACTCCAACGAGAAATAGGGCATTACTGTTGATCTGGCAGGTACAGCGGGTAGAAGGGATCAGCATCACTGTTGTCGAAGACCATGTACAGCTGGAGAGAGAGACTGTAAAACTGTAACCCTCTGCCACTTTACCTTTCAAATTTAAAAATTCTAAACTATTCATAAAAGGCTTGACTGAACAAATTAGATTGCAGCCTAGCCTTAAGCGCAGAGACTGTGTCAGGATCCTGGATTCATTAGGTGGGGCTTTGTAAGAGAATGCCCTCCCCCATGCCATAGTCTTAATAATAGGAGGTACCAACAAAATGCAGGCACCTTTTGACCAAAGTAGGCATGACGGATCGTGAAATGCCAGCAGTTCACTCAGAGACTCTTTAGTGCTTCATAGGTCAACAGTAGTATTTTTAATGTGAAAATGTGAGCCAGTGCAGGGTGGATAGAATAGGGGTGATTTGCTCATGGTTCTTTTGGTTCTCATAAGGACTTAACTAGATGTACATAATGTACTGGAATAGAGAGTAAGCCATAACAATAATCCAACTTAGATCTAACGAAAGCGTTAAACTAGTTCTTCAGCATTTGTATAATGACATTACCTTTGCAATATTTCTGAGATAGAAGTAGGCCATCACCGTACTCCATATTCAAGTATTCATACATTATATATATTTATGCACATAACTAGCTACATTTTATTAAATTATGTCAGCTACTACATTTTAGTCTACTTTATTGGGTTTTCAGCAATGGGCACAACACACTAGAGCTCTTAATTACCCCTTGGACTAAATAATAAATTATAATTGTCCAACCTGGTGTCATATGGGTTTTATATCCATGTTCCAATGGATATAAATACTGCATAGCACTATTTGAAAGGTCATAATCAGCTCGATAGCAAAACCATGCCGATATTATGCAGCCTTATAGAAACTACCCTTAAGTGTTGCTCAAAATGTAAACCAGGATGTGAACATTAAAGCATTTATTTATTTTATATATATATATATATATATATATATATATATATATATATATATGTTTATTTCGTGATAAATAAATAAAACTAGTAAACGGATGAGTTGACTTTTTTAAAGTTAACAATAAGGACTCAAATCGAAAGGAAAGCAACCTCAATAAGCAATATATCCAGTTATATATATATATATATATATATATATATATATATATATATATATATATATATATATATATATATATATAAATAACTTTTTCTTCTTCTTCTTCTTCTTCTTTTTTTTTTTTTTACAGGAAATCAGTCACATTTACACTGGAGATGACCTAAGCAGTCTGAATCCTCACAAATAATTTAACATTTAGCTGCAGACTGGATGTTGTCTGAAACCTTTAACAAACATTCTGTACCCACATGGGTTCTCTCTGTGCCTCTCTGTAAAGCACATCACACATTGACACCTGGCAGTTCCACAGAGTTTAGAAGCCCTGTCTGTATTTCCCAAGCCATCAGCAGCTCGATTTTTATTTCTGTAGCATTTATCCACTTTTAGTTTTTCTTACCCTGAGGCCTCTCAGAAACTCGATTAGTCCAGCCATCAGTCACTCCCTCTGGACCATCTGAACCCACAGCGCAGCTCTCCACCCAGCATCAGCTCACACATGACCTCACCACGCACACACACACTCACACTCACACAAACGCACTGAAGAGCCACAGTCATATGTCAATCCTTTAGGGAGAAATCAACCCTCAACATTTTGCACATCAGTATTTATAATTAATGTGACACAGAATGGCATTGAAGATTTAGTTTGTTATGATGTTCCTTTATTGACATGTTGCTCTATTTTCACTTTGATTTATGATTTCCTATATTACCCACAATGGTATTAGACTACTCGCTGATAGTGGTGCCAGTGGGATTGTTCACTAACTACAGAGAAAAAAAACACTTTTATAATTAAATCTACAAAACCAATCCATTCAGAGATTTCAGAGACAGTGCAGTAATATATGTAATTGTGCATTAGTAGTTGTGTACAGTCATTGTGAGGGTCTGACTGTCACAGAAAACTGCATGTCTTTAACTGTGGAAGTAAACCGAAGTACCAGGTGGAAACCCACAAAGCAGGGAGAGAACATTCAAACTCCCTGCACACAGACCAAAGGCAGGAATCGAACCCCAGCCATGGAGGTGCAAGGCCACAGTGCTAACCACTATGCCACCATGCTGCCATTTAAAGGACCATAACATTATAATAATATGCCAGTCATTTCTGTAAACATGGACTGGTGTAATTGTTTTTGTTCCTGTCCTTACCACATGGTCTGTATAGTATGTTCACTTGTGATATGGTGTGAGTGACAGAGTAAACGGTTATGTTTAGATTATAAAAGCTGGTGGGATCGTCATCTGAAAAGTAACAAGTCTCTATTTAAAACCTAGTGAGTAAAAGTACAGAAGTGAATCAGGTCACATATGAAAAATATTTATGTAAAGATGCATTAAAAAAAAAATTAAGTACCGTAAAGAAGTAGTTGTACTTTGTTGTTTGCCATATTTGCCATTATGAGGCATACTTTTATTAGTGTCTATCGTGGATAGATTGCTGAAGTAGCCCAGTCTGAACATTGCTTTCCTCAACACCAAATTAGTCTGGATCACTTCAATTAATAAGCAAATATCAACTTACATTACTTTACTTAAAATTAATATTGACTTGTAAACTTCATAGTAGATTCTGACAGCATGTCCAACAAACATTTTTGCTCCTTCTGGAATGTAACAAGTACAAAAATATGTAGCGGAATTAGATAGAAAGCCTGCCAGAAAGTTCTACATGCAGCCTGGTATGAGCTTATGAGCCTGAAGGAGTTATGCAAATTGCTATTTGTTAAATTTTGTGATTTTTTTAACAGCCCTGTTTTTTTCCTTCTGTGTTTCCTTCTAGTGTTTAGGGATAACAAAAAAGGTAAAATGCAGGCCGCACCAACTTTAAATTCACACACATTACTATTACCTGATTTAATGATTTAAGATCTTGTGCCCATATCAAACTTTTAATTAAAGTCTTAATTAATCTGCAAAATAAAAAGTGTGGAATTTAAAATTAAAAGCTATTCTTGTAGCAATATTATGGCAAATTTCAAGGGATGTTCAAATCAAACCGGGACTTGTGATGCAAATGCATAAAATCAGTTGACATTCACAGAATACTTCAAAGGCAGTACAGTGATGAGAAACTTAACTGAAATAAAACATTTTAAAGAAGGACTTACGTCCGTAAATGACTTACCTGCAATTCCTGTGTACATTTAGCAAGTCAAACAACTGATTCTTGAAAATCATGGCTCTGATCATGGCTCCGGCGTACTGAGAAAACTTTATACCTTAATGATATTCAAGCACAATTGAAATGCTGTGATTAGTGTGTTAGTGTAGCAGGGAATTTTTTTCTGTTATTCCACATAGTCCTGGTTTGACTTGAACGGCGCTCACACTATTAATAGCTGTTTATTTGAATACTTGCTATTTTCTATATGTTATATACTTTATTATATTCTTACTGACATTATTGTATCATTTCTCCCTTTTATTTATTTCTTATCTATTGTCCTTTAGTGGGAAAATCAGTTTTGTTGATAAAAGTGTCTTGAAAATCACAATGTGGTTTCATTCAATATGGTGACAGATTATTCCTGGTGCCTGTATGTCTCCTGTGACTCTGTCCATACACAGGATGTGGGAACAAAAGAAGACAGACAGAGGGTAGGTGGACACTCTTGTCTTGGGGAGGGTTGATCTGATTAGAGTGACAGTTAGCCCCACTGGAGTCAGGGGCTTTATGGGAGACACACAAGTGAGAGATGTGATGTCTCCACTGCAGGCCAGATGGGGCAGCAGATCCATCAGCGCCGGACTGGACAAGGTTGCTCTATTTCTCCTTGGGGAAAGGAAGCGCTGTCAGTTGTGGACAGGGAGCGGGAAGGAAGAAGCAGATTGACCACACTTTTTTTTTGTCATGGACAGCAGAACATGGGATGTGTGTCTACATACAATATCCAGGATATCCTCTATAGGAGTTGTGCAAAATGCATGTGGTCAGTTGTTTACAAATGTGCTTAACTTGAGAAAACCATGTGCTTTAGACATTAGACATACTGTTTAGTTTGGAGCATGTGTTAATATTCTATAGCTAACACTATAACAAAGGTTTAAGTGGAAGCAGTTTAAGAGCTTTGTCTGAAATAGCATTTATTCCTTCTTGATCCACCCATTTCCACTGTCCTGTTTATGCATGGGTCTCCTATAGCGTCTGATACTTTGCTGATGATCAAGCTCCTTATGGTACACAGGTTTGCAGATTAAACATTGTGTAATAAATATAATGTATGAAAGTAAAAAACAGTCTTAGTCTTCTACTAAAAACTGTATGTCACTTTAAAATACATTATAAAATGACCTTATAGTGTGAAGGATAGGAGAAATAATGAATTCCTTCGGAATATAAAAGTAGTAGAATGGTGCAGTGAAGCAGGAGCAGAAAGCTTTTGCTCTCAGGTGTTCCGGAGGTGATGACCGTATATGAAGCTCACAAGACAAAGAAGAATTATCATAAGGTGCTGATGTAGTGCTTTATGACGTTACTGTAAATGCTTTATTTTGGGTAGGTGTAATTGGTCAGAAATCCATCAGTATTAAAAATAAAAAAAAATCATTCCAGCACACATAGCAGTGTGGAGCGATGTGGAGTTAACAGTATAAGGTATATGCTGTTACCACTGTACATCATAGTACAGTACAATCCTCTCACACTCAAATTTTAAACAAACATTAGAGATAAATCAGTCCAACCACTGATATGATTCCTGGGGACATAAACACACTCAAACATATGACTGCCGTCAGAGACAGCTTTCCTAGTAAGCTCCCAAGATAAGACCTGTTATCAGCTACTAACTGACATGCCTTATTTTGGTCAAATCTGAGTGCAGCACTACAAATGTAAGCAATCACATAATTCTATTCACAAGGCTGAGACGGTAGGAACATTTCAGCTTACATAGTAGATCAAACCTTTACAGGAGCATAGAATTACGTTTAAAAATAAAAGTGAAAGAGATACTGTAGGAGTTGCATGACTTTAATGTACACTGATGGCATTGGAGGATACTGTGCATAGTACCTGGTAATGTTTATCATTGAGTAAAAAACCACCCAGAGAGGCAGTTTAACCTCTAAAGGATGAATGTCATAAGAGAGTTACTTACAGTTAGTGTATACTAATATACAGTTAGTATATTAGTATCCTCATAGTCACATAGGATGCCTGATATTTGTACTTAAGTGTCATTTAGCAGCTCTGTTGTCTGCTTTAACTAGCTTTGACTGAGTTTATTACAGGCACAGCATCAATGATTGGCAAAAGGTGCAATAATGCTAACAGATACTGTAAATGGCCAGCCGCTGCTACAGTATGCACACTTTAAATGTAATAATAAACTGTTTCATAAGGGCTGAAACACGTGCAGATCAAAGTCAGGCATCTTTAAGGCAAAAACCATTTTTAAAAAAATACAAACAGTATTTATTTAATCTTTAGAGTTATACATACATAACCTTGGTCAGGGTCAAGTTTTTCATATGGACAAAGGGTGCAAGGCAGGAATACACTTTAGTATGGGATGCAAGTCCATCAGTAGGGCATTATACAGCCTGATGTACATGTAATTCACAGCAGTTCATCTAGTGGCAGCCCTTTGGAAGGTGGGAAAGCACTGAACTTTGGAGAACAAGCACAGGAACTCCAAAATAAACCACGGACCAGGGAGACATAAAGCAGCAATCCTAACCACTGCACCATTATGCTCCCCAAAATTGACTTCTTATCAAGTGAAAATACTCTCGCCAGCCAAAAGACCAAGTCATCTTCTGGATTCAACTAAGCAAATAGATAAGAGGCTTCCACTGAATAAGTACTGCAGTGATTAATATGTTTCAGCTGGCAACCCTAACCGATGCCATGAGTAATTTCTCATTTCTTAAACAACCTTGTCAGAAGACATATTGTGTGGTCATGATAAAAATGTGACTCTGTTTCAGAAGGATCAAATTATAAGAAGATTGCTGACACTACTAAAATTGGGTTGAGAACTGTAAAATGAATTATTACATCTTCAAAGGATAGTGGTAAACCATCATTTTCAAGGAAGAAATGTGGTTGGATTTTATTTCAATAAGCATGATGTGAGATCACTTAAACATTTGGTAAAATCAAAGCATAAAATAACTCACGTCTATGTTTAATAGTTGAAGTAAAAGCATTTCCACACATACCATGTGAAAAGAACTCACTGCGGTTTGAGACTAAACAGCTGTGTAGCCTTAAAAAAACACTTATCATTGAGGTTAATCTAAAAAAAGGCCTCACTTTGCTAGGAAGCATAAAGAATGGACTGGAAAAAGGTTATGTGGTCTGATATGTTCGGGACAAGACAAGAGGCAAGAGAAGAGATGATGTGATGCACCCATCATGCCCAGTGCCTACTTTACAAGCCTGTGGGGGCAGTGTTAAGATCTGGGGTTGCTTTTTTTAGTCATGTTTAAGTTCAGCAACATTATGTTCCCAAAAAAATGAAGTCAGCTGACTACCTGAATATATTGAATGATAAGGTTTTTCCATCAATGTTTTTTACTTCCCTGATGGCACAGGCATTTTCCAAGATGAGGATTCCAGGATTCATCAGGCTCAAATTGTGAGACAAAGTAGTTTAAAGTCATTATTTTCCTCCAGACCTTTGGGTCAACCCCATGGAGAATCTTTGGGATGTCCTGGCGAAGGCTTTATGCATTTTGCATTATGCATTTATGCTTTGTTTTATTATCGTTTTACATGAACAAACTAAGAGAGAAACACAAATGAAAGCAACAGTAGGGTCCAGTGGAAGTTCACAATGACCCCAACCAGCAGAGAAAACAAATGTGCAGCACAAGCTGAATAAACAGCACAACGTCAGCAGAGATAAACGACACCAGTCAACACCTTGCAGGATATATGCATCACTGTGTGAAGCCTCTGTTCCTTACTTCCTGGTACTATGAAAGGATCTAAAAAGAGTAGAGTACAGGGGTTGAGGGGAGGTTGTCCCAGCAGGCAGTGGGATTAGTGGGCGGAGCTGTAGGAACTGCTGGCATTAGTCTGGCAGCTTCTCGCCAGGCCCCGTGCCCGAAAGCAACCCCATATTGCAGACTGGCAGAGGCTCGACAGCAGACGGCAGCATGCAAACACGCTCGCCACTCCACTCAAAGCAGGCAGATGTCTTCATTATCGTGGGGAATAGCAATGAAGGATATGGATTATGATCTGGCAGATACATAGATAAAAATACAGAAGGATTTTAAGGGAGGGAACCCTCAGAAACATGCAATCCTTTGACAATGTTGCTGCACTTTAGGGTGGTTAACTCTCCACAGCTGACCACTGCAGCCAAACAAACATAGAATCTGTTTGAAGAATGGACAGCTTATCTTATAAAGACACTTTTGTCATTAATTTCACACCCAAAATCAAAATCAGTGTAGTAAAGAACATCCATCTGTCCATTATTTTTCAAAGTTCAGGAGCTTATCCCAGAGAATGTAGGGCACAGAGTGAGGTACAACCTGGATTGGGTACCACAGAGAACACACACACACACACACACACACACACACACACACACACACACACACACACAACCATAGGCAATTTAGACCCACCAAGCAACCTAGACCACATTTCTTTGAACTGTGCGGGAAAACCTTGGAACCCAGATGAAAACCCACTTCGCATGGGGAGACCATGCACACACTGACTGTGGGTGAGAATCAAACCCCCAACCCTGAGGCAACACTGCTAACCACTAAGCCACTGTGCTGCTGTAGTCAATAATATGTCATACGTAATTTCAATAAATCGGCATCAAAAGGAAAATAAAACCAGTTTTGGTGATCATAAAGCCACTGAAGGTAATTCACAAATCTTGTTTGTGTCATGAAACCTATAAAAATAGAAAACACTTTCACATTATTTTCCTCAATGAAAATTACAGCCATCCCTCAGGAAGGAAAGGTGTGACAGGAGATTACAGACAATGCAAGCCACAATTTATAGCAAACACACTTGATTGTGTTGATGTAATAAACATGCTCCCTTGCTACCTTTTGATTTTTTCTGATATCATTTACCCAGCACCTGAGTCGCTGTCTCCCTGGTGACCGACCAATAGGACCTTTTGCGGCGAGCAGCACAAAACAAATCAAACTGCCACCTGACAGCTCGCCACCTGCGAGGAAAATGGCTTTCTGTTGTCCTCTCAAACCTGTACACAGCCTTGTCTGGCTGTGGCAGTGAATTCCCAGTCTCCACTGTCTGAGCTGCAATGACACCACTGCAGGGGAGAGACCATCTGCTGCTGCTGTCCTCCAGAAGCCCCGTTTAATCACCCACTGCCAATACACACCTTTAATGACAGCAGAGGAAATTTGGAAACCGCTGACCCCAACAGCGACACAGTTCAGCACGATTACTGATGTCAGTCAGTCAGTCGGCCACTATCAGATTCCCAAGAGCTACTCGCAGCATTAATGAACCCTATTAGCTACCTAGAGACTCGCTTTAACTAAAGACTAAAATGACCTTCCTGACTCTTCATTCAATATTACATACATAAATTGCCTTTCATGATGGTGAAAAAGAGAGAACGATGGCTCATATAAATAACTAGAAACCTATAAATAACTACGCTGAAGTTCCACCAGGTAGGAAGTAAATATGTTATATACGAATGTAATGTAATGTGGGAGTTTCTTAACATAGTGTCTAAAAGATATTATAACTGTTAATTAATTCACTGCTTGGTTTGTGAACGGTATTTAACAACAACAACAAGCTAAATCCTTCGCCATTTTTATCACTTTAGTCCAGAGGTTTAAAAATGTTTTGCAGTCAATGAACCATTCAGCTGGAAAATAAATTGCACAGACCCCCTCACGCAAGTTTATTTTAGAAACATAATCCAGCTGTTTAAATATTTGTTTCATTTTAATAAATGTGTGCAATAATAATAATTGTCAAATCTTTGAAGGAGGTAGATGTGCGGGTTCATAAATCTCTATTTCGAATGTCATTCATCCCATTAAAAATAGAATTATGGCTTTTATGATTTTCCGTTATGGACAAATAATTTGTCTTTCAAAATTACCACTTAAGCCAACAATTCCTAGGAGTCTAGACTTAAATGATATTACTTATGTCACTTACTGTAAATATTTATATCTGATTGAGAGCATAACAGCAATTTTCATGGCTAAATTTCACTGTTACTATACTTATACAACAATCAAATAATACTTAAAAATAGTTAGTCGGCACAGTGGTGTAGTGGTTAGCACGGCTGCCTTGCATCTCCAGGATCACGTCTCTGTGTGCATGGAGTCCTCCCAAAGACATACAGATTAGGCTAATTGGTGTTCCCAAATTGCCCACAGTTTCTGTATGTGTGTGTCCAGGGTGTACCCAGCCTCATTCCCTAACCCCCTGCGATCCTGAATACAGGATAAGACATTATATTTACATTTAGGCATTTGGCAGACGCCCTTATCCAGAGTGACTTACATTTTTCTCTCATTATACATCTGAGCAGTTGAGGGTTAAGGGCCTTGCTCAAGGGCCCAACAGTGGCAACCTGGTGATCATGGGGTTTGAACCTGAGACCTTCCGAACTGTAATCCAATGCGCTACCACTGAGCTACCCCTGACCCCGTTACAGACGATAAGTGAGTAAAAATTCCTTGGTAATGATTTTATATTAAAAAAAATACTAACATATAATTAGCAGCTTAGAATCTATTTATATATTACTAGCATTAGCAGCTTGATGCTTACAGAGATTTTAGAAATGATTAAATGGCTAAAGCTAAAAAAAAAGGTGTTCATCTTTAATGTAATCAGTAATATTATTTCAGGTTGAATCCCACATACATGTCTGCTTGTCTTTCTGTACTGTCTCTCTGCCTAACTTATTAATGCTAAGAAATAAAATTTCTCCCTGTTCAGTAATCAGATAGTAAATCACAGATGAGAATGGAAAAAGTAGATCATACTGTACATTTGTCTTAAAACGACTCCAGCGCCTTAAAGTTCACGTCAGCGCTGTTATTTCAGCAGTAAAAATATTAACAAATCCCAGTAAAAAAATTTCAGTTTAGGCGCTTGTGACTGAATGGACAAATCTTCAGTCACACTTCTAAATCTTGTGGAGAGCTTTCCCAAAGAATTGGAGGTTAATATTACAGCAAGTGGAGCCTTAATCTTAAATGGGATGTCGACGAAGAATATTGTCAGGCAACAGGGATATACACAATGTGAATAGGAAGATAACAGCTTTCCTGAAACGAAATTCTAATTAAAATAAGAAGAAAAATGAGACAAACCCACAGTCAAAATCAAACAAAGATACAGCGTATATACTTCACAAAGATGTGTCGATGATGTGTCCTTAACTAGTGTGGAGGTGACTGAATACAGGTGCAGGCAATTCTGCCATTACGGGTGCAGCAATTGTAAGATTGTATGAGGTGGTATCAAAAGCTTTCGAGATTAGCTCTTTTTACAAGCTCAGGTTTTTTTCTGTATGTCCTCCTTCACACGTCTTAAAATCTGGCTGTAGAATTCGCTATTGACGGTCTAGCCCCCGGGGATGAATTTTTCGATGCACAGTGCTGTGAATGTCCTTATGCATAACAGGCAGCATGTCACTGAGAAGCAAAAGATACAAATCTCACTTTAGAGATATGAAATTTTTACGGGTTGAAAAAGTCAGATGAACATCATTTTGCCTGTTAGAATTACATTATTTCTGACTTCAGGCCATTTAACGGACAAAGTGGAAAGGTGGATGCCCTTGTGTTTTGTTAGCAACAAACTAGGCAGCTCTCTCAGAAGAGTGATGTGTGTTTACTTTTTCGAACAGCGAAATGCATAGTCAGTGGTTTAGATTTAACAAATGAATATGTCTGTATGTTGATTACTGTAACAGCAAGGTAGGATGTATTACTTATTTTTGTTGGTTTATGCAGCCATATTGATTTGATGTCATTCAGTCAACTGAAAAAATATCTATATAGTACCACAAAAGCATTTCTGTTATGTTCTCATTTTATGTTATGAAGGACGCGCTCCTCATTTATTCTGCTGAGAAAGAATGGTTGTGAGGAAAAAAAGGTAAGAGCGCATCACCAGTAACAAATAGGGCAAAGAGTATAAATTTAAAATGTCCTTTAAATTTCCTGTGTTTAAAAGAACAACTGTTTAAAGTATTCGCTGTAGATAGTGCTGTTACTACTTTTTATATTATATTATTTTATATATTTACTACTTTTATATCTAGGTAATGTAGCAAATATAAATGATGAACATCTAGAGAATTATGTCTATGTGTATTTTGACAGGTTTGTCTATTGTGAAATGAAACAAAACTATAATCAGTGTAAATAGAGATAATCAGACTCCTGTCAGTGTTTAGCCGTGTGACAAATGTGAGCTAGTTACTGTACAGTAAATTCAGCTGATTTAACCAGGCAAACACTGTTTATTCTTCATAAATTCTGATATTTATAATTAAGGTTAAAGTGTAGAGATGCCACTTGTCTGTTTTATGTACTGTCCTGTGGCTTTTCAATAAACAAACAATTCATTATTTTCATGTTCAGTCATTAAGTACCTGCTAGCCACCCGAGCTACAGTGTAGTGATATAAACATCCATTTCATGTGATGTTAAGGATATACAGTAGTGATGTAAACATCAGTACAAGATGACAATCAAACAAATTGCTAATGAAATACATAATCTGAGATGTTATTGTTAAACATGGTCACTCCAAAACTCTAATGTCTTGGTTCCTTGACTCCAGACTATTTTAGTACCGGAACCAAACTGATGTTATTGGATGAAAACTATGAGCGGAGTGAGAGTGAAATTGCGCACGTGCTCTCATTCTCTCTCTTTTTTCTGTGCTTGTGGAGCACAATAATAGTGAGCCAGATGGTAGCTGAAAATACTGTTCTGAAGTGCTGAAGGCACAGGGGACTCTGTTTCTGTCACAAACAGTTCTATAAGTTCCTGTGAAAAGAAAACACGCTTGCTTCCTCATCCCACTGGTATAATATTTCCCAAATGAAAAGAAAGTCTACATGGAACAAAAAGATAAACGCCATTGGCACAGATTGTTCCAACCTTAATACCAAATGTTAGCTTACTAGCTAACCAACTTTGTTACAGTATTTGATTTCACACTAATACCCCATTTGGCTCTGTTTATTGTCAGGTTTACAATAGTTTTACTGTCTAGATTGGTTAATAGGCAAACTAGCTATCAGCACTGAATACTTTTAGTGAGCTAACATTAACAAAATAACTAGTAAGTCAGTGCGGTGCTGTTTAGCTAGCTAAAACACTACATCGTGTAAACATAATCAGAGTTTTACTCTAAACAGTGTGTTGACCCTAGAAAGGATATGCATGTGACATGGCTTTTTCATATTTTTACATAAAATCATTTTGTGTAATTGCATGATAATGTCTTTCTTCTTCTTTTTTTTAGGTGTGTTATTTGTCCCTAGTGTGACAAATACCGGCTTTACCAACCTGATACATTGATCAAGGCACATAAAAGCACCATGTGTACTTTGGAGAACAGGACCTAAATGTTAACAACAAACAAGCAAACAAATAAATAAAGGTCTGCATCGTTAACACGTTCTCATCTCAGCATGAATTATAGCCTGAAGTCACACTGCTATATTTGAAGCCAAATAAAATCCATTCCGTAAATGCCACCTAGCAATAAAGCTTCTGAAACATATAAAATGGGGCACAACAAACTTATACAGCATGTGTTGGATTCTCACCCAGGTGCACTGATATTTCACTGCTTACGAACACATGTATGATGTCTTATCATTTCGGCCTAGTCGTACAAGCACACCTGGAATGTCTCACCCCAACATCCAGAAAGCTTAAAGACTAGCTTTCAGTTCTTCTAATTATTCTGAGGCACCTACAAAGAGAGCAACAAACACCCACTTAGCCTCTGGCAAGCAGTTAGACTAACAAGCAATATAAATGTAACTTTGATTGTGTTCATAATGTCTGTGGTAAAGTTGTTTGGTGTTTGGAATGAGATGAAACTAAGTACTGAACACAAATGTGTTTCTGATTGTTGTACAGTATCCTGTATACACTCTTCAGGAGGTAGTCTACAGTCAAGAGATGGCTTTGTAAAATTTAACCTTTAGAACAAGGTGCAAACACCTGCTCAAGAACAGAAACGCCAGATTAGACTTTGTCAGAAAACTTGCAACTTTCATCAATCCAAAGAACTTGACTGATGAAACCAAAATTAACTTGTACCAGAATGATGGGAACAGGAAAGTATGGAAAAATAAAAGAGCAGCTCAGGATCCAAAGCATACATCATCTTCGTGGAGGAAGTGTTATGGTGTGTATGGCTGCCAATGTAAATGGTTCACTGGTGTTTATTGATGATCAGACTGATGATAATATAGTAGGCTGCATTCCGAAGTGTATAGGACTATACTCTCAGCTCATATTCAGCCAAATGATGAAAAACTGATAGGACATTGCTTCATATTGCAGATGGATAATGACACAAACCATACAGTGAAAGCTACCCAAGGCAAATAAATTGGATATTCAATATTTTTCACTGGCCAGATCAGTCACGTGCTCTCAACTCAAATAAAGCATGCTTTTGACTGTGTTGTGAGTGTGAGTGTTGCAAATATCTAATCAACCAATCATATGGCAGCAACTCAATGCATTTAGGCTCTTAGACATGATCAAGACAATCTGCTTTCAAATCAAGCATTAGAATGGGGAAGAAAAGTAATTTAAATTGTTTTGAACATGTTGTGGTTTTTGGTGCCAGATGGGATGGTCTGAGTATTTAGAAACTACTGATCTACTGGGATTTTCATGCACAACCATCTATAGGACACATAGAGAATGGTTTAAAAAGCAGAAAATCTCCATTGAGCTGCAGTTTTCAGTGCAAAAGTGCCAGATGTTGAAGGAGAATGGCCAGACTAGGAGGAAAATGGTTAGATGAGTTTAAGCTATTAGAAAGGCAACAGTTAGTCAAAAAACATCTAATTTCAACAGAGGTATGCCAAAGAGCATTTCTAAAGGCATACATGTCAAGCCTTTAAGAAGATGAGCTACAGGAGCAGAAAAACCACACTGGATTCTCAGCTAAGCGCAAGAAACTGAGGCTTCAGAAGTTTGGAAAAATGTTGCATGGTCTGCTAAGTCTCAACTTCTGCTACTACATTCATATGGTAAGGCCAGAATTTGCCTTAAACATGAATGCCTTTTATTAACAGTTCAGGCTGAAGGTGGTGGTGTAATGATATTGGGGAAATGTTCTTGGCATACTTTGGGCTGGTTAAATGCCACAGCCATCTGAGTATTATTGCTGACCATGTCCATTCATTAATGACCACAGGATAACACACCATGTCAGAAAGCTAAAATCATCTCAAACTGGATTCTTGAACCATGCCCTCCACAGTCATCAGCTCTCAATCCAATAGAGCACCTTTGGGCTGTACTATAGTGGAATGGGAGATTCACACTGTGGATATGAAGCCAACAGATCTGCAGAAACTTTGCGATGTGAACCAAAATAGATTCAAAAAGGTTACCTACAACGTTTTGAATCTATGGCATGAAGAATTGATGCAATTCTGAGGGCAAAAGAAGGTCCACGCCAATATTAGCTAGGTGTACTGAATCTAGTGGCTGGCAAGTGTACAGTATATATGTGTGTACTGTATATAGTGAACTAGTATCTAAAACAATAGACATAAGTCATATAAAACATTTACTATCTGTAAATCTCTACAAATAGAATTGTTGTGAAGTGCCTTATCTATTACAGTATATTTCATACTCTCAGACGATTAGCTTGTGCTCTGATTGCTGTCTCAATAATTAAACAGCCATTAGGTTACTACAAAAGACTTCTCCTCTATAGTCTATCACATACAGTAATTCTAGCTTTAAAATGAATGTAATCTTCACTTCATTAACTTATAATGTTCAATCACTATTTAGTAATCTAAATGTTTAAAATTATGCCATATTATCCTTGTATGATGGGAACATGGTTTCTGCATCCTGTATTTATTTTAAATAAATGTCCACAGAGTGTGAGTTTCATGAATAATAGACTATGACTGATGAATATTAATAAGCATATTAATAGGATATACGTGTGAGCCAGATGGTTAGATAGGATAAGGTGAACATAGTATATGATCTTCATCAATAATAAAATACACAAAATTGTAAATTAAAATGAGTGGTTTATATATATATAAATGAATTATATATATATATATATATATATATATATATATATATATATATATATATATATATATATATATATATATATATATATATATACAGTATATATATATATAGTCTAAGTGCACATTTTAGTTTTATTTAAAACTGGAAGTTTTAACAACTATTTATATAAATATAATATATAAAAAATTTGTAGATGCATTTATTAGTAAATTAATTGGTAAATTATTATTACTTATTGAAAATGCAAGCAATTTTGTTATACTGAACATGTCAGTTGCTTTGTACAAGAGGTCAGTTTTTTTCAATTTGATCTAAAATTAATCACAAGCTTTTGCACAAACTCGAGTGCATGCTGTCAGTAAAGAAAAAAGGGACATACCAAATACTGAGAATCTCTGAAATTTATGTAAATATTCCAAAGATTTGACTTTTCACTTAAGTTATATAATATAATTTGTAAATTATATTATATATTAGAAGAGACTGCAGAATAGAAGCTATTACTATATACTATATAGAAGCTATATACTATTGGTCTTAAGACTTTTGGCCAGCCCTCACTCATTATCTTCACACATGGCTAAAGATTTCAGAACAGTTAAGGCACTTGCTGTTAGAAAGTGAATGAATTGTAATTAAGTTTTAAACAAAGTACGATAATCATAATATTAGACTTTATCAGTTATCTCTGAGCATTGGTAGTTCAGTGGTACAATCCTCGCCTGCCATGGAAAAGGCCCAGGTGTGGTTTCCAGCCCATGCACTAAACCACTGCAGTGCAGTCCTAGTGCCTGTCCTGAAACTGGATAAAATGGGAGGGTTGTGTCAGTAAGGGCATATAGGGTAAACCTTTTGCCAAATAAAAAATTACCAGGAGCAGCCAAATGTTACCAACTATTTATTTTTATTTGCTTTCAGTCCATGTGACTGAAATAGTGGGACTGAATATATCGTAAATTCAGGTCTCACTTTAATTCTAAATGTGTCCATCTGTCCAGCCCTCTTCTCTCCGAGCCCTCCCTGTTGTGCACTCCTTTGATTAAGCAGCATGTCTTTCCACCTGCACTTCATAAAGGCAAGTGATCTGATTTTTATTATCCAGCTTCATGTCAACAGGGAGCCCAAAGTCAAAGTTCAATCAAGGTCATGACCCCTTCTTGTTGCTTGGATGGTTTGGACACAGTTTGACAGGCCTCACATGGTGTTGCCATGGAGCCTAATCATGGAGATCAAGAGCCAGACTCTGAGCAAGTCTACCAAAAGCCCAGAAGCTCCAGGGAGGGAATAGAGGCTTCACTGTAGCATATCCTCCTCCACAGGATCAAGTGACAAAGAAAGGAGCGTGGAGCCACCTGCCTTAGGGGGTGTTCCTGTCCAGGCCCTCTAATCCATTGATGAATTGAATTAGGGCAATGCTAGCCGATGACATGGAAGGCTGAGTGATGTCCAATAGTGACTGAATGTTTTGTCCTGAAAGGTCAGAAAACAATCATCAACCCCCAAACACTGACCACAAACAACCTGCTTGAGACAACAAGGTCAAGGGCCGGACAAAGAGTGTGACAACTACAAATGTGTTCCCCTCTTAAACAAAATATAAGCTAACTCATTTCATGGACATGACACAACATTGAACATTACTGTAAATGTATAAAATATGAGAAGTGTTGGAAATAATACACTTTGTGACATGCTGCTATTGGAAAATAATCAACAATTCATTTTGGGCTTGGGCATATCACGACATTGTTGATTATTTTTATCTAACACCGCATGCCTTCCTTATACAGTATATACAGGTCCATCCATCCATTTAGGAACCTCTTTAGTCCAATTAGTGACCTTGGGGGCCAGTGGTGACCATTGTATTTATTCACATTTTATACAAGCATGGTAGGACTTCCAGTCAATGTTCACAAGCATTTTTACAATTGGGGGTGGGGGGTGTCCTGGAAACACCATGCCTAAGGCGCGATGTGGAATTCTTAGCAAGGACCTGGAGGTGCAAATAAACAGTGCTAAATATTAAGCTATCGTGCCACCTACATGGTATACACGTCCTTATATAAACAGTATAACAATACAAATGGAGAAATCCTTCATTCTATGTCCACATTGGTGAGCAGTCTTACTATGAGAAAAGGAGAAAATGCTTCATTGTAATGGTACAAGGGAGATCAACAAAACAATCTGGCTTCTCCAGTATGTGACTGATCTTGTAGAGAAAAGGCAAGAAATAGCTCCAGCACTGATTCATGGGGGGTGATTGATTAAAGTGATCCTTTAGGGCCTGTAATTTTAGCGGCTGTGTTAATAAATTTACAAGTGGAACGTCTTAAACGCTTGAATGCGTATTAGAGTAATTATTAGGGTGATCATTTAATTCACTCCTGACAAGCGTGTCTTTGATGGTTTTGTCACATCTGTGCGAGATGTAGGTGAGCGGAGGTTCTTTAAAAAGCGAAGCAGTCACAAGATCATTCTGGAGAATTGTGAAGTTTATTATGTTAGCCATTATTTTATTGGTAGGATGATAAACGAGTAGACATTTCTCTTTGTGTTACTTAAGGTTTTTGTTTTTTTTCACTGTGTTGCCCGAATTTTTTTTAAAAAAAGAACTGTACTGTAAGTAAAAAGTGGTGTGTGATACTCCATGTTCTGTCCTGGGAAAAATAATGTACACTCTCCTTTGGCTATTTATCAGGGCCTTTATAAGAATGCTGTGGTTCTCAAAAATGTCTATAAACACACAAATAAGCTCAGATGACAACAAGAACACAACAGATATAGATGGAATCATATTTTTCCCTTTTCTTCTGAAACCAGATGGGAAGGAAATAAGTACACCATATACTTCAGAAACATGTAGAACCACTTTTAGCAGTAATAATAGGGCAGGCGTGGCTCAGTGTGTTAAGGCTCTGAGTTACTGATAGCAAGGTCAGCGGTTTTAAGACCCAGCTCCATCAGTTTGCCGATGTTGGGCCCTTGTGCAAGGCCCTTAACCCTGTCTGCCCCAGGGGTGCTGTATAATGGCTGACCCTGCGCTCTGACCCTAGCCTACTAACACAGCTGGGCTAGGCAAAAAGTAAAGAATTTCATTGTGCAGTAATATAAATGTAATGAATAAAGGCTTGAAGTATATTTTTTGTATCAGTCCTTCACATTGTTATGAAGAAGTCTTAAAATCTCACCATAGCATCTCAATAGGGTTGTGGTCTTGTGGACTTTGCCCTGGCCATTTCTGCAGCGTTTTCCCTGCTTTAGCCAGTCAGAACAACACTGTGCTTGCATCTCTACTTTCTCATTAGCCTCATAAGTCTCAAGGATATTAGTCCAAAACTTTGTATTCCTCAGTTCTCTTTATACATCTCAGATGCAATGTTGCATAACCAAGTCATGCTCCCATATTCTTTCTGAAGAGGGGGTTTTCTTTTTTTTTCTAGCCAGCCTTATGTGAAAACCATTTTGTTCAGTCTTTTTCTGATGGGGCTCTCATGAACATAAATATTTAATGTGCTCACAGAGGTCCTGCGATAAGCTTGCTTAGGTCTTTATATTACTATGCATTAAATGATCTGACCTTCAACTGAATTTCTGAAAGATCCACTCCTGAGGAGATTGGCAATTGTCTTGAAGAATCCTTCTCACCGTCCCCAAATCCTTCATATATGTCTTTCAAATATTTTCATACTTATTGAGTGTTTTTTTTTTTTTATACAGCCTTTGACAAAATAAGAACATACTGCAATCATTTTCATGGTGGGATTGAGAAGCTGTTGCATTTGGAAAGCATTACAAATGCTTTTACATGCATAAGAATAGATGTGTTAGCACGAGTTTATCATGAGTGGGAGAGATGACTCTGTGTGTGTTTACGAAGAAACGTTTTATTCCCTAAATAAGGTTAGAGTTTGCTAAAAAGTGTTAATTGGTCCTATGGATAGAGACGTTTAGAAACTCATTTTAAATAGTTTGTGGATGACCTTATAACTTTTCCCAGACTGATAACCAGCATCAATTGCTTCTTTGAGGTCATAGCCAGTGTCCTTTTTTCTTGGCATAATGTAGACACACACCTGAGTACCCTAGATAACACCAACCTGCCAAAGGTTTGGTTTTTATAGCAGTAGTCACACTTCTTGATGATGAATAACTAGTCTTGTGCTTATCTTTAGTAGCACATGTAGTAGCTACTTATTACCCTCTTAATGACTGTGGAAATAAGAAGGGACAATTGTGTTCTAAAGGTTGTTTTATTTTGGGGGGGAAATGACATTGAAATATGTTGTAAGGTTTTTTGTTGTCACTTGAGGTTTATTGTTTATTTGTATACTTTATGGTGGTAAGGACCACAAAATTGTTATTTAGCCACTTAAAAAAAAAAAGTGTACACTCATCATTTGCTGTAATAATCACCTGCTGTTTTAAACAGTTACTTAATTAGCCAAATGTGTGGCAGCAGCACAGCATTAAAAAAAATCAAAACACTGTACAAATCAAAATCTTCAGTTAATGTTCACATCAAACATCAGAATGAAGGAAAGAGTGATCTTTTTACTTTAACTGTGGCATAAGTGTTTTTTTGTGCGTTTTAGATAGATAGATGGATGGATGGATGGATGGATGAATGGATTGATGGATGGATGAATGGATAGATGGATGGATGGATGGATGGCTGGATGGATGGATGGATAGATGGATGGCTGATATTCTTAAACGTAGTAGGAAAAAATAATGCTTCTGTAAACCATCATCATTTGTAAGCTCCATAGCCCAGATTCAGAACAATCTTGGGCATATATTAATTTGTGGCTACTAAATCAAATCATATCATCATATTCATCATCATATTGTGTCAGATTCAGTGCTCTTGTCAGATATTGAATTAATATGATATACAGTATATAACAATATATAACAATATATTTACCAATGAAAATAAGTGGCATTGTTGTGGCATCCCTGACTGATTCTCTATACTCCTTATCCTGTACTATTATTATTATTATTATTATTATTATTATTATTATTATTATTATTATTATTAGAATTGTACAGTATTTCTTACTCCCCAGGATTAGAGAGGCAACGAAAATGTTATTGGTGAGAGATGACGGATGAGTGCTGATACCTAGAGAAACGCACTCTCCCTTGCGAAGCAGGTAAAAGGCAGCTTCATAGCACTCTGCAATGCTCAAGGGGAGCTGGCTCAAACCCCTCCCTTAGTTAGATTTTCAATTCCCCTCCAGACTGCAAACCTAGCCCTGAGCTCTGAGCCTGCAGGGAGGGACACCACAGGCCAGGAACTGGAAGAGAGGTGAGACAATTTAGATGGTGATGTCTTTTTCACTCCCCTCTCCATCCATACTGTACCTTTACACATACGAAGGTAGATCCACAGATATTCAGGTTGGACCATACATACATAGGAAGGTGTTACACAGAACAGTTATTTTTAAGATGAATAAAAGAATATAAGATATTTTCCAGTGTCCCTATTAATTGATCAGGAAAATGCTTGAGAATTTTGAATTGTATTACTGTTAACTCATTTTCTTAAAATACCTAGTTCCATGAGTGGCAGTAATTTAGAAAGTGTTTAAACCTACCAGGTATTTGCTTGGCAAAAGATAGCTGTACAGTATTTTTCAGCAGGGAAGTGCTTAAACGTGGCTGAAACAATCAATCATATGGCAATAATAGAGTTTCTAACAGAGTCTCTGTCAGTTCACCACAAAACAATGTAATTTTAGACATTACAAGTTAGAAATGTATAATGCATAATTTTTTGACCGTCTATGGCAACAATGCCACAGCTATATTTTTTCACCCCAAACAACCGAATACCTACTGTAAAGCCTAGCCTATTTTAATTCCTGAGCACACTAAGGATACAGGGTTTGTAGAAGGATGAATTATTTAGAGATTAGTTAAAGGAATTATTGTTAATTAACATTTTTTCTTTGTTTTTGTCAACAAAATGTACAATGTGAAATTCTACTGCAGGTTATACAAAAAACACTGCATTGCACAGTATTAATAAAATATTAAACAAAAATACACAAACACAAGCACAGTAATAGTAGCATTACTACAGTTAGTACATGCAGCATTAAATAGCGTTGGACAGCTGGTTTGAGTTTCACGTGCATTACTGGGAAAGAGTACAAGTGCTGCAATTGTTCATTATTTACGTAGATGCATAAAGTCGGTGGTTTTGGCATATAGATGATATATGAAAGAAACTGGGAAATTTCTAATGAATGGACACAAAGCACTGTACAGTGATGACCCTCTTAGCCACTGTAAAACTTAATTGTTGCCACATCCCTGTACAGTCCTAATACATTTTTTTATATAGATATATATATTATATTTTTTATTATAGATAGATAGATAGATAGATAGATAGATAGATAGATAGATAGATAGATAGATATTTGACATCCGAATCAGAGTAATTGTCGTCAATAACGTTAACATTAGCTAGCCTAAAGGTTGTTTTGGATTTACAATTTGCGATGAGCATTAAGGTCAAACAACTCCACTTTGGTCTCATCCGTCAACAGGACATTGTTCCAGAAACCTTATGCTTTGTTTAGATACTGTTTTACGAATCTTATTTGTGCTTCTGTATTCTTTTTAGACAAAAGAGGCCTTCTCCTGGCAACGCTTAAAAAAATCTTGTTCAGTCTTCTTCTAATTGTGCTGTGATGGACTTTTAAACTTTTAAAACACTTAAAAGGCTTGTAGGGTTTGAGATGTAGCTATTGGGTTGTTTGTATTTCTCTGAGCAGTGCATAGTCTGATCGTAAAGTAAATGTGCTGGGACGTCCACTGCTGGGAAGATTGGCAACCGTCATGCTTTCCACTTGTGAATGATTTTCTCGGAGCTCATGTCTTTTCCTTTCTGGTGTTGTTCACTGGAGTTTGTATTTGACTAAAACCCGCTACTATAAGATGATTTTTATCATGTTTTTATGCAAAAACAAATAAAATTAAAAGAACTTCTTTGAAAGATGACTGTTCATATAATATATATAAATTTTGACATCCCCCCTTAGAATATTTGTTGTCAATAACATTAACATTAAATAGTATTAAGGTTGTTCTGATCTCTGTTTCGGCTTATGTTTTTGCTGACACATCTGAAATAGTGATTAAAAAGATGCATATGAAATTCAGTCATGGGAAAAATAAATGCAAGCGTAGCGAATTTTTTGCTTTCTTATTATTTGTTTTCCTAAATATTACTTGGGAAGAGGGAAAAAAAAATCTAAATCTCTTAAGCATGTCCAATCAATATACAGTACACATTACACAAACAGGACAGACAACAGAATGTAGGTTTAATGTTTTTTCTGTATTTTTAACTCTGATTACACTGATTATATATTTCTATAACTAAATGCATATTCAATATTTTGCTTCTCACTTGCTTCTCTAGCTATAGCCATGCTCTAAAGTGAAGTCTACGATAAATCCAAATGTCTGATATAAAACAATGAAAAAGGCTTTTTCTAAAAGCAGGAATGAATCCTTCCTCAGTCCCTCACACAAACTCAGTTGTAATAATTGCAATCTGTGACTGACATGTTTTGTCCTCTCTCTGTTTGGGTGCAGCTTTAAATTGCTGTCTAACAGAAATGCTCAAACTCGAGATGCGCAAAGCAGCCATCTGCCGCCACAGTCCACTGTCTCGGTTTTTTACGGCTCTCAGAATGTGCTCTATCATCTGAGCGTGAAAAAGCCGATCCGCAGCGAAACGCAGCAGAATGAACCATCACAAAAGGGCTATTTGCACTCATCACAACATATTTGAGCGGACAGACATAAAAGTCATTAAATCGCAGCATGCAGGGGCTGTTACGGATGCCTTTTTGCTGGGACCAAAATTGAAATAGGCCATGAGTGATTTGTTCCAGTCTGATCGGGCTCCTCGGGGACAGAGAGGAGGGTAATGAATAGCTATGATGGAGAAAGGTATTAATCATGTGTAATCACGTCTAAAAGGTCTCCTGACAGGTAAAAATGGCACCCTTATGGTCTACACTTACAATCATCTATCAGCATTTGATTTCCTTATGTGCATGTGTGTGTATGTGTGTGTCGTGTACGTGGGTGTGTTGGAGTGTAAAAGAGAAGGTCTATCTAAAAAGAGCTTTTTTTTTTCCACAATTCCATTCCGGCTTTGATTACATTCAATTGCCAGTAAATATAACAAATTAAACTCGACTTTTCACACAATGACTGTGGAAACGAGATCTTTCTGGATATATTTTTTATATATATAGTGGCAGATTGTCAGACACCAAACCTAGCTGGAAGGGTTTTATACAATCAAATCTTGCTTATCTCAGGTCTATTTTTTTCATTAGTGAATCTGATTGGAAACTTGTTCTTTAAAAGAAAAATAATTTTCCCTATTCAGATTTTTGTCTACAGCTCTGCGCTTGCAATACAACATGTGCATGGTGGTGCATGTGGTTTCCTAGCGCTAGCCGGGGTTTTCTTTTACCATCACTGACAGATCAGCCTAAAATCTTGATTGTTACATGTATGTGCAGCGCCACGGAGCTGACCTTACTTCAATACAACTGCTTATTTGCCTATTTAAGCAGGCATCTTGAATTCCATGTGTTCACCCATCGAAGGAAAACTAACAAATGACTAGCAGAGTGAACTCGCAGACTTACAAATGGTACACACAATCCCACAAACACACATACAAAGGTAGACACCTTAGCCATTCTAACCATTGATTTATTGACATGCCCTAAATTGAGCGAGACACATGTTGGCTCTACGCAATCAAGAGGCTGAGAGTGTTAAGTCAACACTAGAATGAGCTTCAGCGCATCCTGACCTGTCTATTGCTGACCTCTCGGCCATACTGCACTCTTTTCAAAGAGATATTTTCACACTGTCCCATTTATTTTATTTTCCCAAGCACCTCACAGACAAGGTCAAAAGAACCACACACTTGAATAGGAGAAACACAACTGGGTCTGACTGCTGAACAAAAAATGCAATTGCAGATTAAATCAAGTGTGTCTGGCGCAGTAAACACAGACAGGAAGCAGTGCCACATGGATGTTTTCCATAGAAACAGATGTTGTGTGGATGGCTTGATTGTGTCTCTCAGTCTAGCCTCTTCCAGCAGTGCACAATCACACAGTGCAACCCTGTCCCCACCCCTTATAGAACACCAGGACAGTGTCTATACAACACATAGTAACCCATGTCCTTATGAGTGGTTGTGACCATTTAATTTGGTGGGGCATTTACGAACAACAAAGCCCTCAAACAAAAAAAAACCGTCGAGAGCCTATCACATTTGACTTCTGCAATTGGCTAATATCTCACGAGTTCTCATGCGTAACCTAATAGGCAGTTTAGAGTAATTTAGAACACACATTAATATTAATTTAAACCAATTTTGATATATCTGTTCTCAATGGTTCGATATAGCAGGTTTGTTTCACCATGCAAGACAAGATGAGGTAAAATGTCCAGCCTTTATTACACCTTGTTAGTGGAAATGTA
The DNA here is from genome assembly GCF_024256425.1 of Clarias gariepinus. Classification (NCBI taxonomy): domain Eukaryota; kingdom Metazoa; phylum Chordata; class Actinopteri; order Siluriformes; family Clariidae; genus Clarias; species Clarias gariepinus. The sequence continues at coordinate 7,857,600 of NC_071126.1, read as the reverse complement.
GTACATTTAAGTCTAGTTATTTGCAATAAAACATGATCTTTGTGGCCAAAAAGTACTTTGAATTATACAAACCTAGCAACCCCATAAACCGCGCTGTCATCTGCACCTTTCCTGAGCACCAGGGCATGCAAAAGTGCTTGTTGCACGTCACATACTTGATCACTTCACTAAATGGATCAACATGTTGTCTAAAACAATGGCAATTTAATTATTACATTAGCATTTCATTAAATATGTAATAAATGAAATATAACTGATATTGCCTATTATATTGGAAAATGAAAAAATTCTGTTTCATTACTAGCATCATCTCTCTCTCTCTCTCTCTCTCTTTCTCTCTCTCTTTGGACATAAAGGTCATTCATGGGGTTTCATGAACAGGAGCCTCATTGATGGTTCCAACTGAACTGATCGCTGTCTGAACACCAGTTCTGAAATAATACAGATTACTTAAAGAATACTCTTGATTATTTTTATTATATTATTTTTTTAATCAGCATTTAAACATAAATTACACTTGAATTTACATCCATTACAACTTCAATTATCAAATTTAAGTTGTAAAAAATATCTCTAATGTATTTTTTTAAAACTGTAGATACACACATGTGTACAACATGCCAAAAGAACTGTCTGGTAACATGAAATAATAATAATAATAATATCAAATATACAGTATAATATAAATTATGCCCTGTTTGGCATAATTTATATTTATATTGGCATGTTTGTAACTTTATTGGATTTCTGCTTACATCACACTTTTCTTTATAAATACATAAAAAATACACTTAACCAGCACTTTATTTAGAAAACTAAAGTAATACTGGGCAGGGCCTCCACTTGTCCTCAGTACAGCCTCAATTTAATTCTTACATTTAGGCATTTGGCAGACGCTCTTATCCAGAGCGACTTACATTTTTATGTCATTACACATGTGGGCAGTTGAGAGTTAAGGGTCTTGCTCAACGGCCCAACAGTGGCAACCTGGTGGTTGCGGGGTTTGAACCTGGGATCATAGTCCAATAGTCCAAAAGTCACCATAGTCATAGTCAATCATAGTCTGAACCATAGTCCAATGCCTTAACCACTGAGCTACCCCTGGCCCAAAATGTCGCAAGCTGTAGGACATACTCCTTTGAGGGTCTGTTTTGTGTTGACATGACTACATCGCACAACCCCTGCAGATTGTTCATGTGCACGTTCATGCTGTGAATCTCCGCTTCCACCCCTTCCTAAAGTTCTTCTAGGGGATTCTCTGGGAAGGCCAATACAGAACAATGAACTCTTTGTCAAGTTCATTATTCCAGTTTGATATGACATTATCTTTGTTACATGGTGCATTATTATGCTGAAAGTAGCCATTAGAAGATGGTAAATAATGGCCATGCAGGGAGGCACATCAGCAGCAAAATTCCAATAGGCTGTGGTATTCAAGTAACGATTGGTTGGTATTAACAAGCCTGAAGTGTGCCAAGAAAACATTCCCCACACCATTACACCAGTCAGGACTGTTGACACAAGATGTCCATGGATTCATGCTGTTGGAACCAAATTCTGACCCTTCCATCTGTGTGCAAAAATCTAGGTTCACCAGACCGGGCTATGTCTTCACCTTCAAGTCTGAACCTGTGCCCACTGCAGCATCAGTCTTCTGTTCTTGGCTGACAGAAATGAAACCTGACCTGTTTTTTGTTGTTGTTGCAGCTCATCTCCCACAAGGTTTGATGTTTTGTGCATTCTAAGATTCAAAGTGCTTTCATGCTCACCACAATTGTATCAAGTGGTTATCTGTTGCCTTTATGTCAGACTGAACTGGTCTGGTCATTCTCACTGGTCTCTCTCATCAAAGCCTTTCCAGCTGCAGAACTGATGCTCATTATGCTTTTCCTTTACTGCACCATTCACAAATAAACTCTAGATTTTTTTTTAGTAAAACATCATCCCAGAGAGAGAGTCTTCCTAATATATTTATTATATATTCCCCCTAAATATGTAGAATGGTATAGCTTATTGATGTAATGATAATTTTACTGCCCTGCAATGGACTGGAACTCCATACTGGATGTATGTATGGGGACTAGTTCCCCATGTTCCCCTGGGATAGGCTCTAGGCCTACCGTAATTCGATACAGCACAAGAACTATAAAAAGTGCTTTTAGATAACTAGTGCGCTGCTGTTTGGAGTATTTGGTGTGAAAGTATTTGAAGTGAAACGTTTCACTTTTGGGAGCAAGTAGAAATTCCTCCTCACTTGCTTACCTCGACGGCCATGCCCAGGTTCAGTTTCCACCCGATGCCCAAACCCCAGCCACTAGATGCAGTGCCAGTCTGGATAACACGGGAGGGTTGGCATCTAGCATAAAACCTGTGGCAAAGTTTTGTGCAGATCATATGGTCCACTGTAGCGACCCCTTCACAAAAGCAGCTGAAAGACTAACAACATTAACTTGTTTAAAAAAATTACAAGATGTTGCATTACTTTATACTCTCCTACTGTAAGGGTTTGGCAACACAGCCACATATAATCATTTACTAACTTGTTTATTTAATTTTTTTCAAATTTCCCTTCCCTTTGATAGCAGCCTTAGTATAAGCAGGATCAATCATGGAATCTTTATAGTGCTGTATTTAATATTTTCAATATTTAATATTGTTTTGCTGCTGCTGCAGAACGGCTCTAGAGAGGGCAGACGTCATACAGTTCTGTGGTGAAAGCTGTGTAGATGTCTAGCTGGGGTTTTAGGTGGCCATCTATCACCGCATCAACACTTCATTGTTGTGTGGTCTGCATAAATCTGTCCGCAGCATCTCATTCCCCTCTCTTCTGTATATCACCCTGTGTCTTTCTCTTCCTCTCTGAGTCATTGTGTCTACAGACTGACACATGCAGGAGGAACAGCTGGTTTAGTGTCATACATGTCGAAACTGTTCCATAAAGCAACGGATGAAACGAATCAAAACATACTCTCTCTCGCTCGTTCTCGCATGGAGAACACCTACGCAGGTTGCGATTTTCCACAAACACTGATATCACTCAGACTTTATCTGCAGTCCAACTGAACGGAACAATAACACACCTACAACGTTCAAGTTGGGTGTGACGGATTTTTAAAACAGTTCCCGGTTATGACAGCTGGAAACAGATGTTCCGGGAGCTTTCTTTAATTAAGCATGAGTTCGAACCTTGCTCTCAGGATCTATAGAATTTATTTGATTTAAATGTAAGCATGTGCTTGGTTGCACTCGCCTGACACTACAGATACCATACAGATGCTGCCTTCTGTTTGAGGAGAACATTCAAGAGCATTAAACATTGGATGATCTTTCAGGTGTGGGTGTTTATGACGGGTATGATGACATTGTCTGTAGGCCACAGACAGACAGCCGGAAAGCGTGGGTCATTTCTTATGAAATTACAGCTGGATAATTGCGCAAGACTGGATCTTTCTTACAGGGCATGACTACATTAGATAGTGAAAGAAAAACAGAGAGAGAGAGAGAGAGAGAGAGATTTAAATACCCAGGAACATTAAGAGCAGAAACAGCCTCATCATCCAATGCCAGGCTATTCAGTCAAGTAGAAAATGAGTTGTTTAATTTAGAATCTGTGTAAATATACTCTTCTTGCATATTTATACATAGAAGCACCTCGCGCTAAAACACTGGAGTGGAAAGAATGTCAGATCAGCGTACAGTCACATGCCAGGTTTCCATAGCATGTGGGTGCCGCCTGTCAGAGCGCTTGTATTGCAGACTGTAGAGAGCAGGCAGAGGGAACGGCACAGCAGCAGATGGCTCGGAGACGGAGGGGGTTGTTGGTTGTGGGACTCTACCCCTTCTCAGAGGCTCTGTAGCTCCTGTCTAGATTCCAATACATCATTCAGATGGAGTCCCAATGAGCTGCTTCACAACCTCCCCAATGCTCATCTCTTAACAGATCCGATACGCTTTGCCCTTCCCTTATTATACAGTGCATATCACTTCTTCTCACCTGTACGTTACGTATTCACTGTTACTGTGTGGATTACGTGGTGCGTAACAGCAACACAACAGCCTGATCCCTGGGGAGATCTAAGGAATGAGATATACGCTGAACAGACTGTGAACAGCCCAATAAATTCATCATGTGCATACATGTGTATGTGTGTGAATTCACAGCAGCTGTGACGTTCAGTGTGATATATTTACATTCATTCACTCGGCAGATGCTTTTATCCAAAGAGACCGAGTGAGGAGGAATACAATTGGAGCATGGAGTTGTTAAACGAGCTGAAAGTGACAGTGCTGCGAGACTAAATTCCCACCAATTTAACAAACTTAAGAAAGAAAAAAAAAAAGTGTGAAGAAGAAAGCGAGCCGTAACCAAATTCACAAGTTGGAATAAGTGCTGGTCTGCAGAAATGCTACATAGGAAAAACATAGTCACCAAGCAGTTAATCACAAAGCTAGGCACCAATAATTTCATTCGTGTGAAGGATTACTTAGTATGTATAGGTGGGCATGGAATTGTGAGCTGTGAGGTTTACTATGTTATACTTACAATCATTCTATTTGGCAGATGCTTTTATCCAAAGCAATGAAGGGTGGAAAAATGCAATCCAAGCACGTAGCCGTTAAAGAACCTGACAGTGACAGTTATGCAAGAGAGAGCAAGCGCTGGTATTGAGAAGTGTTACAAAGAAAACATTTGCCGCGAAGCAATCGAATACTTGTCACAAAGCAAGTCACCAGTAAATCTTCTATATGCATGGTTGTTTAAGTGTGTAGAATCAGGAAGATGACATTTATCATCAGAATTAGAGCAGATGCAATAACGCCAGGAGAAAACAAAGCTGGAGCTGAGCTCAGAGTAACCCAGCGTTCATGCTACCAATTGATAAGTGGGTGTGTAGCAACTCATACTTATGCCTGTTGTGGCTGAGCAATGTTTAAGAGATTCACAAATTAGTATAGCAAGTTAACTCTACAAGCTATGTGCACACCCTCATCATCAAGTTTTCTTTTTTTTTTAATGCATCTGTACACATTTAATAAGAGGTTGTGTATAACAAGATAAGATCAAATCGTGGTTATAGGGTTCCGTTCCGTTTTTGAGTGACAAACAGAAAATGAGCAATATTGTAATTACGAACTGAGAACTGAAGTGAAAGGCGGACTGAAGGAACACTGGACCACACGTCCCGTAGAATTGGCAGGAAAATTGTCACGTATTGCATGGAAACTGAGAAATTCTCACTTTAAATGGCATTTGCTGCTGTGACAGAAATTGTGCATCTGTATCACATACATACATACTTCATACATACATACATACTTCATACATGCATGGGTCTTTGGCCATAGTTTAAAAATTGCAAGTGACTCAGGTGTATGGATAAGCCATGCAGGAGGATATTGGGGAGGATCGAGGCAACGTGATTTGGTGCGGGGTGTGCTTAGAGCGGGGTGTGCTGAAAGGTAGAGGGTAGACCTCTCAATACGTTAGACTACATCCAGCCCAGGCCCAACATTCAACATTTTGTGCTATGACTAAGCAGCTAGAGGCTAAAAAAAGCAGGCTATAAAAGCAGCTAAATTATGGAATTACTGTAAAACAGAGCACAAATATAAAGATGGAACTATGGTGGGAATGCCAGTGAGAGCTGAAATGCTTTCCCAGCAATCCCAATGGATAACAGCTACATGGCAACATATTTGGAGTTTGGAGAAATATTTCCACACACCCATGACCCTGGTTTTAAGTGGATCAGAAATCCATTTGAGGACAAAACACATTAACTATGTTACAGAGGTTGAAATCTATTTGGATATTATGGATGGGACTCTGAGAATGACTTTTAGGAAGAAATGTTCATTAGAACTTTTAGAGTGCTGAACACTGGAAGCACACTAGATGTGCTCTGGTGCCTTTCTGTCATGATGGGCTGCGACCGTGGGTAGGCTTTGGGATCCCATGATCCTGTTAACAGTCTGCTGATGTATAGTTGGTCATGAGTTTAGTTTAGATCACCTGGCGGTGTTCATAATATTGCGTTTTATATTTATTCTGAATTTTCAATTATTCATATAAAAACAGTGAAAAGGGAGCTTCCAGAAATCCAAATGTACAGTACTGATCCAGTTGTGAGCAAGCCTGAGGAGACAGCTACTGTATGAGGAAAACCTCCCTGAGACAACGTGAGGAGGAAAAACTTCGCAGGGACCAGACACGAAAGAGAATTTTATCCTCTACAGTCTGACGCTCATAGTGCATGAATAGGCAATGATAGCCCCATTTATCAAGTAGGAGCATTTACATGTGTAATTTGGTATTCGTGAAAACCTCTTAATTTCAAGCAAACATTCGTATCCTGCTTGGACTCCTGAGCGTGTGTAAATTTACGCATAAGGAAACTAATTAACGTAAGGAATTTGATCGATCGTGTTCAGATAGTATAATTAACATTATAGCAGAGTACTTTATTACCGCACTTTTATAAATAGATTATACTGTCAAGTTTAAATTCTATATCTATTTACATTCACAGCGTTTAGCAGGTGCTCTTATTCAGAGCAGTGAATAAGTGCCTTACAGGTTTTATTTAAAAATAAATAAGTAAACACGCTCATGCTAGTTTACTGGGTCAGGGATTAAAAACAGCATGGGGATTTTTTTGACAGCCAATCCTTTTACATTAGCATTAATTGCACAATTATGTAAAATAAACAAAGAGAGCAGACATAAAACATAAATTAAAGCAAAAATAATTAGTCTTCCAATTATCACAAAAACTTGATGTATTTCTTCAGAAGATAAAAGCTATAAATCAGTTCCCTTTCCTTGACATCTTCTTTAGACACCGTGCAACTCTACACAGATCTTGGTGTCCATGATCACCGGAGTACAGTGTAGATTTTTAGTTTTTTCTCCGCTTTCATGTCATAACACTGTTCCTCTAATTTGTTTCCAGAATTTGACCTTTTCAGGCGTTGTTACACTTATAAAAATACTTCTTTTTGCCATAAAAAAAAAAAAAACAGCTGGTCCTTCTGCCATTTCCTTCACAATTTAGTTGTTATTTCATGTTTCCAGCCCTCTGTGTGCTGGTCTTGTGGCCACCATTAAGTGCAAATGAGCTGTGTCAGGAACACGCCTCGCTCTTCACGGGTAATCAGCATACACATGCAAAAGTACAACGAAAATTCTCGAAACTTTTGCGAATCCGGGCAGAAATAATTGTTTCAGTTTGCCGAATGTTTACTTTAAAAAAAAAAAGTCTGATCTGTGGAGAGATTTGCTCCATCACTGCCATCATCATAAAAAAGTATCAACACCGACATCATCATCATCATCATCATGCTGATGCTGGTGGTATAATCATTGAAGACTTTCCTAAAACAAAAGGTCCCCCCCCCCATCATGATAATACATCCATTATGCATAATTAAAATGTAATTTGTGTCATACACTTAACTTTATTCTGACATCGAAATGACACAACCAAGTAAATCAATTAGGTCTATTAATTAGGCCGACTCCCCTGATTCAAGCCAGATGATGCAAAGTTGGTGTTGTGGCTGACATGACCTTGCTTAAATTGTTGCATAGGAAATATGGGTGGAAACCAGAGCCTGGTCCTCAGTCAGTCAAAGAGTGGGGGACACGAGCAGTCCTTGCTGTGATGTTTAATCCAGTCTTTGAATAACCTGATATAGTTGAAGTGTAAAAGAGTCAGCATCTGCTAACAAATACAATCAGACATGATTGGCAGGCAGCAGCGCTGCAGCGCCAGACCATTATAGTCTCATATTACCCAGCGGTCTCATGGTTGGAGGCAGGCGGATTGGCTGCATGTACTTTGTGAGCACCTGCGCTATGAGGAAATCTGCCACATAAAAGTGTTTGCACAGTCATAATGCTGCATACTCCAGCACCAAAGAGATAGAGGATACCTGGTCAAAACAGAAAGAGGACACTTTCAATATTACTCTACCTGGCTAACAAAAAAAATTAATAAAATTTGACCACATTTTTTATGACATTGTTTTTTTTTTTGTTTTTTTAAGTGTATGCAACTTCACATTTACTTCTATTTAAAGTTACATAGATTTTCACCTGACATATCATATTGTATATGGATGAGTCTTCTCCAGTTTCACTTGACCATGACCTGGTCTTGGACTCTCCTGATGCAGGCAGCTGTTCTCTGGTGACTTGTGGCTGCAGCTGCTCAACAGGACTGAAATCCCCACAATCAGTTTTGTACCTGAGCCTCCAATACTTCCATATTACCTTAAACATCTCTCCTGTTATACTGAAGAGCCTCCTAACACACAATATGAATGCAGATCAATCCTTGCTATCTGATATCACTCAAATGAGGATGGGTTACCTGCTGGGTCTGGTTCCTCGCAAGGTTTCTTCCTATTGTCGGTTTAATCATCAAAAACGATCTGACAATCATGATTTATTATTTATTACGCAACTATTGTTAAAAGCAATATAAACACTACCCACAATAAGGTAGGGATATTGTTATTTACATGAGTGCTTTTCCTATTTGCTCTGAATTTGAATGAAATAAGTAAAAGTTCTCTTTGATATTACTGATATTCTCATACATACTAATAATGTATAAGAAGAAACACCATTTTCATTAGTTTAATATTCATTACCCCAAGAATTTAGACTATAACAGGGATAGCCCCAAATAACAAAAATTGACAATGTCAGTAGCGGGTGTTTTCACCATTTGCCACAATGACAGCTTGACAGCGACGTCTCATGCTCTTCACTAGCCTCATGTTCTGACTCTTCCACAAGTACTACACGCAGTTCTGCCAGGTCATGTGGGGGTGAGGTACGATCATCCAGTCTCTGCTTCAACTGGTCCCAGATGTGCTCTATGGGGTTCAGGTCAGGCGGCATTGATGGCCAACATTGACCACTCCAACTTCCTGAAGGTCAGACGGCATTGACCACTCCAACTTCCTGAAGTCGAGCTGTGACAATTCTGCCACGATGTGGTGGATCATTATTATCCATGAACAGAAAGTTGGGGGTGTGCTGGCGGAATTGGGGGATAATGATGGGTTCTATGATGTCTCTAAGGTAAGAACGCGCAGTGACTGAGCCATGTACAATAACCAAATCTGTTTTGCGCTGACTGGTGATGCCTGTCCAGACTGTTGCACGTACTCCACCAAAGCAAACCCTGGGGACCATGATGTCATCAGCGTATTGCTCACCTCGCCTTCTCCAGCAACACTCATCAGTGAAGAGGACAGTAGACCACTGCTGCATTGTTCAGGTCACATGGTCTTGTGCCCACTACGGCAGTGTCTTGGTGTCAGTGGAGTCACCTGCAACGGTCGCCTGGCCTGGCAGTAAACGGGTCTGCAGCTGTGTGGTAATTGCATGAAGATGTCTGAGTGCATGGGTCCTTAGGTACTGGTCATCGTTGCGGTCTGTCACTTGTGTGACTCCACTCCTGGGTCTGTCATGAACTCTACCAGTAGTTCTGTGTCTTGATGCAAGTCTGCTGATAAGACCTTGAGACACATCAAATTCACGGGCAACATCCGACTGCCTGCCACCGACCCGAAGGAGCGCCATGGTCAGGTGGTGCTGCTCGTCCGTTAAGGGACGTCGTGTGTTCATGGCTGTTTAAATGATGAACTTGGAATGACTTACTGACAATACCAGCTTTTTATACCCACAGAATGTTGAAATTTATGCCACATTGAAAAAGGTTGTCTTTTGGGATTGGCCCCAATATAAGGCACACCTGTACACAATGAGACCATTACATGGAAAACACAAAATGAGGTGTGTCCATCACCCCATTACAATTGCCTCCCTATATATATATATATGGGTTGCAATGGTTGATGCTAGAGGTCAGAGGAGAATGGGCCGACTGATTCAAGCTGATAGAAGAGCACCTTTGACTGAAATAACCACTCGTTACAACCGAGGTATGCAGTAAAATCACTTTAAATAAGACACTTTACAAAGTTTCTTTTTTATGCATACTTGCACACCACAGCCATTTAAAAATTCTAAATCTGTTTGACAAATTTCTATTTTTTTTTCTATATTTTTATATTTGATATATTGATATTTTTCTTTTTTTTATAGATAAACTTGTTCTTATTTGTAAAGTTTATTTTACTATTACTTTGTACAGTACATTTGCACTAGTTAATCTTATTTTCTAACGTATTTCTCTTATTACAGTATATTTTACTTTGTACAGCATATTTTACTAGTTAATTTTATTTTTTAAAGTATTTCTTTTATTCCTATTATTTCTTAATAATAGTCAGTCGTATAAGCATTTCACTGCATATTGTACTGTGTATGACTGTGTATGTGACAAATAAAATTTGAATAAAGCATTTGTGAAGCCACAACACGCATAACCTTGAGGCGGATGGTCTACAACAGCAGAAGACCCCACTGGGTACCACTCATCTCCACTACAAATAGGAAAAAGAGGCTACAATTTGCGCAAGGTCACCAAAACTGGACAGTTGAAGACTGGAAAAATGTTGCCTGGTCTGATGAGTCTCGATTTCTGTTGAGACATTCAAATGGTAGAGTCAGAATTTGGCGTAAACAGAATAAGAACATGGATCCATCATGCCTTGTTACCACTGTGCAGGCTGTTGGTGGTGGTGTAATGGTGTGGGGGATGTTTTCTTGGCACACTTTAGACCCCTTAGTGCCATGTCCATCCCCAGGCCCGTAGCCAGGGGGGGTTCGGGTGGTTCGAACGACCCACCCCCCACTGCCAAAGGTCCAGAATTTTTTGTTATTATTATATGCCATTATTTAAAATAACATTTTATTACAAAACAATTTACAAAAAAACCCGCGACATGTTACAAGTCTGCGCAGCAACTGACGTTTTTTAAATCTGTGAGGCGGCATCCAGCGGTGTATAATATGGGTCAAAAAGAGCAGGAGAGACGGAAGAGAAAGCAGGCAGCAGCGTCATTATCGCAGAATATTGAACATATTGTAGCGTTTTTCACCGCTAAGAATGAACTTGGAGAGGCGAGTGAGCTTCCTCACTGCCTATTGCAAACGGCTGGGAGTATTTTATTCAGCTGGGTACATAAACAGCACATTTTTTTTTTTTTTTAAGCCAACAATCTACAAGACCTAACCCAAACACCTATCCCCAACAGGGTGAACACATAACAACCCCTCCCGCAAAGCATGATGGTGCCATAATATGTTCAAAAAGACTGCCAAACAGAGTAAGTCTGTTACTACCTCAAGATCAAATTGCTAACGCTAGTTAAGTGGTAGCTAATCGTCAACCCCACATCACACACAGAATAGTTCTCTTGTGCCTTTTCTTGAGCAGTCTAAATGGCTATGACAAGTCTGAAACATCTTAAATAAACATTAACAGACAGTAGCCTATCTGATGGATCTGTGAATTTATTATGTTAAAAATGTTAATCCATCGAAAAAGAAAAGAAAGAACGACAAGTTCAATGTGTAAACAAACCTGCTTGACCATGCATAGTATTAGGATTTATTAACATTTTATTTTGAATTAATACATTATTATATTAAATTAGTAAATTTATTAAATTATTCTATTAACCATAGGCGATGCTGTCTGGTGTCTATACGCGGTGTAGACAGCATTCGAATAAGGTTTATCATGAATAATTGTTAAATAGAGCATAAAATAAAATAAGCCCACAAAAAAATAATTTTTATCCATCCCACAGTCTTGTAAGTACATTAACTGATCGTCTTTTCCCCGTAATATTTGTATATTATTATTATGAGATAATTATTGGTAATATTTTTCAAAAGCATGCACATTATGATACCAGCAGAACCCCCCCCCCCCTTGCACTAGGCTGGCTACGGGCCTGATCCCTTTATGGCCACCATGTACCCATCCTCTGATGGCTACTTCCAGCAGGATAATGCACCATGTCACAAAGCTCGAATCATTTCAAATTGGTTTCTTGAACATGACGATGAGTTCACTGTACTAAAATGGCCCCCACAGTCACCAGATCTCAACTCAATAGAGCATCTTTGGGATGTGGTGGAACGGGAGCTTCGTGCCCTGGATGTGCATCCCACAAATCTCCATCAACTGCAAGATGCTATTCTATCAATATGGACCAACATTTCTAAAGAATGCTTTCAGCACCTTGTTGAAACAATGCCACGTAGAATCAAGGCAGTTCTGAAGGCGAAAGGGGGGCAAACACCGTATTAGTGTGGTGTTCCTAATAATCCTTTAGGTGAGTGTGTGTATATATATATATATATATAAAACTGAATTACTGGAATACACCTGTGCAAAATTTTATTCATCCTGGTCATTAAGCACATACAGATCATCAGTTGACTTTATTTTATTGCCACATAATGTTGCTAAGTTTAGAAGCAAATGCTTTCAGAGGCTTGTACAGTGGCCACCATGTATGATGGTACATCCATACATGCTCTCCCCTTCTTAGCCTAATGCCATTGCTCTGAAACAGTTAGTCTGGAGTCATTAGACCACATGACCTTCTTGTATTTCCTAAATGCCTCAGCATAATCCTTCTAAATTGTCACAATGCAAAAACAATTGGACAGTTCTAGCAGGCCAGTAATTTGACCCTTATGAGACACAGTAACTTCTTTTCCATGTCCATGGGATATGTATTCTGAAATGTCTGTTTAAAAAATGGGAAGCTGCTCGCTGCATCAGTTAGGGTTAAAGAATTAATCACTGCATTAATTATGCAATCAAAGTATTTGTATTTAAATCCAAACTATTTTTTTATTGCATGTACATTCAACCTAAAAATACTTTCACCATATCAAGGTGCAAATGTGAATCTCAGTATCTTTTAATAAAATGTGAAAACTATATAAAGTAAGGTATGTTTTGCTAAATGTTCCCGTTGTATTTTCACAGGATAACCTCTCAGTTTTATCGGCCTCAGGTGTACTCCCTGATAATGAAATCACAATGATGTATGGAAGTCTACGGGACTGTGTATGTGACTCATGAAGCAATGCGGTGATGCGAGCTGACGGCAATATCACAAGGAGAGCAGAGTGCTCGCCATCTGCTGCCCTCACACACACACGCACGCACGCATGCACGTGCACACCTGGGGGTTTGTGAGTGATCTCATGTTACACACTGTCAGATTTCTCAGTAGTTTCTTCTCTTCTAGATGAAGAAGTAAGAAATGGGAGACCAGCATTAAAAGGCATAAGAAGAAATGAACACATGGTAGTGTAAAACATACTCCATTGTAGTTTTCCTTTTCTTATTCGACACACACAATAAACTCTTGACAAATGGGTGAATACACAGTCTTTTTTTGTTTTTTTTTGTTTTTTTACACTTGGAAGTTTTGAATTTAATTACACCTAGGAATGTGCTCAGGCTACCACCTGTTTATCTCTGAGCCCAGTGAGCTTTCTCTTATGAAACTTAATAGCGATCGAAAGGGTTTCAACGAAGCTACAGTAGCAAAAAAATATATCCCTGAATGTAATAAAATGGACGCCTTTTACTGAAAGAATTAAGTGACATTATTTCAAGACACACCGTACTGTACATTTATACACTTTTAGTTCATACAGAGGTAAAACAAAATCTGTTATTTAACATTTTCTCCTTAAAATATGGGACATCACTAAAGCACCTGTGGACATTAAACAATTCCTGTTATCCTTGAACCATCACTAATATTATATCATATACTGTAAACAAACATCGCCTAATTGTGTTAACTCCTAGGCGAATGCTACATCAGCTGATTCTAAAGCTGCATCACTTACTGGGTTTCCTCTTAGCATGTGAATGGAATGTTGAGCAGTTTCCTCTATGAGTAATTACACTAATACACATCTGCTGTATTAGCATGTGTCCAATAAACCAAGTGTACAAAGTCTTCAGTTCAGTCATGTGTTTACCACATGGCTCACACACGCATACGCAGACACACAGACACTCAGATCTCTCTTTACTGTCCCAGATGCTGCAGGAGTTAAACATGATGCATGAATGTTCCTTCATGTTAATGACAATAGCACACATGCCCAAGCCTTGTTTTTATCCTCTCTTTCTCTTTCCTACGTGGGAAGATACAGCTTTTGAGGGTGAAGAAATCATAGCTTTCTGATGGGAAGACAAATGCTGCGCACTAAAAAACTTCCTCCTCTTCAACTTCACAGCCATATTCTGGGAAGAGAGCAAAAGTTCATAAATGGAATTTAAGATACTGGATTTAAAAAAAAAAAAAACATTTTTACTTTGCAGTACTGACATTACTGTTTTGTATAAATCGTGTGGATGTGTGGATGTCATACTAGTTGCAAAAAAAAAAAAAAACGCCTACTACCGTAAATGATCATGAGCAATTTAATAACCCACTGAATATACATAATGTCAGCTGTTTGTTTACAATTTATTTATTTATATTTTTAATACCGTTGTGTACAGGGCCTGGAGACTATCCCGGAGGACTGAGGGAACGAGGAGGGGTACACCCTGGACAGGGTGCCAATCCATCGCAACGCACACACACACACACACACACACACACACACACACCATACGGGCAGTTTTTAAATGCCAATTAACGTAAACTGCATGTCTTTGGACTCTGAAAAGAAACCGGAGTACCTGGAGGGAACCCACCAAGCCCAGGAAGAACCCCTCGACACTGGAGGTGCGAAGCCACAGTGCAACACTATGTCACTTGTTTGTTTTAAATATATTTTAAATATTTGCGCCCATATTTGCGTGGTAGCACAGGTAGTTTCATCATAGATGTGTCATAGGAGTTCCTCAACAAAAGTAGCATCAACTTTCATGCCATACTTACACAGGTGTCAGGATCTGCATGCGGACAGAGCTGCAGGGACAATAAGCCTCTAGTGTATTTATTATACTAGTGTATTTAATTGGCTGATTGGTGGCTCTGTGTGTGTGAAGCATGTTCTTCCCATACTTTGCAGGTTTCCTCTGGGTAATATGGTTTCCTCCCAAAGTCCAAAAACATGCATTGTAGGTTGACTGGTGTCTCCAAATTGGCCATAGTGCATGGCTGTGTGTGTGTCTGTGTGTGTGTGGCTGTGCCCTGCGATTGGTTGGCACCCCATCCAGGGTATATCCCAGCTTGTGCCCTAAGTCCCGAGACTCCAGGACTCAAACAGCCCTACACAGGATAAGCGGTACAGAAGATGAATGGATGGATGAATCCGTAAAATGTAACTAGCTAAAACATAAACACGCTGATATATTTCACTGTATCTGGAAAATCTAAACCGAGAGCCATTTTTATCACTAACTTTAATTTTATCAGCCAAAATGCTGAACCTGTTTGTTTTCCATACTGACCGTTTCCTCCTATAAGCTTCATAGCACTGACACAGGGCTCTTCTGCCTCTTCATCCTCCTCTTCCTCAGCGGGCTCCTCATAAGTCACAGGGCCACATTCTACGACAGGAGGAGGAGTTGGGGCTGGGGGAGTCACTGGGATCACTGGAGGCAGCATCACAGCACTGGGCACAATCTAAAAATTACAAGAGAGAGAAAAGCTTATGCTGATGTTTTTTGACATGCTTGTATTGACCTTGAACAAACCTTGCATTAATCAATGATAGGCTGAGGCAGATTCTATTCAGCGTCTGTGAAAACATCCACTAAAATCAATGACGGGGAGCAAGGTAGCAATAAAGTGTATAATATAAACAAATGGGAAAACTGGATCTCTGCCAGTTATGAAGTAAATATGCATTTAGTATTGACTACTTTAATGTCTGTAAGGAACAGTAGGAAAAAAATACAAAGACAGAATGGGAGGAAAAACAGAGAAAGTTACAGAAAAGGAAAAAAACAGGATTTTGTGAGAGAGGAATCACCGCCCAGGGATGCAAGAGGCCTAATTAATTATCATGTTGTAGAAAAGTAAAGATGAGCATGGAAGTATGAGCTAATTATAGCTGGCATATATGGCATGAGGATCCTCTCGAGGCAGTCTCTCAGCAGGACTGATAGCAACAGCAGTGTTCGGCTGATAGTTGGTGTGAAAAAGTGCACAGCTTCAGAAGTGTCCCCTCTGCTGGTCTCAAAAAGAGTCTGACATTCTGCTATGGGTCACATTCTAACTAAGTTAATGATTACCTGAATCGATCAAACTAGGAAGCTGGGTGGCTCTAGAATCTCTGGGCGTTATTCAACCTAACATAAAGGAATGTGGATGGCAAATAATGTAAGCGGAACATTTAGAGCAAAAAAACAAATGTGAAACTTTAAACTTTGCACTATTTGATTTCCCACATAGAAGGCCCCTGTTTGTCTTTTATGTTGGCCCTTGAAGCATGACATATTCTCCCACAGTGTATAGACATATCAGTGGTGCAGAGCTGACATGACAACTTTAAGAAACATTGTAATAAATATATTTGAGAGCTTCTCCTAGTAATTCACAACGCCTCTATGTTTTTCACTCGGACCTTTTCTTAGGTTAGAAAGAGCAGTCAGATAAATGCTCCTGATTGTTTGTTGATGGTGACTCTTTTCCGATTCCCGAGCAGGGACACATGCAGTTATGTAACACCAATTCATTTTGCTGTCTCTCTTCCGCCAATCAGAGAAGCCACTCCACAGCAACCAGGACAGGACCAGGAGGTTGCCTAGCGACAGCCCAGTTGACCCCTGCCAGCATTCTCTGAGTGTGTGTGCTCTTTCTTTCTCTATGCCTGCACACTCCTCTTCCCCTTTTCTCCCTCTTGTTTTTTCTCTCTCTCTCTCTCTCTCACACACACACACACACACAACACAGCATCAGACTTAAATACAGGTTAAGTAGATTCTAATCCATGTGTCCCCGGATGCACTAAAAGTCACCGAGCAAAACAGCAAAGCAATCAAACAACAATCAAATCATGACAATAGATTCTGAATTTATATTTCACATGAAGTACTACTTGATCACGGAGAGAGACGTAGCATGGGATTCACATGGGACTGTAGGTGTTGGCTATCATTTTAATTCACTGATTTGCCACTAAAACATATGAAAAGTATTTGTTTGTTTGGATATAGTGAACCATTTATTGCTAATTAAACCTCACGTCCTCACCTGTGTAGCTGCTCTTTTCTTCTTGGGATTTGATGATATAAGGGGGCGGAGCCTGAAAAAAGTACAAAGAGAAAATTCATAAATAACATACTTATAGAGTTAAATGTGCATCTACATATTTCATTTAGATTCTGTGTTAATTTACACCACAGGATAAAAGTACATAATACATATTTCATTCACATACTGTAACTTGCAGCTCCGAACACATTTTGCAAAGAGATCATTTTAACACTGGAATTTGGTGGCATCCCATGGAAACAGATAACCCCAGCAGAAACCCCGAGATTCTGTACCACTTCAGATTGAATGCATGAAATATCCAAAGCAGTAGTGGATTGAGTTTTCTCATCACCAGATGTGCACTCCTCTTCAAAACTAAGTTAAGCATTCTGTCTCATGCCTTCGCCTCCTCCTGCACTGCAGATTATTCAAGCCTAGCACTTTGTTAAGCCCAAGAGCTGCACCACTGGGTGAAAAGACACCCCCTGGCACTGATGAAATACTTAGCTTACATCTGCCAGGAATCGGATTTCAACATCAAACATCCTGCTCTATTTAAGGCTAATATTAAAGAGACTGTTATGAAAAGTTAATTAGTCTTGAGGGAGAGGGGAAGCAGGAAATGAAGGTACGATCTGGAGAAAATGACCTTGATGTGTGCCTGTGCTGCTCCTGTGTGTGTGCATGTGCAGAGCAGAGAGATCTTGAAAGGCTTGAAAGAGAACATACAGTTTATGTCTCATTTAGAACAGTCTACATACACAAAGCCTAAAAAAAAGTCAATTGTGGAATAAAAGTAGTTGTAGTCAGTTGTGCGATTCTGTGAAAAACTCATTTAAAGCAGCAATGAGGGAAAAAAATCACTGTGAACTTAAATCAAACCCTAATTTAGAGTGCACCTGGATCAATTTAATATATGCTCACATGTTATACATGATTAGATTAGGAAATATACACCACCATCAACTCCACCTCCACCTCCATTTAGTGAGAAGGAGTTAAATGTGAATGAAAGTAAGTGTTCCTGAGATATTATGATACAGGCACTAGTTGGTTACTAGTTATACCTACTAGTTTTAACATGCTATTGTTGGTCTTTCGGCTGCTCCCAGCAAGGGGCCGCTATCCGTTCTGCACATAGAAGCTTGGCATAGGTTTTACGTCGGATGCCCTTCCTGGCGCCCCTTCCTCCCATTTTATCCGGGCTCGGGACCGGCACTGTATCCAGTGGCTGCGGTTTGGGCACTGGCTGGGAATCGAACTCCGCCTTTCACATAGCAGGCGAAACACCTACCACTGAGCCACCAATGCCCGAATATGGCTGAAGTAAAACATTAGCTTGATAAAACATTAGCATGAAGGCATCCAAAATATGCAATAATCTCTTTTGAGCAGTTGCTTTTGAGATGATTCATCTACTTATGCTCTGCAATGGCTTTATATGATCTTGATAAGTACGGTTAATTAATGATTTTTGAACCTGGTAACTCTAAATGCTCTTGCAAGAACTATTTCAAAACAGCTGACCTTCATATCTTTAAATAACAACTGACTGTTTTTGTTGTTACTTAATTACCTAATGCCATATGTGTTATTTTATAGTTTTGAAAAAAATCATGTGGAGTTCAGAAATGTAGAAAATAAATTCAAACTTGTGTCCAAACGTTTGAATTTTGATATTTTAGGGCTGTCGACTAATCATATGATCAAGTCTGACTCTAATAGTTTCCCATAATCGCAGCATGCTTACCTGGCTGTGTTTGATAAGGGCATGTTTATATAGATAATTATATGACTGAAGAAACAACACGAGGTGTACTGAATGGACATGTTTCATTATAAAAAGCTACTAGGTGGAAGGTTAAAAACAAAAAAAAAACTGTTTTTGAGCCAAAAAGTTGTGTGCTTCAGCTACTTTAAAGGGGAATTATTGTTACAAGAATACATTAAATATAAGATGTTGGATTGGTGGTTCAGGTGGCTAAGGCTCTAGGTTGTTGATGTCTAGTTGATGGGTTGCCACACCCCATACTACACAGCCACTGCATGAGGTGCCAGTCCACCTATCTTAAAAATTAACATATAAACATTTGGTAAATGTAAATGTTTGAAATATTATAAATCTGTTTCCTCTAACCAGTTTGTCATGAATTTCCTTATTTCAACATTGCACATTTATAATACAGGTAAATCTGAGTATTTTGCAATTGTGATTAATCGTGATTAATCACAGACTATGACTGTGATCAAATAGATACATTTTTTAATCGATTAACAACAATATAAATAATTACAATAATTACTTATACGCCAACATTTAACCATTTATACCTATTCCAATTCAGACAACCAGAAAACATAGAGAACATGAACAGCACAGTACACAATGCAGTTTATGAGCCAATCACCTGCGCACAAAACATTTTTGTAGGATTTGTCATGTAAGTGGATAATGCAAAGCCATAATGTTAGAACATTAAGGGCATACCAAAAATATTCATGATTTAGAGTGTGAAAATACAAAATGGCCACATGCCATATCCATCTCTCTTCATTTACTCACATCCTAACAACAGTGTAAGCCTGGGCGGCAACGGGGCCTCCCTGCTGAGTTCTCCCAGAGGACCAGTGAGAGTGCTTTCCTGGCTGATAAACAAAAGTGCCAGTAATTAATCAGCTTAAGGAGAGGAGGAGGATGACGAGATGCAGACTGAGGTCTTGCTGCCTGCTGAACAGAGAGGCTACCATTTCTTTGTGATTCATTAAGTTTAGCAGCTAGCACAAGCCATCTGCCAGATCCAAGGCAAGCTAAGTCTGGCCTGCTTTTGCCCAATCAACTATATAAAATGCGACTGGTGTATGGATTTCTGGCAATGTAACTGTGGTTTTAGGGTAACCCAATACAATTCTGCAAAACTCTCAAACTGAGGCCTGGATCGTCTAGTGGGCTGCGACTAACACAATTACCAGCATGAGCGAACGACAGCAGGCAGTTGGCCTCTGGGCAGAATGTGGAGAATATCTATTGACTGGTTCTGCTGAAAGAGACTCAGAAATATATACGATCTCTGAGCACTGGGCTTGTGAGATAGCCCATGAAGAAGTAAATGGAAGTAGCACCCAAACGCACTGTGCATTACAAGGGAGTGGAAAAGCTAAGCAATTGCTTTCAATTATTTTTCTAGTGACCTTCCATTCCATAGAGTAAGGCAGTGGAGGAAGAATCGATAACAATCTGACTGAGAACACAAAATCATAATGGGATCTGAAAAAGCCTGAAATTCACTGGGAGCATCTGCCATTGCAATCAAACTCGGATTGCCGTAATTTATATTATTTTCAAATTCAGTTCTCTAAATACATCTGTGGCTACCTACAATAACTTTATATACAAAGACATCTATGTCGTTCGCTACTCTTTTTTTCTACCATAAACTGGAAATCACTTTCCAAAAAAAAGTTACTAGAGAAATACGTATTTGATTCCCGAAGTACAAACAAGGAAAACTGGTTTTTATCATTTTAAAAGATAAAATAAAGGTCCTTATGGTTTAATTTTGTACCTCAGTTCCTCTGGAATTGACTTCCTCTAGTGCACTGGCACTAGTTCCTTCTTTGTACTCCTTTGCCAATTGATGTGGTATTTAGATCAACCTGCTGCTACTTGTATTGTGGAGACTATAACAACATATTGTGGAAAAAGGTCAGACCTCTTTGAGCACAGGTAATGCTGAAACACATTAGAGCGCCAGAATTACTTTTAGATCTACACTAAAGAATAGTCATGGTTGGGCAACTCAGGAGAAAAAAAAAGATCCAGAATCTAGTAAATGTTCTTTTATGTGTTTAATGAAGCAAGGGCACAGAAGATGTTTGTTCTGGTAGCATAAAGCCATGGTAATTCTTAAGACATAAAAGAAGAGTGAGATGTGTTTAGAAGGCGTCTTGGAGTGAGGCTTTAAATGTGATTCCTGAACTCTGACCCTTCACCGTACATGCTTTCTATTGTTGTGGTTTTTATTTGCTTGCGCTGACAGGGTTTGGCCGGGGCTGAGCACATCCGCACGAGAGCTCCCACAATCCCTGTGGGCTGGCAAATCACACAAAAACAGAGCCAACCGGGAGTGACATCCCATACACCATTCTTTGCCAGCTCCCATGTGGCGGTCTGCTATGTAGGTTCTTTTTTGCCAGTGTGGATGCATTAACAACATTTGAGCTAGGTGTGAAGGACACCTTGGAGAAACGGAGTTTGTCAGAATGTTCTCGTGAAAGGTCAGGATAAAGGAAAACCTTGTTGAAGTCAGAACAATGAACACAAAGTCTTGCACAGTAGCATGGTTTTCATTAGATAATTAGCAGGTCAGCATTGATTTCAGTTCAAAGACAGTCTCTACAAAAGGGAGAGGGTTAAATCAATTTTTTCACATAAAAGCTCTGAAAGATCTAATGGATTATCTTTGCGCAACAAAGTCCGAGAGAATTCCACATGGATCAGCGAAACACTCCATGTTATCCCACGTAATGCCAGGAAAGCCCCACACTGAAAGCATCAAGCAGCATCTGGTAATTGTTGTTATCCTTTGATTCAAACCATAAATAAACAGTAAACCAAAATTTGAAGAAAAAAAAGTAAGTTTCTTTTTTAAATCTTAACTGGTAGCAAATTGCAGTGACCATACTGAGAGCAATGGAATAGGTCATATGTGTGCCTGGTCTATGACATAGTCTGTGTGGTATTGGAACAGCCCCAGAAAGTACAGAATGCTTGCTTGCTGGACCGCCCTGATGAGGGAGGGGCGCCATCCTGATGCCAGGTTGCCTGTCTGCTCCCACCCTAAGACAGATGGCAAATGAGCTGGCTAATGGGGTGAATTCAGGCAAGATAAATTTACCCACTTAACAATCAATCCTATGTTGCCATATCATCGATAATTTTCCAGATACGAAGAGACACAGCGGAAAGAAGGACTTATTTAGGAGTTTTGTGTACACCAATTTTACTGAATACATACCTGCAAATGAGTGGGCTCCTACATGAGTACACTGTTTTTAAGAAGTTCAATATTTAGCAAAACAATGTTGAACTGTAAATTAAATTACAATGTCACATGTGTCACATTAACCACAATATTTCAGTCACCTTGTAGTAAACGAAGAGATTAAGGTCACTGTAGAAGATTCAAGATCAAACTCTTTCTAAGTTGACGGCTCGCAGGTAGACAAACACTTTTAAGTGGTTCTCACTGTGAGCTCATAAAGCTCGGCACAGCTGTAACATTTTTTTTTTCTGTGGATGATCTCTCTAACCCTGCGGGGCCCATTTTGCCTGTGAGTCAATAAGGCATTTCAATGAAATCTGACTGGGGAAGTTATAATTCTGTTGATTCAATATTGCATGTCAGTTGAGACCGAATGAATATAGAATGGGGGCTAAATGCAGACCGAAGGAGACCATAAATAGCAGATCATAATTCATTAAACAGGACCGTGTGTAAGTTTTTGAAATGCATAGCTTCAATCGCTTAAATTAAACGAATGACTAAGCTGGAATTCCAAATTCATAATATCACTCTAGCCTGATTGGAATTTACTCCTGGATGCTATGGCTTCCCTTTTGGCAACTAGCTACTGTATATATATATATATATATATATATATATATATATATATATATATATGTCTACAACAGTGTGTGTGTATATATATGTGTATATATATATATATATATATATATATATATATATATATATATATACACACACTGTTGTAGACAAGGCTCTTAACAATTTCTGCCATTTACTTAACAGGCTTGAAGTGTTCCATGTACCAAACGACAACACTGAATATCAACAGTCTATCTAACACTTTAAACCTCCTAGCAGCATCGAGTATCTCACCAGCTGCAAGTAGAAATGAATATACGAAACTAAAATACATAGGGTTCACAGGTTTAAAGGTGGTGTGAAATCTATTCACATTGTGACCTTTTAACCTTCACACTGTGAGAAATGCCTGTCCTCCCATGGCTGTAGCTCCCCAAATCTTACTAGAAAATGCTTTCTGTCTACATTGCCACATCACTTTTGGTGTAAAAGCTAGTGATGGGTCATTCATAAACGATTCGTTCTTTTTGAACGAATCTTTAGCATGACTCAGAAAAACAAGTAGTCTGGGAGAGTGATTTGTTCATTTTCTACTGAGTGCACATGCGCAAAGCATCGCAAAACCTCTACGTAGAGGAAACAGAAATGAGTCCAAACGACTCTGGTCCGAATCGTTCGTTCTTTTGTGACGTGACTCCCATAGATGCTGTGAAGTGCAGCACACAGGGAACAGAACTGAACAGTTCTTTTCAATGAGTCTTTAATCCTGAGTCCTTCAAGCCTGTTAAGTAAAATCTTTTGTCACGTGACTCCCATACACGCTATGCAGTGCAATAGATTCAAAAGAACGAACGACTCAGACTAGAAGATATGATGGTGAGTGACTCATTTTGCTTATGATAATATGTCCTTAGCTACCTTGTAATATTTTCATTACTGGAACTTTAGCCAAAATTTGTGTACGTAGACATATTTTGAGTCTGTCTACTGAAAATGTAACATTTTATTTCATTTCTAATCAAAAGAATGAAATGAACTTAATGATTCAAAAAAAGATGCATTCATTTTGATGAACGAGATTCAAAGAACCGAGTCACTACAATAATTCAAATGTCCCATAACAAGTAAATGCAGAGTAATAATAATAATGTAACATATCAGACTGAGAATTTCAAAACTACCAGCACTACAGTATGTTTTGCATTCTGCAGGAAGGATCTTTTAGATAAGCAGAGGAGAATATAATGGAATTCCCATGAGCCTGTGCTCAGGACACGCCAATGTAATATATGAGATACAGCAAGTGAGCGCAACCATCATATCTTTCCCACAACAAGAGACGTCTGGCTCCACTAAAACATAATAAAGGTCAATTGTGAGCAAGTCAAAGGTACTGTTCGTTGCACTGCAGAAGTAGTAGGACTAGCTGAGACAGTCTTCAGACATAGATCACTGATCACACTCGGACCACACACACACACACACACACACAAACACACGCACACACACACACACACACACACACACACACACACACACAGAGAAGGGGGTGAGAAGTTAAAGCACCAAAGAAAGCTCGCTTACAAAGCATGAAGTCATTAAACATTCAGCACGCGCCCTCAGTTCCAGTGCGATGAAGAAGATACTGGAAGGATGCATACATTAAGAGTTTGGTGAGCTCCACACCTTCTGGTGTTAAGACAGCTTATCACACGTCCTGCAGACTGCTCCCCCACCCCAGGGTCTGGAAGCTGAGTGAGGGAGCTTGGCAGGAGGGATCCAAGGGAGAGAAGGAAGAAGTGATTATCCTCCTGCTATCTTCCTCTCCAGTAGTTCAGCAGGAAGGAAGTACAAGGGGTTGTCCTGCACTGTTATGACTGTGCTTGGCCCATACCTTTGCAAACTCAATTTTCTCAAAGGATGTCTTCTGTGTGAAATAAACAGACTGTGACACTATAATGCTAACTTTACTACACTGGCATGGATATAATGAAATAAGACATGGCTTAGAGCAAAATCTACACTTACTGGCCACTTTATTAGGTACCCCTTGCTAGTAAAGGTTTGGAGCCTGCTCTGCCTTCAGAACTCCCTTAATAATTTGGTCTTTGGGGCCATGATAGCACTTCGGCATACATCAGTTATACCAAGGAATTACTGTTGCCGTGCTATTAGCTCAAACCAGTCAGGACATTCTCCTCAAACTTCTGGCAAGGCATTTTTACTTAACCACAGCTCACTGAATATTTTATATTTTCAGACCATTCTCTGTAAATCTTATTGATAGTTGTGAGTGAAAGTCCCAGTAGATCAGCAGTTTTAGAAATACTTAGACCAGCCCGTCCCATGTTGAACAAACCATGTTCAAAGTCACTTAAATCACCTTTTTACCCATTCTGAAGCTCGGTTTGAACTTTCGCAGATCATCTTGACCATGTCTACATGCCTGAATGTACTGCGTTGCTGCCATGTGACTGGCTGATTAGATAATAGTGTTGTCTAATGAAGTGCTTGTTCATCAGGGACAATTTTATCATTTTGATTCATACACATTTCATACAAACTTCCATAATTCTTTTGATCGTGTAAACAATGACAATTGTTAAAAGCTCTATATACAAATAAAATTGAATTGAAAGTGAGTAGTATGTGTATATTCATGTAATATTTATATATATGAATCCTAACTGTTTACCAACATTTCATTATTTTATTCATCTTTTATAACTTCTACATCCTGGTGATGGTCAGGGTTTTATCCGAAGCCAACCCTGAGAACAGTGTACATAGGGCGGAGATAAACCCTGGCACCACAGACCCAGCAGGGCACATTTCATTAACCCAAGCTATTTATTCAATTTAGTGCAATTCTCTGTTGGCACAGTATCCGAGAAGCTCCCAGATTAATCAAAGTGATTATTTTACATGTATATTTCATGCATATTGTTTTTGCTCGAGTTCCTTTTGTGCCTGCTTCATTGGGGTGAAAGGAATGAATGTACAACATCAAAAAGCACCTGGTGTTGTGCTTTACACTTGACAAAACAGACAAAATTAACTGTTGGTACGTTTTTTCCCCTGATTCAAATTCAAGTACAGATCTTTGTTGTATATAACTCTAAAGATGCACTCTTTTAATTACATTACTTGGACTTCAATATGCTGCAGTGTTACACGAACCAAAAGCGTGCCTAATCTTACACATAATGAATGATTCATAGCAACACTGATAAATGAGTAAAATAAATAACTCACAAGATATCTTTCCCAGTTTGAGAATTAATGTGTTACTCTGGATGTTCCAGAATATGTTTAGAACAGCTGTACAAATCCTGGATAGTGAAAAACTGGAACGCTGAAAGTGGCATCACCTGCCAAAAAAATGCAAAGGAACTGCTGCAGCTCAATCTCTCGCTGACACGCACACATTTACAAGCAAGTACCGTGGAAGCTGTTAAATCCAGCCTGTCTTCTAGTGAACAAAACAGTGTGGGGGAGTAAAATATGCCCTAAACTGATCACACAAAGAATCTGACATGGTGCAGGGTGGCTGTAAAGGAAGTACCAATTTTCTCTTCGTGTGGGGCTGTGCAGCTTGGTAACAGCTCTTGCTGTCATCATGATGCCCTTTGTTGCAGCTGGTCAGAAAGACAGTGAAACCCAAAGAGCAGGAGAGTAGAGAGGATCTTTCTTGCCACCTCCGCTCATGTCAGTAAGTGTACACATTCTTGATGCCACCAGGAGACATAGGCCTCCATTAACAGACGAGGTCTAGTCTGGCTTAGAGGGATAGAGAGTGGGAACGGGCTCCTGCTGAGACAGCTTGAGCAATGTGAAATGTGACTGACTCAACCTCCCTCAGCACCTAAAGAGCAGATGGAAAGGCGAGGCGAGAAAGCTCAAAGGGTTTACAAGATGGCCATTCGGTGCTACAGTGCTAACTGTTCACCATGCGCCTAACCTGCTGCTGAACCCACCCACTTGATCTCTACTGAGCGGAAAAAGCAATGTGTACTTTAAATAGAATTGCATAAGTGAAATCAAAATAACGATTATAAATGGAAGCTTCGGGGAGCCCAGTTAGCATTACTGAAATAAATCTTTCTGCACATTAGGTAGAATTTATTGTTTCAATGCAATTCATTTACTCACTGCTAAATCATTCAGGGACTTTTGAAGTTGCTTATTGGTTGCTTTTGTTACTTGATAAGTGTGTTGCCAGCAGGGTCATCATTCACCAATGCAATTTTGCAATCTAAAATGTTTAGGTTTCCCTGAGAAAAACGCTCACAAACACTGCAACGTCCAGCTGTTATAAAGGATGTTGTTCCCATCAGCAGGAAGTGGCTCCCTGACTCCTACAACCATGCATCCTTGAGACTACCAGACCACAGCCCACTGATAAATCACATCCCGAAACAATAGAAGACTTCATGTTGTGAAATCCGATCTAAAGCCTTTTAGGTCAGAGGTGAGGCGTAAAATAGCCCCAGCGATCAAGGCCGTGACCACGAAATGAAGTTTAGCTAATTTAACTTTGGATAAAATTCCAAGCTTCCCTTTATGCCATATTTGTGCCTTTTCTCCCTTATGATACATGCTAACCTTGCCTTCTCTCTGCCCCTTGAATTAGGAATCTTCTTGTGTATCATCCCTTTTATGGTGGCAAGTATGGTTACGGAGGCACTGGCGAGGGGAGGGCAAAGTCTTCCGAGACGTAATCGGTCACAGTCTCAATGTGTCTGTAGAGGCCTTGCTGTATAAGCTTAATATGACCAGACTTTAAGAAAACCCAGCATCCTTTCTGTTCTGGTTACTAGGGTAGTTACTTTTGGGATTTAGTAATATGGAGCTCTTTCATTATAAACCATGTGGCATGGACCACTATTGGTTGATTGGAAATGATGTCTGAAAGCTCTGTGCTGAATCAGCTGTTTGGTTAGGACAAGTGGCCAAACCCATAATGCAGGATGAGTGATATTTGATAAAAAGTTAGAGTTGACTGGAAACAATGACAGTTGTGGTAAACACTGCATTTCCACTGAGAAAAGCCGGCTCCGGAAATAATCTGTGAAATGCATTGAGTAACTCTGTTTTTAGGTCATTTCGAGCTATGTTTGGAACATCAATATGATGTGAACATGATGCAAAGCTTAATTAATACCCCTGTCAAAAAGCCAACAAACACATATTCAGTACTGCGAAAAGTCTAAAGCCGCACCTCATTTCTTTATATTTTGCTAGATTTGTTATTTCTTTATGTAGTTATTGGGAAAAGATCTCCAGGCTCCTTGAAGGAATTTTTTGGCCCCTTATTTTTGCTTCTTTTTTTCAGTCCAGTCCCTGTACCTGACCAGTTTCAGAGGAATTTTGTTGTTTGTTAAGCCACACGGATTGTGGTTTAAAAAACAAAAATTGAGAATACTATAGAAAACATCTACAGTAAGGCATAGGGTAAAAAAAAAAATCAATGCAGTGATTCTTTTGTGTGGAAATTTGTGTATCGCCACACTGACTCCAAAATAAATATTTTCAATTATTTTATTTTTTTTTTTATATATGTTTGTGGCGGCATGTGGCATAATGCTTAGCACTGTTGCAACGCACCTCCAGGGTTAGGGTTCCGTCTCAGGTCTGTGTGCATGGAGGTTGGATGGTCTCCCTGACCTTAGTGGGTTTGCTCTGGGATATTCCAGTATTCCAGTTAATTCCGACAGTCCAAAGACATGCAGCTTGCAGATAAGTGAGGGTGTGTGTGTGTATGCCCTGCAATGAATTGGTATGCTGTCCAGGGTGTACCCTGGAAAATAAGTTTGCTGCTGCGGTTGTTACATAAACGACCAGTTTTTATATTGTATTGTTAGGCATTTTGTAGCCTGTCACAGTAAACATATTATTCAACTAAATTTAATTTGAAGAAATTAGGAGCCTTTTTTGACAGTACTATACTTCAACTCTTACCTTTATTTTCAGTCGGAAAATAAGGCTGAGAAATCCAAATCTCCTGCTATGTTATCATTAGGCAAAAAAAGCTGCACAGACAGAGTGGGGTCCTAATTCTCAGCTGTGTTACATGAAAAAATTCTGGCTATGAATTCAAAGCAGGAGAAGGTACTGTAACATGAAGATCAGACAAGCATCACATAGCACTCTGGGAGGAGACACGTCTGGATGCCTTGTCACACTCTGCATAGACGATCCATAAGCAGGTCCTTCTGCCTCGAGAAGTTAAAATTTGCACTTCAAAAGCTGAATTCTATGAAAACTAAACACTTATAACCTTAAACAACATGCAGGAGTGCATATAGAGAGGAATGGAAGCAAAAAAAAGAGAGCAGAAGAAAGGTACTGCATGGCATTTATGCTGTACTTTATGCTGTACTTTTCCATGAGAAATGCTTTTCTATCTCTGTTAGTTCGGAGGTTTTGTAGCCTCTGTAGGAGGCTGGCACAGTATGTGTACGTGTGTGTGTGTGTGTGTGTGTGTGTGTGTGGGTGATGGATGGTGGCGTTGAAACAGTGTGTCTGCTTTCTTGGGTAAGTAACCAGGAGGTGTGGGGTCATTCAGTTTAAGCAACCGTGTACGGATAGGCTTGTATATACAAAAACAGATTTTGTCTTTCTGCTCTTAGTCTGCCGAGTAAATATGCAAAATAAATATGCAGAGGTTAAGAAACTGAATGCATTAGCACAAAGTTGATGCAAATAAGATGCTTCGGTGAAAGTGAGTGGCAGATATCAAGCAAGAGTTTTGAGCTCTTTCAGCACTTAATTCTTGCACAGGCAAAGTAAAGAAAATATGTATGTGTTTTGTCGATAAACCATGCCCGTGTTTGTTTGGTATAAGAAATTAAGGCACTAAGGCCAAATTGTCTTCCCACGACAGCTCATTAAATGTTTTCCCATGCTCCAGCAGGAGGCAAACGAAATGTTTTCTCTCAACCAAAGCTGTAACTAAATTAGAGTTTATTGTCAAATTTGTTCCACGTAACATCCGTGACATAATTTAATACCTTTTAATAAGCCTTAGCCAGCCAGTGGCTAAAGTAATTACGCATCACAAGTTACATCTGTTTTTAAAAGCAAGCTTTTTGTTTTGGACAAAAACAATTATTAAAACCTTAAAACTAATTTTAGCAGTTAAAAACTATTATTTCGCTGCTTAAACGCCTAAGAAAAAAAGTGCAATTTACTTCTCAAGAATATTTTTAAAAAGTGCATAAAGTAGTCTACAGGCTTTTTCTACATATTGTTTATTTTATGTGAGCATAAACGTCTGTAGAGATAAATGATCATCTAATTGCTTTTGCTAAATCTGGAACACAAGACCTCTACTGATGTTCATATTTCTGATTCATCTTGACAAAAATGAAATTAGTTTAAAAAAAAAAAAAAAAAAAAACCCTACGAGGAGAATTCACAGAATGAGACCCCTCACTGAAACTCTGTCTGGCACAGATTTATTACTTTTCTTACAGAGACATTTGGAGTCCTAGAGGACTATTAATTGGAAGGTGAAAGCTCAGAGAAAGCACCGCAGGGTGCCAGATGACAGCAAACAGAAAAGACTGGCACATAATTGATGACGGGGTCTCTCTTGGTGGAAACGACTCTGAAGGTCAGCCAAAGCGAGACAAAATTATATAGACGGACAAGGAAAAAGTACTCTGTCAAGGACGGTGAGAACCTTTCGATTTTGTCTTTTGGCAGAGGTGCAAAGAAAGTAAGTATTTCACCACTCACAATAAAAGCTGCACTATTATAGGAAGGCAGGTGAAGACAATGAAGGGAAGTTCCTTCAGTGCAAATGAACCCATTATTCCTGAATCATAAAACACCTTGCTCTGCTGAAGGCAAATTCTCGGTCTTAATTCTCACCTTTTCCCCATGAGGCTTGCAGGCTTGGCCAGACCCAAGTTGCTCTTGTTAGGCTGCTTCTTGCGGCGGGTGAGCTTCTTACGTCCGGGGACAACATCGGACGCTTCCTCTGACGTATGTGTAGGGCTGCTGCTGCCTTTGCTGTTCAGGTCTCGCAATACGTCGTAATTGATTTTGCTTGAAATCTTCTTCTGTTCCAGCATCTTCTCTATCGCCTCTCCTGCAGTGCTGGCCCGAATGGGCTCTCGTCTTTTGGATGTTTTTTTGGGCTACATAGTCACAAAAGAGAGCAAATTAAACAAGCTGGAGGGACAAAGTTCTGAACTGGAAAAATGCACAAAGACTCAGTACTGATTAAATGCTCTGCACTGAGGACGATCCTCCAACTTATTCTAAACAGGAACAGATATAGATCACTCGATTGCAGAGCCTAGATTAGGTCCTAAGGCTAAAACGGATACTTAGTCACAGAAACCTACTGCACAGCGGATGATGGAAACCCCACCAATATTAACAGGCAGCCTGTGAAAATGATTCAGCTCATATGATCACGTGTGCACTCCAAAAGCAGTGTTTATGTTTCAGAGCAGATCAAATCCCAGCATGCCAGCTCTGACTTCTGTACATGCTATGTGGACCATGTCCTCAGCATCTTATTACAGGTCCGGCGGTGAAGATAAGACCTTTAACAAAAAGGTTAAGTGCGCACAGAACAGGGAGTTTGGGCTAATCCAAAGGTGTAGTCGGGTTCACATGAAAAGGGTGTGGATCCCAGGGACAAAAAAATGTGTTTAAGAAGTCTAGCATGATAGCAGGGCAGGAGCCAGGACCGTGGCGTAGGGTTGTCAGAAACCTGATACACTCACCTTCTCCTTATAGATTCCTTGTTCTTTCTCTTTAGCTATCCTTTCTTCCTTTTCTAAAAAAAAAAACACAAAAAAGTAGAAGAAATATCATACAGAGGATTTGTTGGATGCAGATGTTGGGGGTTTTGCAGCAAAGACTAGATAATTAAAGAACGAAAAAAATATAAACAGTGTTAAACAGTGATGTAATATTTTAACATACTGTAATAAATTATGTCTTATGATGATGACAATATGCTTTGGAGAACACTAACCAACAAAAGTCAAAGTTACAAACAAAACAACTGATTAAACATTAAAATATATTTTGACTGAAATGTTCAAGTTCAACTTTTTTTTCTGTTTAAACTGTTTATTATTAGGTAAAGTTACTTTAGTAAAGTTGATGTTTTTGCAGTGTTATAGCACTTACTGTACTGTATATATTGTGTATATTTAATACACAATATATACAGTAATATACTGTATTACACGATGTATAGTACTGTATATATTGTGTGTTAAATAACCGTTATTTTTGGTGCATTAATTTAAATGGTGAAGCAGCAAAGATGCTTGAATGGTAAAGATCTAAAATTAATTCCAGATACACAATATCACCATTTCTCTCAAACATTGTTCACAAATCAGTCTAAATGTGTGATAGTGAGCACTTCTGCTTTGCTGAGATAATCCATCCCACCTCACAGGTGTGCCACATCAAGATGCTGATCTGACATCATGAGTAGTGCACAGTGTACCTTATACTGTGTATAGAGAAATAATAGTGTATTAGAGAAATGTAACTTTTATTATGCGCACAAATTTAAAAACTGCATCATAACGCTTGATGAAATCAGTGACTACAAACCCTACAATCATATACCAATCAATCTCTCCAGATTCTCCGCGGTCCTAGGTCTATCCCACTAGACATGTTTTTAGTCATGTCATGTCAAAAGCTTGGTTGTATTTTCTGTATAATTATCTTTTTTATACCCTGAGTGTGTGGTGCAAAAAAAGGCTTTCCTGAACATAAACTCTCATTTGAATGAAAGGTCCAGTAGCGTGCAAACTCCAGGTCTGATCTATAGGCAGAAGTTTTTTTAACTTCATAATTAATCAAGAACATAGACATTTTTATAGCCACTAAATTATGTATGCAGGTCGCCACACTTGCAGCTCATTTCATTTGTGTATTCTTTAATCATCCGCATGCTGATGAATGACCAAGCGAACTTGGCCTCTGCGTCACTTCATACTTATATGTTGGTGAGAGAGGACATCATGGATGATTACTTAAGAGTTGTTAAACATAGCAAACATGCTGTTGCTATGTTAATATTAATTTATAGGAGTGACAAAATTTGCGACACATATAATTATTGTTAGAAAGTACATTTCAGTGCATTGTTTTGTCCTGGAATAAGGTTACTTCAATTAAATATGATGACAATTTTTATCAGTGGTGCCAATAATTCTGGACCGGATTGCACTTGGTTTGACAGCAGGTTACAGTCTATATCAGAATTAAAAAGGCTTTCTGCTAGACCTACAATGATGTAACAAATTAAACTTACGAATAATGAATTATGCTTCATCTCAGACTTATTCATATCCGAATGCTGGAGGAAGGGAAATATCCTAAAATTTAATTTGAAATGCGCTCACAGGTACTGTACTAGCTCACTTTATCAAATGGGTTTTTAAGGCAACAAATCTTTTCATTTCATTAAGCTCTATTTTTATCCCAGACATTCTCTGGGCTTCACACCTGCTGGGCTGATAGCCATCTGTACCGCGAGAACCAAGTGTGTGTTAATGAGTGTGCTAAGCTCATCTCTCTGTTCTCTTACCTTTCTGCTCCCTTAGATACTCCTCATTTTGCTTCATCCACAGCTCTGTCTTAGCCTGCACCTCCTTCTCATTGAGAATGTACTGCACACAGGAGAGCAGAATTGATAAGGGGTAATGCTACACAGCAAGACTGCAAGATCTCAAATCGTTCTCTAATGAGCTGATTAACCCGCAGTGCGTTCAGGCAAGCGGGTTGGTGAACATAAATTACAGCATCACCACCTAACAGGCTGTAAGAGCTTAGAGACGGGGGAGGCACAGGGGATGTTTCATGCTTCTCTTTTGTCTTTATTATGTTTATAAGGCACAAACCTTTTCGATCTCATTCTCGTCGATGCCTTCCAGGTCGAGCTCACCGTTATCTGACTTGTCTTCTGCAGACACTGAAAGGAAAAAGGTGTACATTAGATAATGTCTTAAAGTACCATGATATGATATGTTATTCCATTTCATTTGCTGTTTTATCATTTTTATCTCTAACAATGATAACTGTTTTCATGACCCCTTAGGACCCCTATGCTCTCTTTTCATTCTAACAACAGCAGACTTTCCCTCCGATTTTATTAACTTGACTCCGTGAAGGAGTCGTCACAATGGACCATACGATCAGCCCAACAACTTGGCACAGGTTTCACGCCGGACACCCTTCCTGACCACCACTGCATCCAATGGCTGAGGTTTGGGCATTAATTAGGAATCGAAACCAGGCCTTCAGCATGGCAGGTGAGAAACCTACCAGTGTACCACCAATGCCTTCCAAATATGACTTTGGTATAAAAGTAAATGCAAAACATTTTTAAATGAGGCAACAAACATATAAAAAAAACGAGGCAACAAATTAAACAAGAACAAATTCATTATTATATTATACTTATTTTCACAACACTGTATTATTGTCACCTTTTATTCAGATATTTAAAAATAGTAGGTTGTATTTCTTTATTCCTTTTTCTTAAAAGACCACTTTCACTTCATAATGAGACGTTGCTGTGGGAAAAGAGGACAGAGAACAGAGCCCTCTGGGACACGCTGTTATTGGAAAATAGTCTTCAAGGTGATTAGAGACATTGGCCCAAACATCACACATTGACCCTGATTTTATCACATTCTGTCTCATCCCTTGCTTCATAAGAGTAACATAATCAACAGCTTTTATTAGGGCCAAAATGTGCTTGAGGTTAAACCATGAATTCGTGTAGTCAACCAGCAACATTACAACATATTTTTTCACATACTTGCCTATATACTACGCATGGTACTGGAGGATTCCAGTAGGGGGCACACTGGAGAATTCAATCAGACAGTTTTGCATGAAATAACTAAACATGGAGTTTAGTTTTCACATTGACAGTTAAGACAGCAGTTCTTATTTCCTGTCAACTGGTTAGACATGCATATTCATCATTGTCTAGCAGGAAGGATAGACCATACAGCTGTGGGGAATTTTCTTTAAAACCTTCTGCCATTTTTGAAGTGCACATTAATTTCTGAAGATGTACACAAGCTACGCACAAATCCAATGTAGGATATGCAAGGCAGCCATCAAGCTGTGGGGAGACCATTAGTGGGGGGCACCATCCTTAGCTGTTGGCACCATCACTCCGCACCTACAAGGTTGGGGGTCCAAATTTTGCCTCTGGTCTGTGTGTGTGTAGAGTCTGCATGCTCTCCCCATGCTTTGTGGGTTTACTCCAGTTCCCTGCGATCAGTCAGAAGACATGCAGTGTAGGCTGATTGGGATTTCCAAATTGTCCTGGTGTGTCCGGGCACGGCTATGGGTTGGAACTCCACGCAAGGTGTTCCACTGCCTTGTCCCTCCCTTGAGCTTCCCGGAATAGCCTCCAGGTCCCACGCGACATGGATAATAATAAGCGATTGAATATTTCCTTTTTGTTTCACCTTTTTATATTGAATAAACTTGTGACCTTGGAACATACCTTGGGTGAATTGGATTAGCAAAAGGTTAGCTGACTGTCAATTTACGCTCATCAAGCATAAAGAGGACGGAACATGGGCTAACAATAATCCTTTGCAGCAGTAGCGACTTTACCCTTTTGGAAGACATAAGTGCAAAGTGTCACTGTGCAGATGACAGATGACATTTATAAAAAAGCAGGCAGTGGCTGTTTATCTGGTCTTCCGGCCAAGCTTTCCCATTAACCCAGCAAATGCCCTGAGGCATGATTTAGTGATTATCACCAGGACACACAAGCAGGGAGATAATTCAGCTTAGTACCTAATTTTTAAATGAAACAGAATCAACTGCCTGCTTGACTGGAGGCTGGGAGACAACAAAAGGAAGGAAGCCAAAGAATTCCAGTTGTAATTAGACCGCCGTTCATTAAGGAGACGCGTCACTGATGTGCAGCTCTGTCAATAACACATGCCCCTGCCAGCTCTGTTCAGTTATCATTCATAATAAGCAAAAAAAAAAAAAAAAGGCTATATCAAAGAACTTATTTATTTATTTCTTCTTCTATTTATTTGTACACTTTCTCAAAATCATCCAAACTGTAAGCTGTTTATATGTTTTCTCAATTTAAACATTAAGGCAACTAGAAAACTATGCTGCACCATTAAAAGATTGTGACCAATTCAGAGCACACACCTGTCTGGTGCGCTAAACACAATTAGCATTTATAAGAATGGACGTGTTCATTTCAGTAAAAAGGGTAAGAAAGTACACAATGTCATAAAAGGTAACTGAAAATACTGTCTTTTAAAACGGGCCAGTCTACAAACTAGCAATTTAATCGCTAAATAGAAATAGAAAAGCATGCTAGAAAAATTTCTAGCATACACTCATTAGCTAAGTTTAGATAAGCAATATAATGGGTTATGTCTAATTAATTGAGGAAGCCAAAAATCAATGATTCCTGACCAATCATGGTGAACTGTGGAGCTCTATCAGATACTAATCCAGTATCAGCATCAGTCATTATGTAATTAAATTCTGAAAACCCATACTAAAAAAAACAGTGCGCTTACACAGGAGTAGCTTATTGTCATAGATCACTATTGAATATCACTACTACAGATGAATTATATTGAATAATTCTGCGACCTGGATGTGGAATGAGTAAAGAATTTCTATAAATATATTTTTACCTGAAGTTTAAATGATGACGAGCTAAACTACTGCACTTCGGCATAGCATGGCGCATTCAGTTTTATCAGGCGACTGACAGAAAAAGCTTTTTCCCTGATAATTAAGAGCGGCGAGAGCAGCGCGAGGAGGTCGACCTGCGATATTGCTGTGAATTAGATGAGCCTCCGTGGATCAGGATCTCTGCAGATGTTCATTATCCAAACTGATTGGTGCTTTCGACATGACCGACATCTCAAACACACACACACAACCCAAGAAGAAAACCTAGACCGAGGAACAACTAGGACTGAGAAGTTCTGATTTTACATAGGGAAGAAAATTAGGTCACAGTCTGCCAGATAGCTTATGCTCCCTTTCCTGCTTGTGTGAAGTCATTTCAGATTCAGCTTGTAAGAGACTAGAGACACACATACAAAAGGAGCTTTCACAAGCCTGCCATCGTTCTGTGATAGCAAACACACAAAGAAAATTTTACAATTATGATAAAACAGCCTGAAAATGCCGAAACCTACTATCACGAATAGCCGACTGGAAATCCAACAAACGTGAGTTAAAGGTCCTGTTCCTTTGCACCACAGCTAAAGCTACTGTATCAGTCTGACTACATACTTTCCACTTTTGTAACATGATAAGCACTGTGCAAGGTTATCACCAGACATAGCTTCCATGGCACAGTAAAAAGGTTTATTATCAGCTGCTGCTTGACTCTCTCAAGGTCAGAGGTGATGAACAATGACTGTATTCATATTTTAACAAACAAGATGCTCACTGGCCTGTGATGATTCAGTTGATCGTTTTGACTTTAATAATTCAAACAAGTCCAATAAACCCATTAAACAAGTAGACGAAATAGCAGCCATAGCTCCTGAGACAAGAACATGTATCTTGGCGATTGTTTTTTCTCCTTCTCCTTCTTCTTCTTCTTCTTATTATAATTATTATTTAAAATGTAAATATTTAATTCTTATTGACTTCACTCTGATTCCCACCCCTTGCTGCACTACACACATCGGTGCCGATGTGCAATTAAATCTGACAGTGGAACGCTTTTCATAGGGACCAATTAGCATGCTCGGGTGACAGATGGTCTTTTCCGAATCAGGAACATGCATGTACGTGGAAACGCTGCTGAAACCAAATAAAAAGCCAACTTAAAAGCCTCCTGCTGTAAGTAAAAGTCACCTTCTGGTTAATCATGTCGACAGAAGGTGAAGACAGGCTCTAATAATATGTGAGGACAGAACACGAGACCTCTTGGCTGAAATGATGGTCAAGGACTGATGGTGCAAACACAAGGTGCTGACCTAGAAACCTTGTCAAAAGAAGATAATAAGCATATGCTTGTTATTAAATTACATTCACGAACATTTTAAGCCTAGTCAGTTCCTAGGAAACCAAAGGATGGGACTGGGAAGTACAGTAGAGCATTTAGCCCAAACCAGAGCTGCACTACATGGACAAAAGTATTTGACCAAACCCGTTTATTATTAAAGCGCTTAACCTTAGGGGCAGTGGTGGCTCAGTCGGTTAAGGCTGTGGGTTACTGGGTTACTGATCGGAAGGTCGGGGGTTCAAACCCCAGCATCGCCAAGTTGCCACTGTTGAGCCCTTGAGCAAGGACCTTAACCCTATCTGCTTCAGGGGCACTGTAAGCTGGCTGACCCTGCGCTCTGACCCCAGTTTCCTAATCGGGATATGCGAAAATTGAGCAATTTCCCTCTGGGATTAATAAAGTTCTAATTATTGATTCTTTTTATTATTAATTTTTAATCTTTAGCATATCAAGACAAAAGATTGACAATCTTGGACAAAACTATGATTGGAAGGTTTCAGGAAGGCACTTTTCTATTCCAACATGAGTGTGCCTCAGTGCACAAAGACATGGTTTGATGAGCCTGGTGCAGATAAACTTGACTGGCCCTCACAGAACCCTGACCTTGAACTGGAACAGAGAATGCGAGCCAGGCCTTCTCTTCCAACATCAGTGCCTGACCTCATAAATACAAAATTAATAAAGACGAATTTTCACGAAAACACTCCAAAATCTTGTAAACAGCCTTTCAAGAAAAGTGGAAGCTGTTATTGCGGTAATAGGGAACCAACTTCATATTGATGTATATGTATTTGGATACATTGTAGGTTTGGCCAAATACTTTTGTCCATATAGTGTATGTTTAATAGTGAAAGTAAAGGCCTTTCAATGTGATGAGAGATTTAACAGCTGTGAAAACAACTTGTTAGTGGGAAAAAAAAAATAATAATAATAATAAAAAAAGAATTGCCTTGAAGCATATTGGGAAGAGCACTTGGACTTTGGAGCAATTGAAAAAGGTTATGTGGTCTGGTATGTGCAGAATGACTGTGTTCCAGAGCGATAGGCATGCCAGGGTAAGAAGGGAAGCACATAAAGTAATGTACCCATCATGCATAGTGCCCACTACACAAGCCTCTGGAGGCAGTGTTATGATCTGGGGTTGCTTCAGTTGGTTCAGCAATATTGTGTGACAATATAAAAATATTGCTACTGTATATGTGACAATGGAGGCAAAATTAAGTCAGCTATGACCTAAATGTACTGAATGACCAGTATGAATGGAAATGTTATTCCTTGAGAGCACAAGCATAGTCCATGGCTCAAATTGTGAAAGAGTGGTTCTGGGAGCTAGCCAACACATTGCGTGCTTTACTGAAAACTTAAGGTGGTTGAACGAGATATTAGAGTATTCACCCTTTTTTTTTGCCAGGCAGTGTATAGAAATTAGCTTTTTCCCTTCCTTCACCAGCACATCCAATTTTCTTTATAAGTAAGCTAATTTCCTATAAATGTTAAATAGTTCTCTTTGACAAGCTGTCAGTGCCAACTTCACCCAAGCACGGCCTGGCACATGAACACTGGAGTAAACGTCAGGGCTTGCAGTGGCTGTCACTTATCAAACTCAGCGAAGCAAATCACAGCAGCTCCTCCCAGAAACTGCACTGAGGTAGCTGCGAGTATGGAAAGAAGAATACAGCCAAATGCAATTAGGCTTCCTTTCTGCTCTGGATTAGAGTTAACTGGGGTGGTTGAGAAGCTCTCCATATTGTGCATTGGGACCTGAAGGTCATCCATAGGCTGAGGCTGAGCAACCTGGTTGTGCAAAAGCAACCTGGAGAAATACAGGATTCATCATTACAAGCCGTGCGAAAGGCTGAGTTAGGCTCAAAACCATGTAATTTGCTTTGAGATGTTTTTTGTATTGCATGTAATACAGAGTGGCACCAGAGGAGCCAGAAAGCTGCTACCTTGTAGCTGGGGGATGTCTTTAAACAACAGCAAGCATGCTGTGCATGATAAGACAGGGAACTAACTCCAAGCTGAAGCCTGAATGTTGTGAATTCAGCATGTTTTATATTTGCCTTTGAACTTGAATTAGCATAATTTAAATTGCATAATGAGTCACGTGAATGATGTTGCAACTAAATAGATAGGTTTGGTATGAACTAATACTGAAAACATGTGCTCAAGTCAATTAGGTTAATCGCTGCTGATGACGGAACTAAACCTCCTTGGAAAAAAACTAAGATTGCTCCCAAAGACATAAAACCACTGCTAAAATGATATACATACAGAAAAGGACTTAGACTCATATCGATACCGATCATGCTATCTATTGTTAAAGCTAGGGCTTTAGCTTCCATACATGTTCATACCCACGCCATGGAAAACGTGACTGCAATATGGCAGCACAACTTCCGAAAACCCTTTTCAGCCTCTCCGCAAGTTCCCACTGTTTGTGCTGTCGAGCCAAAGGAGTATATGAGATAAAATATGTGTAAATGTCACGGCTCAGCTACTGCATACTGTTTATCAGAATCCATCCTCTGAGGGAAAAAGGCAATGCTCCCACACACACATCAGTGTGCCATAAACAGTAGCAGCATACTCCATGCCTATAACTGTGAGGAACTATAAACATCCACGCTACTTCTCCACTGCTGGAACAGGAAACTGGTGGCTAACGCATTTTCAAATCTGTCAATTATTCTAGCGCATGTCTGGCACCATCGGCTGCTAACACAGGCAAATTCAACACATCTACAAGGGGAAAAACCGTTGTGGATGCATATTCTGCCCAACTCCCCAGATATTCAAGTGTTAACCATGAACGTTGATGAAAATTATGGATACTGGGAAGGTTTTATTCCTTTTTATTTCATTGGTCCACCTGATTTCAGTGATACTGTGAACGTTTTAAACAAAGCAACACCTTTCTGATACTAATATGCTAGCTAGCAGCTACATGAGAATACTTCGGAATCCTGATCCTTCTCTTGGATCTGAAGAAAATGAAAAATAATAAATTAAAAAAAGAGCTATTCTCCCAGAATCCCTAAGCATATTTTCATCTTGTCAATCATTTCACTCTACCTTTGCCGGAAAGGTTAAGCATTACAGAGGACTGTGGATGGTTTGACTCTTTTTAAAATCCTCCTGCTGAATGTCATCCCGGAGTTTGGCTGTCATTTTGCCTCTCCCTTTACCTCAGGCCATGGGTCCATCACTCTAAATCATCCACAGCTGCCAGCTCTCATGGCAGCTATTAGACCTTTTTTTTTTGTTGTTGCCCACAACGGCAACGGTAGCACAGATTTTGGCAGCGGAGATTGTCCACCCATTGAGGGAGAAAGGGTCAGAGGAAGCACAGAGTCACGCTCACTCAGCAGAAGAATGAAACTGCACAGTGCTACTATTTGTGAAACCTGTCAGCGCTTCAGGTTCTGAGAGCTGCAGCTAGAACTCCCATATGGAAACAAAAGACTGACGCTGGAATAATAATGTAAAATCAATGTGAATGACAGAATGACTACAGCAGCCTAGTCGCTTTCTGGTAAATGATCTGATGAGGAGATAATGCTCTCTCAACACATTCTGTGGTCTGAGTCGTGTTGACGATCACTGTCTTAACACACTTTCAGAAGCCCAATGGCGTCTGATTTAAATTATTCGTCAAGCACGTGATATACATGAATGTTTTGTCTTTAAAGGATCGTTTTGCACTCTGTCAGTCTCAGTCTGTGCTGCCTTTTAAATAAATGGCAGAGTTCAATCAAGGTTCATGGAACCGTAGCGAAAAGACCGATAGATGACTTTCCTTGTCACTTCTTTATGTGGTTTTGGAGACATTCATGTATGATGATGCCTCATTTAGACCCATTATACAATATCTCATTCATATAGCGTCAAAAAGTGTCTACTGAAAAAAAAAAAAAAAAGATTTTGGTAACATGAGCATGAACTACTTACAACCATTTTCTGGGCTAAAAGTGGCCTGCCAGTCAGAAATAGAGCTGCTTTAAATAGACACTGATGAGAAGAAGGGAAGGAGAAGGAGGCTGTGGAACTAAGAGTGCCTTCTTTTCTCGCTGCGTCTGTGACGAAGGGTGTAAGAGACAGAGAGAGATAGAGAGAGACAGAGAGAGAGCGAGAGAGAGAGAGAGAGAGAGAGAGAGAGAGAGAGAGAGAGAGAGAGACAGAGATAGTTGGGTGCCATACACTGCTGCTTAGTCTGTCACTCTCTCTCACACTCCCCCTCTTTCAAAACTGCACACAAGCACATTCTTAAACACTCCCTTTCACAATCCTCACTTCACACTTTCTCCACCTGTGTCTATCTAACACTTTTGCTTTCTCCCATCTCAACAATGCGACTCTATTTCCTAGCCCTTTTTATTTATTTTATTTTTTTTACAATCTTTATCCACACTCTGCAGGTTTTAACCCTCTTTTTTCCATCTCTTCATGATAATCCACACAAATCATTATGAAAGTGTTTGCAGAAGCTGAGATTTTTCAGTCTGCTGCACATTTTGTTGTTATTGTTGCGAGGAGGTGGAATCATTCCTGCGGAGGAGATGGCAATAAAGCCGTGTTTACCAGAGACTCTAAGAGGCTTTTGCTACTGCAGAGTCATCAGCCTACTCTGCACAAAGCACGAAGATGATGGGGGAATAATATTGGCTCACAGCCACCCTCTGAAAAACCCATAAACTTCAGCGGCATCAGCAGATACTTCCAGTCTGCATCACAGCTGTGCACTTTCATCACGGCACCCCTGGCCTGCCCCGGGGAAGGCTCTACTGCTGTGGATAGCCCCGAGCATCAAAGAGTGAATAACAAAATCCAGGTCAATGACAGGGCAAAGATGAGTGTCAAAGGGCAAAAGAGAATGGTGTGAATTCAAACGGTCAGTGCTGAGTACGCTGCAGCCTTGCTTGGCTAAGCAGACTGGATAGGATTTTTAGGTGTTTGTATGGAAAGCATTAAT
Organism: Clarias gariepinus; assembly: GCF_024256425.1. Lineage (NCBI taxonomy): Eukaryota > Metazoa > Chordata > Actinopteri > Siluriformes > Clariidae > Clarias > Clarias gariepinus. Next base: position 7,814,876 of record NC_071126.1, on the reverse strand, counting down.
AAATGATGGCCATATTAACACTTCAGAGCCCTCTTACCAAACAGCACATCAGCCAACGACAAATTACCTCAAGGTTAATGATCTCTAAATGGATCATGCTTTTAATTACAAGCCTAACTAAGTAAAGATCAATTGAATTGATGTTTCGGGTATCAATACTACCTAATGTGTTGTACCTATTAGTGCACTGACAACATATAATAATTAAATACTACTTGTTTATGTATTGATTTTTTCCTATCTAGTCACACAAAATGCACATGAGCTTGTTATAACCAGAAGGCAATTTAGTGTAAAACCTATCAGTTTACAGCTCCTGCGAAATCAGAATGACAGATAATTTATAAAACAAATAAACATGGACACTACTATCTAAAGAATATTATGTTGCATTAAAGTTTCCTCTAGATTCCGTAATCTGTACAAAGAAAACTGTGGGATTAGGCAAAATCCTGAGTGACTGCATTCTTTAAACATTAACGCATTTTATTTGTGACTGTTTCTGAAACTTAATCCTTTAGTCCATCCTGAGATAAGGAGAAAATACTCGATTAAAACTTTGAAACTGCAGCTGAAGATCCTACTTGAGGTAGAATAAAGTATTTGGTGAAAAAGCATTCACTTTAATAAATAAGATTTAGGTATTGATTAACTATGGAAGAAAGCAACCAATTTTCAACCAATTCTAATGTAATATCAAATGTATCACCTATGGCACTAATATTAGGGGATGCTAATGATGAATTATTAATTGATCAGCTGCTGTTATGGATTTACTGTAACTAATAAAAAAGTTTATTACAAAAATAATTGTTTTGTGTAATATTTCTCTGTAGCTCACATATTTATTAACTTGTACACCACAACGTGCGCACTTGGAGGTTCAAGCGGTGCACATTGTAATTTTAGCGTCCTCCTTTTTTAATGAGGACATAGAGACTATAAAAGGTTTTAGATAGTATTTTTGACTGAATTTTTATGATGTTGGTTATTTGGCTTGTTTAACCTTTAGATCTTGAGTGACACAGATTTGTGCCAGAAACACAACAATAATCAATGACTGATTTTAAAACAATATATATCCTTATATGGATGTCCTACCAGTGTGTGTCAACTAGGGAGGCTTGAGACATTAAACTCTGTGGTTGGGTGTTCAGATATATAATGTAAAATCTAAGTTATCCTGTATATATTCATTAAAACACAGTAAAGCAAAAATGCCTGAAAATGCTTTGGGTTAAACTATTTGGACTATGTTAATCCGTCTTTAAATCCGACTATTTAAATAAAACTTAATGAAGAAATGTTGTCTTGATATCTTTAATGATTAGTTGAGCATTAATATGTTCAACGTTTAGTGTGGTTAAAAAAATGTGAGAACATGAATGTTATTCTAGTCTCTGTTCAGCTTCTTAAAATATGTATCAAAATTTCACATTTTTAAAACAATCATAAAACAATCATTGCCCCTGGCTACATCTGGTACATTACCTTAGCCTGTTCTTTTTCTAATTCAGTACAGTATTATGTAAATAGAATTTTGAGATTTACAGCTTTTTGGTTAGTGTTTACATGGCAGCTAAAACAGACATATAAATGCCTTAAAATATGTGCACCCCTAATACTGGATTATAAGATGAGTTAAAAACATTCCTACATCACTCAAGGAATATGTGGTAGTGCTTAGGAACAAAACATTTAATTTTCTTTTCTACGATTTAGAACTGAAGGATATTAGCTATACGTTGGTTAGATCGGGAGAGACAGCATTGATTAGCGGTATTGATGAGGCTAATTCCTGCTTGCACTGGTTTTGACTTTCCCACACTGTGAAGGACTGTAAAATGAACTCTGACTGTTTTTATGCAACATTTGCCAAAAGAACTGCATGAAATTACAACAGAATAAATTAATGCTTAAGAACTAGATAAAATGGAAAACTTTTTAAGAGTTATTCAGTAAGTAATAGCCTGTGGTTAAACAGTGTAAATTAGAATTAAATGGTGCAGAATAGTTTAAGCAAAGGTACATTAGGGCAGTTAAATGCAGCCATGACTACCGGACCAGATCCAGAAGTAAGTACCTCTGTTTTGTTGGACCTCAGCAATGTAGCAATAAAACTGAAATATTAAACAATCTGTGTATCAAAAGTAAACCACTATTGAACAAAGTTACACATAGTCATAACAAAGAGCAGATTATGAGCCATAATATATAGCCTGTTAATTAATCAAGCACAAGCCCTATCTCTAATGATTCTCAGCATATAGCTGGGGCAAAAATAACAACCTCAGACCATTTTGTGACCAGTGCAGGTGCTTAATCTTTTTCATTATAATCAAATTAGGCTCCTGAAAACAAAGCTAGCAACATAATAACACAAAAGAACCACACGGAGGACATATCCTACAGCCACTCACCATCGTCCTCCTCTTCTTCCTCCTCTACCTCAGTCATGCAATGGCGGATCGAGTCTGTGAGGCCAAGGCTGGCGGCGCTGGGAAGTGGGCCAAGCAGTGAAGTTAATGGCACATGGGTGGAGCCACTGGGCAGCTCTGCTGCCCCTTTGCCCTGCTCTTGTGCCTCTGTGGCCCCCTGAGGGCCCTGCTCCAGTTCAGGTAACACCTGCTTGATGAAGTCCTCATTGAGGTGCTGAGCCGCAGCTTCCATCTCCTCATCTTGTGTGTCCTCGTCTCCCGTGAGGTCCGACACCAGGGACAGGCTTCCATCGTTGGTGTCTAACAGAGAGACAGGAGGGATTTGTAAATGTAATCATCAGGAGTGATTACACTTCCTCTCCGTGTTAATTTGAAATTAAGTGTGTGTAAGGTTTTTCTAACGTGGCTACCAAATTACACTCTAATTACAAAAAATAAAAAATAAACAAACAGTACTTGACTATGAATTTAAAAAAAACATCATGGTAATACAGTATGTATAAAAATAAGCATTTACAGAAATGAACACGTGTGAACTGAACAAACACATCTGGTGCCCAGTACCTTCTTTTGCATACATGGCATAAATTCCTCTCAGTTTAGGCCTGCTGTTCTCCAGTTCTGTCTCAATCTCATCCTGATAGGAGTTGATTTCACCTATAAAACCAAGCAAATGCCCAGCATCTCAATCACAAAAACTGCCTCTGGCAAACTACACCATTACTCTGACTTAACAAACACACCACAGCGTTCACTAAACCCTCCATAATTTAATACATGGTCTTACATGCATATGAAATTTTATACTGTGTTTATTACTGTGTATGGAGCTTTTAGTTGCGGTTTACGCAATACAAGATTTGCTGTTTACATATTACAAGATTTGCTGAGATCATTTCCAGAGTTATATTAATCTTTACACAGGAAAATGTTTTAAAAACGCATTCAGACATGACCTACACACACCTGCTTACGTAGGTCAACTTTCTAGCCTCTTAATTCAAATTAAGAAAATTACCTGTGTATATTTGTAAGTTTGTAAGGCTTTGTAAGCCAGTAAGTTTGATAGATATTGGCTGATTAGAACTGCCTGTATGTGTTTTCATTAGCATCTAAACCACTGACTGAAGAACGTGTCTTTAATCCGGGAGATAAAATGAAGAGTGAAGATTGAAACAGGGAAGGCAGCACACAGGATGCTTTGGCAATTAGAAAATGGTCCAGGCAACATACTTTCAATGATATATTGTAGTACTAGGCATTGTCTATTTATTGACCATGAGATGGTCTTAAACTTCTCTGAAGGTGACCACAGTTACTCAATAGTTTAAGGATGAAATTCTCAGAGTTTTGGACCTGAGTATCAGGGAGTTTCTTCCTTGATTTGTGACAATTATTATTTTTTTTAGTTATTTTTTTAAGTGCTATACAGTATAAATAACACTGGGTAAAATTAAATTAAAAGACTATTACTGTATGATAAAAGAAAGGATGTTCAAGTCATTGTGCTCAATAACAGAACACAGTTATGAAAGTAACAACTCCCTCGATTTCTCTATATAATCATCAAGGTAGAAAGTTTTCTCGCTACACTTAAGCCCTGATCAGACCGACTGCTGAGGTCTAAAACGCTGGCCTCCCAGGATCTTCTTTAATGGCCCAAAAATGTGGAAATGGCTTGGAGCGAAGTCAGAACTGTACAGCAGATGTGGCAAGAACTCCCAGCCGAGTTTCTCTAATGTGCAGGTGGTGTTCATGAACAATTGTGTGCTCAGTTCTCTTTTGCAAATTGGTAACAAGATATTCATAAATTTTCAAGGATCATTCGCTGAATGTTAATGGAAACGACTGCAGGCGGCATTGGGTCACCTCGACCGGCATCATCATTCACAGACATACGAGCTTCTTTAAAACATTTGCAGCATTAAAATGATTTACTGCAGCTAAGAGTCTCATCCCCGTATTTTGTCTGACGTCTTCTGTAAATGTCAATCTGTTTTATGCCGTCATTAGCGAGAAATTTTAACATAAGTCCTGGTTTGATTAGAATGCCCCTTTGTAATAAAAAGGAAAAGATGGCAAGTATTGAAATAAAAATCTCACAGGAGCACAAACTGTATTTTATTAATTTTGTTATATTATGTGTGTGCTCAAATTAATTAAGTCCTAATATACAAAAATCTAGGGCACAAAATAGTAAAGCATACACAGAGTTCAGTCTACCCAGAGGAAACCCACAAATCATGGGGAGAACTTGCAAATTCTATGTATACAGACATGCACAGAGATTTGAACCCTTGAGATGAGAGGCAACAATGGCAAACTCTAAGTTATTAAAATTGATCATCTTACCCGTAAATAAATATGCCTATTAATTAATTCACTTTTTAATGTATTTAATATAGACCTTAAATGGAATCTATATCATTCATTTTAAGTGAATTTACAATCCAAAAGATGCATTTCAGTATGTTATATTAGTTTTACATCAAACTGTCCAACCATAGCACTAGACTTTATACTGCTTATCACTTGTACATGACAAATGCATGAAAACCTTTACAGTGAAAATCTCCCCCCATGTGCTTATCTCTTATGCAGCTTCTGAATAGTGCTTGAGTCTATAGTTTAGATTTGAGAACTGAATACTGATGTGCACACCTTTGGTATTAACTTTTTAGGGCAATATTGCTCTTAAAACCTTACTGATGTTATGTATGTTTCTCCACAGTGTTCTGATAGAATATTAAAATGTCAGTTTAAGCAGAAAAATGAAGTGGACAGATACTGCTGTGAACAGACAAAAAACCGGCTTGAGTTCAGAGAACATTCAAACATCAATGTCTTTTTTCAGCTGAGAAAACTAACCTTGATATTCATCAAGCTTCCTGGCCAGCTCCTGTTCCAGCTGAAATAAACAAATGAACTTTCTATTTTATTAAACGTTTAACAAGATGAAAGAGACATGAATGTAATAAGACGATGTAAGGACATAATGTACACCATTAGCTATTCAATACCAACCTGCTGGATCTTTAGCTTCTTTTGACCAGCAACAAAAGAAGGGGGATCACACTCCTCCTCCAGGTCCACTCGCATAAACTCATCAATAGTCAAGTGACTGGTGGGTGTGTCCTCAAATTCTGTCAGCCTAAAATGATATGAAGTATACTATGGTAAAATGACAGGCTACCAGTTTTCCCAAATGACTCGATCCTGCATTTATGTTAAAACTGTATTGTGTTTTTTTTTCTTCTTTTGTAAATGTGCTAAACTGACTCGAGAATACACCCTAAACTACAGTGTGATTTTAAATTGCTTTTAAGAAATACAACATTTTAGCTATCTGGTATAATGGATTTTACTGTACTACCTTCTTTTGTCCTAAACCCCTTTCACACAGCCTGTTCAAGGCAGAAATACCGCATTGTCATTTTGGTGTTCTGTCTAAAGCATTTTCTACGTTTACATGGACAAAATTTCTTTAATCAGACTGAAATTATTTTGATTAGAGTTTTTAACTTCACTGTTTAAATAGCTGGATGCTGGCCATGATACATCCACAAAGCATTTGATCAAAATATAACTTTTTTTTTGACAGGCAACCAGTGGTTCTGCACACTCTGAATTGTTTAATCTGGCAAAAATAAAATAGAAATATTTGTCTCCAGCTTTGAGGTTTGGTTAGACTTCCCATCTTTTCACGTAAATCCAACCTTCTACGTTATGATTGGTTATAAAAATACAATCTCTGCTATGATTGATTAGATGCTTTACTACGTGTGAAATTGTAAGCAAATCACTGCAACTTCTTTAGCCAGAGATCCACTGAATAAACGTCTAAAGGATAGACTAGTGCGAGCTCTCACAAAGTAAAGAATCAGCTAAGATTAATGCTGATCACCTGTCCCAGTCATGTTTTTTTTGGTGGGGGGGATTCATAAAAATTCTTGCCTTCTGCGTTATTACTGCTTACAAGAGTTTGTTCTTGTCTATGATTGGCTAGATCATCACAGCTGAACCAATCCTAGATCATGAAGGCAGGACCTTTTGCAGCATTTTTATTGTAACTAAACACTGTATTGGTAGAAACTGGCAGTGAGATGGGAAGACCGCATGCAGAGTGCTACGTTTGGTGACTGATGTAAATTTGCACGGCTAACAAGAACAGTTTTTAAAAGAAATCGTATTTGATGTACTTCTCTGTGAAAGTGCCTTTTGTGTGATCTCAAAAACTCTCAGTCGGCTTGGCCATTCTCCTTACTAATCCTAGGCCTCATATTTTACCTACTGCAGGAGACTACAATAACAGCACGAGATAATTACGATCTTCAATAGTTCCTGAACTTGTATCACTAAATCCCCAAAACTTACATGCTGCTACTTTAAAGGTAACATTATATTCTTTTTAAACAAGCCTGCTTAAGTCTTAGAGGTCTTCAAAATGTTTTACTGTAGTGTCTGTAACTTTAAATAAACTGCCCCTTAACACTCCTTTGAGGAAATCCACAATCATTCGCCAGCAAACTCATTTCCTCTCTCGTCCGTTGTTTTGAGCACCTCCAGTATACTAATAATCACCGGTCGATCATCTGTCAACGTCTGCACCTGTTTTTCAATTTTTCATGCCTTGAAATTACGTTTTAAAATTGAATAATTCATGGGTCACTGTGTGGTTTGTTAAAAAAAAAAATCATAGTCTTGATAAGTCAGGTTGAAAGCCAACAAACCGTACATCAACAAATAGCAAGTAAACCAAAAAACACTACCCACCTCACTCATACATCAGATTACAGACATTCCTACACATGCAGCACAAAAGAAAGCCACTCACACATAAAGCTTAGGTACCTACCTCTTTCTGAGAGTTGCCTCACATACTTTCACGACGCCAATGACCTCCTTTACTGTGCGGCGGAAATCGTGCATGCGAGCTGCCACCAACAAAGCTGCAAAATTGAAATGTCATCCATTTTTTATAATGATTTTACTCAGGTAATAGGAAGGCATTTCTGACAACTGCAGCACATTTCTATCTCAATAATGAAGAGCACATGAACACAGAGACAGGCCTGCACAAGTCTCTTTGCTTTTCCTGCCAATGTTATAGCTCAGTGTCCACAACTGCTTTCGACAGACCTACACAAACATATGAGCCTCAATTCAGTCGATAAAAGTTTCATTGTCTGCTTTGTGCAACTAACCAGAGGTAGATGTCTTATTCTGAGAAACAGGGCGCTTTAATTTAAGAAGAGCAAATCTCCTCTATACTAAATGATCTTCTTGTAATGCTACACATGAAGCTGTGGCTTCTAAACTCCTGAACCCTGAACCTGTCTTTATTTATTGTGCATTTCTCCTATTTTATTTTTTATAGGTTTATTTGTTTCCTAAAAAATGCCAGACACAAGTCAGAATTATTGCAATTCAAATATTTGTCACAGGCACCGTGAAATGATTTTTTTTTTTTTATATATCCCAGTTCGGAAGCTGGGGTTCAGAGCACAGGGTCAGCCAGGAATCAGCAGCATGGAGCGGCTAGGGCTAAGGTCTTCCTCAAGGGCCCAACAGTGGCAATTTGGTGGTGCGGGGACTTGAACCCCTAACCTTCCAATCAGTAACCCTGAGCCTTAACTGTTTGGGCCACCGCTGCCCAATACCCAATTACATTACAGCACTGAGGGCTGACAACACACACAAAAAATATCATAATTTTATTAATTGACTAATAACTTAAGCTTGTTAACTTGAGTGCTGATGGCTTACAGATGTAATTCATAAAGATTTTATTCATTTTAGTGTTTTCTTACAATGAGTAAATTAAGCATGCAAATAATTTGATCAACTATACACATTTAAATAGCCTAAACCAGCAAATAAACAACATGCAGGGTGTTATGGGTGTGGACTCAAATCAATAAAAAAGTCTCACAGCATGGACAAACTTAGTATCAGTAAATAAAATTGCATAACTTTTAATATAATCTCATCATTAAAAAAATGCTCCAAATTAAAATAAACATTTACATCCTAAAATATATATATTAGTATATAAGTGTACTAAAAAGTGAGAAGGTTTAATAATTTTTGTTTCTTTCTGTGCTTTTTGACACTTAGCATTGGACTCAACTGTTTAATTTCAATGTAAAAGTTTAATCAATATAAGAAGATGAAGTATTTGTAGTATGGATTATGCCTACATTTTGCAAGAGGTGAGTCATTTATACTGTTTTCTCTTTTATTTTAACCTTGAGATGAACTCCATATTTTTTACTTGAAATGATCACATTTGATATCATGAGCTTTCACTGAAACTTATCTTTATGTAACTTATTTTCCTAAATATTGTGAATTATGAATAATACTTTAGATGTCAGAAAAACAGATATAGAATAGAAGGTAGGATACTGAAAGACATAAAACAGAACTAGAGGTGGATGGAAATAACTTGTTTCCCGTTCTGGGGTCAGGGGCATCTTGCTGACGGCAAGTGAAGAGCTTAAATGTTGGCCGTCATATAGATGGATGGATGGATGGCTAAGGGGTCTGTGCAGCAAAACAGGATGTCCAGAGCTTCGAGTTTAGGCGTGTTATGCAACACAGCAACACATTCTAGTTGCCATATCAAGCACAGAATGTGTTTGCTTATTGATTTGGAAAAAATGTTTAATATAGTATCTTAATCAATTGTTACGCAGGTTTTAATTTGTGTGATATTTTATATTGCAAACTTTGTTTAATCTCCCAGATAAAATTACTATGGTGTGTACTATAGTGTGGTATAACTAACGGTATGATAAGTACTTATCATAATATACCTTAGTAGTAGACATTACCATGGCAGGCACAATAGGAATTTATAGAGTATGAGGGTAGGTATTATGGCACTTCAGTGGGTAACGGTGACCATGGCTTGTACCACAATACAATGGTACTTTCTGGGGACCACAGTGGCTACCAAAACTCAGCAGGTATTTAATGGTATGTACTTTACAACATTAGATATATTAGTGCATTCTACTAGTATGGTATGGTACAGGCAATACCATATTAATATATAGGAATATTAGATAGCATATTAAATACCTGATGAAACTTTGGTAACTACTGTGGTGAACTATACCACACACTATACACTATTGTTTCAACATACACAATGGTACGTAATTAATGCTACATGCACGATGCTATCATACTATATAAATATTACTTCTATGTTACATAGATAGTTATAGTATATGACACTGTTTTATAGCACCATACTATATACTACATACAACGTACTATAATACATTGTAGAACCATATACTATACATTTACCATTATACTAAAATATGTAGCATAATACAACCATGGTAGATGAAAACTGCCATAGTACTATATTCCATGGTACATGTACCATCGGACTACAATGACGCCTACACCACATGGTTAAAGTCACACCACATGGTTAAAGTCCTTGTGGGATAAATTGTAAACAATCTATTCTGCGCCTTAATAAAACTGTTAATATATGGTAGTCATCCATCTGACAAACTGTAGATCTTTCTATCAGTAGAAACCTTTGAATTCAGACAAAAAAGCATTTCATACTTTCCTCATGAATCTCACAGGAATAACAAACTGTTTTAAACAATATACCCTGAAAGGTACCCTAAAGGACTTAAATATTAATCTTTAGAATTAGCCCATGACCTTCCATGGCATTCAACACGTTTTGAGCTGATAATTTAATGCAAGGTTATTAATCTAGATATAAGTCTGGTTTCACGTTGGTTAGGGATTTCTTGACCAAAGTGGGCAGTGGCTAGCTGATAAACGTGCACAACAATTCTGAAACATCTAATAACATTAAGTTCTGGGTAAAGATAAGCAGTAAATAGCTAGCTCTATTTTTACACTTGGCTAGATAAACCTGGCTAAACAATTTGGTTAGACTAAACACGTATTTAGTAAAAGCTGTCTCAAGTGCTAGAAACAGTACCTGCGCCACAGAGTCCAGACGGTCTGCGGCCGGTGTGCATCCAGTCTCTCTTCATCCTTTGTAGCAGTCTCAGTGCAGTCATGGAGACCTCATGGGTTTTCTCTCCAAACTCCAACATGTGTGCAAAGCGTGGAATATACAGACAAGGATCTACAAAACCATAAAAAAAAACACATTAACAAAGTCAGCTGTTCAAATTGAGGCTGACAAAAAAAATTCATCTGTTTTCATCCATAACAGCCAACGACACTGTAATTAAGTCTAGTAGTTTTTCTCTAACATTTAAAGTAAATTTGCTTAGACATTTTTGTTTAAGCCCTATTCAGATTGGACAAGTTTTACTGGGGGATGCAGAGTAATCTAATTATTAGTGGAATCTCTCTTGGGTTTTAGTTCCGTTTAAAATTCATCACAACAGGATTTTTTTTTTTTTTTTTACAGATGTGCACATGCCAGAAAAGATTACAGAATATTTTGCCATCAATAAAATTACAAATAGAAAAACTCCAGGTAATAAAATATAAAGATTCCATTATGTACCATGGTAAAGGAGGTTTAACACTTTTCTTCAGTGAAAAGATGCTCCAGGCTTTGATCCTTTTCTATCCTCTCTGGACAAAATTTAATTACTTTAAGTCCTGTTTCAGTTCTTTTGAAAAAGTGAACAATAAAATGCAGACACTGTTCAAAAAAACTATTTCTGAGAAGCAATACTTATGGAAGGTTTAGGTAAGGTATTGAGTTATAGCACAGGTATAGCACAGCCAAGTCTATGTCCGAAAGGTACGTCTATCTTTGAGACATCAATTATTCAGTGCTAATTTATATTGATTAGCCTACAGACAGATATTCAGTCAGGTCCATTAGTATTTGGACAGTGACACTTGTCCACAGTGACACAGCGACAACATATACTACCACAATGAATTAGAAATTAAGCAAACAAGTCAATGATAGTGTATAAAGGGAAGTTACACTTTGTGGTAGTGTACAGAGATAAACTTATAAAAAATTGTGTTGCTGTCTATTACTTATGAGCCCAGAAATCTTATGTCCAGAAATACTATCCAAATAATACTTTGGTCTTTACAAGTATATCGTTTAACTCATCTTACAAGCAGCTTTGTTGGTCACAAAGACATCTCTTTTAAGGCTCTCCTTGACATAGGGGTGAATTTCAAAATTGCTTCCCTATAGGGAATACTTAGTGTGGCTTGGCTCTGAGTCACTGTGTAGAAGCAAACAACCCTAACTTCTACCTTCTTCAAAGTCCTTGAATAAACTGCTGCCCTAGTAAAGTACATGTCACTGCTGTCCTAATAACAGGGAAAAGAGTCCAGCTCAACGAACCTGGCAGGCGCTATCTATGAAAATAATATATGGGCTCCACCTGCGCTTAAAGGAAAAAAAAACAACTAAAATTCCCCCAGGAGTGCGTATGTCATGAGCCTTTTTGAGTCAAATGGGAAATTTTATACAAAATTACCATATTAATAAACTGAAATCCAACCGTGAGGCGGCTGACCTTTCTGCACCATCTGTATAACAGAAAACTACAATTTTATGAGAATTGTTTCCACATCTAACAACTCTCTCTGACAACATTATGTACTGCCATAAAATAGAAATTTATACTGGTAACAGGATTTGAACTTCTTTATTCCATGTGGACTGAAGGGATTGCTTGATTTGTATGACAGGTGATAAATCAAAGTTAAGAGACAAAAGGGACTATACTGTAGCATTCGAAGGAATTGGAAGTTTAAGTTGAACAGTCAAAATGTCCTAACAGAAGGGAAAATACGTTTATACTGTATTTCTTGGTGAGAGCTGTGAACAAGTGGCCATTTAAGATCCAGGCTGAAAGGGCATTACAAAGTTTCAAAAAATTCTGTCGCTACTCCAAATCTCAGAGAAGCACAGTAGAGGTTGGAAAGGTCTGCTCTTTAACTATTAATTATTCATATCACCAAACTCATACATATCTCTTACAATAAGAGCATGACTGACATTATTACAGTGCTGGATGTCACCCAATAAACACTAAAGTTTTTTATATTTTGCATCCATGGACTCAGCCATGACATTCACATAATTTCTGAAGGTGAGCTGTTGTATCTGGCACCATCAGCAGCAGATCCTTTAATTCCTGTAAATTGTTAGGCCTCCATGGATCTGAATTGTTTGTCCAGCACATCCCACAAACGCTTGACTGAACTGTGATCTAGTGACTTTGGCCACAAAGTCAGCACCTTGAACTGTTTGTCATGTTCCTCAAACCATTCCTGGACGTTTAGCTTACTCACAGCTTGCAGTGTATGGGACTGTGTAGCTATAGAGTGACAATGGGCATGGTATAATAAGAATTGAATGATGGAGCAGTGAAAGAAAGTGGCCTGATCTGACTATTCATGTTTTTATGACTTGATGCATGTGGATCACTTCCTTGGTGAAGAAATAGCACAAGGATGCGATATGGGAAGAGGGCAAGCTGGCAACAACAGTGTGATGCTCTGGGAAATGTTCTGCTGGGATCAAACCACCATACAACCCAATATTGTTGCTAACCAAGTAATTGTTGCTAACCAAGTGCACTCCTTCATGGTAACAGTATTCCCTAATGGCAGTGGCCTCTTTTAGCCTAATAATGTACCCCTTATTACTGCAAAAATGGTTCAGGAATGTTTTAAGGAGGATGACAGTACAAGGTGTTCAAATCTCAATCGAGGATCTGTTAAATGTGATGGACAAACACATCCAATCCATGGAAGCCCCATCCTATAATTTACAGGATTTAAAGAATTTTCTCTTAATGCCAGATACAAAATACTACGCAGGTGGGTTTAGTGTTATTGCTGATCGGTGAATATAGACTTTACTGTACAGTGGTGTACAAAAGTTTTTGAGCCCAAACCCATTTCTTTATAATCTAATTCCCAAAAGCCAGAAGTTTTTACTTAAAAATAAGTTCTTCAGGCTTCCTGAAGGCATGAACAGTAAAAAACAGGTTCAGAAGATGACAGATGATGAGAGACGGTGAGTGATTAGTATACTAATGAGTGGATGGAACAACCGTAAGGAGAAATGCGGTTGCTGCAAAAAAAAAAATCAGTTTTTAAATTATATCTTTAGGCACCTTGCAGCCTGTCACAATAAAACATTTGTTCCCATTTGTTTAATTTAATCTCCATCATTTAATTTAATTTAATATCATGAAATGTGGGACGGCTCAATACTTCTGACCAGCACTGTATATACTTAGAAACAACTTTGTTTTTTTATGTTTCAGAACAATACCTATTATAATTAAAACACTAAATTGTGTGCAATGTTCTTTAAATCGTACAAATGGCACTGATTGAAAATTACCATGGAATAAAAGAAATAAAACGGGAAGAGACATATGGTTATAGTCTCAATCAGATTACAATGCCCTGTTGTTGATCATTTTCCTGTAGATGCATGTCGCATCATGTTTTATTCGTTACTCATGTAATTCTGGTTTTTACAGGAGGCTGTGATATTTATAACGTTATAAAAGAACTGCATTGCCTATTCTTCAATCTGATAAATCATGACTACTTTGTCTGTCAGCATTCATTCCTGCTATCTGAACACAGAAATAAGAAAAAAGGAAGGAAAGTAAGAAGGAAAGAACCAAAGTAAGAAATAAATAAATAAATAAATAAATAAACGAAAAAAAGAAAGAATGGAAAGAATAAAAAAATTAATTTATGTAATGATGCTTCCTGAACTCCTACAAACAACCAAGAAGGAAAGAAAGAAAAAATAAAGAACAAAAGGAAGAAAGGAGTGGAAATGGAGGAAAGTAAGAAAGACAGACAGAAAGAAATGTAAATACGTGTATGGTTTCTTGGGAATCTTTTGGGAGATAAGGGGATGATCTACAAGTCTGACTGGCAAAACATTTTTCCGTAGAAGTGTCTAATAAGACCTAAAAGCCGCTTAACCCTGGCCATGTTTGGGTAAAGCGCTCCTTCTGATCCATTCTGTAACGCCGGGGCCCTCTGTTGGAAAGCCGGGAAAGCGAGGTGGGAACAGGACGGAAGCCCAACCCCCTCTCCCATAGCAAGCTCCGGATTTAACATGGCTCCTGGCTGCGATCGGGCGTCCACAGACCGAACCTCAATGCGCTCCCTTATCACCTGGGCTTTACCTTTCTGAGGTAAGACAACACAAACTGTACTGGAGCGCAGTTTAGCTCGGCTTGTTGTGGTTGTTGTTGTTGTGCTGAATCTATGAGTTCCGACTACAGTCTGTGTACAGAAGGGAAGAGAGAGAGAGAGAGAGAGAGCGCGCGAGCTGAGATCATCTCCTCTCCTCTGTGTGCTCGCACTTTATCCTGTTTTTCCCCCCACAGCATGCTTTAGAAAGCGTCTCTTTTCCGCAGCTGTGTGCACTATATCGGTGTGTATGTACACTACATTTGGCTGTTTTAGTCTGAGAGTTAGAGGAGCCAGTGCACTTCGTTGCAGATTTACGAAACGATCAAGCGGACAAGGTTAAACAATTGAACGTGCTGTTAAAGTCAAACTTTAAGCGCATGCACACTTTGTGCTTCCACGCGCAATGCATTTTTAACGCGACCGGTAGTTTAAAAGTAACTTAGGACATCGTATTCTAACCGCAAAGCTTGCTAAAACACCAGCGCTGTGTGTTTAAACGCGGTGTGTGTATGTGGATGGGTTTGTGTGTTTGTGCATTTCCGTCAGTCTGGTGTGATTGTGTGTTATTTACTTTGTATAAATGGTGACGTGCACCTTCATTGTCAACAATCCTGCAAGGGTTAAAGGGTTGCGCTTGGAGAATATTATGGCGAAAGGGGGCGGGCGCTTGTGTTAAGGGTGGAGCTTCCGGAGTGCTGACGTACATGGCGTTCGAGAATCTTATTGGTCAGTACAGCGCTGGGCGTCCGCTTGCGCGACACAAAACGAGCTTTACTATACGGAGGAGAAATACTGTACTGAGCGAGCTGCTGGGGTTAAGATGTTTCAGCAGATCTCAGCGAATCCGATCGGGTCTAATGTCTGCTCAGAGGAGACAGGCTGCGAGGTCGCAGTTCCTTAAACTCGGCATGGATGCGCATTTGGGGATAAAGTGTCCAGGGAGCTATGAGAGAAGGAAGAGTTGTAGGTTTGGAGTAATACATGTGCAGTGTTAGTTCACTGTTATGTGATGCAGACTGAGACACGGAGACACTCACTACACCTGCCTCTCAGTTACTCCAAAGACTAACTGATGCCAACACCCTCGGACTGCCTGTATGGCCGGATCATGAAGTTGTTGACTTTTATTCTTTTGCTTCCAGAGAGCCTCAAAAGGACTAGAAAAAGTGGGAAGCAGCAGGGCAAGTTGCCAGCATGCTATGAAATCGTGACTTTGTCCTTGAAGAAGAAGATGGCTGCAGAGCTGTACCCTGCCAGCATCAACACCAACCTACCGAACAGCAACAGTACGGCGGTGACACCCGCCAACAAGAAGACCATCGTCCAAGTGACCCAGACCGCGACCTCTCCGACAGCCACCGCTGCACAGCAAAACATCAACAACAACAACGTCGAAACTGCCAGCTGGCAGTCCACCCATCCGACGCTTCGAGAGAGGTAAATCCACACTCGCTTCTTTTGACACGCTTTCACCTGCCTCGGATGGTCAGGGTTATGTGGACCTTTTTTTTTAACATCATCAGCATCCTTTTTAACAACAGTCTCTCTTTCCAGGAACGCACTGATGTTCAATAACGAACTTATGGCAGATGTGCATTTTATCGTGGGACGCCCTGGTGAGTCCCAGAAAGTTCCTGCGCACAAGGTGAATATGGCATACATATGATCCTGGACTGAATAAAAAAAAAAAAAAAAGATTTTCTTCTGTGTAGGTGATTGACTTTAATGTTTTTGTTCTTTCAGTATGTCCTGGCAGTGGGGAGTTCGGTGTTTGGTGCCATGTTTTACGGAGATCTCGCTGAGGGCAAATCTGAGATTCATATTCCTGATGTGGAGCCTGCTGCTTTTTTAATCCTGTTGAAGTAAGCCCCCTTAATAAATTTAAAATTTTTGTAGAAAGTATGCTCTTTGAGATTAAGTGATAAGCCAAATGATTATTTCTGTAGCTTTGATCAAATCTGTTCCTGATCTTCTTCCTGCAGATATCTGTATAGCGATGAGATTGAACTAGAGGCAGACACAGTGCTGGCCACTCTGTATGCTGCCAAGAAGTATATTGTGCCTGCTCTGGCCAAGGCCTGCGTCAACTTTTTGGAGACCAGCCTGGAGGCCAAGAATGCCTGCGTACTGCTGTCTCAGAGCCGGCTTTTTGAGGAGCCTGAGCTCACACAGCGCTGCTGGGAAGTCATTGATGCCCAGGCTGAGCTGGCTCTCCGCTCTGAAGGCTTCTGTGAAATTGACCTGCAGACTCTGGAGATCATTCTAAAGCGCGAGACCCTCAACACCAGGGAGGCTGTGGTCTTCCAGGCCGTCCTGGATTGGTCTGTGGCCGAATGCAAACGACAAGGACTAGGCCCGACAGCTCGCAACAAAAGGGCAGTGCTGGGCAAGGTGTTGTACTTGGTGCGCATCCCCACCATGAGCCTCCAGGAGTTTGCAGATGGAGCGGCGCAATCGGATGTGCTGACACTGGAAGAGACTCATGATATTTTTCTTTGGTACACAGCAGCCAACAAACCCAAACTGGACTTTCCGTTGACACAGAGGAAAGGACTGACACCGCAGCGCTGCCACCGCTTTCAGTCCTCGGCTTACCGCAGCAACCAGTGGCGTTACCGTGGAAGATGTGACAGCATCCAGTTCGCAGTGGACAAGCGAATTTTCATTGCTGGGCTTGGCCTATACGGCTCCAGTGGTGGAAAGGCTGAATACAGTGTTAAGATTGAACTGAAGCGCCAAGGAGTCACCCTGGCCCAGAATCTGACTAAGTTTGTTTCAGATGGTTCCAGCAGCACCTTCTCAGTGTGGTTCGAGCATCCAGTTCAGGTGGAGCAAGATGCTTTCTACACAGTCAGTGCTGTGCTGGATGGAAATGAGCTCAGCTACTTTGGGCAAGAGGGAATGACGGAAGTGCAGTGTGGGAAAGTGACCTTTCAGTTTCAGTGCTCTTCAGACAGTACGAATGGCACCGGTGTGCAGGGGGGTCAAATCCCAGAGCTGGTCTTCTACGCATGAAAAGTGTGAGGACGGCAGTACTGAAGTGCATTCCGCCCGCTGTATTTTGGATGCAATGAACACATGGGGGAGTACAGGGTCCCGAAACACTTTTGCCTTCTTTTCAGTGTAGCAGTGGAGGACAGTTGAATGGCAGCCTGTTTATGAAACACACTCTTCTCTGACAAAGCTTGAGTGAAAGAATGCTCCTCTGCTTTATTTATTGAGAAAAGTATATTTGATTTAATTATTCATGCTGCGGCATGCAAAACCTAAAAATAACTATATAAATAAATAAATCTCTATATAAATCTAAACAAAGAAGCTGATGTATTGCACTCCTGGTGGTGTGTAATCACTAGTGTGTTCTTTTTTCTTTTTTTTTTTGTACATAACCTGAGTCTAATTTGTTTACAGCTTGATGAAATGTCTTGTATTAGTGTGCAGCTTACTAAACTGCAAATCATAAAAAAATTTTGTGACTCAAACTGCCATGTGGTTGCCCTCCTTATTGTTTGACTTTTGATGACTTTGTCTAATAACTGGAATGTCAGAACCACCAGGCAGCTCTGAAGGAGTCTGAAAACAGATGTAGGCACATGAGCATGGTTTGTATGAAATCCTTGTTTAAAAAAAAAATGCTACAGCAAACCTAAACTATATAAATATAAATAAGATAAACTATTCAAACTGCAGAAGTGCAGAAAAATGTTTATAGTCTACGTTAGGAACTGGTTTTTCCTTGTCAGGCTGCAGGGGCAACTGAATGGGGAGATTGTTTGAATTGAGCCCAAAGAATTTGCTGTGCTGTCGTTTGCATTCTAAGTGAGGATTTGGTAAACGCACAGCAGATGCAAGATGGTAAAATGGCAGATTTTTTGACAGACAAGCAGCTGAATGTGAAACTGGAACACATGGAACGCGATGAATCAGTCTGGAAGCTAAAATTTCACCATGTGCATTAATGAGCATTTATATTTAGATACAATTTTGCTAATAGATTTTAAAAACAAAAGACATAGTTTATCTCTCATGTAAAAAAGGGAAGCAAAAAGAACCAAAACAAAAACAAACCCCCCCCAAAAAGGTTGGTTTAGAATGACTGCATGATGGAACTGAACTGATTTTAGACATGATAGTGCCCCCTATATACATAAAGTCAGAATGCAACTCTGTGTATGCAATCATCTTTTAAACAGATGGGTAATTAACTGTCAGTAATTATCCTGATATGGTAAAGTTAAAGGAGCTGTATAAAAATCTGTGCAATGATTCACTCCAAGAATATGACTACAACTTTAAAAATCTGATTAGTTTTACATGTTTCATACAGTTAGCATGAAAAATATGGTATTGTGATGTTTTCCAAAACATGGAATCTATGGGAGATAGATGGATAGACACAAAATGCTGGACATACAGTACATACCCCTGGTTGGAATAAACAACAGTTTACATAAGAATTTTTTTTTTTAAAGACCCAATTCCTCTGGACTGAATAAATGAAAATAAAAATAAAACTTTACCGACAGCAGGTGCGTTGATGCAGAGTTCTCTGGCCAACAGCAAAAACGTCTTTCCCAAGATATACACATTCACCTAAGGAAAAATATATGAGCTTTTACAGACATAATTACCAAGCTTTTATACATACAGTAAGGGCAAGTTTCAGTAATTATATTATCTTTAGTACAAATAAAGTTATACAAGTTTATTATGTATGCACTATTATGTACAAAACAATTCAATATCTCTAAAAAGCTTAAAAACGAATAAATAAATAACATTACAAAAGAATATTTGCATGCCTGTAAAAAAAAAAGCAACAAAAATGTATTTTAAAAAAGCACAAATCTGTCTGACACTACTTGATTATTTTCAAGCTGAGAGTTTTCACCCAAACTACTGAATGTATTTCTTTTATATATAAATGTTTTGCTTATTTTTGGGAATGTCCTCCAGACTTTTGCACAGCACTGTAAGAAAAACAGCTGTTAGGTTTTACTGAGCGTGCTGGAGAATACAAGTTCTTCTGCACACTTGCTCCTTTCTATTTTCATGCAAGAACCTACATTAGGATTTTTGTTTTCCATCTGATAACTGGTCTGCTATATAATATGTTGCTTTCCTTACAGGCATGCAAATATTCTTCTTATTTATTAATTTTTAAATTATGTTTGAAAATAGTGCATGATTTTGTACATTGTATGATTTTCGACATGTGTACAAAAGATAATATGGTGAATAAGATATTTGCACAGTACTATATATTTACTTCTGAGATATTCCTTCAGAGTATTCATGACAGTGATACAAAGATAGTCGATTACTGTGCACCATTCTAATTATTTCATTTACTTTTTTTGCACTATGAACCCTAATATGCACACTAAAAACTGTATGTCCATCCTCTAGGAATAACCAGTTGTATAGTCATATAGTACGTACAGAGCACACAGTAAAGTACAGAGGTCAAGCCTTTAGGAGCAGGTCTCTAGTCTAGCGTGGCATGCCCAGCAGGGTGCGGTGCTCTCCAAGCCGGGTGTGGCTGCACTTGCTTAGGATTCACAACATATTTAAGCCTTGCTGTAACCACCCCTTTTTAACATCCCTTCAGTTCCAGATAGGGTTCAATGGTCTATACTCCCAGGACAGCTGGAGGAGTAAAACTAAGTGCAACACCAGCTGTGTAGCATTAAAATGCCTCCCCTTGGAACCACTGCCTGGTTGTGCACTGTAGAGTACAAGCAAGGCTGATTCGCAAAAGGCCATTTACTATCAAATCACTGTTTATTTATAGTCTGAAAGCAAACTTAAATATTGAATACTTGCTTGCTCAGGCCTGAGTGCAAATATGTTATTTTTTTTAAAGACAGCTTCTTAAAAATAGTTGGGTTTTTTTTGTTGTTGCTAAAACTCTGGAAAAACTGCCAATTGGCACTCAACAGAAGAGGGAGCTTTGTAAAAGTTTCCCAAGAAGACACCTGAATAGCAGCTCTGTGCATCGCAGTCGTTAAGAACAAAAATGTCTCGACTACTTTTCTAACATTCATTTAAAGTATACATGGAAATACATATAGGGCAGCACAGTGGCTTAGTGGTTAGCACTGTCGCCTTGCACCTCCTGGTCCTAGGTTCGATTCCCGCCTTGGGTCTGTGTACATTGAGTTTGCATGTTCTCCTTATGCTTAGTGAGTTTCCTATGGGTTCTTGGGTTCCTCCCTAGGTAAGGCTAATTGGCATTTTCAAATTGCTAGAGGTCCTGCCCTGGTCATACAATTGGGAATAAATACTGTACATTGGTTACCACTGGCCTCCACAATCCCTAGTTGGACTACAGAGGTTCCTAGATGGATGGAAATATATAGAACATTCAATATTTGTCAGCTGTAAATATATTAATAAGTTATATATTTATGATACATATTTAAATAGCATCTAATTAATAATTTAAATAGCATGTATTATAGCCCATAATAACCCTTGTTAACAAAGGAGTCACATACATTTTAAATGCTCTGGAAAGTTCCTTATTCAGCCTTATACTTGAATTTAACTCCCGAAGTCCCTAACTCACATTTAATAAAGATACAATAGTCTGTGAATTTATGTACCCATGACATTGTTTCCAAAATCATAATGTGCCTGGGAAGCACATGGTACAGAACTGGCTCATTTTAAAAAGCCTTATTTTATTCTAATGAGACACAGACATATTTACATTACGGCATTTGGCAGACACCCTTATCCAGAGCGACTGACGTTCATCTCATCATGAGCAGTTAAGGGTTAGGGGCCTTGCTCAAGAGCCCAACAGTGACAACTTGGTGGTCATGGTGTTTGAACCAGGGACCTTCTGAACCAGAGTCTAACCCCTTATAATCCTCAAAATCTCCCATAAAGGAGAAACGGGCTCTTATGGGTTAAAGAAGTGCTCCCAATTAATTTCTTATTTAATATGAAAAATATCATCTTGTACAAAAGAAAAAAGAACAATAACTTGGATTTGTAAAAATAAATAAAACATGCAGCCATCATTTTTCCAGACAGTATACCAAATGACATTAGGATATAATGAAAATATTTAAACCCATTCCTGGTGCTTGTACTACATAATTGTGGTGTGTGCGTTAAAACATCCAAAGATGTACAGTATCAGCTGCATGAGCATATTGCTGAGTCTGGTCTTGTTTAAATTCTGTTCATTAAAGGCTTATAAAAATATGAAGGCCAACCTGTAAGAGATCGCTCAGGTCCAGGAGCATGTCTGTAGATGAGTTAAGGAAGAAGAAAAACAACTGCTGCAAACATGAGGAGACATGCAGTGGTTGTAATCAAGAGACAGGACTGACGAGTTGTATTCTTTTAAAATGTCTTCACTGCCTGTCTTAAGTCATTAATGCACGCAGTCATTAATGCAAATCTGTGTCAATTAACTGATTTTGCTAATTGTCACATTAGATTAAGTTATAATTTAGTTTAATCTTTTTGAAATCACCACCGAGGCCTAAAGCACAAACTGATTCTTACAGTGAGGAAGGATTGTCTCTGTCCATCTGTGTCAACTTAGCTTACCTGCATACAAGGAAAAAAATAATAAAAATACACCTGTGGCATGTCTCCATGGTGATTAATGCCCTCTAAAATATTAGGGAAAGATTAGTACAACTAAAAGGGAAAGGCTAATCCTGTCTTATCAAGAAAAAGTAAAGGTGATCAGATTAAGGGCTGTAATTGCACTGGTGATCTTGATAAGGATAACACTGGCGCAGTAGGATGTTGTTTTGAACTAGCCATGGAATTCTGCATAATGTTTAAACAAATACACACACTTAGATAACTTTCACGGAATTCAGATATGGGTTCGGTCTTATCAGTTATTTATGCACAGTAAAATGTGAAATGCAACCGTGGCCTGTGCTAAAGCTACACTTAGCCAAGGTTAAGCCCTTCTCTTGAATAAACCCTTCCCAGGCCTCAGGGGCAGGCAGTCTCACTATGATGTAAACAAACCCAGCTCTCTGCTTCATCACAGCACTTAAGGGACCAGGGTGGGACGGGGATACAGGGCATTACATGCACA
Source organism: Clarias gariepinus (assembly GCF_024256425.1). Lineage (NCBI taxonomy): Eukaryota > Metazoa > Chordata > Actinopteri > Siluriformes > Clariidae > Clarias > Clarias gariepinus. The sequence continues at coordinate 7,792,190 of NC_071126.1, read as the reverse complement.
TGACCGTGTGCATGTATATGATGTAAGACTGAGCAGGTGTGCAGCAAAACATTGTGGAAAAAAACCCTGAATGGCTGTCCATTAGAAAATGAAAAGCAATTCTACTCTGACAAATAATGCAAACCGGATATACAGTATGAAGGATGCTCTTCTTGACTCAAGGCTATCCATTAGACATCTTTCTCTACATTACGCTATATCTCACAGGCAATAAAAAAATATATCCCATTTCAATAACTTTTCATTTTGACTTGAAATGGCCAAAATCTATTTTAGAGTAACCAATGCAATTTATTCAAGTCCAGAGTTAATACAGAAAGTGTGTACACATATAGTATACTGAATATAAGACGTAGTGTGGAACATAAAATACATACTGTATGAATGAAGATATTGCATGTTCCATGCTTTGTGAGTTTCCTCTGAGTACTCCAGTTTCCTCCAACAGTCCAAATACATGCAGATTAGGCTAAGTGGCGTTTTCAAATTGGCTCTCATGTGTGCTTGTGTGCCCTGCGATAGACTGGCACCTTCTCCAAGGTGTACCCTTCCTAGTGTCATGTCCTCCACGCCTCCCATGACCATGAACAGGATAAGCAGTATTGAGAATAAGTAAGATAGTGAGATTGAGTGAAGCCAATATGAAAAAAACTAAACCGTTTTCCACCTCCAGTGCGATACAGCAACCAACTAAGTGATGAATCCTTAATCCTTAAGGCCACCAGCACTTTAGGTGCATAGGGCAACAATAGTTCTCCATTATAAATATAGAGGACTTTCGCTGTTTCCTTAGCGGTTGTTTTTTTTCTGGGACGGGTTGCTAGCCCAACGCCCAACCCTTCTCCTTTCTCATCCGGCACTTGGTAACCGGCAACGGCGGAGCTCTAGACCTCCGGCTGCGAGAAGTTACAGCCTCACCTGTGAACCGAACCAGCAATCTCCGGATGATAGGGCGAGCAGTTAACCACTGAATCCCTCTTTTCATGAAAAAGAACATCCAGTCCTACATATATTTTGGTGATATGTTTGGTGCACATCACAAACACAAAATCTGCAGGACTTATAAATAGAATAGATTAAAAAAAGATATTCACAATTCCTTAGTGCAGTGCAAAACACACATCTCATCTTTGATACACACAAAGTGGAGTTTGCACCTCTCAAGGTTTATGGATAGAGGAAAAAGATGTACCTCTATCTTATGAAGTATTTATCAAAAGTATTCTGCTATTTCCAGCAGCAAAACAACAACTTCAAACAAAGGTCAAAGTTTTGTTATAACACTCTCAGTCACCAGCCCTGATATGAAAAAGACATTTTGGACAAATTCGCCAGGACAAGCAACTGAGTAGTTCCAAAAGTTCCAAAACAGTATTCAAAGTATGTAAAACAGAGTATGCCAAGGCATTTGAGACAGTTATCGTTGGCCACACAAGTTATTAGAGGGATTTATATCATATTTGTAAGGCAAAATGCAAACCTCTAAACGGAAATCATTCATTAATACCTTAATATATGCTACTCGATGCTTATTAGAGGGACAGTCAGGTTAGATCTGCACAATTACACTTGATTCTAGTTCTCAAGGGTTTAATCATTGTCTAGTGAATGACAAAACCCACAGATGCTCTGGTATTTCATTATCTGAAGAAGACAAACCGTTACTACAGAATACCACAGACAAAAGGCACAGTTCAGCAGAGTTGAATACTTAATTAATACCAGAAGCAGGTTCATTTTCCCCACCAGCTTAGTTCAAACACTGCTTCTGGAGCTGTTATCATAGGCTTTAGCATTCTTGGTGAGAGTTTCCAGTGTCTAAGTTTGTTAACAGACAGAGTCTTCCAAGACAGGTCCAATTTTCTGGTGACATTACAAGCTCAAATTTTTACTTTGTTACCAAGAGAGAATAAATGAAGGTTTGTGAGAGAATGACATGTTTATTGTGTACACTGCCTGGACAAAAAACAAAAAAGTTGCCATTTCATACTGTAAATGTCAGATTATTGTGTTGCATCGAGCAAAGAAAACAACTATGGAAATTTGAAATTACTGGACCGGGTTAATAAGTCTTTAATGCATTAAAACCTGGAAGAATAGTCCTGAACTGTCAATGTTGTGGAAGAAATGTGGTTTGAAAAAAAATCATGAATGGAGATCACAAACATTTGAAGTTGCATAGCAAAAATATCAAAAGTAAAAACACTAGCAATGTTTAATAGTGAAAGTAAGAGCATTTCCATATCTACATAGTGTCATGAGAACTGGGAATAAACGGCTGTGTGTCCTTAAGACAATCACTTGTTAGTGAGACCCATCAGAAAATCCATTAGGATTGGAGCAATGAAAAAAGATCATGTGGTCTGATGAGTTCAGATTGACCCAAATCCAGAGCGATGGGCATGTCAGGGTAGAGAAAGAAAGGGCATAGGTGATGCACCCAGCATACATACTGGCCACTTTACAAGCCTCTGGAGACAATGTTATGATCTGGGGTTGCTTCAGTAGGTCAGGTCTAGGCTTAGCTACAGTCTGTGACAATAAAATTAAGTCAGCTGATGACCTGAATATATCGAATGACCAAGTTATCACATAAATGGAGTTTTTCGCCAAGAGGGAAGATGCAGATGTTTCACAATATTAGATATAACTATAAAGGGATAAAATAGATATATCGTTCATTAATAAATGTAAAAATTATAATTGTCATGAAGCAGTGGATTAGTGGTTAGCACTGTTGCCTTGCACCTCCAGAGTTAAGTGTTTGAATCTTGATCAGGGTCTGAAAACATGCAATGTAAGCTGACTGGCACTTCCAAATTAAGCATAGTTCATGACTCTGTGTGCGTGTGTGAAGGGCTAGCACCCCATCCAGGGTGTACCCCCTGCCATGTGCACTGGTTTCCCTATGATAGACTCCAGGCCCCCTGCGACCCTACAGAGGATGATCGGTATAGATAACAGCTGGATTGATGGATGGATAGATAATTTTTGTCAAATTGCTGTCATACTTTGGAAGAGAACGAAAACTTTTCTTACATTAAACTTTACTTAACTGTTAAGAACTCTGGCTGTTGTAACCCTGTGATGCATCACAGAGAAGACCACCACTGTGATCGTTCCTGAGAGAAACGAGAGTTCTGAAACTGAGCAGATGGTCTGCGCACCATCGTTTACTCAACAGAACGACTCAGAATAATCATAATCCTGCCGCACTCATCCCACATGCCCTCCATGAGACATGCCGCTTTTATCAACTTTTTCCTATATCACGAAAAGAACATACCTTTTTCAAACTAATCTAATGTATTGTACCCAAAGCATATTAGCAATTACAACAGACAATAACTTTGTTGTTCCTGTGTACTTAAATTCAATTACAATGAAGCCTAAGGGCAGATGGTCCAGTCAATGAATTTTTACATAAAACACTTCATTATGTAACATTAAAATGACTGGTAAATTAAGCTCTAAATCTAATGTAATCTAATTTTTGAGGAAAGAATTGGCTGTTATGGATTACCAGCGTACTCGATGTGGATCAAATTAAACATAGAAGGGTTTCATTTTCCACCTGATTGCACATGGATACAACGAAATTTTAGGGATCGCTATTGAAACGCTACAGCACAGATGTTGAACTCGGAGCCTGCAGGCTAAACACACCCCACTGCCTCGTTTCATTTAGCCTGCTCAAACTTGCAAATAATCAGACTGAAACATTTGACATGATCTAGAATTGACACCAGATCCACAGTGAAGCGAACATCCATGTGGGTTCACATATGTGACCCGTCGTATCAGGTCAGGTATTAGGTAACAAAATTAGCTTTGTTTTATGGACAAAAGAGTGCAGTAGGTGAAATGTAATTCATTTTCAACTTTGACAAAAACAAATTCCTTTTTCTTCCTGTTCCTCCAGTAGAATAAAAAAAAGGTTTAATCCTAAATATCGTTTTAAAGCACTTTAAAAAACACAATCCAAGCTGGTTCCAAGCGACATCTAATAAAAGGTGCTGGCCTTTGTGTGGTTTAATGACTTACTTAAAATTTCAAAACGTATCACCTAATGTAGAGACCACAAAAGTTAAAAGTTTAAAGACAGGAGACAAAGGACTGGGTATACTGCATGGCCAAAAGTTTGTGGACACCAGATCATCACACATATGTTAATGATAAACATCCCATTGATACTGATGCCAGTGTCACTTCGCACTCAAGTTCATTCAACACAATGATTTTCATTGGGGATAAGGTCAGGGCTTCTAGTTCTTATTATATTTTTAACCTGGAACAGGTTTGAGCTTATTAGTTTCAGTGAACCGAAATTGTAACGCTACGGCATACAAAGACATTCGACACAATTGTGTTACACTAACTTGCAACAAGCATGCATATGCATGTATATTTCTTTCTATAAATTTATAATCCAAACATTAAATGTATAATTAAAAAAAAAACTCTTATCAGTTTGACAAATTTTCTGGAAACATCCTATTATACTGTCAAAGCCCATGTTATTAGTGTTAATAGAATCTATAAAATATTCAAAAATTAAAAAACCTTAGATTATGGCCTTACAAGGTCTCATATTTATCCTGGCAGGCTATGAGTTTGAGAGCCCCTGTGCTAGAGAATTTGTAAGTTTGTAAGGGGGAGTCAAAATGTATTCTCTGGCTGTAGAGTTTATTTAAATTAACTATTTAAATTTGAATTAAAAAAAAAGAAAAATTCATAATTTTTAACATAATGTCTCTGATGGGCGGCACAGTGGTGTAGTGGTTTGCACTATCACCTTGCACCTCCAGCGTCTGAGATTGATTCCTGGCCCGGTTCGATTCCCGTCTCTGTATGCATGTTTCCTCTGGGTACTCCGGTTTCCTCTCACAGTCCAAAGACATGCAGATTAAGCTAACTGCCATTCCAAATTGGCCATAGTGTGTGAATGAGTGTGTGTGTACTCCAGGCCCCCCCCGCGACCCTGAATACAGGATAAAGCGGTTTAGACAATGAGTGAGTGAGTACGTGAGAATCGCCTTGCTTTTCAAAACCCTTTCTCAATCTGTTAACAAACTTTCATATTTCCGTTCCCTCATTGAAAAAAAGGCTAAGCTAAGGGTCTTGTTCAGTCAACAAAAAAACAAATCGCTGCATGCTGCTTGTATACAGCGGGGCATCCATTTTTGCTCGCGCCACAGTTACAAATGAACTGATGTAAGTGATGTAACCTGCACAGCCGTGACTGGGGAGACAGTAGGCTTTAACAGAAAGCGCTAAAAGACAGTGCGGCCAACAGAAGTTTTAAAATAACCGGAGTGCTAAAAGTTTTTGACTCACTCACACGTCACTCAAGTAAGACGTTTTAGTTTTGGTTCTTTCGTGTCTCATGAGTTCATGGTTTGACATGTTATAAAGGTTTATGTTTCTCAATGGAATTTGAGCTTTCCCACAGGGCTCCATTACACAGTAAGTACATTTCACATTAATGGATAGAGTACCAATGCAGAGCTTAGAGGTTGAAAAGCACTTTGATTGATTTATTCATTTCCTGGTGTGTGTGTGTTTTTTTTTTAAATAATGCTTTTAAAGAATCTTGCAAAGTGATGCATTTTAAGTTTTATAAAAAAACAGTTTTGCCCATGAAAAATGATTGGAATAGAAAATAAAATGAATAAGGATACGTGGGGTGCCCTCTGTCCGGCACACCAGATAGAGGCAGGCAGCTATTACGTGGGCCATCTTGCGACCTCTTGTCAAATGCTTGCTCACCACCATCTTGAAAAAGTTGAAGGCTGTGTCGAGGCAGTGCTGGTTCAGCTGCAGCTGGCTCCCCAGGCTGTGTATTTGCCGTTTCCCTAGAGACAGGACACATGCATGTACATGAATTAAGTCAAACTCAGGGGCGTGCACACGCACATGCACACTGAAGCATGACTTCACATGCAGGTGTTTAGTTTTCCAGTAGCACTGATGTCATGAGAATGGTGCACATCTAGGCTGGCTCCCAAGCTTCTCTGTGCAGAGAGACAGATGTTTTTGTCCCTGGAGTGGGACCATCTGCAACCTTGTCTCGCTTTCACTCAAGATATTCAGCAGTTTGCTCTTGCACCAGGGTGTAATTCATTGGACACGTCTAATAGATCAGCCCACAGTAATCTCACAGTATGGTGGTGTGTTTAGTTTATTGAAATTAGCATTTCAACGTATGGTGCCCAATCTGGTCAGTAATTCAATTTGCATATGCTGCTTCCAAAAAAACAAAAAAAAAAAAAACAGTATTTAAAGCACAGTGGTACTTGCCCACTAAAGCATCGGTCCCTGCTAGCTGGTATCAGGTATCATAGCTGAGCATTAAAGCAGGTGTTCAATGGACAGAAACAGATGAAGAGGTGGAATCTACGTTTCAGCTCCCCAGTGAGCTATCAACGTGCCAAACGCCAAAAATAACCCAGATAGCTTTGAAGGGCATAATCCCTCTATTCTGAAGCCGCTGTTTGCTGACCCCATGCGCTGGCATGTTTACACGTCTCAGGCCAGCCAGAGCACTGAGTGATTTTCGTGCTGCACGTGCCACAGGATTAGCGAGATCCGCTGCTAGAACCTGAACGCACGTGAACGTAGCAGGACGATTACAGTCGCACAATGGAATAAATTTAGCCTCATTTGGCTGGACCCTGGTGATAGCGCTCTCCCTCTTTTTCGCTTACACTCTGAGTATCTTAGTGAAGAAACAAATTTAATCAATTAACTGAATATAACTTAAACTTGATTTATTACATATTTAATATTTATTACATATTATTTTAATTAGCATGTACAAGACAGAAAGTTTTGTCGGGTTTTCATTTATATTTAAAAGTCACAGAAAGGCAGAATCAACATACATCATTTTCTAACACACTAAATTTACTCCAGCATAGGATTTAAAATAAGTTTAGGGTTGATGTCCTGTTGAAAGTTTAAACCTATGTCCCAGTGTTATGTCTATTGCAGTCTAGAGCAGCTTTAGGATTGTTTGTAGTAGTTCCGTGAAAAGTGTTTTTTTCTCATCTCATCAGAATTATAATTATTATTTATTTTTTTATTTCCTGACACGACCCAACATGCCTTTTGGGAACCTTCACACACACATCGGTCACACCTTCACACACCTGTGAAAAAAAGTACATGCTGTTGTTCACTGTTTGAGATGTTTTTATATGGAGGTGAACTCCTTTTAAAATTAGGAGTCTTAAAACAACAAATATGAATACTTGTGCAGTCATAACACACATTTTTTGTGTGTAAATAATGTTGCAAACTTCATTGATTTTTTTCCCTCAATATGATTGGGATATTTTAAAGATCAAAGAATCAAAATTAAGTACGTTATTGTACTGCAGAATCATATAAGTGGGAAATCTGTAATGTATAGAAAAAAATCAACTTGAAAGCCAATCAAAAACTGTAAGAACATTGGTCTTGGGAACGAAAGGACTAAATGCTCACCATTTAGAAGTGTCTGAGCTCGTGACTCCTTCCCAAGGCTTGTATGGAAGCTGCTTCCAAGCACTGGGGCCTTTACGGGACCTGCAGCAGGGACACAAAAACATTCGTCCTGATTTAGCAAAGAGCAATCGAAAGCACTTCCAGAATCAGAGCCAGCTTCCGGTCCTTATTTAAACTGTGTTTTTGTTCACTACAACACAAGCTCAGGGACTGATTGTTATTCATGAAAAAACATCCAAAATTATGCGAATCAGCTTTTTCTTTTTTTTTAGGATTGAGGTTATACATGTTAAGGTTGGCCTGTACTCCTGATCTATCCATTTGACAACACAAAACACAGAGATAATTGGGCTGAGCTTGTGCACTGCTTCCCCCTGGTGGCTCAGAATAGGAAAAGCAGTGAGACGCTCCTACTCCACTGTACATACTTAATGTAGGCTTCACTGTTAAAGGGGCCTGTGTCCTCAGTCACTTTATACATATTGATCACTGGGGTAAAAAAAAAAAAAAAAAAAAAAGCTACCATTTTAAATAATGTAATTTAATGTAATATACCATTATTGAAAATTATTCAGTTAACATTAATGAGAAAAAATATAGGCAATGTGGTTCAGTCAAAATAAAACAGTAAATACAATCCAGTGGCATAGTGGTTAGCACTGTGGCCTTAAACCTTCAGGGGAGAGGGTTCGATTCCTGCCTCGGGAGGTCTGTGTGTGTGTGTGTGTGTGGTACTCTAAGCACTTCAGTTTCCCCCCACAGTCTATAAACATGCAGGTTAGACTAACTGATGTTTCCAAATTGCCTGTTGTGTGTGTGTGTGCCCTGTGACAGATTGCCACCCTGTCCAGGGTATACCCCACCTTGTGCCAAAAGTCTCCTGAAATAGACTCCAGGCCCCACGTGATTAGAAGAATAAGTGGTATAGAAGATGAAAAAATACAACCCTTCTTTTGCAAATCTTTTTCAGTAGTAAATAGTATTATTGAAAATGCTTAAAGAGGTATTATGTGTTGTATATTCAGACGTGTGACATTGATGCTCAATCATTTTTTTTTTCAGTTTTGTACAATAGGTGTCAGACAACACTTAGTTATTATATATAATTATGTTTTTTATCTGGATTTTTGTGTTTCAATTAATGTATTGGCACGCTAACTCCAAAATCAAATTTATTTTTTAAATATTTTTTTTTATTTATCCGCATTTTAGGTGGTAAAATGTTAACATTCCTCCACAATCTAGCAGGCTTTGAGCTTGTGTTATAGTGAATGGCCTCTGCACTGCAAAAATCTTAGCATTCTTGTAAGTAAAATATTCATCAATCCAGCCAAACCTATTTCTCGATCACTCATTCCTCATCTTTGGACTGGGTTGAGGAAACCCACCAAGCAGGAGAACATGCCAGCTCCACGCACACAGACCCGAGGGAATCGAACCTGGCTGGGAATCAAATCCAGACTCTGGACGTGTAAGGCGACCGTGCTAACCTCAAAGCCACTGTGCTGCCTGAAGTCTAGCTACTTGTACAAAAAAGTCACTACATAATGACATAACTAAAAATGGTTGTTTTTGTTATTGATGATGATGAAGAAGATGATGGTGTTGTTTATTCACTTTTGTTTTTTGCTCACATTAATGCAAAAAGCTGATGAGGCTAAAGTGTAGCATTAAGACATTTTCTTAACCTTTATATAAGTGCAAGGATTTACAGAAAATATCATAAAGCTGTAAAGAAAAACACAAGATAAGGACAGAGAAAACTCTTATAAGTGCAAAAACAAAACACTTATATTAGTCAAGGTACATCTGTCACATAAGGTACTTGGTGCTACTACTACTAATACTACTTATGCTACTACTACTAATAACGAGTAAAGCAGGCATAAGGACAATACCTTGCCCAAGAGAGAAGAAGGAAGTCTCCCTGTACTGTTCATTAGCACCACATACGTGTATATCGACAGAACTGTTTACCTAAGTGCTATTTAATGTGGATCAATATGCTGTACTCCAAGTAAAGAAAGGCAACTCGGTGGCTTTACTTCAATACACAAATTAATGATAACTGTGCACATCTGGAATAAAGCACAAAGAGATTATTATTTTTTTCCGCATATTATGCTCCTACAGTAAAGCAGCCTGCGAGAGGATCTTGCTAGGCACTTAAAGATAAAAGAAGGCCACTATGGTGGTGATCCTGTGTTAATGTCACTCTTTCTTCAATAATTGATACCAAATATATTTAATCTGGTGTATATAACAATTTGAATTGTAATGTATAATTTACAACCTTGTCTACAGGGTTAACCTGTTATAATATAAAATCATTTATTAACAAGACAATTTGAGGTATATAACCTATAAAGTGCATTATAACTAGAGGGATCTCTTAATGCTAAAAACAAGAAAAGGCTAGCTGAGGGGTAGAAGTTTGGAATTTTAAAAACTAATAAACTAATGAGGCTGGGATTAGTATTATTTTTAATTATGTATACTTTTTTAACAATTAGATGCATGATATGGTGTTTACAATACAATTCAATCCTTAATATGGTGCAATTAAAAGGTCATTGATGACAATGTATTCCGTGCTTAATTCCCCTTTTCCCCCTTTTCTGGCCCGGTTTAAACATAAAAGGATAAAAGACTTTTCCTGATAATAATAATCATAATAATAATCATAATAATAATAATAATCTTAATCATAATAACAACAATGCATTTTGTTTGGCTTTAATGTTATGGCTGATCGGTGTTTCTCTTTTTAAGGGTGTTTTTAAATCTGTCATTCTCCTGTACAAAATACGACCATTCCTATTACTGTGAACATCCCTATCACTGAGTTTAAGAGAGGGTTTAACACGATAATAGGATAATGTGTACCAGTGCACAAAGCAAGGTTCATAAACATATGGATGAGCGAATCTGATGTGGAAGAACTTAACTGGCCTGCACATAGTCCTGACCTCAATCTGATAGAACACCTTTGGGATGAATAAGAGCGGAGACTGGATGCCAGGCCTTCTCATCCAACATCTGATGCCTTACCTAACAAATGCGCTTTTGGAAGAATGGTCAAAAATTCCCATAAATCCACTCCTAAACCTTTTGGAAAGCCTTCCCAGAAGAGTTAAAGAAGCTATTATAGCTGCACAGAGAGTGGGTCAACATCATTTAAACCCTATGAATTAAGAATGGGATGTTACCCAAGTTCATATGCATGTGAAGGTAAGCGAACTAAAACTTTTGGCAATATAGTGCCACTAATAATCACAGCACTGCTAAAATTGGCTACAACTGCATGTGTGAAGCCGCCAACACATGCACACACACATGCACAGTAACAGTAATGAACTATAGCAGGGATGGAGAAGTAAAATGATGCCAACAGTGAAATCTTGTCAGAAGTGCTGTCAGATCAAATATCTGTCCTCTTAGAACACTGTTTATCCAATCAGGATAGTAGACTAAAGCTACCTCTTCTGATCAGCAGAATAAAGCTCCAACCATTCACACATGGAGGGTTTTGAACCATGTACATCATACATGCAAAGCATGCACTATACCACTGAGCTACATCCCCAGGTACCTTACCACTATTCAAAATCTGATTGGTCAGCTGATACATTCATTGTAAACACATTTCTGACGTGACTTTGGTTATTGTCATCTTCAGTGTTGTAACAGGCCAGGGTACTTTATAGCACTCTCACCGTGATGTTGATTATTTTCCTAAAACACTGTGATTTATTCCAAGACACAGTAGCAGTAACGTACCATCAGCAGACACAAACTGTGGAATGATTGTAGTATTAGCACTGGTAATGATCACATATTTAGGAGGGTGCACAAAATCTCAATCTTACACGATATATATCATGAGACCAAGTGATGTTTTACATCGCAATATTCACAGCTCTTCACTTTTTCCACATTATGTTATGTTACAACCTTACTCCAAAATGGATTAAATGCATACAAAGAATGGAAGAAGTTTGGAACCACCAAGACTCTTCCTTGCCAGCCAAACAGAGCAACTGGGGGGAAAGGGCCGTAGTCAGGAGGTAATCAAGAACCCAATTGTCACTCTAAAAGAGCTTCAATGTTTCTCGGTGGAGAAAGGAGAATCTTCCAGAAGAACAACAATCCCTTCAACACTCCATCAATCAGGCCTGTGTGGTAAAGTGGCCAGACAAAAGCCACGCCTCAGTAAAAGCACGTGACGGCTGCGTGGAGTTTGCCAAACGACACCTTAAGATTCTCAGACTATGAGAAACTAAATTCTTTGAACAATAAATTTTCTCACATGGAGATGCAGGGGATTGAACCCTGGACCTCATACATGCAAAGCATGCGCTCTACCACTGAGCTACATCCCCAGTTGTGTTAAAATTACATTAAAATTAATCATTTTCCAGGCATCTAAACACGTCACTTCTTTTTAGGAATTTGTTAAATATACAGTATGGGAAAGCTTAAATCTAGGCTTCATCAGCAGAACAAAGCCTTTACCACTGAAAAAGCCTTAAACACTTACAGATGGAGATGCAGGGGATCAAACACTGGACCTCACACATGCAAAGCATGCGCTCTACCACTGAGCTACATCCCCAGTTACCAAGTATAAATCATACCTCATTAGTCATTCAATACATTTCTGTGATATCTGTTCTCTTAATGCACTTATTAAAAAAAGTTGCCTATGCTATGCCTTTAGCAACCACTTTATAACTTGTATAAAAACCAAAGACAAATTGTGATACAGTACTAAGTTTAAAGTTACATACAAATGGACCATGATCAGATTTGACTAGCACTTAACCATCTTGGCATGTAGCTCAGTGGTAGAGTGCATGCTTTGCATGTATGAGGTCCAGGGTTCAATCCCCTGCATCTCCAAATGTGAGATTTTAAGGTTTGATCAGTTTTGATCAGCCAAGACCTTTAACCTTCAACTTCTCTGTTTATTCCTGTGTCTGTTGCAAGTCAGGTAATGAAGTAAAGGAAATGAAGATGTAGTTCTGCTCCACTTATCTTGATCTTCACTTATTTTGAATGAATACAATTTTCTCCAAGAGGACCAATATTTAGTCTGAAGGCACTGGGAGGTTGTATTATTACAAAGTGTTATTGGAATACAATCATCTTTAATGTAGTAACAGGCTTTGTGCATTGGCGTAAATCACAGCACCCTCAAACTGTTGTTGATTATTTTCCTACAACAGCGTGTTTTATTCCAAGACACAGTGGCAGTAACGTACCATCAGCAGACACAAACTGGCCGATAGCAGATGCTCCTCCTCCGCTGTTCTCCACAAACTGGACCTCTGACACAATGATGTTATCCTCAAGCACGGATCCGCAGTTGGTGCACACGGCACTTCCTCGCGCCTGGTCTATATCTATATCTGCTCCACCGCAGTTCTTACACTGCCTAGCACTCATCCTGACTGAGAGAAAATGTCAGTACACCTGAGAAGGAAGAAAGCAAATATACAGACACTTAATATCTATGTACTGTATATTCTTAAAGCACATGTGGGCTGTGATTTAAATGCTACAAATGGTTTGAAATACATAAATCTACAGTACCAATCAAAAGTTTGAACACACCTTTTAATTTAATGTTGTTTTTTTTTTTTTAGATTTTCTACATCCTAGAACAATACAGAGGATAAGTAGCAATATCAAACTGTTTCAATATCAAACTGTTTAAAAGAGATTATGGCATATATTAGATACCTTCTGCATTGTTTTACAGTGTAAGAAATACAAATATCAGAAACGAACATGGAATTAGATGGTGTGTCCACAATTTTTTGGTACTGTAGTACAGCTGTTTTCTTTTTGTTCTTTGTACAGCTGTTTTCTGTTAGTTCTATATTTCTTCTATATTGTGTATTTTTGTTGTACAGTTATTTTATAAAAATTAAATTTTATATTTAAATTTGTTCTTTCCTAGTTAAATTCACCTTTTATTTTATTTTTCATATTTATTTCTTATTCATAGTCTTTTATTTTAAGGTCACGAGCAGTTGTCTAAGCATTTCACTGCATATCGTACTGTGTATGACTGTGTATGTGACAAATAAAATTTTAATTTGAATCGTTTTTTTAATTTATATAAAAAAGCTAGAGAGTGAAAAATCTTCCGAATAGTTTGTTACAGACGTCCAATATTAATACTCTGTACGAATTTGGAGCATTTTTTGCTTTTCATTTAACAAACAGAAAACGACTTATCGACTAAATACATTTAAGTGAAACACAGTAAAACGAGAAAGATAAAATTCACACATAACAATTTTTTCGTTTATAAACCTTCGCTAACACGAACGCACACCTCCTGAGACTCGAACCGGGAATCTGACGCGCTCTAACTCTACGGTCTCGGTATTGTGCCGCTCAGCTACAGGGCTCTAGGCCTTCCGCGAGTCTCATACACTAATATATTATGACTAATCCCGTGCGATGTATACTTACACTTTCGCATCTTAGTACAATTGTTTATTATTGTATATGAGGCGCTTATAATGTATATTTCTGATCACTGCTGCGTGTGTTTTGCTGTTAGCGGTGTAACTTATAGAGAGGTAGCCGGCTCTTTCACTCTTATTTATCATCTAGCTACTTGTTAGCTTTTCCTCCTAGCTCGCTAACCTTACACAGAGTGATGCTCTACAATTGTCTTCTTCTAGTTTAGTCACTCACCGAACAAGCACCCTACAAAACAGGGTCTTCAATGGATTTTATTAATAAACAACTTATCCGCAATGCTATTCCATCATTCATACACTCACTCACTATGGCTGATAACACTGGCTGTGTTCCCTTCCACTTTAAAGTGCGCTCCCTACTTCGCTCTACAAAAAATAATAAATCCACCGTTCTGAAAACGCTGTGATGTCACCGGCGCAGACGCCACATCCTCCCTGCGTTACTGTGACAACTTAAACAATATAGACACCTGTTGCAGGTTACTGAAATCAAACCTTGAAAATGGAGTACAAAGAAATCAGTACAGTCCAGTTTGTATCCTTTTTAATAATACATTACATGTATACATTCGGTTTCGATCTCATTTTTTACGCGCAATGGCTGCTGGGAAATTTTACACAACCACTTCCGGTGAAGTGATGAACCATTGTTCACTTGTGCCCTACACCGATCATTTTAAACCTTACAGTTTCACTCTCTAATCTTTGGAATCGCATTTAACTTGGCTGAATAACCTGTGACAAACATGTTGCAGGGAATTTCAAGCGACTATCTTGCTTCATGATCACTCAGTGACATTTTTTTTTTATCTTAACTGCTCTACAGATTAAAAAGGAATGCTTAAAATGTCTCTTAGTATGGGTGTGCACAGAAATAAAATATTTTTTTCCATTACGCAGAACTATTTTTCATTAATTTTACATAGATTTTGTGTAGGGGTTTTGTTATATTATTTTTAAGTAATGAAGTACTTTAAAGTATTATTTATATATGCACGCTACTAAGTAGATACCTAATAAATAGACAGGAGAACACCCCCCTGTGCCCCCGCATACCATGTACTTCGTTTTAATTGTAAAAAAAAAAAAAAAATATATATATATATATATATATATATATATATATATATATATATATATATATAAGGTTGCTGGAACAGATCAGCTAGACTTGGGAACCTTGTCAATATATTTATAATTTTCTTTCCCCAATACAATTTTACTAAATCTTATTTAGTTAGTACGATTATAGATCTTTTACTTCCATTTAAGTTTACAGTTAAACTTGAACTTTTATTTTGGTGGGTGGAAGAAAGGTCGAGTCTAACCTGGAAATACTATAAAGCCCCAACCGCGGGAATTTCTTCCAGCTTAAACCCTTACAATAAATAATCCTAAATATCAGACTTAAAGAAAGATAGAAAGAAAGAGAGAGAAAGTCATGACGCACAATGGACTGGGAGAAACTTGACCTGAATCCAAAGATCATTAATGCTTTAAGAAAAGGTACACACTCTGACACATGTGATTGTCTTTAATGATCAGTAACTCCAGTTGATTAACGTGATGTGAATCTTCTCAGCTAATGTGAACTCAGCGGAACAGATCCTGAGTCTTCCGGCTTCGGATCTACAGAGACTCCTCCAGCTGTCTGACCCTGAGGTCCAGCTGGTGCACACTGCGGTAGCGTCTCTGTACCGCCCGCTCCCACCTGTCACAGGTAAACACCCCGGGTGTAAAAGTAACGCCAGACCATACGCGATAAAAACACGCGCTGACAGCGTCTTAGTCAGCGTTGAGATTTGATCCCGCAACCATCTGCCTTTACTACAGAGCAATTCTTAAAAACCATTGGAGATGCAGGGGATCGAACCCTGGACCTCATACATGCAAAGCATGCGCTCTACCACTGAGCTACATCCCCACCTACAGCAAGGGAGCTTTGGGCCACACCACTTCATGCTTCATGATTTCATTTGGTCTCAAGCCAGAATAAAATGGGAGGGTTACATTAGGAAAATATCCAGCACAAATCATGTGCCAAGTTGTTGATGGTCTGCTGTGGCGACCCCTCAAGCGGAGCAACAGAAAAGACCAGCAACTTACATACAAATTCAACCCAACACAGTCATATTACTCACTCTCACTTTTTCATCCTCGTCTATACCGCTTTATCTTGTATACAAGGTCAGCCGGGGACCTGGTGCCTATCCCAGAAGCCTTCTTCACCCACAAGGTGAATTGATCACAGGGCACACATACAAACATAATACACACTTACTGTAAACTCATTCAACACACTACAGACAATTTGGGAAGACCAGCCTAATGTGCATGTCTTTGGACTGGGAGCACAGGGAGAATCTTAGCACCTGTTTCCATGCTAATTCCTAATGTGAACTGGCTTCAGTAGAAATTTGGGTCTGAATTAGAGGTGCAACAGATGACAACACTTATTTGGATTTGGAAAAAAGGGAGTTAAATAATGAATAATTAAATAATAGTTTCCCGCAAGTAATAAGTTGCACTGGAGAGTACAATTAAATAAAAACTAGAATATTCCAATTAAGTATTAAGGATATGTTTTTTTTTTTTATTATGAAAAATATATATTTTAAAAAGCTAAACTTGAAAAGTAATATATTTACAAGCTTACCAAAAAAAAAAAACTGAATTAAAATTTAAGTTTAAAAAGTGTATAAATTATGCAGAATAATTAGGACTTTTAGTAATGTTACAGCAGCCTTTTCTTACACACATAAGATTCAAGCAAACAAGAAAAATGTTAAAGTCTAGGTTAATATTAAGATTAAAATACACCCTTAAAAAAGTACGTTAAAAAGAAAGAGATGCAGACTAAGACCTATGATGCACTGTATGCTAGGGATAAAAATCACCAGGATATCGCCAGCCGATACAATATTATCACGATTTATATAAGTATCATTGTTTTATAAATGTTTTGATTTAATAATATTCTTATTTCTTTATTTATTTGTTACTAATCTAATAATTCGCTTCTACCAGGAGCTGTGCTGTCTGCCAATGTGTGACAAGTTTAGTGATTTTTGTAGAATTATGGGGGAATTGCAAAGTTTTACCAGCTCAAACGCAAACATATCTAATCTAGAAAAAAAAATAGATAGAAAAAAAAACTAGATTGTAGCGATACATAAATTGCCACCCAAAAAGATCAGAATACATAACTGAATTGATTTTTCCCCCGTCACTACTGTTTATAGTAGTGCAGTCAGGTGTGAACCTAAGAACTACATCAGGATTGTATATACAGGTGAATACCCTATAACTGAACATAAGGTGCACCAGCAAGGTTTAGATGAGTTGTAATAATAATAAAAATGAAAAAAGTATATGATCATATTATTTGTCAGGTGGAAAACCTAAGAGACTTTAGATAGAGGTGCATTGTTGGAATCTTAACAGATTAACAGATTGGTTAATAAATAAAGAACAGGACAGAATGTACAGTAAGTACAGTATTGAGGTTGGTCAACTTTAAAGCATTTTTGATAATAATAAAAAAATCAAATCACTTTACATCACTTACTTTTGTTTTTATGATGATCCTGGACTTGACAAATGTGTCTTGGGCAGGTAATAAAGGCTAATCTTATAAACATAGTATAAGTTCTTGCTCTGATTATTTGCCCTGGTATCAAACAGGCTCTTGTAAAATATTCTTCTTTTGCTCTTTACAGCTTTACAGCTGACACGTGGAGAATTTCCTTCTTTGGAGCCTGGGCATAGGCTTTCGTTTGCTTGTCCTGTCCTGGATGGTCTCTTGTGTGGTGGCCTTCCCCTGCAAGGAATAACCGAGTTAGCAGGAGAGAGCGCTGCTGGAAAGACACAGTTTGGTCTGCAGCTTTCTTTGTCCGTTCAGTATCCACGTGAGCATGGGGGTCTCGGAGCAGGTAAGGCTGGACCAGGCCAGGTGAGGCTGAGGATAAAATCTAGTGGATTTTTTTGGTCTTGCATAGGGCTGAATAATAATGTCTACATTACTTAAAGATTTTAAATCACATGAATATGTGATTTGAAATCACATATTCATTAAAAAATATAGATTCAACTTAGGACTGTAATTTTTAAACACTCAAAATAAATGTTATATAGCACAAAGAAAAAAAAAAGTACAAAGTCATCAAAGACCAGTGGCTTTTGCCATTTGTCCAAAATGTCCTGCTTAACCATGCTTAATTATTTGAAAAAGTCAAACATGCTGATCATGGTTAATATTTCATTATAACTCATTCTTCTGTCCATTTATCAGCAGACAGGCTGACAGAAATATTTTTGATTGTAATCCATAAACAGGAGCTGTATATATCTGCACTGAAGATCCTTTTCCTATTAAACGTTTGAGGCAGCTGATTACCCAGCAGTCCCGGCTTCGTCCCGATGTCCCCCCAGCTCTGATCCGTAGCCTCCGCTTCAGTGACAACATCTACATCGAGCACACTGCAGACCTGGTAAGAGGTCTCTAAAACACACATACTTCAGGATCAATAAACCATCCACCCATCCATCCATCCATCCACGCTTTGAGTGGGGAAACAAGTTTACCATGGTCTACAGATTGTACAGATATTATCCATTTCATGATCACTTTTCCTCTCTTTCTCTGTCTTTTCAGTATATATTAGGATAGAAATATTTCTATAAATCATGGGAACACGGCCACACTTTTGGCTTTGTTCAAGGACATTTATTACATTCAACTCAGAATAACTATAATACAACAGGATTTTGACAAGGATGGACTAGCTAAACTAGTTAAACTGTAATAAAATTTCGAAAGGATAAAGTAGTAAAACTGATTGACATTTTCAGAAGACATTTCAAGCACATATTTTTAAGTACTGCAATGAGACTCTTTGCTGCAGTAAATCAATTGAATGTTGCAAACTGTAGTCGTTTCCATAACCATTCAACAAGTGGAATATCTGATCTGGAAAAAAAAAAAAACTGGATAAGAGCTCCTGCCAAATGCCTAAATGTAAATTTAATGCTCCTTGAAAATCGATGGATAACTTGTCTCCAACTTATGGAAGAGAACTGTGGGAACTGTACACACAATTATTCACAAACCCCAGTTGCACATTGCAGGGGATATTGTCACATCCCCCATATCATCCTGACCTCGCTTCAAGCCATTTCCACATGTTTGGGCCATTAAAGGAGTTCCTTGGAGGCCAGTGTTTCAGACATGAAACAGACTTTCCGATTATGGCTCTGGCGTACTTGATGGTATCCAAGCACTAGTGAAATGCTAGGATAAGTGTAGAAGGGGATTATATAGAGAAATAAGGGTAATTTTTAACTAATCACTGGGTCTTGTTTTTCCACACAATCAAAAGGCACAGTTTCACTCGAGCACCCCTTGTATAAAATAAATAATAATAATAATTAAAAAATGTGGCTGTAAAGACATGTGAAAGTAAATAACGACTAGTGTTACTGACTACAGTGGCGTGTGTGTGTGTGTGTGTGTGTGTGTGTGTGTGTGTGTGTGTGTGTGTGTGTGTGTGTGTGTGTGTGTGTGTGTGTGTGTGTGTGTGTGTGTGTGTGTGTGTGAGAACAGGAGGCCCTGCAGACATGTGTTACAAAGCGAGTGCGCACGCTGCTGGAGCGAGGTCTAGTCCGCCTCGTCGTGGTGGACTCAGTAGCCGCTTTATTTCGTAGCGAGTTCCAGGCTGATGAGGCCATAGAGAGAGCACGTCACCTACTGGCCTTCTCCTCTACACTACATCGACTCAGCCATACATACAGCGCCCCTGTTTTCTGCATTAATCAGGTCTCTCCCTCTCTCTCTCTCTCTCTCTGTGATTAAATGGATGTAATTTGTTTTTCGAATTTTTAAATCAATCAATTCTTAGCTGAAGGTTGAATGACATTTTATATAATAGGAATTACGGTGCATCTAAAAAAATAGAATCATGAAAAAATTAATTTTCTCTTTTGTAATTTAAAAACTCATATATTCTAGATTCATTACAGGAAAAGTGAAATCTTTCAAGTCATTTTTGCTCTGATTTCGATGATTTTGAATTTCGATATAAAAAAATCCAGCATCTCAGAATATTAGAATATTTCATCTGTTGCATTTCTAGTACCAAGCCACTCCTGAACCCAAGGCATATACGTCTTACCTGGGGTCAGGGGAAAAAGAACTGCACTGTTGCTCAGTGGTCCAAATCCTCTTTTAAGATTAAAGTAAAATTTCATTTGAAAATCAAGGTCCCAGAGTCTGGAGGAACAGAATCCAGGTTGCTTTAAGTCCAGTGTGAAGTTTCTACAGTCGGAAATGATTTAGGTTGCCATGACATCCGCTGGTGTTGGTCCACCGTGTTTCATCAAGTCTAAAGTCCAGAGATTTAAGAGCAGCTGATGCTTTTTTCTGCTGATAAGCTTTATGAGGATGCTGGATTTCTTTTCCAGACCACCTGCCCCATAAATATATTTATAATAAAAAAAATGTATACTAATTACAATAATTATACTGATCACAATCAAAAACATTTGCTAAGAGTAATTTCGTAATCATTCCTCTCATTGACTAGGTGTCAGATGTCATAGATGGTCCGAACCCAGGCCGCTGTGATTACGGGTGAGTATTTTCTGCATAGAAATACATTCAACCTGTCATCTTGTTGAATGTCCCTCAATACTAATCATATAAAAGATGCTAAAAGCTTGTGTTTCCGTCTCCCTCAGGCTGGTGGACTGTAAGGTGCTCCCTGCTCTGGGTATTATTTGGGCCAATCAGGTGATGGTACGACTCATGCTGAGGAGACAAGAAGGCTGTTTAAAATCAGAGGAGCAGACCAGCGCCACGCGCAAATTAGAGGTGGTTTTTGCTCCTCATCTGCCTCGAGAGTTCTGCCTGTGTGGGGTCTGGGAGGAAGGAATTCGAGGAGTCACACAAGAAAAAGTCATTAAACAGTCTCAGGCGGGGACAACATTATTAAAGGATTAGAGCAAAGAATTTGTGATTCTCTGGAGGTGATGAACTCCATTAACTGATGAGACAGATTAAAATAATTACACAAATCTGTTTTACTGCATCATTAAAATACAAATAGAAAAAGCATACTCAATGTTTTTGAATGTATGTGTTGTCGATAAATTATATTTTACCTTAGTAACACCTGTCTAATCCAGTCAATGCAACATTATATGTGTAACGCCTTTTACAAATAAAGTTCTCTAAGAATTAACCCCCCCCCCCCAAAGATGTGCATTAATCTGTCTACTTTCTGTTCACTCCTTCTGGTGAGGATCATGTTGGCAACAGGATGACAAACAGTAATGCCAACTAAATATTCCAGCTTCTGTTTAGGGATCCCCTAAAATCCCCAAACCAACTGTAGGGCTACACATCTGTACTTGTATAGACACATCTGTACTTGAATAGATTTATTAGTGGATAATTTTTACTTTCACTCCACTACATCCTACAACACATATCTGTACTTTCTATTTCACTTCTATTTGTGCATATTTTTGTGTTACCACAGTGGTGTGTAGAATTTAGAACGGTAATATTGCCAGCTGCTGATTATTATTTATAATTGTATGATTTGCTTTCCCTCCATGAAATCCTAAATCATGTAGCAGGTGTTTAAAATGACAAGCGGAGATGGTTCCAGACAACGAAAAAAAACAGCATGTTTACAGCCAGGAAGCAGGGAGAGAAAGATTTTTATTATAACCTAAATGCTACTGAGTTAATACAACCCCGGGACTTTTAATCAAGTAATTTTGATGTAATATCGATATTGTCGGAAGGTCTGTGGACACTGGTAAGAATTTCCTTGTTATTTAGGATTTTCTTGTTTGTCTTCCTGCATCAAAATAGAGTTATAACGTCTGTAATAGATGCTGACCAGCAGAGGGCGCTGTGTGTCCATGAACTTTATGTCCATCCAAAATTTTATTTTTCACATACACAGCCATACACAATATGGTATGCAGTGAAATGCATATATTTCCATGACCAAAAATAAAAGGAATTCACTACAATAAAAAATATTGCAATAGAGAATACTATTAAATTACAGATAGAATTTGCAATACCACCATGGAGTACATTAGTTTTCTTTCTCCCAAAAAATAAAAAAAATTCACAATTTCTTAAATGTTCTTGTACAGTATATTTCTATTTGTACAGTATATTTCTAATTCTATTTTTAGTTCTATTTTTCCTAGTTCAATTTTATTTTTATTTTTTATTTAATTTTTTATATCGTATTTCTTTTATTCATATTTATTACTTATTATCAGCTTTAATTCTCTTTTTAAGGTCACTGGCGGTCGTGTAAGCATTTCACTACATTTCGTACTGTGTATGACTGTGTATGTGACAAATAAAATTTGAATTTGAATAAAACAAAAAAAATAGGCTGTAAATGCAGTTACAATGTATTTATAGAAGTAGGGTGTCATTGATTATCTGCTGTACACAGGTTATTTACCTCTTCCTACATCATTTTTGAGATGGAGAGATATATCTGGCAGCTTAATGACAGATTGATCCATAACACAATAGTCCCTGTCAGCAGGCAGGACAAGCAGTAAATACGAATGCTTTGCCATAAAACAATCATAGTTTTAGTGCTGAAATGTTTCCTTGGGAATAATAAATCACTCAATAAATCACCTGTTTCCCGTAAAAGGCTACTGTATAATCATATATATATATATATATATATATATATATATATATATATATATATATATATATATATATATATATATATATATATATGAGAGGAAGAGGTTATGAAGGGTCCATGCTAAGGGTCCTATTAGGCAGCAACTGAGACTCCATGGGAGTGAGGTTTGATTCAGCATTGTGCTCTGTACAACTCAAAGACAAGAGATGTTACCTTGAATCACTCCATGCAATTTAATTTCAAAGTGGGTGTGTTAGTGTGTTTTGCAGTTATACATACATGAGAGATTTTGTTCTATTTAACAACTAGTAACATTGCTTTCAAGAGGAAACCCAATAATGAAAGCTTACTTCTGACTTGGTAAAACAAAGTCACTTAATAGACTTAACCTGTAAACTCTATAAACTCTCTTGGAGCTCCGCTTGGACTTACTTTTGTATTATTTTTGTTTACACCTCTAGATTCTTTACTTATGAGACTGAATTCGATTATAAACATTGATATTTGGCTCAGTTTATTTAAAGCACTTTTGGTATTAAAAAATAATATAATTAAATAAAGTCTGTTGTTTTAGTTCAGTTTGTCTAGACATTGTCATATGCAGAAGATCCATTCCTAAAATCCACCACATATCCTTTTTCTCCCACTGTTTCTAAGACATTTATTTTCATCAGTCAGCCACTCCTAAACATTAACATTAAAAACAATTAACATTAAAACTAACTCTGTCAGCTTTACAAGACCTCCGGGGTATACTGTGGTGTCTGGCACCAGGACGTTGGCATCAGATCTTTTGGTTGCTCGGATTGGGATCTGGGGTGCAGCCGGCTGTGGTGCACTGGGTGTTCTGGTGTCTTTCCATTATGGACAGCATTTATATTGTTGCCTTTTTTGTGGGATTGGACAGGACAGGCTGGTCTTTGGTCTCACAGGCAGGGGTTTGCCTTGGGTACCAATGATCATCTAACCAGTTTATTGATATCTAATTAATAATCAATGTTAATGTGTTAATGTTATATGGTGTTAATTGTATGGCTATAAAGATTTATATTTATATCCCCTCACTTACATATTTCGTGTAGAGATACAGAGAAAGTTGTAGGTTTCACTTCTATCACTTTAACTAGTCTTCAACCTAAATCTTTTTATAAATGAATAATTTAAAATTATTTGATGAATCTTGCTTATATCTCAGCACACAAATAATTGTTTGGGATGTTTGTTGTTACTTAAGACATGTTCCAGATGTAGCACTTCATTTAACAGATTAGATATAGATGTTCATATACAGGCTGTACTTGAGTATCAAGAAAAAAATATATATAAGCATCCGTCTGTGATCTTGCCATTATATTACTGCACACCAAGACAAAATGTCCTGGCACCATGTAGCAAAGCTATTTGCTATTACTTAAATTTACATTGTCAGTGAACTGTGGACGGTCTATTTATCATAGCAAGCAAAACACACACACACACACACACGCACACGCACACACATACAGCCTTTCTCCTTCTAGCCTTCACCATCGCCATGGCGACAATCACATGGTTTGGCTGTCCCAGATTACTTAACCCACCCCACTAAGCAAAGCAACTCTCCATTGTACTGCAAAACTGAACCCATTCCCCTTCTCTCTCTCTTACACACACATGCACCACACACTCCTCCTCGCACCTGTTTAGTGCTGTAGTGGAATAATATAAAAAAAAAACTTATGTAACACCCATGTTTTATACACTATGTGCTGACAGGCGAACCAAATATAAACATCACCGCCATCCATACGTTCCCGTGCCTTCAAGACGTCTCCCAGGCTGAAACATTAGCTATAAGAGTAGAGACTCATACAGCAGCCTGATAATGTGAGAAGGAAGAGGAGGAGGAGGAGGAGGAGGAGAAGTAAGAGAAGGAGGTGTCAGGCTGGGTGTTAGTATGCATCTTGCATCCTCATCTCTCTGCTTCATTCAGCCCTTCTGGATGTGCTGTAGAGGAAAGAGACGAGAGCTGTGTGCAGAAATTACATCACTATGATTCAGTAAATGTATGGGTACAGGGTTGTTGTTTTTTATTACATGAATGTGAACAGACATGCAGATGTTCCCTAAAACATCTTTATATAAACCAATACAATCCAAAACTGTAACTAGAGTAATTATGTAGAAGTTCATCAAACAAGCACAGACAGACCAGGAAGCCTAGTGTTGCATAACTAGAGTCATGAGTGAGATCACATGATTGCTCGGTGATGGTATGTTTGCCTGAATAAGCAACTTAAACATCTTCGGTGCTTTGATTGAGCTTACATGGTAAAGCAGCATCTTATTATTTATAATAAAGCTGTCTGTTATGTTGTATTCGCTGTATTAGTCAGAGCCCTACTGCAATAAACACTTAATTTAGTGGCCCATAACAAAAAAAAACTGTAAATCTTTAATTATTTTAGTCTAAATGGCAATCCTGAAAAAAAATCATACTGTGGTGCACATCTAATTTATTACAATGTCACGGATATATCTTTTTTATCCTATGAATTGATCCCGCTTCCAGCATTAGATGCTGCACAGGTCAATCCTGATGCAATTGAAACATGACTGAGAGATAAGTATGATCTCGAGTAAGATCAGGCACTGAAAATATCCTCTAACGGACGTAGACTGTTGGTTAAAATCATAAACAAGCAAGAGCACAAGAAGGACGAGGCTTGTGACGTCATCCGAGCTGATGGTGAAGCAGCATCTCAAGGGGAGCGGTGAGAGGAGATGATGAAACAACATTTTCATCTTCGGCATGCTTGCACGCTGTCGCTGTTCCAGACAAAGGCTGTAAATCTGCTTCAGGGATCATTTTAGATAGCGTTTAATGAACTAAAAGCATTCCGAATAAGCCCTGTGCTTTTCAGCAAAGACTAAAACAATCAATTAACTTATTGTCAAAAAGGTAATGAGATTTAAATGTATTGCTGAGAAGCATGAGCTAAATTACTTATCCTAATTACTTGTTATTGTTTAGTTAATCATCTGCGCTCTATTCTTATCTGTTTAGGTTTAAAATTTGTTCTTCCCTCCTGTCTCTCTGATCTGCACTCTCATGCTGGCTTATATGTGTGTGCGAGTAAAAGACAGAGGGATAGAAAGAGAGAGAGAGCGAGAGAAGGGAGAGAGAGAGAGAAAAAGGAGAGAGAGAGGTCTATAGAACATTCTCGCCCCATTTGAACCCACCTAGGATATGTGATCATTTAAATAGGAAACACAGTGCTGACCTCAGATCAGTACAAGACTGTAGTTGTTGTCCAGTGGCATATGAAAAGGTTTCAAATATACAGTGGTCTATTCAACTCTAGCACAAAAGCATGCCAGTCCGAAACAGGAGGCTGTAGCTCTTAGGACTCGATTGCCTCTTTATCCTTACTCAGGAAGCTTTTTCTGTTCTTTTTGTCCGTTAAAGAGCCACCTCAATGACCTGGAGAATCACTGTAGGATGATGTCATGATCCCCCCACCCTGACCAAGAACTACCCCCTGGGAAATACCCACCTGGCCAGGTTTTAAATACAGTGCCAAAACTGAAGAAAAACTGATCATCCATGACAAAATTCAATACATGAAAATGTAACAATGTCAAACAATGTCAAACAATGTCATGATTATGCATGCAAGATGTTCCACAGCTGCCTGAAATCATTTATAATTTTCTTTTCTACTTGAATGCAGAAAGCATATGCCTAGTAAGATCTCCGCGTACACATTTCACACAGACTCACAAGCGCGCACCCCCTGGGCTGTCTGGCAGATCAGGACACGGCGCTCAGAATGTTTTAGGAAGAATCTTTAATGAGCCAGAGGCATTGTGCTGAGGAGGGATCTCCATGACGACAAGAAGCCAGGCTGGACCAAAACTGAATCGACGGCGCCAGATGGGGCAACTGGAGGGGAAAGCAAGTGTGTTTGTGGTGAAAGTCAGGGGTAGGAGTTAGTTCTGAAGGTACATAGCCTAATTAGATGAGCCTCATTCATTCAGAGAGGTCAAGGAAAGAGTCGAACTCTGCTGGGCTTACAACCAAGAAATGTTTATATACTCAAAGATAATGCACCACTAGAAATGAGTAGGATTGCCTCTCACAGGGTTTGTGTTTGATCCTGATCTTTGGTTTCCCCCGCATGTTTTCCCTATGTCTACAATAGTGTCTTCAGGTTTTTTAAAAACATACCAGTTGATAGTGTGTGTGCCTTAATGTGCCTTAGTACAGGCTGGTATCCTATTCAGCATGTATTCTAGTTTTGCTCCCAGTGTTTCTGGCATGGACACCAGATTCACTGCAACCCTGACCTGGATACAGCACTTGGATACTACTGAATGAATGAATGAATGAATGAATGAATGTTGAACATTACAGAGAAAATTTAAGTGTGAACAAAAGATTAATAAATCAGCATCCAGAATAGTTTTTTAGTTGATTGGGAAAACTACAATTACATTTGAATATAAGACGTAAATTATATGTAAGTTTTTTTGTTTTTTTACTATTTACTGTCATATTTCATGAAAAAAAAAATGTTCTGTGAAGGTTTGGTCAAATTCCCATGAATAGTTTAGGAGGAGTTGTGGATAGAAGAAGTGTGTGACAACGATGGACATCCCTACAGTATGTGTCACCTATGCTTGGTGTGCACCTATGCAACACAAAACCTGATGACATCATTTTATAGCTATTTAAATGTATCTCTAATTAGGTATTTATTCCGCCTGAGATTGATTATATGGTTACTTAAGTAAATAGATAAATGAAAGACTACTAGATTTAACAGTACAGACAAAAATGCTGCTGTAACAATAATTTCCCTGTGATTAATTTAAAAATTCACTTTTCTCATATTAACCAGGGGACATTTTTCCCACTGGTTAAAGAAAATATCGCACTCACTGTTATATCAGGAGCAACTCTAAGTCACTCGCCTGCCAGCTGGTACATAAAATACATAATTAGCTTGTGCCAGGCTTGTGAATTGTCCACCTCTGAGATGCATGCAGTAAATACAGGCACAAGCACAATAACTAAAATGCCAAAACAGACTTTGTGACAGATGTTCCTCTCACTCAGGGTGCAAAACTGCTCATTACACAAACAGAACTAAATTAGCTGATTCATATTTAAGAAAATTCTAAGCACTCCTGTAGTAATCTGTCCTAGTTTTTTTTTTTTTTTTGCTCTTAATATTAGGAAAGATAATTACTTATGTGAAGCATCAGTACTGAACGTGGTAACAATCTTCATTAAACAATATACAAATTCTAATTGGAGGACAAAAAATCTTCAAAAAGGCAAAAAGCGTAAAGTCTCTTCCCTGCTGGTTCATTTTTCTACTAAGATACAACTATAGCACTACCTGTTACTGTGAATCTGTACAATTATAACAGTGTCTAAAGCTCATAGTTAGGAGAAGTTTCTAGTATTGTTTTATTGTAAAGAACATATTGTAAAGAAAGAAGCTTTCTAATCCTAAAAAGGAAAGATATTCTGGAATTTCTTGAGCCACCCCTCATTTCTTCACAGTAAATTAAAGAAAATTATGTACATTTAATGAAAGAAATTGGAACAATGTTTTACCGCAACAGGCTGCAAGGTTTTTGAATTGTTATCAGCAGCAACCTCATTTCCCCTCTTGTCTGTTATAACCACTCAGCATTCAGCATCACCAGTAGGCTAATCATCAGCCTGGCCATGTCATCATCTGCACCTGTTTCCCACCGGCTCAATACATAAGTCAGATGTTTTTTTGCTTAAATAATTCATAGGTGACTGTGTAGCTTAACAAACTTAAAAATATTCCTCAGGAACTGGACTGAAAGTGGCCAAAAACTTGCCAAAAATGAAAACTAAAAAGTCCTTTAGGAAGCCTGAAGCACTATTCCTCAAGACAACATTAAAAATACAAGAGAGTCTGGCTCTGTGGAAGAAAATATGAAGAAAGGAGGGTTAGCTCAAGACTTTCGCACAGTACTGTACATGCTGATGAGATTATGAAATGCATGCATACTGCAAATTATAGGTTAAGGTCAGTAGTTTGGTGACAAACTTTCCACTTCGCTGGAAGCTAAATAAGTAAGAAATGGTACCAACACCACTCAATGACATGTAGACAGGGTCAAGTGGGTTTTATTGTTGTTCGTCTGTATAGTTGATTGGAATGAAATGTTGTTTTACAAGACGATGATGCAAGGAATAACTTCACAGAATTTCACGTATATGAAAATGTTAGACAATTAAAGAGAATATAAACAAAGGGGACAAAAGTCCATGCTATTTTATATTCATAAAATAAAGGAGAGTTGAAAAACATTGATATAGTGAATTTGCTGTTTTAGGGCTCTGATAAATCAAATATTATACTAAAGCCTTCTAATAAGAGCTGTGTGAGTGCTTGACATTCATGTTTATATAAAAACACACCAAACAGTATGAAATACGCCAGTAAAAACTAAACAGTATAGTATATATATTTACAGTATTTTGAATGATCTGTGGTTTATTTTGTAGCATTTCATTGTGTGATTGATTGTACAAAGTTAGATGTGTGCTTTTTCCTGCCAAGCTCAGTCCCCTCCTGTCCCATCTCTTACAATGGAGTCAGTACCCTGCAGAGCTCACAGATTAGAATTAGTACACTAACAAAGTTAACTGATCCATACAGTGACATGAAAAATGAGATGTGCAAATGAGTAGAACAAGGTGGATGAAAAGTAACCTGGCATCAAAAATGGGTATAAAGTCCATATTTCCAGTACAAATTTAATTAAACAAATTGTTCAAGTACTTTATTATAGGCTATAAGAAAGCAAATCTTTAAATTTCACCGTAGGCACCGGTGGTGTCAACCACGGCCAGGGATGGAATGCACTTCTGAAGGAAGTCATTTGGGATATTGCTGAACCTGTGCCTTCAAGTGCTCCAATGTGTGAGGTTTTGTCCTGTACACTTCCTCCGTTGTGTAGTCCCACAAAAAAACATCACACAAAGTGAGACTTGGCCATTCATGAGGTCCGCATCATCCCAGCCAACCTCCTGGAAAATGTTGGTCTAACCACACACACACACACACAGTAAGAGCAAAATGGGGGGGTGCACCAGTGATACTACAAGTTCTATAGCCATTAAATATTGGCTAGTTAATGTTAACCTACACTGTAGAAAACAAATCTCACAAATGTTATCATTCTGAATTCATGTATTGTTTTTTCTCCTGCATGATCTGTGCTGCCCCTGGTAGGCTGCCCATTGTTATGATGTGGCAGCATGGTAATATGTTTGTGCCAGGAGAGGCGGCATGGTGAGTCTTAGGGTGACTAAGAGGAAATGGTAAGAGAAACTGTACTGAAATGTGATGTGGTCAACAGAAAACTCAAACCTGCCTCGACTCGTGACGTGAACAACAGAATGGGGAATTGCAACTCACCAATAACAAACAAATAAAACAATTTTTAAAAAGAGCTTTTCTTTTTTCTTATTAGGGCTCTCTTTTCATTTCTGTTTAGAGAACCTTTTTTTCCTTTTTTTTAAGCAATATTTTCTATCAATATACTTTTGTTTTTGTTTGTTTGTTTTTTAAAAAAAATTCATTTTATGACTATCCCTTTACCAAAGGGACGTGAATCCACTCTCATACCTGATGTGAAACCAGTGTTACGCACACAGTGTGAATTGTCTAAGGTTCTTAAATAGAAGCATGGTCTATAGTCACATTTTTCCTCTGAATGATACTCTGACTACATTGCCTAGTAACCGAGGAAGTAGTTGCATGTGGATTTGCCTGATCAGCAATCCACAGCGTTAGAGAGTTCCTGTTCTGGGAACACGGGTGGAGGATAATCAAATTGACACTCAGGTGGGGACTCCTCCTGCCCAAATGAGGAGTGCCATAAGGTATTCTGTTCATATTCCACCCAAGCCAGATAAGCTGACAACAAGGAGGGCTTAGAGAACATTAGGTGTTTGAGGGATCGCTCCAGGATTTGGTTTACTTTTTGGTCTTCCATTCATATCTGGGTGAAAACCCGATGACAGACTGGCCATGGACCCATCAGCTTACAGAAGGGCGGAAAATTGAGCTCCCCAGTCTGAGACCAGGTCTACTGGCAGACCATGGTATCAAATCACATGTTGAAGTACTACTTAAGTGATTTCTTTTGCTGATGAAATTTTGGGCAAGGGGATATCTCTACCTTGGAAAAGAATTCCGCAATTATTGATATCACAGTGTTCCCTTGTGTTGGCAGAAGTACTGCTATAAAATCCATTGACAGATGAGACCAGGGCCAGTTGAGGACAAATAGAGGATGCAGTAACCTGCGAGGGTGAAACCAGGGTTCCTTGTCCTGGTTCAGTAGACTCCAGGGCCAGGACAAGGTGTTGGGATTCGGGTTAGTATGACACTACATAATCAAAGTGCATAAAAAACATTAATAACCTAGCCTGACAGGGATTTAGATATTTTGGTTTTATCCCCTCCAACCAGTGCCTGTGGATCTTTGGTTTTTATTACCCACATGGGAAACAATTTGCTCTTAATTGTCTCAAAGGCCTTTTAAGCTTGTTTAGTCCACTAAGAATTGCCAGTTGTTGTTTTTTTTGTTTTTGTTTTTTTGTAAAAGCAGAATCGGACACTGGAATTGCAAGTGTTAATCGCCTAAAGAAATTTGCAAAGCCTAGGAATTGACTGTTTTTAATGAAGTAGGCCAGGTTTATCCTTAACTGCTCAGCACAAAGCCCTGAAAGGAAGTCATGGATACATGAAATTCTGATTATTTTAATTTCACTTATAGGTGGTTCTGCAAGGAGTTGGAGTACCTGGCGAGCATGGACAGTGTGTTCCTCCAGCAAGTCCCTAAAGATGTCATCCAGGTAAACAAAAGGAAAGTGGTTAAAGGTCTCGTACAGGACTCCATTTATACGCTGGGATACTGCTGGAGCTTTAGTCAAAATGCAAGACTAAATACTCCTAGTGGCCTGAGAGTCTGGTAGAGGCAGTCTTCTATTTCTTCCGCTCTTTAATGCAATTTAAATTGTAGGTGATCCATTGATCCAACTTTTAAAAATACATTTTGTAGGTGTCACTTAGTAGCAGTGGATATCAAGCTATTAATTTAATTAGATTAAGACCTCTAAAATAATTTTAACAAAAAAAGAAACCAGCCCTGCTGGAGGTGTAGAGGAGAGAATAAAACCCAGGAATAGTGCAGCTTCAATATACAGTACGTCTCCATGGCTTGTTGTTCTGGATGAGAGACGGAAACAACCTTGCTCTAGGTGAGGTCATACCTGAGAGTATTTTGATGGAACAATCGAAAAATCTCCTGGGCCTTTTGTTTGAAAAATACCTTCCTAAAATCCCAGTTCTCCCTGGGATCAAATGTTAAGTCCACAGGACCAGTCTGGGTAAAGGCAGTTGTCTGGCTCTCCTATATAAAATGAAGATTTGGCAAACTAATCTCCGTCATTACTATAAGTGATAAGTGATCTCTTTTCTTTTTGGAGATATCTCCTCTTTCTTTTCTGAAACCTTTTTTTTTTTCAAAGGTCTCCTCTGGTTTCTTTTTCTTTTATTTTCTTTGTTTTTTATTTTATGACCAGATAGACAAGAATCAGCTCGTGTATCTGGTGTAAAACCAGTGTCCGCATGCTAAATAAATCGGCTAAGGTTCTTTAACAGAAGCATGCCTAGGCATTGCATGTTTCCTCTGATTGCTCCTCTGGCTGTGTTGCCTAGTAACCCGAGGGAGTAGTTGCCCGCAGATTTGCCTGATCGGCAATCTGTGCCATTACACCCATATCACCCATGTCTAAATCCGCTATTACTTAGAAGTGTTTGTTTTAATGCTATTGTTCTTGAATATCACTAATCCTTTTATAGCACAGAGATTGGTATCTTTAAATCTCTACACATCTAAAATAATCTGTAAAGGCAGTGTAAGGTAACAGCTGGAGGATGAGCACCTCTGTGTAGTCCAGCTGGAGCTCTCTCACATTGTGAGCCACTGTTGTGTAAATGCCTGCATGGGTGCATCTGTGCTGGTCTACTGCATTAACACAGCCATGATTGGAAAATTTGGTCAGAGAGATGACCACAGCTGGATTTGGCAGAACAGACATAGACAAAGACACACCCTCTGGTTTAAAACCTGGCACAGTGGTTAGGACAGAAAATTGGTCTTGTCTAGTTGTGGACTTTTCCATGTTGTTATTCTTCTTCCTATAATTCATTCTAACAATTAAAAATTAAAACAACCTATCCTCCTTCCTGACAGCAGACCTATTCTACAATCAGTCTGTCTATTCATTATGGGAAGGTTTGCCTTTTAACTTTTTCAATATCAACTAATACTGTATATGGCATTACATTTATTGCCTTTAATTAGGTCTTTTAAGATGGTCTAGATATTGCTGTTGTGTTGTGTTTTTGCTGTAACATTCACACACAAGTGAAACCACTTTTTCCACTGCATTACAAAAGTAATAATAACACGGCACGGTCAGTTTTTATGTCTCTTGGTGTAGCTAATTCAGTCTTCAAGTTAATTTAAGGTTTATTCAATCTGTATATGAGGGGTGTCAAATTAGAACTTTATTAAAATTTATTTTTTCATAAATGAAGGCATACAACTGCGACACAGTAGGGTGATGAGACTCTTAGCTGCAGTAAAACAGTTAGATGGGGAAACACGTTAAGGAAGGCTGTACATCCGTGATTGCTGATCCTGGCCGAGGTGACTCGGAGCCCACTTAGTTGTTTCTGTGAACATTCAGGAGGTGGAATGCCTGATTTTATGGTTTCCAAGCAATAGTGAAACTCTGGGATGAGTGCATTAGTGTAGCAAGAAATTATATGGAGAAATAAAGGTAGTTTTTACTCTCAGAACTGTGTTCTATTAGTATGCACAATTAAAAGTCCCAGTTTGACTTAAATGCCCCACATACGGTAAAAACATACTAAAACATGAAAACCTGCGAAAAGACTGATTGGACATTCAAGCCAACAAGACAACTATTCTCACCTAAACTAAAGCAAAAAGTGAAATCCAACACAGGGAAGCACCGGAGAGTATTAAATCTGTAATAAAAGCATAGACAATATTAACGAAAGCAATCCACATACTTGACCTTTATAGGAAATGACTTGACCTTTTTCAACGACTGACTGGAAAGTGCTTCCAGTTTACCTCAGACAGTATGTGCAATAAATGTCTAGTCATGTAAGTTCCTCTATCATTTTCAGTGTGGGTTTTTTTTTTTGTGTGTGTGTGTGTGTGTGTGTGTGTGTGTGTGTGTGTGTGTGTGTGTGTGTGTGTGTGTGTGTGAGAAAACTAGAAGGGCATGGAGGGTGAGCAGCGCCTGGTCAACCGTTCAGAATGTGATCGATATCAGACTGGGAAAAGTGACAATGTACCAGTAGCATTTTAGTATGACCCATTAAACAGGAGTTGTTTGTTGGTGCTCAGGACACAATCAACATGGAAGCAGAAAGCACAAAACTACATTTAACATAGCTCTATGTACAGTAGATGGAACTAGACTTAACTCCTGATAACAGACTGTATAGAAAGAACAAGACTTATAATACGTTTGATAAAGACTGAACTAGAACTTATACCAGCTTACAGGCTGCATAAAAACAAAAATAAACTTTTACACACTTACAAGATGTCTAATTATACTGTATAAGGAATGTTTCACTATTTCATGGTTTTATCCTTATTTAATCTAGCTTGCTCATTAGGCATCTACAGCTACATCTGGATGTCTTTAAAGCTGCTTTCTTACAATGTATATTGGTATTATATAAATTACATGAATTGAACAGATGTAAACTAAGTTTATATCTTGTCTAAAGACAATTTGTCTTTAGACAAAATGTCTAATATTTGTCTAAAAATATTTGTCTAAAGCTTTTAAAGGTGATGCCAATTCCAGTAATAGAAATGAGTATTTAACATATCAGCAATTTAAATTGATCATGTGTTAAACATTTTTCCAATGCAGACAATTTTCAGGCATAAGAGGGGCTCATGTATCTTGACTGTGAGACAAATATATATGGTAACATTCCAAGAGTATGAACTATGAACATTATCCAGGCACTAACAAACAAAAACCCAACAGACACAAAACAGGCATACAAAACTGAAGCTTAGATCATTTTTTAAATGTGTGATGAGGGCATGTGATATGCATGGGCTGATGGTAGATGTATTCCATCTCTTCTCCTGCACTGCCATGACACTATTGGCATAAAATCTAGAAAACACACTAGTATTAACTTAAGTAAAACTTTACAGCTGAATAAACCATTATATTCCAAAAAACAATTAGATGCAATGAAGTGAAATACATTTTAAGTCACATCAAAGAGAATTCCCACATATCAAGTGAAACTGAGACCTATAATTAAATTGCTCATGAAGGGCTTCAAGAACAGTACAGTGATGAGACTCTTAAACTTAAACTTGAAATTTTGCATGGTGGAAATGTTTTAAAGAAGGCCAGACCACCATAAATAATGATCCTGACCAAGGTGGGTTTGAGTGCACTGCCGTTGCTTCAATTAACAATCAAAGAGTAGAACGCCTGATCCTTGAAAATCGAAAAATAAATTCTCTACAGAAAATCAACAGAAGAGACACATCTGTTTGTGGAAACTGTACACAAAATCATTCACAAACACCACTTGCACATTATTACCACATCCACCATACAGTCCTGACATCTCTCCAAATCATTTGAACATTTGGGCCAAAGGAGTTCCTGGGAGGCCCACATTTCAGACATGAAGCAGGCAGTCTGATCATCGCTCCAGTGTACTGAGAAAACTTTATATCTTGCTTGGATCCAAGCACTAGTGAAAGACTGGGATAAGTGCATTAGTGAAGCAGGATAATTATATAAAGAAATAAAGGCCAAAGATGTTATTTTATGCAAAAGAAGTGGAAAGGCAAGGAAGCAAGACAGAATAAATGTGAAATATAGACGTACTGTATGGATCAAATCGGCAGACCGTGGCCTTTGTGCCTGGGGTAGAGGTGTCTGGTGAGAGAGCCACACAGAAGAGAGATGAGCAGCTCCACTCCTCACTAATGGGACAAAGTGTTGGGATGAACGAAATGGCTCAGGAAATTGAGTCGAAATCTGTTCAGTTTCAACTTTGATTTATATCAATTTATTCTACTGTGAAACCGATTAAATGACTTCTCACAAAGGAATATAAAGTTAATAAACTGTGTATGTTCAAATATATATAGGGATACACAGAAAATGTGGGGATGTAATAACACTTTCACATGACCAGGCTTTAGTGTTCAATTATGTGAAAAGTACTACCCGAAAATGTAGGTTAAATTTATTTGAAATATAGAACCAGCATGCTTAAGTAATGCAATATCTTCCTTTATAAACTTATAGCATTTCTTTTATCTTAATGCTGTTATATAATATAACTGAGCACACTGCACTACTGAAGGAGGTTTTAAGGAGCACAGCGTAATTGAAAACACACAAGACAAGGGGCTTTTTTCTCCAGATAAGGGGTGCAGAGTGGGAGTGTAATAAGTACAGGAGAAACCCTTGAGTGCAATCTAGTTACCATTTTGAGCTAGAAAAATGTCTGGTTTATGTAGGTAAGATTCAGCTACTGTATCTGAGTGTAACAGCATCATTTATACACCGATCAGCCATAACATTAAAACAACCTAGGTTTTGGGTTCAGTCCAGTGAATACCTGACCAGTTTCAGAGGAATGTTTTTTGTTTGTTTCTTCAGCCACACAATGACTTTTAATCATTTAAATAAAAAAAAAAAAAAAAAACTTCAGGCCGGTGATTAGTGTACTGGTGATGCGGAATGCTGAGTGGTTGGAACAGATGAGATGATTTCAAGGTAAATGGGGTTGCTGCTTTAATAAACAACCAGATTTTAGCTTGAATGTGTACTCTTAGCAGAAAACACTACCACACTGATCAACCCTTTAGCTTAGCTTACTTGCTATAGTTTCATATACTGTAATTGCATCGACTCCAGTCAATCAAGTCTTTCAGTGAACTAGATAAATTAATAGGCAACAGTTATAGAAAGTAGCTAAGTTTTAGAAGTAATAAGTAAGTCCTACATGTCCTACCTGTCTGGTCTAAACTATTCAAATGACTCATGTTTTATCTTTTAAAGAAACCAGCACTAAATCTAATTTTTAATCTGTCAATAAATGAGGAAAGATTAAACAAAGAAAGTCTAACATGTCAATGTAATTGATTAATTTGGGGTAGCTAGTGTAACGGTGTTAATTACTAATTAACCAGAATAAAATACTGGATAAAATATATACATAGATTTCAAAAAAGACTTTTATCTCAGGTTTTATCTCTCTACAGGAGAAATCTGAAGTTGTACATTTATCTTCTATACTGCTTTACCCTGTGTGCAGGTTCTCAGGAGACTTAGGGCATGAGGTGGAATACAATTTGGACAGGGGGCAATCCATCACAGCACACACACACACACACACTATGTGTAATTTAAGAACGTCAATTAACCCAAACTGAGTGTCTTTTGAAAAGTAGTAAGAAACTGGAGTATTGTACACACGCAGACACAAAACAGGAACCGAACCCAAACCTTGGAGGAGCATGACGACAGTTCTAACCACTATGCCCTCGTGCCACATGCTTTATTTGTGCTATCACTCAACAACCCCTGACCCTGAAGTTGTAATAAAATAAATAATAATTTTAAAAAATCTTTGGTAAAATCGAACAGAGCTAACTTGCTCTAATGACTCGATCTAACAGCAAATTTTCCTTTTGCCATGATATCTCAAGCACTGGTCCTTCATCACACACACTGGTTTGTTTTACACACGTTGTTATACACACCTCGGTTGTTTGTTAAGTCAAATATTAAGCCTATTCACCCATCTGCAGCCTGTAAAGCACAACTATGTATCTGACAACAGTGTATGTACTCGGGCTTGCTAAACACAATCCAGATGTGTACGAAGGCTTTGACAGGGGGAACTGAGCAGGGGGAACTCATGGTTGTGTGTTCCATCTGATATTATCTGTCCTCTTCCTCATTTCCCCTCAGCTAGGTTTCATTAGGACCTCTAGCAGCCCCCTCTCTGTTTCTACATCTAGTTCGCCTCTCTCTCTCTCTCTCTCTCTCTCTCTCAGCACCACGCTTTCTATGTCTGTGCAATATTAAATAAATCCTCACCTCTTTGATGAAGGTCAATAAAGATTGTGAAGATTAAAAGCATTTTTGTGTGCATTTCTGAAGAGAGTCATAGATGGGGACAGGTGAAATACATTATTGTCAATTGTTTAAGCACTTGCTGAAAATGATTACTATAAATTATTTATAGTAACAATAAATTATTTATAGAGAGTAAGTAGCCTCATCATTTGTTTCTATACTAAAAAACTATTTATCTTCATCTTTAGTGACTATTTCATCAATCTAGAGCCTAGGTATATACTGGTACACTGAGTGCAAGGTGAGAGAATTTCCCTTTTATGAATCCATCGCAGGGTGCCATTCACACACACATTCACACATAGGGGAAAGTTACCTACTAGCATGTTACTGAGGAGAACAGAGCAAACAAAGAAAATTAAAAATGAGTACCTTTCTATTGCCCGAAAAAAAAAAAGATAACAACTATGAGGTCTTTGGGTGACACTGTATATTTTATGGGCCGCATAATTTTTTTTTTGTAAGACTCAAAGTAAAAAGCAAATTAATATACAGTTAGATGTATTTGTTTCTAACATCCAAGCAAGGCAGACTAATCAAAGGGCTTACTTGAATTGTATTTCATGTACAGTCTGCCGTTCTGCAGTGACCCTGTGTGTTATTAGTTGCTGAAAGGAAAATAAAGAGGCCTCCCACTGTCAGTCCATCTGCGCACACTGAAAACCATGCCGTCTCTACATTTACACATCCACAGAGCCCAAACCCAACATGGCCTCCATGCCTCCTGCCAGGGTGATAGATCAAATCTAACAAGCCTTCTCAGAAAGCAAAATCTTCCTTATACAGGAGCTGTGTCATGGTTGTAGCAGCGGTGGTAGAAATTACAAGCTCACTCCAATGCTAACAGCTAGCACTCCAGTGTCAATACTAACTCCTCATGGCAAACTCCCATTAGAGTACATGTAATACAATAAGGGCCACTGCTAAGCCATTTCAATCTCATTGACTGTCTGTGAGGAGGTGTTAATGATTCATTATAGACAAGAGAAAGTTGCACAAACGTACGAAGTGAGCACTGGGGAAGGAACGCAGTAAATCATGCAGATGAGAAAGTGTTGAAACTAATTAGTTAATAACCAATTTTCTAATATGTAGTACTTATTATTGTTTGAATGCAACTTACATTTTTATATATAAGTATGGACTAGCTGGAAGGCTAGCAACACTACAAATCTTATGTCAAGTCAGGTCAGTTTGACTGCACTGCCTTAATCAAGTATATTGCACAGGGGGAGAAAGATGAAGCAGAAGATGTAATGCTACAATATCAGTGACAGAAGAGAAACCCATTATTTTTCATCAAAAGTTACTTTTTTAAAGTCAGTGTGAAACCGAAACCATAACTTTTATTTTCTATAATTTGATGTTTTAAATAAGACCGAAAATTGGGTATGTCCTGACTTTATCCATCATCATTGAGAAAATGGGCATGGGTTAAGACCATGATGAGTGTGTGTGTGAGGTGAGGGGACGTGAACCATGACATGATAATATTCTGCATGGTGACACCCAAAATACCACAGAATTTTTATTAAGGTTATAAAATAACCAGTGAAATAAAGATGTAAGGTTAAACAACAACAACAAAAAAGGATTTAGCAAAAAATTTAGCATTTTGCCTGTCCTTTAAAGACAGTAATGTTGCCCTTGCAGTATGCGCAGTGAGAATTGAGATTAGTGAGGCAGACACATGCTCTCTCTGTCCACCTTAGCTTTGCCAAAAACAGATTATCTTGTACATTCATTACTGTGCACGCGTCTCATAGGTGTGTGTGTGTGTGCGCATTTCATGTGTGGCTGTTTAAGCAGTTAATAGTATATATGTATGTGTGATCAGTTCATATATGTGCAAGTGTTTCACGTGTGTGTGCATGAGTGAAGTTTAATTTAAGCCCTATATAAACTATCTTTGTTTTTCCATATAATCCTCTGCTACACGAATGCACTTATCTAAGTGCATCACTTGTGCTTGGATACCATCTAGATGTTTTCTCTGTATGTCAGAGACATAATCAGGCTGCCTGCTTCATGTCTGAAACACTGGCCTCCAAGGAACTCCTTTAACGGGCACAATATGTGGACACGGCTTGGAGCGAGGTCAGAACTGTACAGGGGATGTGGAAATAACTTTCCAGCTCAATTCCTGTGTTGTGCAAGTGGTGAATGACTGTGTGTACAGTTCCCACAGACAGATGCATCTTTTCTGCAAGTTGGAACCAAGTTATCTATTGATTTTGAAGAATCAGAGCCACCTCAGCAGGATTGCTCAGGCCTTGTTTTAAAATTTAATACAAGTCCAGACTTGAACAGAACACCCCTTGTACAACAAGTTTGTAAACATTTTGACATTTTGGTTTCGACATTCTGTTATCAAGTTATTACTTTGGCAATCAACCACTGAATATTGCAGTTGAAGTTAAATGATGAATAAAAGGACATTTTATAAATTATGTGAACAGTGTATGTATGGAAAGAACTGATCGTGCTCACCTCTTCTTATGACATGGTCATGTATGAGTACCAGTGGAACTGGTTGCCTTGTTTTTATTGATATGACAGCTGACAAAAGTATTAGGATAATTTCTGAAGATTATGAGGTTACAGAATGCTCTATCTCCATTGGGTGACACTTCAATATGCAGACAGTGATTTAAAACAAACCCATGGAAGCCATGGCAATTTTAAGGAAAAAAAAAAGGAATAATCAGCAAAGTTCATCACCTGATCCGAATCCAACTAAGCATGCATTTCAGTTACTGAAAGCAAAAAAAAAGAAAATTTGCAGTAAAGTCTATTAGAGCATCACAAGAAAAGAAATCCAAGTATTGAAACTGGCAGTTTAATTTATGACTATGGCAGTGTGTCCAATTACTTTTGGTCCCTTGAACTAGTATATATTATTTAGTTTAAACTCCAATATAGTACATACAATAGACAGCTAATAAAACTATAAATTTGTAAGTGCTTAAATATTTATGGACTTGATTCAATGGCATACAATTTCATCTGTTCATGAAATAGGCCTACTAAAGATGAATGATGATGATGATGATGATGATGATGATGATGATTAATTTAATATGCACAGTACGTAATGCGCAATGCATCTTGATTTTACTGTGGCATGTTTGGGCAAAACTCTGAACTGCAGATAGGATTTATTTCAGCAGACAAGATGAAGGTGGAAGGAAACAGTAAAGTCATTTTCTTTTTTTCCAGAAAGCTTAATCAACTTAATACACTTTCATCACCAAGTCACAAGGTGCATGTGTATGTGTGTGTGTGTGTGTGTGTGTGTGTGTATGTGTGTATGTGCAACTCATGCCTTAATTAATACTTTCATTTCATTTGTATAACACATTTACAAGTGATCTGGGGATTATTTTAATTAGACACGCTAGTTTTCTAATCATCCATTATATAGAGAAGTGTTTCTCAAATGAAAACAGTGTTCGTTATATAAAAAAAAAGTGTTTTTATATAAAAAAAATCAAGTATATGAAATATATCTGAATATATTGTATGGTAAAAATCATAATTGATCAATATGACAGGTATTATATTTATTACTGAGTTTACCTATAGTAATTTTAATACAGTGAGTTTAAGTTTAATCCTTACACCAATATCTCTAAAACTAAGGGGCTTAGAAAAAGTGTCAACCTGGATTTAATGTACAGGACTGTCT
This sequence comes from Clarias gariepinus, assembly GCF_024256425.1. NCBI lineage: Eukaryota > Metazoa > Chordata > Actinopteri > Siluriformes > Clariidae > Clarias > Clarias gariepinus. The sequence goes on along the minus strand of NC_071126.1, from coordinate 7,750,526 downwards.
TGAGCGACCCCTTATTTCTTCATATTAAATGAAATTAAATTATGTTAATTTTTACTGTGACAGGCCACATAGTGCCTAAACATACAATTTACAAAGTTAGTTGTTTATGTAACAACCTCATTTCCCCTTTCATCTGTTCCAACCCTTCAGCATTCACCAATATACTAATAACTGTTTCTCATTGGTTTAAGGTTGTAAGTTAAATTTTTTTTTTTTATGTTTGATCTATTTATAGGTCATTGTGTGGCTTAACACAAAAAAGCATTTCTCTGATTCTGGTCAGGTGTTGAAACTGGACTGAAAATGCGAGACTAAAGTCTGGTAAGAAGCCTGTAGAACTATTCTTTTACATGTGAAAAAATGAGTGGTTGCTCAAGGCTTTTGCACAGTGCTGTATGTTAGGAATCATCCATGTCTTTCAAAGAGTCACATTTAAAAGAATCCATTGTTATAAAACGTTTATGAACACCTGATCTAGAACACTTGTAAATCAGACAGAAGAGCTTGATAGCATGATCAGAGTGAATCCCCAGTATAATCTAACAGCCTGCATAATTCCACAGCACACTCGATTAAGACATTTAGCCCACACACAGCCTGCTGTGAATCCTTCTGAAACAGATGGTACCAGTAACTGTGTTACAAAGTCAGAGCTAGGACAGATATAAGCTATTGACTTACACGCTTGTAAGTGCATTACACCACAGACTGATTCATTTGTCTCCCAGGTTGGGAACATGGATTGTCTGGCTTTGTCCTAGGCTGAAATGTATTCTATCTATAACAAAAGGGAGAGATAAAGGGAGATAGTTAGATGATAGATTAAACAAAAAACATAAGCAGAAACAATCACTCACTCATCATCCATACCACATTATTCTGTGCACAAGGTCGGGGGAGCCTCGAGCCTATCCCAGGAGACTTAGGGTGCGAGGCGAAGTACGTAGACCCTGGATGGGGGGATGCAGGGCACGCACACATACTCTACTAAAGGCAATTTGGGAAAGCCACTTACCCTAATCTGCATCTCTTTGGACTGTTTACCCGGAGGAAACCCACCAGGCATAAGGAGAACATGCAAACTCACTGTGCACAGACCCAAGGACCCTGCAGGTGCAAGCAGACAGTGTTTAACCACTATGCCATCATGTCACCTAAACAGAAACACCCCCAGCTAAATAATTATTTACAAAGCTTTACATTTATTTTGAATTCAGACAGGCTCATGAGTGGCAAAACTGAATAAAAAAAAGCATTCTTCCTCTCAACCAGAGATCACAAGTTTGAATCTTGCCACATGATGCCACAACCATGGAGCCCGAGAGAGTAAAACTGTGGGTACTCTCGGGGTTGGGGGGAGTGGTGGAATAATCTCTCGCTCCTATCAATCACACAGGCAATGGTGGGCATCTGTGAGTTCATGCATGCAAAACACAGAATAGCACTTTCCACTGAATGTGTTACGCCAGCCTCTGATGTTAGCTGGCCTTATGTGGCCCAGAGGACGCTGTCCTGCGACAGGGGTCAGGAACTGGCCATGAATAAATTTGGAAGAAAATTGGGAGGGGAGAAGCAAATTTTAAATTCACATCCATTTGGCTCACTGCAAAGCACTTTTGCATTTGTAGTACTTATTTTGTTTTACAGGCAGTGTTTATTGTGTGGTCAAAAGTATGTGGACACCCAAATACCACATGTTGGAGAACACACAAGTGTATAGCATGCTACTTATGATTTCCCTTTACTGGAACTAAAAAAGGCCAAAAATGTTCTAGAAAGATGGATGAAATTTTTATTTATTTAATATACTATTTGGCAATATTACTGGTATTATTAATATTTCTGTATCACCAACCGATTCCATTATTCCTTGCAGAATCAGATATGTACAAAATATCTTCCTCTCTTTTTAACTGTTACTATTTTTGTAAATATTTTACATATTGTTCCATATACTGTATTTCATTATCTCCTTATTGTCAGAGGATGTTTTTCCCAGAATAACATTTTATCATGGCCTTCTTACTCACTGTTCTGCTTGTTTGCTTAAACTGCTAGGGAAGGGTGGATCTGGTATAATAATGGGAATATTATTATACAGGAAGGTGCTACATCCTGCCATAGGACAAAGAACATAAATAGGCTAAGTGTATGCAGGATCTACTGTGAAAAGTTTGAGCTTCCGGCGCTTTCTAAAACTATGAAAATCTTAATGGCAGTGACTAAGGTGCTGAGCTTGTTGCCATGGTAACAGGGCAGCCATTTTCAAAAGGAGTCTGACAGCTTGTTCAATGCAGGCATGACCACAGGCAGCAGGTCGCCTGGCAACAGGCTGAGAAGAGACAAGGCCATGGCACGACCCTGGGCACACAACCCAATCAACAAGGAGACAGAAAATCAGCAGGACGAAAGTGTGTGGAAGAAAATGTTCTCTGCCAGAAAGCCGGAGTTCTACAGTAAGTACTAGTTAAAGTGTCCACTAACCAAGCTCTATTGTATTAGATTCCCATGCTAAAAGGACAGATAATGTCTATGGCATCTATATACTACTAGTAAAAAATCTTAATTTTTACCCTATAGTCTGAAAACCAAGCAATGTGTCTGTCTCCGTGTTGGTGGTATTGCAGATATGACCTCAGTGTGAAACACAGAGAACTCAACTGCTTGCAGAAATGTCTTCACCCCCTCCCTCTGAGCTTGACTGGGCCTCATAAATAAATGAAGCTTGCAGTGCAGCTCAGGCTCCACTGCTACAGACCATATTATATACACATACACTTTCTCCTTCAGGGGTTCGTTTCTGTTTTTATTATTATTCAACATTGTACATTAACACTAAAGACATCCATTCTGCCTTATTTAGCACGTCTCCGCTGACTCCGTAATCAGAGGTGGGTAGTAACGACTTACTCTGTACATTTACTTTAGTAATTTTTTTTAAAGAGATTTGCACCATACTTTTTACTTTTACTTGAGTAGATTTGCGAAGAAGTAACGCCACTCTTACTCCGCTACAAGTTTCTGACCACTTATAAAGCAGTTATTATCAGTTTACACACTAATGACACGTGAGGAGCGAATAGAAATTGTGTGTTGATGTCTGGTGAACGCAGTAACTGGGTCATTGCAGCAGATTTCAATGCAAGACACCCTACGAGACCACCCATCTCCCATGCTACAGTTAGCAAACTGCTAATAACTGCTTTGTAAGTGGTCAGAAACTTGTAAATAACTCATGAAAGAATAAAGTTATGTTAAAACCAAGCACATCATTGTTTTTCTTGTGAAATTCCCAATGAGTTTGATGTGTCACATGACCCTCTTCCTATTAAAATAAAAAAAGGGGGATCCAAAATGGCCGACTTCAAAATGGTCACCATGGTCACCAACCATTCCCATTTTATTAAGGTGTATCCATATAAATGGCTCACCCTGTAAAATAATAAAAAAAATTCTGGGTTATCAAACCTTTGACAAGGTACTGTATATATAATTTGTGTGTGTGTGTGAGTCTGTGTGTGTGTGTGTGTGTGTGTGTGTGTGTGTGTGTGTGTGTGTGTGTGTGTGTGTGTGTGTGTGTGTGTGTGTGTGTGTGTGTAATGTAGAAGAGAGTACAGGAGAGAGGAGGAAAGGTTTTTTTATGGGGGTGGGGTGGGGTGTGGGGGTAGCAGCTGGAGGCTGGCCCACATCCCTTGTCTTTAAGAGTGTTGTTCATTTTTCATGTTTAGAGAGATGAATGTGATGCAGTATACAGCAGTGGTCAGGGAGGTAAGGAGTAGGGTATTGAGTGGCACATCTAACCTGTGAATTTCTCTTTCTATAATAATGTTCACACTATCTACACTGTGTACTCCCTAAAGCTTTGACTATTTGTCATACTCTGGACTCTTGTCACACTCTCAAGCTATAAAGCAAAGTAGTCATTAATTGGCACCACTATTGCATATCTACTTAGTGTACTAACAGTGTGTGTGTGTGTGCTTATGACTGGTAAAGTGCATATTGATTGGGTAGAACAGCTGGCCAAAAGAGAGAGGAAAGGGACAGAGGACACAGGAGGAAGGTGATTTTAAAGTGAGCATACCGAGCATGCCCCCTGTAAGCCCTGCAAAGGTGCATTGTAGGAGACTGCAGCACTGCAGCATGACTGCAGTGTCTCACTTACTAGCACACAGACTTTGCTGTCTTTTTCAAAATTTACGATGGAAGGAGTGAGAAACGTGTGGGGTGCGGATCTACGGTTTTGTATAAGTAAGTAAAAATGGCTGTTGATCAAGTGCACAAGCAAACAGCCACTCACATGCAGGAGGTCAGGAATGTCTAAATCATTTATGAAGGTGAACAGTATGACACTGCACTCTACTGCAATTTGTAATCTGTTCACACAGCAGCAAGAGTCATTTGTGTTCTCTAGCGTACTTCTGAGACAGAATTATCCCAGTTTATATGATGACACAGCACTAGATGAAAAGCCTTGCAATATAACCAGCATAAAATGAGCATCTGGCAGATGGCTTAGTGTTGATAAGGTAAAATGGGAATAGGAGGCGTGAGGTGCAAGGCAGCATATCTCTGCACTCTTTCCCCTTGCCGTTATGCAGTTTTACTGATCAATAACATCAGACAGTTCCTCTACTGCTTCTCCCTTTCCCTTTCTGCAGGATCCTAAGTTGGTACGGTCCCAAGCATACCAACAGTGAGATATCTGCAGACAGGCTATAGAGAGGTACTTCACATCATCATAAATGCATTAGAATAAGCTTTTGTGTTTGTCCCTCATCAATGGCTCTTTGAAGTGCTCAGTACATTGGCATCATTTTGTGGCAGCCCAGGTGGCAGATAAGAAGCACTTTTGATGAAATGCTTTCTATGAATGACAAACAGTAAACCATTGAAAGGTCTCCAGACACAGTTGGCTGACATGGCAATGCTGGACGTAAATGCCAGGGCACCATGGTATTGTGCGCAGCCATCTTACTCAAAGAAAACCCAGCAACCTTAGTAAAGTAGATGCAAAGACTCTGTACCAGAAAGGCTAAACAAACAAGTTCCTGAGTTTTTATATTCTTTAGGTAGCTTCCGTGACTCACCGATTAATACTCTCACACATTCACAAACCACAGTACATTTGAACCATAGAATCTGATTGTTCAGATACTGATTGTCAGTGTTGAATAATTCTTTATAACAGTATGACATCCAATTAGCATTTCTATAGCAAATCTTTCATGTAAACCAAAACCTAATAATAAATATTATTTAACAAATTATACTTCATGTTCTTTATTTTTGTAACGAGACATCTATTTAACATTCACTAAATAACTGAGAATGTTCACAGACAAATTGCAGTGGTATAAATGAGGTGTTAGTAACCAAGAATAAATTATATTAAATTATTTAATATACATTATATGGTCAAAGGTATATGTAAAGTATACCTTTGGCCATGGGTTCACACATGTGTGGCAGAGGTTAAAAAGAGCAGCTAAACATAATCATTAGAAATAGGGGAAATTCATTAAGTTCTTTAACGTGACTATTCATGTATCACCACAGTGACTTTAAAATGTATTATTATTATTATTATTATTATTATTATTATTATTATTTTGATTTGCATTTATTGTGGTACAATGTTGTCATTCCTAAAGTGAATGCCGGGTGGCATGCTCTAAACTATTCACTTTGGTAGGCAGCACAGCATTTTGTGTGATAGGAGCAAATTATTTTCTAACTTTTGTTGGTAATTGTAACAAAACTTTGAAAAAGGTATTGAAAGATACTGAATTGGAATATTTAAAAAACCATGATACTAACATAATTAAAATACAAATCAAATCTGCTTCTAGGTATCCTAATAATATCGTATCAGCTGGTCCCTGGTGATTTCCACCCCTAATAATCATGCATCTAAATACTAAATAGCTAGAATAATCAACAGCCAGAAATTAGGATTTTGGAAAATTGTGAAATTTTGGAATTGCAGTGACTGTAGTTAAGACATATTATGTCTGATAAATAAGAGACTTTATAAAATCCTTAATGCCTCCAAAGCAACAAACTGATCTGGGTGATAATAAAGGGGTGGTGCCAGGTTTTTGTGAGCTAAAGCAAGAAATGGCCAGTCAGAAACAAGGGGAACCTCTAGGGAGAGACTTTTCATGCTCTAGCACATTTAAGCCAACTCAAGGCCTTGATAATTAGCTGAGGATTTGAAACAAATGTAGTGTTTATCTGTCTCCTGTGTGGGAAAACAAAATATGTGAGAACATCATTAGATTTGCCAGATAGATCGCCAAATGTGATTTAGATACATAAGGGCTATTAATGGCAGAAATAAGTGTATTGTGGGCCAAAGGCAGCCCAAGTATAAGCAGCAACATATCCAGCGTCCATATCAAACAGGTGTGCAGGATCTCAATTTATAAAGCAGATGTAGCTGACGTAGGTGTAGCTGAAGTTTTGGGTTATATTCTGCCTGTGCTGGTAGCCAGACTCTGTTGAGTTCATTGCCACAGTTGTATGTGGGTCAGATGAAAGCAGTAATTATGAGCTGGCACCGGGCCATAACTCATTATCTATCTGGGTCATTATCATGAGTATTGGGCAGACATAAAGCTAGCATGTTCTGACAGGGCTTTTAGACAGACTCCAGATTTATCATTTAGATACAACGGTCCTCATTATAACATCGTCTACTCAAGGCATGCCCGTTTCATGTGCTTTGGGTTTCTTATATAGTACTTACCTCAAGTGGATTACAACAGCCTTATTAGTAGATATGGTAGTTTTTGGTTTTTGTGGTTTCTCTTATGTTATTTACTAATTCACATAAATCCAAATTCAACAAGGGTTCCTATATATATATATATATATATATATATATATATATATATATTTGTATACCCTGCTTCTGTTTTTACACTGCTTCAGATTCACAATGCTGTATCGTCAAAGAGCTTTTAGACATGGATGGACGGAGAACATTGTCCATTTTTAGAGCTGAACACAAGCACAGTGTGTGAGGAGAGCAAAAACCCCTAAAATAGCATATACAGTCATTGTTTAAAAGTGACTTGCTTTAATGAGAGTCACAGTAACATTTAAAAATCTGTCTTCATGGGTTTGCAACCTCTTGTTTGGAAACTCTTGTGGTAACTTTTGGGTTGGTGCTGCATTTCACACCAAACAAATGAATGCAGTTTTCTGTTAGTCCTGGAGCAGGGGTCTGTTAGTTCAAACACACAAGGGTAAAGAAAAATGTGTTAAAGCAGTGAAACCTTATAACTTTTTTTTTTTTTTTATTGTCAGGTGGTGGCATAAAACTTGTAAGACTTGTAGTAGAATGACAGAATGATATCGCCATTATTTTCCTTATGACATATATACTTCTAGTTTCCAGACAACACATTACAAGAACACAAAAATATCCCAATAATGACCTGAGAAAACTGAAGGCAGAACAGTAACGACCCTCACAGGAGTGTTTTGAGAGGGTGAGATGCAAGCTGACAGTGCAACATTTTGGGTTACTTAAAGCTCTGCAGGAGATAGGTAAGGTGAAGTGATACTTATTCCACATAGGCATGGTATACACATCACTGCTCTTCTGGATTAAGATATGAAGTCTATTAGTCTGATCAGCTGAAAATCACAGGAAAAGCAGTTTTTGTGTTCTAATATTACTCTGACTAAGGAAGAAATATGAGCTTTTGATACCATACGATACAAAATGTGCAATTTGCAAAGTCAATGCAGTCACCACACCACTAATAGAGAGTTCTGTAAAATAGATAGAGCAAATTTCCTAAACTACACATAATATATAAGCAGTTTAACAGGATGTCCAGTTATTTTTTAGCAGTAATAGTTTCGACCAGCCTAAGTTATTGGAAAACCATTATTAAATTAAACCACTGAATAAACTGAGTATCTGGATCAGATGAGAGGGGAAATGAGATTGCAGCTGAGGACACCTCTCTGCACTTCACTTGGCACATTGCAGCCTTTTATGACAATCAAAGCCCTAAACTCTTTAGCTCTGACATCATGCTAATCTAAAAATCCAGAACTCAGTGTCTCACCCTGTCAGAATGCCAGAACCATTAGCCTTCCAAATAGCTCCTAAGTGTTACAAGAGAAAAGTAATAGCTCTGTCTTTGGGAGCTCGTGGGTTCAACCATCATCAGTGTCACGGCTATCTATTGCCAGGAGTCTTGGAAAGCAAAATGGCCAGTGCTCTCCCATGTCAATCAGAGTGAAATGAAGCCATCAACGCTGTCTGTAAGCTTGTGTTTAAGAGGTGTACTTTAGGAGGCAGTTCAAAAAGATATGGCTTTCTTCACATGCGCTAATATTCACCATCCTGCCATGGAACAGGGACGTTAGCTACTAGATAAAATCAAAGTACAAATGTAAAACCTTAAAAATTGTTTTACCTGCTTATTCGTATTTGAGTTTATATTTACATAGGGGCATTTTATTCTCACTCAGGGTTTGCAGGGGGGCCTGGCACCTTTCTATGGACAGTGTGGCAATCCATCGCAGTATGTATCCACATACAGTACATACTCTCATTCACACAGGTTAGGCTAATTGGGAATGTCAGTTAGCCTAACTTGCATGTCTTTGGACTGAGGGAGGAAACCGAGGACAGGGAGAACAGGGAGAACATGCAAACTCCATGCACACAAACCCAATGCGGGAATCAAACCATGACATTTTATTAATCATTGTAAATACTTATATTATTTTGCTTATAGTTTTGTAATGGCTATTGTTGTTGTGAGCATGAATATGTGTGTGTTGAAATTTTAGGTTAATAAATTGCAATGCATTTAAATTTTATATTGCATAGCTAACTCTGATGAAATATCTGAAAGACAAAGAGATCTTCTTATTCCCACCTGACTGCCAGCTGCTGCTCAAGTAAGCCCATATGTGTTATTTCTTCAATTTTAATAGATCTTTGATCATCATACCAAGGTTCTTTCTTTGCTTTGCACCTTTTTTTAGTTCCATAAATGCCAAAAAAAAAAAAAAACACTGGCAGAATCAGTAGAAGCTATTGCTACAAGCTCAGCTAGAAATTCAGTAATAGAGGGAAGAAAGAAAAGCATGACATCATGTCTCCTTTTGTTCTCATAGCAACAACAGCGCCAATGTTTCATTAACACAGGCGCTGTGGCGTTCATATGCAAATAGGGCATCTGTGAATGAAGTGGGAGGAGAGAAGCCAGAGGAAAGAGAATGGCAGAAGAACTACACAGGAGACAAGCCTGAGTACAAATATATAGTCTGTAGGCTGGAGATCCATTTTCAGCCTTCAGAACAAGACTGGACTGCGGCATTGCCAAATGGAGGAGATGCGCATGACAGAAAATAGCTCCAAAGCTTCCAAAGGTCCATGACGCCACAAAAGAACGTGGGGTAGGAGAGAGATGAAAGTGACAGAGACAAGGAGATTAGAGCTTTGTGTCTGATTCTCACCACCGGGACACAGGACCGATTTTGGAAAAGCACAGACCATCAGCATTGCTGAATATGGGATTTTTCGAGTAGAAGCATAAATAGAGATGCAAGCTACTTGATTTTTTTTTTTTGTCATATTACAGTTGAAATGTTAACAATATACACATCATGGTTTGTAAATGTATAGAGTGTCAGTAAGACAAAGGAAGGAAGATAACAGAAGGCAACAGTCACACTGCAGAACCAGCATCTGAAAGTGGGATGAGAAAGAGGAGGAAGGAAAGTGAGTGTCTTGAGTCAGCAGATTTGCAGCTTGCAACCAAAATGACTACAGCTCCTGCACCGAGTTCAAAATGTATATGAGCCATCTCATAAACTGATTATTATTGAAGCAGGTTGAACAATATTCCCCTGAGTCATGGTTCATCCTAAAATGTTTAGTGAGATTAAGTACGGATGTGATACAGCAGTATGAACGTGTTGTATTGGTGATATAACCTGCACAATTTTGAAAAATAAACTGCCCACAGAAACCAGTATGTATGATGTTGTGCTTTCACTTCTTTATCTACACAAAAGCCTTAAAGTTAGAGTACTACAGATCATCCTCACTCCTGCACCATCCTTTCCATCCAGAAGCCTGTTACATCAAATAATGTTTGTGAGAGACAGCAAGAGAGACACTGTATGTAAGAGCGTTATATAACACTATGAGTCAGCCATATCAGGCATCTACAGTTCAGGGTTGTGCTTACTCAGTATAGGCTATGCTTTCACATTATTATTTTAAACCAGCACACACAGAAAGACATGTGGTTTTATACATATGCTTTTCTTATGTAGTAAAATGCTAAATAACTGCTTTCCTGCAGGATCAATAGAATGATCATACAGTTAATTTAAAGAAACGTTTATTTGTATAACTATGGCTCACAGGGGCACGGACTTTTACATCCCTGCTGAAACATCAAAGGCCAGTAGAGCTCACGAAGCCCTAATTCAAGAGCCCCAGTTTGATGCTATAATCTCGACAGGGGCAGAGAAAAACGAACCTCAAGGTTAAGGGAAAAACAAGGGATATGTCAGTCAGCTTGAGAGAAATATTGGTAAGTTTCTTTAGTTATAATTTCATCTGAGTCACATTTAATTTACAGGATGGGTACCAATATTCATTTTAGTGATCAAGCTTCTTAGTAAATTAATTATGTTTCAATTAAATTAGAATTCTTTCTTTCATCTTGCGATGACACGTCCTGTACTGCATAGAAAGAATGAAGTATAACCATATTATATAAATCTGAGAAACTGATCTCATTGTATGTAGAGCTATTTAAAGCTGCTTTTAGCGCACTGTAAAGCTCTTCAGTCAGACTGAAGATTTCTTAAGGGGGATCCCTAATCTACTAATGGCACTAGAGCTGCATAAGTGGCACCAGGTGGGTAGCAGTTCTGCCCACCTCTCATCAACTGTGACTTCCAACAACTGACGCCATTACCTCAGGTCCAAACCTCCAATGTAACTACACAGAAGTAAAAACAGATACAATACATCGATAATGGAAGACTGACAGGTCTTAATATTCTCCATTCTATATAATACTGTACATAAGACATTATATACAGTCTAGGTATACCACAGTATATAGAGTCAGGTAAACAAATATGTCGACCCTGACAACATTCATGTTATGTAAAATACTTTTTATATGTGGTCCACCCACACACGTCCATTAAAGAAATCAAAAGTAACTGGACAACTGACTGCCTATTTATTCAATGGCCAGATGTTTGTGTTATTCTCTCATTATTCCACATCAACTATTCTGGTACATTTTAAAATGAAAGAATCACTAAAGTAAAAGCAGAGAAATTCCTGGTAGGTGACTGAAAGAAGAAGTATTTCTCTCCTAAAGAAAAAAAAAAACTCTTTACAATAATTGGCCAGATTAAAAAAAAAAAAACACTTTTGCAGGTTTACATATCTATGTAAGAGTAAAAAGAGTAAATACAGTGGGTTTACCAAGGGTTAGAAAAGTATGGAGAGTTGACCCAAAGTACACCACCTCATTTTATACCATGAATGTGTATCCCAGCTAACAAATTCATATTAGAATATATTTAGAATTATGTTTTTGATCCTAGAATGCAAAAATGTCCAGTTTTCTGGAAGTCCTAGGAACGTTTTGGTTAATGTTCTGGAAATTTGGTTTATATAACGTTTTAAGAGCTACATTCATGAATTGGGAACATTAAAAGATAAAATTTTGGGAACATTTCCAAAAAGTTTGCGAAACTAAAGAAACATTATATGTAGGTTATATTGCTATATACAGTATATGGCTTCTCTTGTGTTTAATAATGATGTGACTGCTAATAAAAGCAACAGGATGAATTTGAAACTTTATATAGGCTATATTATCTGCTCAGAATCGGTCAAACACTTAAAAGCCCACTTAATGGTGCTTCACAGTGCAAGAACAAGCAAGACTTATAGAGAGCTGCAGTAAAGGCCTGTTAGCCCCATCATAGATGAAACCAGACATTAGGCACTCATTGACTGCAAAGGATTAGCAAGGCTTTATTATATAAAAATGCTGTAATTTTTACAGCTGTCACCTGATTGTACATCAATATGTAAAATTAAAAGCTGAATGTTATCTCTGCATTTTTATTTCATTTTTACAACAATATACTGCAGTAGGATGCAAGCAAGGGTAGCTTGGTGGTTAAGCTGTTGGACTGCTCATCACCCAGTGTACTTGATTGCATGTGTCTAGACCCTTTTCTACCCTTACACTGGGGTGATTAGAACAATATTAGGTAAAATTAGGTGAAAGAACAATAATTGAGGTAAACATCCAAAAAATAATAGACCTTACCATATATTATAGACCTTGCAGATTGTGGCTTTGATAATATCTAACCAGATCAGGTCACTAAAATAACCTTGTCGCAGTGCTGAGAAAGCCTGGCTGATTACACTGAACTAAACACACAATTGTCCTGTATGGCAACTGGTTGAGTCTCCACACATCACTGATTCCTCTCACTCGGCTGGAGGGAAATGAGGTAGGATTTATTATTCAAGATAATTGAGTTCTTATTAAAGGCGCCACTGACCTAAATTCATCTGACTGGTTAAAAATTAAAGGCCATCTACTGTTGCCTGCCCTACCAATTACAATGTCCAGGAATAGTAGCCAAAGCAGCCGGCGTGTACTGGGTCGAACCGGTCAGACACAGTATGAAGGCCGTTTATTAGGCTGAGACTGTTCGTTACAATGACATTGCCTTTCAGCTCATTCAATATACTGTACATCCCTGGCATTCTCCTAGACTGATTCAACTCTCAGATGATAAATTATTCTGTGTAGTAATTGTTGTTGGTTTTTTTTAATCCTTTAATCGGTCTTTAAAAGTACCTATGTGTTCTGGTACAGTTTCATTCTCCAGTCTGCTGCTAAGCCAGCTAACATGATGCTTTCGAACTGCAGGATAAGACAGACACTAGGATCCACCCTCTTTCCACAAAACACTGCTCTAATTGGCTCAAATGAAGTGTAAGGTGCGGGACTGTGTAAAGATAAAAGGTTGTTGCTAACTGACTCTGTGCCATTCAGAGGGCAGCTATTAAATACAGATTTTTTTTTCAGCAGAGGTCAGATGCTATAAAGATCTTTAATCTACCTGACAGCTTGAAATGTGGAGAAAATTGCAAAGCAAAGTGGACTCCAGTGTTAAATGTGCTGCAGACATGACCTTCAGTGTGACCTTTTCCTGTAGATAAGCCTCGCTATAAACTCACACAATTGTTCATCATGTCTGTTGTTCAGGCTGTAAACAGGATACACACTCAGTATCCTGATTCCGGCTAAGATCCGGATGGATTGTAACATCATCTGTAGGTTATTTATGATTTTATATTAATGCAATCATGGAATATCACAACACTATTTTGCATGTGAAAAAAAGTGTAAAACTCACTACTAACTACTAACAAGGTTTCAAACAACATAAAAGGGTAAAAACTCCTTGCTATATATGGCGAGACTTTCTGAAAGTAGTTTAGTAGTAGTAGAACTGAACCCACTGCTATTATTCACCTCAGCGAGCTGTTCAGCTACTCCCAATCATTGGTGAGCAACTCATCACTGTGACTTTACTGACCATACGAGCTGATTCAACACTGTCTCTGCTGAAAGGTCTGTACGGTTGCCACAGGGAATTGAATAATTATCATTAAGAGATCAGGGGCACTATGTGATGACAGCTGGTGTGATAACGTCCTGCCAAACACACCTGCTTCACATTTACACTAGGGCTGTCACTGACACAGAAGCATCTATCTGCATAATAGACAATATACAGGTCTATAATTTTAAAAACTGTGCTTATTACTGTATGTGCAAAGTGGTGGATAGCGTTTGCTGTCTCCCGGCTCCCTAGTTCGATCTTGAGCTCGGGTTACTTTCTGTGTTTTGCATAGTCTCCTCTTCTCTGCAAGGGTTTTTCTTTGAGTTCTCTGATTTCATCAGTGCTGGTACTTGAACTGGCAACACTAAACTGCCCCAAGGGTAAATGGGTGCATTATGTATGGTGTTTTGCAATTAACTGGTATCCCATTCAGCGTGCATTCTTGCCACACACCAAGGGTTTCCAGATTAAGTACTAGATTCGCAGCCACCCTTACCAAGATGATTAAAATGTATAACTGAAATGTATAAACAAAATTGTTTTTGAAAGCAAAAATAATTGCATTTTATTTAAGTTTTACTTTCAATGTTGCACATTTACATGGAATCTTTCGCTCATTGAGAAATAAAATCAAGCACAGTGTTTAAAAGTAAATAAACCATGTGATGGTGGTTTACATCTATCCAGATTATTCATATTTCCTAAAGATACCTACAGCATAAAATAATGCATACCAAGTCCTTGTGGACTGACAATTCTGGCAACACAAACTTTAAAGTGTCTTGTGGAACTTATGAACATTAGCTGAGTCAACAGAACTCAATTGTTTGCTTGGAGAAGGAGAAATACAGGGGCCAGGATATTTGTTAAAATTAGACAAACTGCAGATTTAGTCACTGTAAAGCAAACTCATCACCAGTTCACTCATCTATTGAGTCATACATTTGGCAGATGTTGTCATCCAAAGTAATTTACCATTGACCTGCATAGTTGATGATTAGGACACTCAACAATGACAACTCCGCAGTATCAATTAATATTCACTGCCTTTCAATCAGTAGCCCACATCCCTAACCACTGAGCACCAATGGAATAAATAGTGAAAAACATATCGTATTACAATCCTTTATTTATAATCACTCCAGACTGGTGCTGAAGCAGTTCCTTATGGTCTTTAATCAAATACCAATCAAACTAGCAGTGGAGGAGTTAAAACCTACATCCCCACAGTTGCTTGGCCATTCTACCCATTTTCTTCTGATAATTAAGGTTCTACTACATGTATATTAAGCCTTTTTCAGACATGCACTGTTTTTCATCAGTCATACAGTAATTCAAGGGTTGGTTTCATGCTCATTCCATAAAACTATTTCAGATAATGGAAATGGTACTATGTCAGGTAACTTAACTTTATAGCACATTTTCAACATGAAACAGATCTGAACTTATTTAGGAACAATAAACATAGGTATTTGCAAGATTATGACATAGTGACATAGAATGTAGTACTGTATGTACAGTGAGCTTACCAGTCATGACAATCTAGAAAATTATGCTGTAAATGTGTTGCCAGATTGAGTGGTTTTATTCAACTTGGCTACCTTTGAGGTCATTCAATTTGAGGTTGAAAATACACCTTGTGCCAGTAAAAAATGACTCTTTTTAAGCACTGTACTGTTTAAAGTAGGGCTGAAGAGTTTTTCGTTTTCAACATTTTTCTTTTATTTTTCATGACTTCAAAGTCAGGAGGGCCATAAAAGCTGATTAAACACTGTCTCTGTGAAATGACTGCGGGGGTGTCAGGAATAAAGATTATGACCACTCAGGAGCTTTGCAAATTAAGCAGGTACCACAGATTTCACAGATTTTCAGCCGCACTAACAGTACCTGCTTTGCTAGCAAGGCTTGATAGACAAGATGGCTGCCTGAGCATGACGAGGAAGAATGCTGTTTCATCCCTTTTGCTAAAAGCTTGAGTGAACAGATGTCCTTTTTCTGATTTAGTTTTGTACAGAGCCCAAGGGATTCTGCTTGTTTTTTTTTTCCTTTTGGCTTCAGCCTGAAATCGTGTTGGTAATTTGATTAGTATTAAACCAGGCTGCATGTACCGAGCAAAAAAATAAATAGATTTTGAAGTACTTTTTTTTTTTTTTTTACTGTTGCCTCTCAGCAACTCACATCACACTTACATTGCACGTTTCAGGACAGTCAGAAGGAGAAACTGGGTTTGAATAATAAAATTATATTACAGGCATGCATGCAGTGATCTGTGTGAGCAGTATGCAAACCCCCATCCCTCAACCCCCCAAAGTTATTTAGCTTGGAGTGGAAGCTACACAGAATTAAAAAACAGCATGATATCCCTGGGGGTTTAAAGCTCTTTACAGTTGTCTAATAATAATAGGGCTGGTGCAGCATCAGTGCTGAGTCAGAGCGCTGCTCTACTGAAGCATGTATGGGATGTGACAAATGTGACACTCTCCAGTGATTTTATTAAACATGCATAATGAAAAAAGGATGTATAAATGAAATGTTACAAAGAAATTTTATCCATAGCCAAAATTTTATGTAAAAGAAAATCCAGGAGCATCCTTCAATAGCAGTCAAAAGACTGTTATGGCACCAACAGTTCATTTAACGCAAGAGCAAAATCCTGCCAGACATGATTCTGCTGTGCGTTCTTATGGTATTCAAAAATGATACAACTTTTGTTTCCACCACATTTAATGAGTCTATATAGTGTAGGTCTGTGGTAATATATATATATATATATATATATATATATATATATATATATATATATATATATATATATATATATATATATATATATATATATCGTGTAGACAGTAACACTAGATCAATACTAGATCAATACTAGATCAATACTGAAGATTAAAAACTATGAAATAACGCATATGGCATTTTGTCTATAAGTAACAACAACAATAGTCAGTTATTATTTTAAGACACTAATGTCAGTTGTACTGAAAAAGTTCTTGCAGAAACAGTATTGTCAAGTGAATGGCTCTGGCTCTCATAAAGACCAGGAAAGAAAGACCAAAACTCACCTCTGCTGCAGAAAAGAACTCAGACTCAGATTAAAGCTGTTATGAAGGCTTTATAGAAGGTTTTTAAGTAGCATCAATGTCAACTGTTCAAAAGAAAATATTGCATATTTCAGATGCATTTATCATTGTTTTACAATGTAGAAAGAAATTAGAAATGACAATTGAATTAAAAGGCATGTTTAAACCTTTACTGGTTCTGTATAAGAATATTTTATTTGAGAAGTAATGGATCCAGAGAGTACACAAATAGCTACATCTGGTTGAGAACATGCACAGACTCAAGTCAAATCAATACACTGGCTACTTGCTGCTCAACCATGCCACTCAAGTTTATGTTATATTATGTATAAACATGTCGTTTTCATATTTCTATAAGTGTATAGTGATAAATTTTGCCTACATACAGCCTAAATGACATTTACTGCCGCTCAGATCAGTAACCACTGAAGGGTATGATTTGTCTCGGAGTAGAGTTACAGAGTCAATAATTCTACAAAAGAAGGCTTTTGTTTGGCACTTCATCTGCTGATTGATTTCAAAATAAAATTATGTCTGATTAATAAGGATTAATATCTAATTTCTAATCTTTGGGATTAATAAAGTGTTATTTATTATCTTATTATCGAGGAAGAAAGTCAGAAATAGCTGTCAATCAGGGTTGCAAATATAAGAACATTTTGAAATAAGAAAAGAAACACAGCTGTTCTCTTTTGCAAATGAATTAATCTTGTTAATATGGTATTTAAAAAAAACCTTACTAGATCCTCTCTGCATATAACACACTGTAATTCACGCTAGTCCATATGTTACAGGCCTTATAGATTAGACTAGCTATACTGTACATTGTGTTCTGCTCAGTATTTACCTGTTCATGCACTGTTAACAGGTCACATTGATTTGGGCTGCTGAGTTAAGGAATAATTACATTAATAGATAAAAATACAGTAGATACATAAATAATGCTTTTTCTTACTTCTAATAACCTCAATCAAGGGGACACCTTTTAACATCAAATTGGTATATTTTAAAAAATAATTTACCACATTCTTTGTGTTGTTTTTAAAATAAGTTAAATGAGTAAATTTATAAAAAATATATATTTTTTATTCCTTTTTTTGGCATAGTATATTTTAGCTATAAGACAGCTATCAAAGAGTTTGCACATCACAATTTCCACTGTCATATAATTATTAATATCATTAAAAATGGTAGTTATGGGGAAACCTGTGGAAGTCAAGCCAAAATCTGGAAACCTAAGAATGCCATCAGATAGAATTTCTTGTATACTGGCCAGAAATGCAGAGCAAAATCCCCAAAATGACAGCAAGGATGGGCAGGAAGGTTAAGCTGACAGTGGTGCACAGTGCACAGTTCTACTTTGCTGGGTTGGTTGCACAAACTGCTAGAACTGCAATCAAGAAACATCAGAAGAATAATCTTACCTGTGACCTCATCACAAAAATCTGTGTGTGAGGCATGCAAAATCTAGATAAACCAAAGGAATTTTGAAAACAAGTGATGTGGACAGATAAAGTAAATCAATGTAAGTAATCAACAAGGATATGTTTGGACAAAGGAAGCAGCATTTAAAAAAAAAAAAAAAGACCACCAAGCTTCAAGAATGGGGTGGATGTATTATGCTTCAGGGTCATGTGGCAACTTACTAGTTACACAGGTAAAATTGTGTGCATGGTTCAAAGAAGAGGGGAGGAAAAGTATTCACCTTTTCTACTGTTTATCCTGTAAATGTACATGGTCACAGGTGAGAAGCTTATCCAAGAAGACTTCGCGCACAAGATAGAGTGCATTGCAGAGCACACAACCTACAGACAATTTGGGAACATCTTTAGACCGTGGACAATTTGCATGTCTTTAGACAGTGGAAGGAAACCGGAGTACATGGAGGAAACCCGTCCAGCACGAAAAGAACATGCAAACTACATGAACACACACCCAAGGTGGAATCATTCCCTCAACCCTGGAGGTGCAAGGCCACAATGCTAACCACTACACCACAATGCTGCCAAATAAAGTCATTTAACATAGTTGCCAAAAAAATAAATCTGCCAAAGTGTTGTTACGAATTATTGACTCAAAACGTTCACACATGCAATGTATATTATTTTGTTTGTTGTTATAGTTCAAAACCTTGAAACTGATATATGCAGAATAAATGCACATACATACTGATTGCAGCATATGTCTTATTTGTTTTAAACTTGAATGAACCAAGCAATAAGATTTGCAAACAACTATAGATCATGAATTGAGAAGTGATATAGCTGTTGGTGCAGGGAATCCAAATCTGTCCTTTTCGTGTATTCAGTAGAGAAAACTAAACATATAATTTTATGATGAAACAAAACATGTTAGTGTGGATCCACTATGGTATCAGTGGAATCATTTTCTCTAGTGATTTTTTTAAACTGTTAACCAGAAAGCTGACTGAACATGTGTGTAAGGATAAACAAACAGGTCTGGGAATGAACATCTCTTATCACTGTTTCTGAGTTCATCATGTGTAGACAAGAAGCTGAGTAACTCGAGTCGTCACAGCTGAATTAGCAGCTCAATGTTGCCCTCCTGAAGGGCTGATGGGGCAGTGCCTCGTTCCACCAAATCCCCCCTGCCTCCCTGTCTGCCTCCGCTGCCAATCATCTCCAGGTTGAGCCGTCGAAAATAAAAAAGGCGGGGGGGATTGGGGTCACGTGATCAGCCCGGACTGTCGCTGGATGCTGGCGCTCGCGCTCCAATAGAGTGAATGGACTCAAATAGCAACCAATCAGAGGCGAGCTCCGGCGCCGTATAAAACCTGGCAAAGCCGCTTATTTCTGGAGACCATAATCAGCGTCCGTGTGCTTGTGTGTGGAGTTAAGGAAGCATTGTTTTCATCTTCCCCAAAGAAAATAGACTAAAAGGTAGGAGATTGTTTTTATTATTATTATATTACAGTAATACAAGGCTATAAAATGTATTGCAGTTTAGATAAACATACAATGAGAAATACAATGGCAATCATTTCTAATAATTTTTGTCATTTGTTTCATACTCAGCATTCAGGGTGGTTTAGCATCTCTGCGTTGTTGAACGCATCCGGTAAAAACAAATAATAATAATAATAATAATAATAATAAATGATTAAATTAGGAAAACTTATAAATCAAATCGTGCATGACAAATAATAACAATGATGAATTGGTCGCTTCCGGTTATTATTCCTTTGTTATTAAATGATATAGATACGTATGTCGAATAATCCCGTTTTGCTTCTCGAGAACATCAGCATTGACCTTGTGGTCTCTCTGCAGGAACCCCAAGGTCTCCGATGTTTTTTAGGACACTGCGCAATCACGCATTTTATGCGCAATAAGCCTGCCTGTCTTTCTGTCCATCCACATGAATTTGCATGATTGGCACTGATTCCGAGCAGCTGGATGGCTGTGGAGATGCCATCACGTTTGGTGTATGGCATTTGCATGACGCGCAGATAGAAAGCTCGCGCTTTGTTGGACGTCCGGTTTGTGCAGTTTTAGTCTGAGTTTGAGGGCTGAATTCCTGCACCGCGGCGGGAATCGGGCGCTTTAATACCGTTACGTCAGAATTAATGCGGCTAAAGGGGGAGGGAGGCTTCGTCCTTGGATGTTCTGGCACAGCATTTCGTCTCGAACGGGTCTAACGAGTGGATTTTATCTTTTCCCCCCCATCAGCTCTGAGCAGCCATGCCTTTCAGCAATACCCACAATAAGATGAAGATGACATACACAGCCGAGCAGGAGTACCCGGACCTCAGCCAGCACAACAACCACATGGCCAAGGTGCTTACCCCGGAGATGTACGCAAGCCTGCGCGACAAGGAAACCTCCACTGGCTTCACACTGGACGACGTCATCCAAACTGGGGTCGATAACCCAGGTAAGAGCCTCTCCCTCTCCTATGCTTCTCATATTTAACCTTGCTTGGTGAAGGTCAAACCAATTCATCTAACTGAGAGATGACCCAGGTTTTTCCCTTAATTTCTGATCTCGACATGCCCAAAGAAAAAAATAGGAACACTGATCATCTACAGTATTTGGCGACAAGATGGCACACTGGTTAGCACCGTGCCCTTGCACCTCCAGGGTCAAGGGTTCGTTTCTAGCCAAAGGTTTACATGTTTTTCCTGTGCTTGGTGGGTTTTCTCCAGGTACTCTGGGTCCAAAGTCATGCATATTTGGCCATTGGAGTTTCCAGATTGCCGGTTCTGCAGACCCTAGTTGGACTACGGAGGTTCCAAGAGGGATGGATGATGAATCACCTGTTTGACATGAGCCGTGAGGGAAAACATGCTTGTAGGAAGAGTTAACTACTCACTACAATGTTTTCAGAGAGACCCAGTTACACCTGTCAGTAACTCTGTACAAAAACACTTAATTTTCTTGGATGATCTCTAGCTCGAATAGTTCAGTTTGGTAATAATGTCGATTTGTGTATAGATCTGAGGAAATTTATGGTGATAAACCATACATAAAAAACTCATTGGAATTCAGTGGTTTGAATTCTCTCCTAATGTCTCACCTGCCACCATTTTAGTTGCTTAACACAAACTGGATGCAATAATATGTACACAAATCATAGCGGCGATAGGAATAGGAAACTGGTTCTCAATCCTGTTCTTGGAGCAGACTCGATTTTGACTGACCACATAATGGCCTCTTTTGAATGTAAGTGGTGCAATTGTACAGGGTTTTTTCCAGAAACAGGATTGCAAACCATTGGTTTAGATACTTGCCCACTTCGAATTTCTGCTCTACAGGATACATTACCCATGAGATCACAGATCCCGTTGCAGCTTTGGTAACCGAATGGTCTGCCTTGACCTGTCAAAATCAACTTGCTATGTTTTATATCAATTCCTGTCCCCCTTGCTCCTAGGACATCCATTCATCATGACTGTGGGCTGTGTTGCTGGTGATGAGGAGACGTATGAAGTGTTTAAAGACCTTCTGGACCCAATCATTGAAGACCGCCATGGGGGCTACAAGCCCACAGACAAACACAAGACTGATCTGAACCCAGACAACCTTCAGGTATGTACAGTTTAAATTAGCCACATGTTGGAGTTGTTTGCCACTTGAGATTGGACTGAAATTATTAAATCATTGTGTCAGGGTGGAGATGACCTTGATCCCAACTATGTCTTGAGCTCCAGAGTAAGAACTGGCAGGAGCATTCGCGGCTTCTCCCTGCCCCCTCACTGCAGCCGTGGTGAAAGGCGCGCAATTGAAAATCTGTCCGTTGAAGGTGTGTGTCAGTTCCAAATCATGTTTTCTATCTTGAGCCATTTGTGATCTATTTATTAAGTCAAACATGACATGAGATGGTACCTTTTTGTTGCTTTACTTTATAGGTTTAAGTAGTCTTGATGGTGAATTTAATGGAAAGTACTATGCTCTGAAGAACATGACCGAAGAGGAACAGCAGCAGCTGATTGATGATCACTTCCTTTTTGACAAGCCAGTTTCCCCACTCCTGTTGGCCTCTGGGATGGCTCGTGATTGGCCTGATGCTCGCGGAATCTGGTAACTCTGGCATTGTTGCTTCCTTGTAATCTTAATATATTTTGTAGACAGTTGTAAATATATGCCTTAAATAGCATTCCAATTTGTACCAAATTGGCTGAATTTGGAATGGTTAGAATTGAACACATTGGTCATGGTTACTCCCTTTTGCCCTCTTTATTCTTTAAGGCACAATGACGACAAGACGTTTCTCGTCTGGGTGAATGAGGAAGACCACCTTCGCGTCATTTCCATGCAGAAGGGTGGAAACATGAAGGAAGTCTTCACTAGGTTCTGCACAGGGCTCACAAGGGTGAGTGTAATTAAATATGGATAAACTTGGAAAGTCAATGTGGATATGTCGATTATAATTAGAATTTTTTTAATAGTCTTTTATTTGCCTTGTAGATTGAATCTCTCTTCAAAGAGAAAGGCCATGAGTTCATGTGGAATGAGCACCTGGGCTACGTACTCACCTGCCCTTCTAACCTGGGAACAGGATTGCGTGGTGGTGTCCATGTTAAGCTTCCAAACCTGAGCAAACACGAGAAGTTTGGCGAGGTCCTTAAGAAGCTGAGGCTTCAGAAACGTGGAACAGGTACAAAATTCAAGCGTAGGACACGGCCAGCTGCTAGGGATGCATTCATTGCATAGTAATTGTTATAAACTCTAAGAAGGACTTGAACATGAATCGGTTCTAACTGAATTGCTAGGTCTGTCCACTGTGTTAATTATGAAGAATAAATTATTTATGTGGTTCTCTGGTAACAGTTATTTACATTCCCCTGTCTAGGTGGCGTAGACACTGCTGCAGTAGGTGGCGTCTTTGACATCTCCAATGCTGACCGGCTGGGCTTCTCTGAGGTGGAGCTGGTGCAGATGGTTGTAGATGGTGTCAAGCTTCTCGTTGACATGGAGAAGCGTCTGGAAGCTGGAGAGTCAATTGATGACCTGATGCCTGAGCAGAAGTGAACACTGCATTATGACACCCATAAATAATCCGAAATTGACTCCTCCTGCCTTCAGCAGCACTTCTTTCCTCCAAACCAGTAATGTTAACCACATCAAGGAGCCCAGTTGCCCATATTAGTGGCACTAAAGTTAGATGAGTCTTCCAACAGTCCGAAGGATTTTGTACCTCCAGCGTCTTGAGGATGGCTCTTTAACACCTGAAATAAAGTCTCTTTGGCCCATGGAATTGGTTGTGGTGTCTTTCCATTTATCACAGTAAAACCTAGGTAGCATAAAAGAGCAGTAGTTCTCCAGATTAATCCACTGAGCCAAAACATTTTTAAAACCCTTCTTCTGTAATATCCCAGTAGTGTGGGAATTCCACCATATTTCTCTGGGATTTGTAATAAATACTGCTAATCTTACACTCATGCAATGTCAAGGAAAAAGTAACATAATCCATAAAAGATCATGCTCCACTTGACAATGTTACTGTCCATACCTTATGCTATTAACCAGTGTTGCACGTGTAATCAAATGTACTTATACTGTTCATGTGAAATAGTAAAATAACTACTGCTGCTGTACTAAAAAAGAAATGGCAGAAATATTTGAAAAATTCTCTTGTGGTATAGGTTTAGCTTCTTATGTTAAGGACTCAATACATCTATGAATTCTGAATTGTCCCAGAATGCCATCACCGCATATAGTTTGTTGATTCTTGTTTACTAAGCCTTTTCCAGAGCATTAGTGTTATACTGCTCTCTAGTGGCTGATGTTAGAAATGCAACGGCTGGTCCAAAACAAACAAACAAAAGAACAAAGGGAAAAAAATCTTACACTTATTGGACTGTCTTTTGCTTTGAATATGGCACATACTGTTGACTGGAAAGCCTTCTCCAACACATCCCAAAGATTCACAAGGCGGTTACAGTCTAAAGTCTGTGATGACCAACCCATGTCAAAGATCATCATCCCCTAAACCACTCTTATGACTGTGCCATTAGGGGGAAAAAATCTATTATGGGGGGGTCCTTTTAAAATTAACTTCCCAAAAAAAACCTTTCCACTGTATTTCATTGCCGTCATTAAAGCACCTGCTGAGATCATTTCAGTAATCGTCTTGTTAACTCAGTTGAGAATGTTGACGAGCACAAGGCTGGAGATCATTATGTCAGGCTGATTGGGTTAGAATGGCAGACTTGACATGTTAAAAAGAGGGTGATGCTTGAAATCATTGTTCTTCCATTGTTAACCATGGTTACCTGGAAAGAAACGCGTGTTTTATAGGATCATCAAGAACTTTAAGGAAAGAGGTTCAATTCTTGTTAAAAAGGCTTCAGGGCATCCAAGAAAGTCCAACAAGCGCCAGGATTGTCTCCTAAAGAGGATTCAGCGGGATCGGAGTGCCACCAGTGCAGAGCTTTCTCAGGAATGGCAGCAGGCAGGTGTGACCATCATTCCTACCATCAGTCCTGTGTCATGCCAACAGTAAAGCATCCTGAGACCATTCTGCACGCACAGTGAGGCGAAGACTTTTGGAAGATGGCCTGGTGTCAAGAAGGGCAGCAAAGAAGTCACTTCTCTCCAAAAAAAACATCAGAGACGGATTGATCTTTTGCAGAAAGTATGGTGAATGGACCGCTGAGGACTGGGGCAAAGTCATATTCTCAGATGAAGCCTCTTTCCCATTGTTTGGGGCATCTGAAAAAAGGCTTGTCCGGAGAAGAAAAGGTGAGCGCTCCCACCAGTCCTGTGTCATGCCAACAGTAAAGCATCCTAAGACCATTCATGTTGCTTGTCATCCAAGGTAGTGGGCTCACTCACAATTTTGCCCCAAAACACAGCCATGAATAAAGAATGGTACCAAAACACCCTCCAACAACAGTTTGGTGAAGAACAATGCATTTTCCAGGATGATGGAGCACCGTGCCATATGGCAAAAGTGATAACTAAGTGGCTCGGGGACCAAAACGTTGAAATTTTGGATCCATGGCCTGGGAACTCCCCAGATCTTAATCCCATTGAGAACTTGTGGTCAATCCTCAAGAGGCAGGTGGACAAACAAAAACCCACTAATTCTGACAAACTTCAAGAAGTGAATATGAAAGAATGGGTTGCTATCAGTCAGGATTTGTCCCAGAAGATGTTAAAGCATGTATAAAGTGCTTGTAATTATATTTGAGTACATCAAAGAAACTACTGAAACAAAGATCTAAAAGCAGTTTAGCAGCAAACTTTGTGAAAACTAATATTTGTGTCATTTCCAAAACTTTTGGCCAAGACTGTAGAGATGAACAAGAGAAACAACTCCAGATCATAACACTGCTCCTACAGGCTTGCACAGTACACACTAGGCATGAACAGGGCAAATCTGGCCTTAACAGACCACATGAGCTTTTTTTCCCCCTCACAATTTTTCCACAGTGCATTCTTTATGCCCTTTAGCAAGTTGAAGTCGTTTTTTTTTTTTATTAACCTCTCTGCTAAGTTTAATTAAGGCTGCGCAGCTGTTTAGTCCCAATCCCTTGAGTTCTCATCACATTGTGGGTGGAAATGCTCTTTTCACTATTAATCATATCCGAGAGTCCTATGCTTTTTTTTTTTTTTTAAATAATTTGATTCCACTAAACGTTTAAGTGATATCCAACGACATGCATTTTTTTTTTGTTATTATTAATTTCCGACCACAGTGTGTTGGACAGTTCTTAGCCCAAGTTTAGTAGTTGCAGCAATCTCCTTAGTTGATTTCTTTTACTTGATACAGGACAATAATTTGACCCTTTTGAAACAGAGTAGCATCTTTACCAGGACCACATGTCTTTTAACATGGTTGTTTAAGAAATGAGAAGGTACTTAATACATCAGTTAGGGTGAAATAACTACTTGGGGCTTTTTTTGGCAAGGCAGTGTTA
Organism: Clarias gariepinus; assembly: GCF_024256425.1. NCBI lineage: Eukaryota > Metazoa > Chordata > Actinopteri > Siluriformes > Clariidae > Clarias > Clarias gariepinus. The sequence continues at coordinate 7,724,384 of NC_071126.1, read as the reverse complement.
AACTTTCTTTTTAGTCAATTACTTTTTTACAGCATGTTTAATCCCCATTTAACAGGTAATAATAAGAGACCCAAAGACATGCATGGCTTCCGATGCCTGATATACAAGCTGGATTTTTGCTGTAATGTCTATGACTAAATAAGACTTCTCAGTAGTTGCCAGGTATGTTCCAACATAATGGCCTTGACTCACCTGAGTTAATCATCGTTTCTCTAAAATGCCCTTGCTACTGGTGTTTTTTTTTAACAAAGAAATGAAGGTTATTTGATGAATTAGATTAAAAGAAAAGACACGAAACTACAATACACTAAAACTCCATGTCGTACTGGGATTTGTTTATTACTCATTTGTGCACATGTAGAGAACAGAAGATGCGAGTGTTTTTATCTTTATGCCATACAGAGATCTGCACAGGCAAGTACTTAACATAGCACAAATCATTTTAGAGCTTCGTCACAGTATTTACAGATGAACTCTACGGTAAAGCTCATTACTGCCTTAGAGGCAGGGCATAAAGATCAACTCACGATTTTCAAGAGGAGTGAGATGGAAAATGGAGTGGCACAATGTAATTCAATGTTTAAGAAAAAGAATACAGTGTAAAACAATGTAAATATGCATTTGGTTCATACTATTTGATTTGTGCAAGGGAAAAAAACTAATATTTTAACGGCTTTGGGTAAAACTTATGTACTGCCAGTTTAGTTACTGATAATGGTACTGCAACACCAGTATGTTTTTTTTTGCACTTGCACATCATTCAAAGGTTCAATATGCTATGCTAACTCCACGTGTCATCTTTAAAATAATTATCATGTGCTGTGATCTTAAAAAAATCTCTCAGCAGCCCATCCATGTACACTTAACTCACATACTCATCATTCATACGAGAGGTGGATGACCAATCATACAGATAACACTGTATGTGCACGTGCAAATTCCCTTGCTTAAACTTACATACTATATGAACCAGATACTTTGCAATATGTTGGCCGAGGTATTATACATCATATGTAATTTGTAAAGCATTTGTTCTTTTCTCCTATAACACACACAACCATTCGTTTCCTCACATACATTTCACTTTCAATGCTTTTTTTTATACTGAAAATTCATTCACCCAGACAACATTCTTTTGTTCTTAACTCAAAACGAATGCAGCATAAATACACACACTCACTTGCAACCCCTAACCATAACAAATCGCATCTTTAGTGTTAAGATTCCCTTGTTGAACGAAAGCTTGGTAGGAAGCAAACGCAGCCACGCTCTGACTGCCAGCATATTGTTGATAATATAATAGCATTAAAAAGCTCCAGATAAAAACACATATTTAAGCAGGTATTGCTTAAACAATGATATAAAACAAAAGCTATAAACCCAAGTAAGTAGTGCTTTCATAGAGGTGGAGAAATGTATAATGACTATGATACATGACGTGGGGAAGAAACCAAGTCTTGAAGGGTCGAAAGAAGAGATGCAAAATACTGGAGTAATAGGGCAGACCTTGGGACCTGAGGTTTTTTTGTTTATCTTGGGTGTGTATGCATGTGTGTCTCTGTTGTGCTCCCAAATAGGAAGGCATGGTTTAGCAGCTTTAACCCTGCAGGATCTGGATCAGCAAAGATTGAGGGGTGAAAAATGGAGGTCTTACACCCCGAGACATCATTCCTGTCAGTCAGACAAGAAAGGGGCGGTCAGCTATGCCAGGGACCTCTGGCGTGGTTTTATTCTGGGATACAACTGCAGAGAGAGAGAGAGAGAGAGAGAGAGATGTAGCTTTAAAAAAGGTATTCCAAACTACATCAATAATTTAAAAATTATTACAATAATTTACAACTATATACAATTAACAAACCAACTTTACATCTGGCCAATGCGTAAACATATAAAGAGCTAGTTTACTACATAGTCAGTGATACGAGTAATGATATATTTTACCCCAAGCATGTTACGAGGTACGTAGCCCTCCTTGTCATTAAGTTTAGCCCACCACCACTCTGTCTCATTATCATCTTTCCTGCGCAGGATAGTGATCGCATCGCCCTCTTGGAACGAAAGCTCGTCTGCACTTTGAGGCTCATAGTCCCACAACGTGTACACAACTCCTTTATTCATCACGCCAAGCTTCTCCTGAACACCTGCACACAAAGAGATGTTGAATTAGTAAAATTTGTAAACTGGCTAGCTAGAACTATTTAAAGTCTTTGAAAATGTAGTATAAAACAAATAAAAACAGATAAATTAACTGAACTTATTCTTAGAAATGTCACTATTATCATAAAGAAAATCCTTGCAGGACACTACATCAGCCCTACGTCAGATGAGAAGATGTATTATTCTTATACTATATAGGTTACGCTCCTATAACAAAATGATGGAGCAAAAGTCTAGGGTAACCACTTCTTAATAATAGGAAGCTCTACATTTTTATTGTTTTCCAAAAAATTTTAAAAACAGAATTTTAAAGAAATATGCTAATAATTGCATGAACAATACATGTGCACGGTTGAGTCCATATTTAACTGCAATAGTGATAAATGTTCATTTATAAGTTACCTATACAATTTTGCTTTAAACAGCTGTATGTTTAAAATTAACAAAAGTATAAGGAAGGTCAGCAATTCAGTTTTTAAACCGATTTTGATAACCTACACCAGTCAGCCGTAACATTATAACACAAAACATTAAGTCCTGTACTGTGTAGGATTCCCTTAAGCCACCTGGGCAGCTCTGGCCCCTTGGGTCATGATTCAACAAGATATCTGCAGGTATATGGTGTGGTGTCTGGCTGTGTGGTGTGGGTTGTAGCATCTGTGGATTGCAGAGGCTGGGTCAGTGACCTTGGGCTCATGTGCATGGTGGGCTATGATGTACTGTGTTCTGGTGCCACTCCATCATAGCCAGCATTGATTTTTTTCTTCTTCTGTGATTTGTGGTGTATGGGTTTTCTGTGGGATCGACCTTTGGTCCCCGTGGACATGGGTGAGCCTTCGGGGCCCATAATTCTGTCATCAGTTTAATGATATATGATTGATAATCAATGCAAATTTTTTGTGGTGTTAATGTTATAGCTGACCGGAGTATCTATCCTATTTAAGAAAATGTACTGTTGAATAACTACCTTTAAAGAATTTAATGCCAACTGTGTTAACCAAGGATGCCTTTTACAGTATATCACAGAGTCTCTTTCCTCCAGTTACAAATTTTAACCCAACAAATGTTTAACTTTCAGACATTCCATATATAGCCTACAAACATTCAACCACTCCTTGAAAACACAATGCTGTCACCACCTAGTGGCAGAGGCATGAAAATTGCTCTTATTACTAACGAAAGCAAATCAATTAATTCAAGCAATACATAAAAAGAGCAATACTTAAAAAGTTAAATTACATATAGCCTATAAATTAGTGATACAAAAAGCAAATATCTAATTTTGATTTCTCACTCAGATCCAAGATGCTTTAACAACATTATTGCTATTGACGTTAGGCCACTGTCACACTGGATTAATTACACCAGCAAGTTTTTGTGTTGTGTGTCAAACAGCATTATTAAAACATCAGGCAAAAGTTAGGGAAACTGTTTACCATTACATAAGACTAAGGGACATAGACACTTAGGTGAAAGCTTACCAAGTTAAAGTCACATAGTACTAAACGTTTAAACGTTGCCAGGATTTAAATAAATAATAAATAAATAAATCACAAATACCATGTATAAACCTCATGATATCATCGTTAAATAACAGCAACTTTTTAACAGGAAACTGTGTTTTAAACTTCCAATAAGCATTCTTGAAGGTGCTTAGATAACTCAAAGACAATGTTTAATAAGAAATGTAGTTTTAATAGCCATGTAAATTTTTAAATAAAAATCGTTACAAGACCAGTGCCATTTTACACCCACTAAATAAGCTTTAACCTTCTTCTCTGATGAAAGAACAGCCACAAAATCTCCCAAATATATGACTCTAGCCACCGCATTTTTGCCCCCACACTGCTGCTCATACTATGTACGTCAGAGAACAGAATAACTTAAGATGCTTTGAGCAACACCTCCTTCACATACATGACCACATGATTGTCACTGTAAGTGAGGGGGAAAGAGTATTGAGGCGCCTCCTACACGGACAACAAGGCCAATTTTGTTCTCTTAAACATGGCCATTGGTTGGCTGTGGCATCTTCTGGGATCTTCAGAAACTCTATAGGAATATATATTAAATTTGGAGGAGATATAAACCTATACAAAAATATCCATAGTTATTTACATTTTACAGATTAATAATATAGACTTATTTCCAATATTCCCCGGCCATGGTGATCATACATTAATGATTCCTGGGCCCTTAATGCACAGAACATTAATGTTAAGAAAGGTGAGATTTACCATAAAGGAACTGTGAGCACTGAATATAACCCTCCTCCATCTCCTCACACTTGTCTGCTGCCGTTTCCACATCACTGATGGTGGTGGCAAAAATGGCGGCTCCGGACTCCACCAGGAGCTTGCAGAGGTGAACACTGTTGCAAGAAGCGGCGCAGTGGAGGGGTGTCCTGGTCATACACACACACAGAGTTACATTATCTCTTTCCAGAGACAGAAATCAAATGATATTAGAAGATAGATCCTGTTTAAGTGAATAATTAATGTATTTTATTCGACTCAACATAGCGCAGACACAACTTATTGGTTTTGGTTCTATGTGGTTCCTAGTTCCTTTAATCATTATGAACTTAAATATATGCTTGGATTGGATGTAGCATGTAAATAAAATTAGACGTGACCTCACCAGCCATCACTATCTGCTGCGTTAACATTAACTCCAAAGTCAAGCAGGAACTTGACAATGTGGTGGTGACCGGCACACACTGCGTTGTGTAAGGGTGTGATGCCCTCATCGTTCGGGGTGCTGGGATTATCCACCTGTCAGAAATCCATGATAAGTTTAACACTCAAGACTGAGCGATCAAAAGAGAATAAGACTACTTTCAATAATCTGTCTCAAATATATCACAGGACATGTTTTACCACTCTGACTAATTCTTAGAGTAAAACAGGCAACTCCACTGCCATGTGATAACGCACCTCATAAATGATCCTCTGCACCAGATCAAACTCGCCCTCAAGTGAGGCATCTAGCAGCAGGGCCAGCGGATTGAACTTGACCCTGTAGCCATGGCCTGTCCTCTCCGAGTCAGGTTTCTTCAAGTTAGTGCGCTTCTCCTAAATAGATTTCAGACAGACACATCAACACCAGGACAGAAAAAAGGAAAAGGGCAGAAGAATCGTCTGTGCAGTCAATTGGGTTCTGCACGTTATAAACTGTGATTAAAGACTACTACTGGACCAACCAGTATAGTATAGAATAGGTGCAGCTAAACCTGAACTTAACTGTGCATGTCTGAGTAAAGATCCAACAGCAACAATTGCTAAGAATCACTTTTAATTAGGCAAAACTAGAGATTGGCATGCATGTTTCTACACAAGCTTTCTAATTAACTGTCCTGAGAGCAAGCACGAATCCTACTCTTTTGTTTTATATGTCCAAGAATTAGTTTTGTGTTTTTGTTGTATTAGATGCAAGTGGTACTGATTTATACTGTAGCTCACCGTGGCTTGAGAGGGTGCAGGGCTTTCTGCCTCTAGTGGGGAGCTGGCTTCATGCACAGGGCTAGGTAGAGTGGTCACAGGTACTGCTGGGATGTTATTGTTGTCGTCTTCTGATGGCTCCGGTGGTGTTGGGACCGCTGTTTCACTGACTGACTGCACTGGCTCATTATCATTGGCATCACCCTCGGGTACATCTTGCGAGGGCACCTCCTCTGTGCCAGAAACAGTCAAAGCTGGTGTTTCATAAGACTCGTTACCATTATCGGCATCGGCCAGCATCTCTACCGCTGCTGTTTCTGTGGGCTGGTAGAAGGGGGTGACTGCACTGCCTCCTCCCACTCCTCCAATGCCTCCTTCAATTCCACCAGCTAGAGTGTTGAAGCGCTGGTAAAGGAGCTTCTGGATGTTCGGCCCACTGGGTCCCTCAGGCTCTGTGATGGAGCTGCGCTTCTTAAGTGGACGTGGTGCGTTCGCCAGCCTTCTGCGCAGGGCCTCGAGCTCAGCATCACTCTGGAAACGCATGGGTGAGTGAACCATGGGTGTGAGCTTGGTGGGACTGAGTGGACGAGGGATGTGATCCACGCCGGGTCCAGAGGATTCTGGGAAACCTGCTGTCGGGCCATCAAACTCCAGATCACCATCACACACATCGCCTACAGGGCCAGGTAGCACAGAGAAAGGTCCAGAGCCTGGGAAGGGCAGCGGGGAGGTGGGAGTAGAGCCTGAGGATAGAACTGGCTTTCCATACACTGCAGACAAGGGGGTAGAAAAATCCAAATATTTAACGTATGCACAGTGAATATATGTCAGTAAATAAATCAGACATTAATAACAAAAAATACCCAAATCTGTAGAAAAGGCAACCAGACTGGATGTTAGTATTCTACCTGCTTTCACAGCAGACTTGCCAAGAGGGTAATTCTTGGGCACCCCTTGCTGTAGGTACATGTGATAAATGGAGCTTGAGTTCATAGTGGCCGGGCCTTTTCTGGGTGACTGTGGTCTAGAGCCCCTGTCTGGGATAAAAGGGCGCACTGCCACAGCTAGAGGGGGATCAGACCTCTCTCCCGGGGGGTAAAGTGGAGAGCTGGGCCCAAAAGTGGGACTGGGAGGGACTGAGATCCGTTGTTGAATCTGCTGTGAAGAGGAGCCAGTAGAGGTGCCACGTGGCCAGGCAGGTGGAGGTGGAGCATTGGGGTTAGAGGGAACAGGACATGGTGGCACATCTTTACGCCGGTCCAGCGAGCCAGTGGAGCCAGAATTGATGGATGAAAGTGTATGGGCTCTGGTGTGGGTGCCATATGGAGGAGGCTGGGGCTTGCACGGAGGAGGTTGAGCTAAGCCCAGTTTATTCATATCCTGAACCTACACAACAGAAACATGACATTTTATTGTTTTGACTGTCTTCTGTAAATTCCACACTGCAGAAATAAGAACAATTCTGGGACAAGGTGGAAAATTCTCTCTCAGAGGGATGCCAGTTTGCACACAATGCAATCATTCACACCCACAGGCAATGTAGCATAGTCAATCAACGTTTTTGTAAAACCTAATAAACCTAAAGTAAAAGGGCAGTAAGTGGGGGCATCAGCTTTTTTTTTTATATACTGCATATATATATATTTATATATAAATAATTCATCCAACCCCAAAACATTTGTGATCGTGTGTAATCAATGTAGCTTAAAAATTTAAAGATTTCAGTCTAACTGTACTGTAATATTCATAGAGAAACCTGCACTATAGAACTTTGGTGTTAAAGCAAAATCTCATTAAAACAAATCTGACTAAACACTTTTTTTTTAATATCATGTGTGATATTAGTGCAAGGTTTACTGCTTTTAAATTAGTCCTATACAGTACAGCTATGGACCTTAAAACATTTGTTTACTCGACTGCCCATAGCCTTATATTACAAATAAAATTCAAGTGTTTCATTTATTAATGGTAAATCTGATTATGTTCTCCTCAGGAGAGCTGGGGTGGTATTCCTTTAAAAGGGACAAAAGGACCAACTCAAGAAGTCCAACCTTATCTGACGGGGTGCCAGCAGGAGATGCTGTTTTGCTGGGAATGTCTCCGACTGATTCTTTCCAGTCTGGAGGCTTCAGAGATGTGTTGCCCTTGCTGAGGGTAGGCCAGCCTGCATCATTAGCTTCAAAGATGGAGAAAATCATCATAAAAATAAATGTGACAGCTAATAAAATCTCCTACTTAATACAGTTGCTATTATTCTACTTATAATTCAGCACATGGTGGGGGTAAATGAGTTAAAATGGACACAGCAAATGAACAGGAAGTAATAATGCAGCTTTTTAAAGGAAGTATAGCTTACATGGCAGAACATATTAGCAAAATAATCTAAGTATTTCTGTGTCAATAAAAATGTCACTTGACAGACCAACATTTTTTTTTTATTCAAATGTCTGATATACAGACTTTATTACAATTTTGTCTCCAAGGCACAAATACAATTTTGTCCAAAAGTGTCTTCTTGAGGACTTTACAAAAAGATTAAGATTGTATAAAATGATTTTTTTTTTGCCATGAATAGTGTCATTACAGGTTATGATGATATTACATAAAACGAAGCAAAATTCAAAGTTTGCAGTACTGAAGCAAGTTTAGTGGTTTATTTTTCAGGTGGAACAGAGGACCTTGTGAACCTTATCAGTGTAGAGTTTCACAAAAGCATGGAACACACCAACACACACACCAACACCCAGACATGGAAAGACATTTCAAGTGAACACTCACGGGCACACACAGCCACCCACAATCACACACAGGATCAGCAGTGTACTTTATGTCAGTCCAGTCAGTAAATTCTGATATCGTTGAACAAATGGGAAGCAGCTTTTCATAGATAAACATTGTGTTACTGAACTGATTATAAATACCAAACATCTGAAGCAAAAATCCGGCCAACTGATGTGTGGCCCCTAATATTTTGAATTTGAAAAAAAAAAAAAACACTTTAATTTTGTGTCTGAATATGGTTTACAATATACAAAATAAGCAGAGTAATGACTATAGCTCAATTGTATATTATAAGTTTGCTTGTAGTAGAGGTTTAAAATGTAATTATAATGAAAAGCTGGTCATTAAAGTACTTAATAATTTGGCCAGTTGGTAGATGTAATGGTAATATGAGCATTGCTACTCTGGCACTGCAACGATCCTGTCCAATACTCTGGATAAGGTTCAGAGGCCATCCCTTCAGCTCTCCATCAGCCACCTTCCCACTCACAAGAGACTCCGTCTGACCCCTCTGTGGAGCCGGAGGTGCCAGAGACCCCTTGGCCTGGGCCAGATTCCAAGGTAGACGGTGGGAACGGGTCCACTATGATGTCTAAATCAGAGACCTTCCATGGGCCAGGGGGCTTTCTCACACCGTCTGATCAACCCCCCAACCGCACGCACACACACACACAAAGTAGAACAGTACGGTACAGACAATCAGCGCAAAGAGAGGAGAAAGAGACATACATAGAAATGTCAGGCACACAGTAGAGATTACAAAGAAAGTTAAAGGTGAAGAGAAAGAAAGAAATTGAACAGTACCTAAAATGTGTGAATCGACACAGAAAGGAGGCATGAAACGTGTCATGGTCAAAAGGAAACATGCATTCTCGTTAACAATAACAATATAGTAATAAATGCTACTGACAAAGGCACGTGGCTTGGTATTGGATACTTAATATGGATAGTTCGGGCCTTAATGACCAGCAAGCACAACCATTATGCACAACATCTGTCTTAATGGAATTACTTACATTTCAGGTCAATACATTTTAGGCCAAAATGAAAAGATTAACAGAAATCATGTTGAGACACAAATAAAAAACATCAATACATAACCGGCCTCTGATCGAGACGGTAAAACAAAGTTATGTAAGCACTGACCTGATTTAGATCGAGCATGGTTGGCTGGAGTGTTCATGCTCAGTGTCTGAGGTTTAAGAGGATCCGGTGGAACCATGTAGTTGGTCTCTGAGCGTGTTGGCACCGGGACCTGGATATAGGGCCCAACTGCTGCCACTCGACCTGTACTGCCTGCAGTTGGCTGGGGTGACGGAGGTCCATTTGCATGGTTCAGCTGTAGATAGTGACAGGGTAAATAAAGCGAAGTTGAGGATGAGTAGAAAAGTTAGAATGGAGAAGAAGGAAAAAGAAATTTTAATCAGCATGTTGACACATGAAAATAAAGGTACAATGGCAATAGATTTATAAGCTTGTCTTTTTTTCCAGTTGTGTCCAAATTCTGCATGCGGTGCATAGAGGTATACTTTTTCATGCATGTTTATGTCTGTGTATGAGGTGAACCCCTAGCCTTACAGGCAAGTTCTCTTTTTGACGTGCCTCAGCTTTTTTCTTATAGAGGCGATCACGGAGCTCGCTGATGCGCTTGTCCATCAGCGTCACTTCCATGTTGCGCTTGTTCAGCAGCTCCTTCTGCTGCTGTAGCTTAGTGTTCTGCTCTTGGTTCAGCTTGTTACGGATCTGACATGTACACACAATAAAACAATCTCTGTTAACAACAGTACTACTTACTTCGGTCATGACACTAGTAACATTTACAACATTAGAGAAGGATTTCATTTGAAAAAGCTATCCTAAAGTTTTGATATTAAGATTTACACTTTGGATTGTATATCTCATATGCATGCAGGTATGTGCAGACCTGTAGTTCTTGGTAAAGCTTGCGAAGCTCCAGTGCAGCGTTGCCGGTGACATGACCCCCGAGGCCTTGCAGGCCATTGAGTCTTCCTCTGCGCAACTCCTCCAGCTGCTGACTCAGCTGGTCTACCCGGAGCACGGCTGCTTGAAGCTCTGCCTGCTTTTCCTGAAACAGTCCGCTGATGTGCTCGATCTCTGCAGCTAACAAGATGAAACACAAAAACAATAAACACACCTCCAAAAAACCAAACTTTGTTCTCAGCAGCTAAAAACTTCATGCAGATGTAACACATTGCTTACATGCCAAGAAGGATACTCTATTTCGTACTAGTTGCTAGGTTACAGAATCCAGGGTCCAAAATTATGCAGCAACGATGAGGCAACTAAAATGCTTTGCACAAGAATTATCTAATGTCTGTCACACAATTTGAGATAAAGATTATTTAATTAACTGAGTGATTAAAGCAAATATTTTGAACTGACAGACACTAGTACTATACTTTGCTGAAAAAGGCAGTAGGAAATATTGATTGAGCTGCATCAAATACATTATATTTGATTCATAGCTTAGGATGGCATTTGCCGATCACAAATCATCAGTTTGGCAAATTGCAACGAACCTAGGACAACGCTAAAATGCTGTTAATATCCTTTTTTGTGTCTTACAATGATAAAAAGATGTATTTTCTTTTACATTCCATTTCTTGTGCTTACACATTACTCCACATTCTGCCTTTAGACCTGTGCTATATTAGATACCATGGAACTAAAAAAAAAAAAAATGCTTTTAGGGTCATTTTGCCAACATGGTTTGTTCTACTTGTCCCTATTTACTTTCTTATACATGTTTTTATTACTCCTATGCTATTCATTAAAATAAGTGAAAATGGTTTAACTTTCCAGTAGATACACTGACGTAACACACGATGTCTGTCACAGGAAAAATTATTTTCAAAAGATTTTTTAAATGATACATTGTGCTTCCTTTCTATAAAAAAAGAGCATTTAATGCAAACAGGACTGAAGGTCAAGTCTGTTTTAGATTCTGCCCACAAAACTGAAAATACATACACAGGTTACCATTGATGACCTTGCTGTAATCAACTTGTCCCCTCATGGCTCGAATCTTCTTCAGCTTGGCTTCCTGGCTTTCCACTCTTTCGTTCAGCCTCTGCAGCTTCTCTGTTTCAGATACAGCCTGCTGCTGCCTCCGCTCCTGCTGCTTCAGATACCGCAAGCGTTGCTCCTACACAGACACACAAACACACACAGTGAGGGCGACTGAGACAAAACAAACAGCTATATTTTCGACACTACCAGTCAAAGGTTTAGACACTCCTTCTAATTCTTTGGTCCCTCCTGATTTTTATTTCTTACTACATTGTAAAACAATGCTAGAGGCAACCAAAATATTCACAAATCTACTTTAAACAGTTGATATTAAGATTTGACTGTTACTTATGCTCTGTAAAGCCTTCATAACAGCTCTGAGGTGCTGTTAATAGGTGATTTTCAGGTTGGTAACTCTAAATGAACTTCCCTGCAGCAGAGGTAAATTTTGGTCTTGCCTTCCTGGGAAGGTCTTCAAGAGAGACAGTTTCATCATGGTGCTTGATGGGTTTTGCAAATGCACTTGATAATACTGCTCTTGCAAGAACTATTTCAGAAACACTGACCTCTGTGTCTTAAAATAACATCTGACTGTTGTTGTTGCTACCCGTTTACCTAATGCCATATGTATGTATATGTATAGCCAGTATTGTTCTAGAACATAGAAAATAAATCACTGAAGAAAACAAACAATGAATCAAAACTTTTGAATAGTACTGTATATTACATTTTTTGTTAAAATGTTTACCCCATATACCTATTATACTGTAGATATTGTGATTTTTTTGTGTGTTACTTGTTATTTATTTTATATGATCCTTTTAGATCATAAGAAGAATTCCAATCTGCCCATTTTCTTTCAAGTCACAAGTCTCAGATATGTATCCGATCTAGGGCTACATACAAAAGTGACTCAGATAACTTTGTGTTTTTACACCGCCATTAAAAACGTTGTTCTGTGTCACATTAGAGTAAGAAATAGTAATTGACTCACTTCAGGCTGGAAATGTGAATGCATCATTAAGAAACACCGGGCCTTCATTATACATGCTCTAATGCTTAAATCTGATTGACCTGAATGTTTGCCTTATTTTCATATAACAGAACAAGCAGTTTGACTGTAACAACTAATTGGTTGTAATTATGCTTATTCTAAAATGTTAACGTTTTTATAATAGCAACACATGCACTGAAACACTCCAAATAATTTAAGACAGAAAGCAAGAGGTAGGGGAGAGAGAGGAGTCAGATCATGCCTAACAAAGGCTGGTGAAGAACTAACTCGTTCCTGAGACATTCCACAACATTAAGTCTAACTATATAAAACATTAAAATGCATTCATTTTAGGGTGGTGGTTGCTGAGCTGGTAGTGGCACTCAATTGCAACTCGTGCCACATCTAAATATAGCACACTTAGCGGTGGCCTGTTAGTGACTACCATCACTTAATGTCTTTCAGAGCCCTTATACTGACTGACTACATTCATAGATTATTATCCCTCTCTGAAACCTGCCACTTTCAATCCGCAGCTGCTTTAACATCGGATCGGAAATGGACTCTTCGTTTATCTTTTAAGAAATTCTTCTAGGACTGAACTGAATGTCGCTCTTTAAGCAGCACTGGATTTCACACTTATGTCTTTGTCTTGAACGAGAAAATAAGATCTTTAAAAGCTGTTTGGCTTGAGCTGGTGAGAAATGCCTGCCTGTGTTTACTACATTACTGGCATTGTGTAGTCTCGGATTGGTCTCCTGTGTTATTCGGCAATTTTTGCCACTCGCATCTCCTTAGCAGTAAACAGAGATGAGCTCATCACCTCTGCACTCGCTGTTGTCAACAACCACTAAGAGGGGTAATGAATCCTACAGATGAGCTCACACGCTTCAAATACATTCTCCATACAAAAGCTTTCTCTCTTTCAGCTCCACCTTAAGTAGACAATTACCATGATTAGACACTTCATAGACTGAAAATTATAGTAAAGAAAGTCCTCAACTATTAACTTATATAACAGCATGTATTACTGCTAAAAGCTTGCCTACACATGTCTAGGTAAGCAGAAACAACTTTAGCCAAACTGCAGTGTACATGAATACCGTAATCTGCAATCATATACAGTAACATGTTAAAGTAACTTACTCAAATCTTAACATTCATTCCTCAAAATAACAATATTTAGCCTCAGGACATAGAAATAATTAAATTGTGCGTAATCCATGGGTCTGTATACAACATCGCATGACTTGCGGCTGATCACAGGTTTAAAGCTTACAACCCAAAGAACAGTGTGTTACCTTAGCGACCAGGATCTGCTGCTGGGCCTCGATCTGCTGCTGCTGCCGCGTGGCCATCTCCTGCAACTCAGAGAGAGTGAGTTCCACACGAGGGTTTGCCACCTGCAGAGAGGGAGGGACAAGGGGGAAAGACGGAGGAGGAGAGTGGGGGTGGTAAGACGGGAGAGGTCAGTTAGCAGGTTATTTATACAAAAACCAAAACAATTAAGTGGATGAGCAGCATGTTTTAGTCACGGCAATCTGGACAGCCCCGCATTCTGACAAAAAGCAGTAACGACCAATCTTGTGATTGAAAATTCCTTGTTTAGATGTAGCTCTAAAAATGAGAGACAAGTTCCTGTTTCAACTCATCAGATAATTACTTCTTGCTGCTGGGGGGAAAGGAAACCTGATCATCTCTGTGGGTTTGTGGTCTACCAGGAACCAAGGATGACCCTATATGTGTAAACACTCAGCTAAATTCTAGGCACACTGTTAATGCTAGTAGCATTTAGATGCTCCGTGTTGTGGGACAGAGGTGACCCAGGTTTACTCTGACGAACGGTTAAAATGGTCTGTTTGAGAAGACGTAGAGCAGGCCTCCGTAAAACTGGCACCTGGCATTCTGACCGATAAGAGCGAGTCATAAATCACGGTGTCTGTCTTCAGGCTGTCGTCATGGCAGCAGAGCAGAACTGCCATGCAGTAAAGACAAAAAAACTAAAACAAAACTAACAACATAATAAGAGCACTCAACTGCCACCATGGACTTATAATTTAAGTTAAGGAAGCTGAGGCAGCAGTTTCTGCTTTACACATTCAGAATTGTTACAAAACCATCACTGATAGGAAAGAAAAGACATCACACAAAAGACAAGCAATGTGGAAGTTGGAAAGTGATTAAGATTTATATTGTGTGTACAAGTGTCTGCCCTTGCATCTGCTTTAACATACTGCCCTTGCATCTGCTTTAATATACTGTTGGAGAGGGTGACAAGATGAAGATACAGATGAGATGAGTTCTGTTCACTTGGCTGCTACTTTTGTATAAACTGAATGCTTGAATACGAATGAGTCAGGTTGAAGAGAAACAGAACAATCATTTGTAAAGCACTCAATACTAATGAAATTCCTCATCTAATAGTCACAATAAAGTCATGGCTAAATCTGCACACAGCCAGTTGTGAACACCCAAATTGAATGCCATTAAATCGGCAAAAACATTTCCCTTACCTTTTGTCTTCCATACATTTGTGTGCCATTCAATGAACTCATCTTACAGCCAATTTGGTCCGCTGACTGTTACACCTGCCTGCCACCCTGTCATTTACAACAATTCTTCACAAAATTATTTCTTTTTACTGCATATACTAACAGTCTAATTAATTCATTTCCCAACAAGCCATAAATCAGCTTCCTCTCGGGACTGCCCTAATGGGAACTAACAAGCTCAAGCGGGAAGTTAGACTGCTTGCGTGAGATGGGTTACGGGTTGGGTGGCCAATGTGGAATGTGCACCAAACCAGTTCAGGTAAGTTATTACCGTTTTAGCTATACAAATCTAAAAGGCAAGCATAATGGGTCAGATAGTGCCATTTGACATTCAACTAAAGCCAGTTTTAGATATTTATGATCTTTTAAAATTACTTGCCACACTATATGAGAAGATTCAAATAAAATCATAACAGAATTCCATAATAGACAGCATTAACCTGTTCTCTGTTAAACTACACAATGCAGATTATATACGAAGATTGTATTGTATACTGCAAAAAAAAAAAATCAATCAGTCTTTCTATAGCATCTGCAAAATACCTCTTGACATCAAAACTTTGTCACTGGCTGCATTTGGTCAATGGTGCATGGGGGGGAGAAAAAAAAATATATACTGTATACATACACACACATATATACAGTATATATACATACATACATATATATATATATATATATACACATATATATATATATATATATATATATTATTTTATTTATTTATTTATTTTTTTGTGTGTGTGTGTGTAATAAAAAAAAAGGTTTACACATTTGCACTTTAAAAACCATTGTTGTACATACAACGTTGCATTACAGTGTTTCCCACAAGTCTAAAGAAGATGTAAGTGTTGTGGGAAGATAACAATGTTGGTATGTTGTTGTGGGTGAGGCTGCGTCTCAGATCCGGTATGTCTTTTAATACAAAGACAATTAGAAGACACTAACCAGATTTAACATCAAGTGTTCAGCACAAAAATGGCAAGAAAACTGAAAAAACACTGCATTTGCATTATATGTTCTAAGCAAAAAGGCTTGGGAATGCAAGTTCTAGTTTCAGAAAAAACAGAAGTAGAAGTTCCTGTTTTAAATTTCCTGACACTTTAGGGACATTACACCTGCTCATGTAAACATGCAGCACAATCAGCAATGACTGCATTATACATCTGTACAAGTAATCCATCAGCACATAACTCCCACACAGGCATTAGTAACGCAGCAGTGCCGGGTCACCTACAGCCAGCGGCCAAATTTATTCTTGACAAATAATAACATTAAGAATATTATTATCTATGCCGTTAATTAATCAATCAACATTAATTAGAATGAATGAGCCATATATACATACATATATATGTATAGAGAGAAGAAGAAATTCTTTTTCACATATAATACCAATGACACACCTAACACACCTATGATGTCATGCTATACATAAAAACATGACACAAGAGCCTAAATGTAAAGCTCAAAGTGTTGGACGGGAAGGATAAACATTTGAACCATCACATCACACCACATCACAACAAAACCTGCTGAGAAAGGATTAACAGATATATAACAGATTATAAACTAATACAGACGTCACCCATCAGTGGAACACTCACACCCTCCTGTGTAAAATGCTGATGTTAAGCACGAGACCCTCACCTGAAAAGTGTTCCTCCAGGTTATTTTGCAAGAGCACACTTTTATTCTACCGCATTGTCCCGAGTCGGTAAACTCCTGCACCGCCTCCACGTGTTTAAACTCCATCGTTAAAAAAATAAAAAGAAATCGGTGAAAGTCTATCAGATGCGCCGCGCGGCCGGGAGAGCGGACACACCGATGCGCGTGAACACAGAGAACCGAAATCCCTGCGCGTCCAACCAGAGTCGCGCTACAGGACACGGTGTTTAATACACGGTGTTACGCAGTGTTGCTGAAAGCTGTAACTCTCTCTCTCTCTCTCCTTCTCTCTCCGAGTAACCAGCTGACAAACCGGGCAGGAGGAGGAAAATAAATAAATAAAAATTAAACGGATTTGGCCTGAGGGCGCGAAAACAAAAGCGTGTCCGGAACAAACCAAAATCAATGTGACAGAGTGAACTTGGGTAATCAGGCCATCAATGCATACAGCGATTATTGTTATTATTATTATTATTATTATTATTATTTAATTGTTATTATTTAAGTTTATTTCTGATAAATGTCTCGCTGGTTACTCAAATAGTGTAACTGTCGATTTTTTAACCTGCAAAATACGTAAAACATGCTACAAATATAGATACGCTCTTGTCTTAAATCATTTGCTAAAGACATGACCTCAAGAAAAGAAGGAAAAAAAAAAAAAAAAAACATTTACCCGGTCTGGATGTGTTTTAAAAGAGACTCCTTTCGGGCTGGAATAGTTCACACTAGGGATGGGACGTTTGAATCATTTTAGTGATTCGGTTCTTTAAATCTTGTTCATCAAAATGAACGAATCTTTTAAGTCATTTAGTTAATTTCGGTCTTTTGATCAGAAATCAAATAAAATGTTACCACTTTTAATAAACAGACCACCAACAAGTCTACATACACATAGCTATAGTTCCAGTAATTAAAATATTACAATGCAGCTAAGGTCATATTAAGACAAACAGAATGAGCAGCTCACCTCTGATCTCATCTAGTCTGAATTGTTTGTTCTTTTGAATCTATTGCGCTGCATAGCGTCTATGGGAGTCACGTGACAAAAGAACAAACGACTAGGACTTGAAGACTCATTGAGAAGAACCGTTCAATTATGGCTTTTTTGTATAGCGTCTATGGGAGTCACGTGACAAAAGGACGAATCTTGAGGTAATTACAGTACACATTTCTGTTTTCTGTACATAACCAACGGAGGTTTTGCGATGCGGGAAAATAAACGAATCACTCTCTGAGACTACTCGTTCTTCTGTCACATTAAAGACTCGTTCAAAAAGAACGAATCGTTCATGAACGTCCCATCACAAGTTAATACACCTGTCTAACCGTCAGAGTTTAGAATAGTATTCACATCTCATGCAGTTGTGCAACAAAACTAACAAATATGATGCCAAATTCTTATTAACTTGCAAAAAAAGTAAAAACCCTTGATAATTGTGTGCAATAGGTTTAACAAACACAGCATACAGTACTTCCAAAAGTTCATTCTGACTGTCACACCTCTGTATGTGCTTTCTGAACATCATGCTCCAGATGTAGTCTCCTTCCTGTTATAATAACTTTCCACTCCTCAGTTTAGATTTTAAAGTGTGGTTGTAAGATTAGAGTTCAATCAGCAACAAGAGTGTTAGTGAGGTCAGTTTTTCAGTTCATCCCAAAGATGCTCACTGGGGATGGAGGTTAGTGCTCAGTGCATGACACTCGAGTTCTTCCACACTAATCCTGTCTTCATAGAGCTCACTGTGAGCACAACGGAATGGTCATGGTGGAGCAGGTTTGGGCCTCTTAGTAAAGCGGAACGGTAAATATTAACGATATAGCATGCAAAAACCCTCTATACAATTGTTTAACTCCATTATTTGTGGTAACAGTTTGGGGAGGAACCACATATGGGTGTGAAGGTAAGACATACATACTATTGGCCAGAGTGTGGTTTAACACCCAGCAGTAAAAAAGTAGTGCTTTAAACTAATAATACTAATAATACATAACAATAATAATAATAATAATACCTCCATTGGTTTGAATCATTCATTTGAAGTCATAATAGTTCTTGTACAGTCTGACAAGAACTATTTCTATTACTTTAACTCTGCCATACTGAAATGAATGTCTCCATTCACATTGTCCAGAAGCAGTGGACATACTGAAGAAAATTTAAAATAAAATAAAAAAATTAACAAGGAGAGATGAGATTTAGTCGTTTAATTCCACCAACACAGATTTCTTGAGTATAATGTGGCACTTAGCAGTTTAATGTTCTCCTGTTCCAAGACTTCAACTCAAAAAAGATTATTCGTTAATTTATTAGTTGGAATATGTATATTAAAGGAAGGATAAACTATATGCTATGCAGGGCAGTGGGTACACGAGGATCAGCATGTCTACAGCAACCAGAAAACACAGATCATATTATATGGTGACATTTAAAACGTCAAAAGATTTTTTTTTTTTTTGAGGGGCGATCAAGTCAAACTGGTATACTGAGAAAACTTTTTACCTTGACATTATCCAAGCACTTATGAAACCCTGGAATAAGTGCATTAGTGTAGCAGGGGATTATACAAAGAAAAAAAGTTTATTTTTCCCCTCTCAAAACTGTTTTGTTGTTCTGCAAAGAATAGTACACAATTATGTACAACTTTTGTAAAAATAAAAATTCCCAGTTCGACTGCAACACCTTTTGTACATAAAGCTTCTACTAGGAAAACAATTTACAGCAATCATCTTGCAATGAAATCTGGCAACTCTGGATATTATCATTTTGAAAAGTTTACCTGACATATTAAATGTACTTATTTAAATTGAAGGAAAGGTTGTGCATCTAAATTTTCAGCAGTATTGGATCCCCAGAAGATGAATTACACACTTCCTAAAATCTTATAATTATAGTTTTAATTACTGCTGAACACCAAACTGCTGACACTGTGTATTTAGCTGTGTACGGAAGGCAATTTCGAGCCCACTGCTTCAGCATTGTGAGCAGATAGTAAATATCAGCACACTTCTGTTTAAACTGACCTTCACATAAGGTGCACGTACAAACAGGCCTGTCAGATACTTTCTGCACTGTACAGTATTTAAAACAAACAAACCGTTACATTACTGAACAGAAATGATAAAACAGTCAACTGAAATTCAAATGGGAAGCAGTACAGTCTTAAGGTAAGAATTATTAGCCGGTGTCACTGGTCATATGATAAAGTTACAGTGTGGCTCAGGAGTGTTTAGTCAAATTCATGATCAATAACGGCACACTCGGCACTCAGTGTAGTCATGAGCAGCATGGCAAGCCTACAAATTTCATTGCCACAAATGATTTGACTCGCTCGCTCGGTGTGTGAAGTGATTCACGGCTTAAAGGGCAACACTGTTAGCTAGTACTTGCACACACAGCACTCTCTGTGTCACAGGATAACACGGGTGCTAAGGCAAAAATCATCAGAATCAGATTTTATTCGCCAAGTATGTTGAGACACAAGGAATTTGGTCCCGGCTGTTTGTAGCTCTTAGAGTACAGACAAACATAAAACACTGTACAAGTAATTACACATCATGACATGGCCATTTAAATAAAACGATTTAAGAGAAGCTAATTACTAAAAGTTTTGCAGAAATCACTTCTACAAATATTAGAGATGTACCATATCTATCACATGAACCTTACAGCACAGCGAAATGTGCCCCCACCCCCCATAAAAAGCTATTCAGAAATATCTTCATGACTGATCTTACTCTCTAATGCTAACTCTCACCAGATACCTTTGTACAAATATCGCTATGCATCTCTGGAAAGAACTTTCTTACTACAGCAGGTTGTAGTGTCGAAGTACAAAGAAAGCCAGTACGCAACAGTTTGACTGCTTAGAGAAAGTTTTGAGAAGATTTATGTGATTTACAAACAAAACAAAGAAAAAAACCTTGGGAGTCTCTTCCTAAGATTAAAATTTTCATTCTTTTTTAGTTGCAGTCAAACACACACAGTTGACAGACTTTTTTCTTTAATTTCTCCTTGGTCTGTAAAGCCGATGATGTCTCACTAACGTGATGCTCATTCAGTAAACGACAAAAGAAAAAAACAGTCCAGTATGTGAAAGCCACTCCTGCCATCTCCTCAGCCGAAGGCCATGTTCTCTAGAGGATGTGATGCTAGAGCATGCATTCATCAAGAGAACCTGCAATCCCAGCACAGCTGCAGGGTGGAGAGTCAGCTTTGCTGGTTTTACTTACTGCAGTAAGCCATTTGTTTGCTTTTTCCCCCCCAAAGGCAGATACAACTTCATGTTTGGAGACAAAAACACTAAAGTCTAGCCTTCTGACAACGAAGCTGTGGAACGAATGGCATAGTTTGTGAGCAATAACCTCCTGGAAGACTGCAAAGACATAATCAGAATTGTTGCACCCAAGCTTTTAAGATGTACAACATTTCGATTTTGCTCGGATCGATTATGTTAAAAATAGATAGGAACTGCTTGAAAAATTATTCAAGAAATGCCAACATGGTCGTTTAACTAAAGCCCTGACTGAGCAAGGGGCTGCTGAGTAGCTCATTAAATCTGCTGCAGTCTATAAAAAAAAAAAATCCAAACACCACACTGTTTTAATTTAGTGTGAATATGGAGGATGTCACATTTTGGTCAACATGACAATCATATTAAATGTACCTTTTAATGCAGACCTTTTAAGTATAGGGTACAATACAGAATATGTCTAAAGTATAAATGTCATTCCTATAACAATACACTAAAAAAGAAAAGAAAAAAAGGCACAAAGGCACCAACTAAGAAACTGAAGTAGCTTCATTCAGTATGGAAAAAACACCATCATCCGCTTTCCACGTGGATCGCCGTGAAACAGTAGTCATGCATGCATTTTTTTTTTTTTTTACTTTTGGAGATCTGTGCTTGGGCACAGTAAGCATGAACCAAACCTTATCCTGAGTAGCCCACAACAACAAAATCAGTATTATAAAGGAATATACAGCGGTGTAGTAATACTTAACATTTTTCATCTATTATCCTAACAGTCATGAGCATAATGCAACATGCTACACAGCTGTTATGACTGTCTATGTTGGGTACAGTGAGATTCGATTTAGTCTCAGATGTGAAGCAGATCATATGAAAAATAAAGCAAAGACTAGAATATACACTCCCTGTAGGGCAAAGCCACCCACACGTACAGAAAAAATAAAAAATAAAGCTTCAACTCTAGTAAAGTTAAGCTGCCCACACAGCCCAGAGTTCCTCAGCTCCACATATCTGCTGCATGTTTCATAAGACCATATCGGCAAACGACAAGCTAAGTACGACTCAACAAGTGGGTGAAATTTTATCAAACACATAACTGACTAAACCATTAACAATCCTAAATTAATCTGCAAAACCACGCAGTTCAGCACAGCAGAGTGAAAAGAACATTACTAATTAAGAGTGAAAGCAGCCTTACCTCAGCCCTGCCTGTATCTTTCAAACACAAGTCAAGTCTGTGAAAAAGGATGTGCAGATGGATAGAGATGGCGAGTGACGGGGATGGAAAACGAAGAGGAATGGAAGGGAGGAGCTTACATATTACATATCTTTCCACTAAGAAAGAACTGGCACATACAGTTTCACTCGAATGCCACAGAAATAAGACAAGACAAGGCCCATGGCAGGAGAGGAGAGAGAGAGAGAGAGAGAGAGAGAGAGAGAGAGAGAAAGAAAGTAAGAAAACATAAAAGTGACAGAATAAAATGCGAGAAAAAGACCACCAACTAGAGGGAACACTTAGTTTGTGTGCAGGGATTACTCTCCCTGGGCATAGCTGTGAGCAACTGAAAGAAAGGGAGCACGATTGTGTGTGTGTGCTTGTTTATGCACACATCATCATCTCAGAAATGTCACGTCTACATACGAGGGGATGAGAGCAGGAAAAAGCCCCGCCTTCAGCAAAGCCAGGGGTCATACCAAGGACACTGATCCTCTTAAGACCTCTTATGTCATAAAACCTGTTGTAATCCTTAAGATGTATAAAGTAAAAACAATAATAAACCCAAAATAGACGAATTGTCTGCCTTGTGGTCAAACTGTGGAGAAGCTTGCCCACAAACACAAAGACGCACAACATAGAATTACAGTTAAGCTGTTTTTGTACTGCTTTAAGCGCTGCACCAGGAGCTATTATTATAAGTCAAAGGGCATTGTAGTGTTTGTGTTTACTAAGCTGCACATCTAAAAATCGCACAGAAGCAAGGTATAATTTCATTTTAAAAACTCAGACATGTATAGCAACTTTGAGGGACAGACCGCAGGTTGTCTGTGGGTGAAATCAAGTCCTACTCACAGGCTGTGCGAACGACTACGAACGACTAACAACACAAAGTCTATGATTATGTTCTAACAGCCCAGCTCATCTCATCTTCTGCTGATATGTCCTGTAGGACTAAAGCAATATTTACTTGTCTGCTTGCTATAGTAACAGATCAGATCAGATGAATGTTAGAGTAGATAAAATCACATGCTCTACTTTTAAACATAAATCTAATTATTATTTTTTTGCCCTTAAATCTACGTATCTACATTTGTTTATCTTCTATGCTGCTTATCATCCCATCCACATTATTATCCTATAGATTATGTACGCACGTGCACACAATCTATGGGAATAACAATTTGCCTAATCTACATGTCTTTGGACTGTGGGAGGAAACCGAAGTACCTGGAGAAAACCCACCAAGCACGTGGAGAACATGCAAACTCCGTGCACACAGACCCAAGATGGGAATCAAACCCAGGCCCTGGAGGTGAGAGGTGACTGTGCTAACCACCATGCCACTGAATGAAATACAAATGCACTCATCATAAAATGTGTTCTAACGGAGGATTTTACATGCATGTATTTATTGCAGAAAATGACAATAAAAACCAGAGGGTGAGGTAATCTGTACTGGCTGCTGCTTTTACAGCAGGTCCAACAGTTATATATAAATATATAATATATACAGTGTGCACTATCTACCAAATTACAATATTCATTCTATGTCATTCTTGTCTCAAAAATCTGAAACTGATAAAACATATGGGCCAAAAAGGTACCCTTCAAATGCCTGGGGGATTGCTTTGGGGGACGGCCTTGCTGTAGCTGTTTTAGGAGCTATTGCAAGCACTGCTGATATCTCCGTCCTTCCAGTGTTGTCTGACATCAGGAAGCGTCCCACACATTGTACAGAGTCAAAGTTACATGAACTGCTTGTTCTCATTCAAGTTATATGACCGCATTCTCTATATATATCTGATCTTTTACCACATGCAGTGTGCGTGTCTTAGATCCAATCTGGAAAACACAAGATTTGTGAGTTCAGACAGGCCTAAAAAAAAACCTGATAAGGGTAAAAAAAAATTTTTTGTGAGTCACTTTAGGCTGGTGATGTAACATATCCTAGTCATAGGATAAAAAGTTTCTGTTAAAGCAAATAATCCTCAAAAAAAAAACTTGCAAAAAAAAGAAAAATCTGATTAGAGATGACAAAAAAATAAATAAAATGAACGACACCAATATAAAAAAAATAAAAAAAAAACCTTAGCTCTTTGGGTTTTCTGTATCTCAAATTCCGTAATCCAGACATGAGCACATTAAACGTCTTGAGTTAATTTTGTGGAACAGATATGACACAAAAAAAACATCATCTTTTTCATACAGTATGTCCTTAAGTTAGCCAGAGACATCCCTTATCCATTAGAGGTTGCCTACTATGATGGCATCATTCTCTAAGACAGTTCTTTTTATAATGTAGAAAGAAGTAAAAATCAGGAAACATAAAGAAAATAGGTGTGTCCAAACTTTCGACTAGTAGTGTAGTTCTGAATTATACAACTGACTAAAACCGAGTATTAGGTCAGAGAAATGTATACCACACAGACATACACACACAGATCTCTTTGTATTAATACAGGATACGCTTCACATAAAGTGTATAACAGTCTGTACAATCTATACAATATAATAAATACTCTTTGCTGGAACAGCACTCACTCACTCACTCACTCACTCATCGTTTATACCGCTTTAGTCGTGGGGGGCCTGAAGCCTATCCCAGGAGACTTAGGGCATGAGACAGGGTGCATCCTGGACAGGGTGCCAATCCTTTGCAGGGCACACACACATACATACACTCACTCACACACAACAGGCAATTTGAGAACGCCAATTAGCCTAATGTGCATGTCTTTGGATTGTGGGAGGAAACCGGAATACCCAGAGGAAACCCACCAAGCACAGGGAGAACATGCAAACTCCATGCACACAAAGCCGGGAATCGAGCCTGGCCAGGAATTGAACCCTGACCCTGGTGGTGCAAGGCGACAGTGCTGCTGGAACAGTAAACTATATAAAAAATTAAAAAAAATTCACAGGAGGGATTCTGTGTCTGTGGTTTACAGGATGCGCTACATGCTAATGACCACCATGTTGGGTCTCTGTACCTCAGCGACAGCAGCTAGCGCATCGTTACTAATCAGTTCCCTGGCTAAACACCTCAAGCAAATGAAGTGAAGTGTGTCCTCCGCAGTCTGTCACTCCCTCCCTCAAGACACTGAGATTCTGGAGACGCAGAGGGACGGAGAGAAAAAGACAAACAAAGCTGAGTGTTTAAGAAAGAACCCTGATCTCGCCATACGTTATATAAATGTCTGAGTGATAAGGAGGCCATTATTTTATTTCTTGCATCCCGCAATATCCCTCAAGGTAAAATTAGTTACACTTCCAAGAGCATAGCATTTTCTTTGTCAGAATTTGGTCCAGATGGCTAGAAAGAGAGCAAAAGCGAGTGATGTTATAGGAAGCGCTCATAATCAAGTGCCTTACAAAAAGAAAAGGCACAAACAATGGCTTTCTTTCATGAAAGAAGGTAAATATGGCACATGCGTGTGAGAGTCGTATAAAGTGCAGAGAAAGAAAACTCCAGTGGCTCCAATGAGAAAAAAAAAAGCCTAAAATACTGAAGTACACAAGCTGGCACCCAAGTTCAGCCAATTAAATAGGGACAGACTGGCAGTTAAACTCATAAGCCATAAAAACTCGGCATAAAGACTTAATTCACTGACTGTGATACAGTGGAGTTTACATTTAGGAATTATCCAAAAATGTTAACCCAGCATTATTTCAGACATATCAGGCTTTTTAAGTTGCTTATTCTAGCATAGTATCCTGCTAATAAACTTGTGTAACCTACTTTTACATTATACTTTTGTTGTGGTGGTTGTAGTTGCAAAAGTGATAGCACCATGTTATTTTCTCTCGTTAGTGTCTATTAATGTTTTTTTGGGGGTAGAAAACACTGTTTAGATTACATAAGGGTTAAATTATCCACACTCTGGCTTTAAAATTTTTAGTAACTTTTAGAAAAGACAAATACATAATTTATGTATCCACTTTTTAAAACGCTTTTAACAAGCTTTGGTATTCAGCAGCAGTGGTGACTTGGAAAAAAAATAGCCTTAAACAGAAAGCGCTGATAAGACAAGAGCCAACACATGTTTTAATATAACCAGTGTGCTAATAATTTCTTTAAAATAATTATATGAATTATAAATGCTTTTCCTAAAAAAAAATAAAAATATAAATGCTTTTCCTAAAAAAAAATAAAAATATAAATGCTTTTCCAAAAAAAAAAAAAAAGAAAAATGTGTTTGGTAGATGAAGGCTGAATAAAATAAGGTGGCCTGGTCTGATGAGTCACGTTGTCTTTTACATCATGTGAATATTCAGGTGTGTGCGCATGACTATCTTGAGGAGGTGCCACTAGGATCGGCACTAGGATGAGAAACAGGCAACCTGGGGGGGTTGATACTCTGGGAAATGTCCTGGGTCCTGCCATTCCCTAGTATTCCCTAGTATATAACAGTATTCCCTAGGCAGTGGGCTCTTCTAGTAGGATAATGCACTATGCAACACTGCAAAAACTGTTCAGGAATAATTTAAAGAACAAAAGAACATAAAGAGTTCAAGGTGTTGACTTGGCCTCCAAATTTCTCAGATCTAACCAAATTATGCTGCAATAACAAGTCTCATCCGTGTAGGCCCCATCTCACATCTTATCGAACTTAAAGGATCTGCTGCTAAAATTGTAGTGCCAGATATCATAGGACACACATTTCAAATCTTTTATTATGCATTTATATATTTTGAAATAGTTGATGCCTTCCACTGAACCCAGTGGAAACTTTCTTAAATATAGGCCAGGTTGTAGTGATGGGGTGTGCTCTTGGCAAGAAACATGACATAGACATTAATCATGCGTTAAAACATTATAGATATACTGTATATTAAAAAAAAAACTGCACATAAGACACATGATTAAGCATGGAGGTCATGACAGTTACTCCCTATTACAGTAATATGAGAGGACCATACCCCATTTTCATTGTGCTTATCAGAGCTGCTTCCAGTCCTTCGGTTCGCCTGCTCCTGAGACTGCTGACTCCCTGTCATCAGGAAGAGAAAAAAGACAATTTTTTCAGATGCATATTTAAAGCATTGCAACATTTTAATCTTTGCCCAAATATGACCAGGCGATGAAAGTACACAGATTATCTGTGCAGTCCTGCTGCTGTGATGTTAAAGGCAGCCACTTGAACATAGAAATCTGCTATGAGTGCTGCGAGTTCGGCCAGTGGACAGATGGTGTGGGGGACAGAATGCGAGATTGTCTTTGGCTGTGCTCAGGCACACAAGACTGTGGTATTCTACACCATGAGACAGTGATGGTTTATCACCCACAGTATTACAGCTCACTGCATATAAATTCACAGGCCGTGGTACATCATGGTCTCTCACTCACACACACACACACACACACACACACACACACACACACACACACACACACACACACACACACACACGAGTGTAAGAGAGCAAGCAAAGAGAAAAATAGTGAGAGAGAGAGAGAGAGAGAGAGAGAGAGAGAGAAAGAGAAAGAGGGAGAGAGAGAGAGAGTAGGGGCGATTAATGCTGTGTCAACTTTAAATGTTTAAATTTAGTTAAGATGCTTGCAGTGCAGCCTAGTTTTATTTAACTGTATATTTAAACACTGGATAACATTTAAATGTAAATTAAAGCACACAGTTTATAGCAGTTTACACAATTTGCAAGCTGTGTTGTAATTTCCAGACTGTACAATGGCTCACACTATGAATTTGTGTGTGTGCAGAAAAGACCGGAGAAGCTGGTCACTTACAGTAATCCTGTTTTATTATATAACCACTTCTTAACCCTCAGCCATGGCATAAAGCCCTGTATTAGACTCTACCGCTCTGACACATCATGATTAAAAAAAACAATTCTCATGAGTGAAGCCTAATTTATGACTGCCTTCTTTTTTCTCAGGGGGCGGGTTAAAGTCGTGTCCACTAGATGACATTGCAGCTCTTTTTTGTGAATGAAAGTTTCTCTCTCAACTGCAACTAAGGATCTGCTGCCTAATAGTGAATGTTTTTACAAATATATTTGAAAGCAGGACTCACCTGGCTCACTGCTCTCTGTGGGCGAGTCTTCGTGGCGCAAAAAGAACTTCACTTCCTGTTTCCTTGGGCCCCATTTCTGCAGGTGCTCGTACATCATGTGGTCAAAAGGAATTGCTCTCTCTGCAAGGAAGAAAGACCACATAGTCTAATACAACAGAAGATAAAGCCTTGGATTTTATCAAGAGAAAAAAAAAAACAGACTCCATGAAAAACATCACTAGGATCCCTAGAGATCAACAGGAAACAGACGTGAGGCTGAAGATGACACGGTGCTGACAAAAGTACAAAGCTCGAAGTCCATCTCTATTACATCAAAAAGCAGACACTCTTTCCTGACTCTTTTCTTAGAACTTGGGGTCTAACTAAGGGGCCCGGAGGAAGAAAACGAAGAAAGGGAAAAAGAGCCACACCTCAATCCACAGGGGGGTAGAAACACACAGATGCAGGTATCAAAGATTAATGTGTGGCTTCCTGCCAGAGGAATGCTGTGAGACAAAAAACAGGGAAATGCAGAGGAGAAAGCAGGCTAGTGAAAACAAATCCATGCTTCCAGGAGCAGGTGGAGAGATGAAATTGTGACAATGTTAACAATTCTGTATATATTAACTTTGTGCATCTTAATTTGTCTTATTTCTAACAAGGCACTAATTGTAGTCTTTCATCAACTGTGATTAATTAGGGTAGATTATACTCTTATGTAACAAGTGATTAAGAACCCGTTCGCAACTGAGCCTCGTGGTGTGAATTATTTCACAAGCTGAGGACTGGCGGATAACAAATGGATCATTAGCAGCAGCAAAATAAATAAAAGATAAGATTGAGAATGTACACGCATCAGTCATAATATAAAAAACACCGACAAGTGAGATGAATAAAACTGATAAATAAGTTATAACAGCACTTGTAAAGAAATGGGTTATATAATGCAGCAGATAAACAGAATCCTTTAAATCAAACATTTAGCAAACTATTATGGCTAGACAACTGGTCAGAGCAACAGGTCGTGTTGCACGTATAATTCCTGGTCTGTGGTAGTTAGTACCACAGGGAAAAACATCTGGTAACCCGGCAAAACAGTCATGGCCGTCCTAGGCTCACTTACGCACATGGGGGGAGTAAAGGCTAACCCACCTGGTATAAAACCCACAGAAGAGCTACTGTAGCACATAAACTGGTTGAATAAACTGGCTCTGATAAAAAGGTGTCTAAACACAGTGCATCACAGCTTGCTGCTGACTGGTCAGATTGCCCATGCTGACCCCCGTCCACCACTGAAAAAAAGTACATTAGAACAGGACCATTGGGCAATGTAAAACTGCGGCCTGGTCTGATGAAGATATCTTGGGAAGATATTGCACCAGGATGCGATATGGGAAGAAGGCAAGCCACCATTGGCACCACAATACTTTGGGCAATAGTCCGCTTGTAATCCTTGGGTCCTGGCTTCTATGTAGATGTTCCCTTAGCCCATACCAGCAGGCTTTGGTGGTTCCATGACATGCGAAAGAACTAGGTTTGATGCCCAGCCAATGCCCAAACTCCCAGTCACTGGATGCCAAAGTCGGATAAATGGAAGGATTATGTCCATTTTAAAACCTGGGCCAATTTGCAAGCGTATCAGATGTTCCCCATTATGCAATTTACAGGACACACAACACATCTTTAGGGGTCAGAGTTCTTTTGGTGACACAAATGGGACCCAAATAATATTATTTACTATTTGCACGGGATAAATATTATCTGGGGACCTCGTGTGATTTAGAAATTACTACCTCTCTCATCTGAGTCTTGTGTGGCGCATTTGCATGGGTTAAGCGAAGTTGGCAATCTTACTTGAATTTACTGACTTATCTCACGGATATACAGTATATATCCCAAAGTGTGTGTTGCGATGAAAAGAGGAGGGGAGTGTGTGTGTGTGTGTGTGTGTGTGTGTGTGTGTGTGTGTGTGTGTGTGTGTGTGTGTGTGTGTGTGTGTGTGTGTGTGTGTGTGCATGCGCATGCAGACGGTGTGTGAGGCTGAGAGAAAATTTATGGATGTCCGGTAAGATAGATTAAAAAAAAGAAACAAATACAGTGCCCTGTGACATTTCACCTGGATAAAATCTAATAGCTCGAGCTGTACGCTTGATTGATCTTTAACACATTAACCTCGAATTAAGTGAACCTCCTCGCTTAATTGTGCACCACTTCGAATAGCCTTTTGTTTGGAAATGTCATTATAGGTCTAGCTGTATTATATAAACATCAGAGTTTATTCTTTTTGTTTTTGTTCTTGTAATGGTTTTAAAATTTCTCTTTCTGCAAATTGTATTGTTGCGTGTGACAGCATGTCCTCGCATGCTGCCACACAGCACCCCAAAAACTTCCAGAGCAGTCCAACGCAGCCTCTATTTTTTGCGGACAATGGATAAAAAGACGCGCAGAAAACAAAAACCTTAAAAATTTTATATACAAACCTGCCAACTACTGGCCAAATAACAGACATGCTGATTTGCACAGCTGCTCTTGGACAGTTTTAAGGTGGAATCAGTGTTGGACCAACAGATACAGGGTAGTTATCCCTTTAAAGCTGTACAATGGGCGATTTTGTGCATTGACCCAGAACGGCCAGTTTAAGAATAAACATGTAAGACGGAAAGGGGACTGGTCTAGTGTTCAGTGTTGACGTTACTTTTTAAAGTAACTAATTACATTACAAAATTAATCAGTTAAAATACAGCATAACTTTTTGATAAAAGTTAGAATACTTTTCCATTGCAGAAAATGAAAACTCCTTTGTGATTCCTCATGCATGTTGTTTTAGTCAAGAACTTTATAATTATTCTACCATCATCACTCAGTGAAGTTTGGCCCATAATCTGTGAATTACTAATACCCCTATCTCACCTACGCGGGTTCGCACAGTAGCCGTAAGTAGGGTTTATCATAATTCACCGTGAGTTTTGACGCTGTGATTAGGTTTCCATTTTTCTGAGCTTTTGTCCTCGCATGGTCAAACTGCATAGGTGAGATAGGGGTATAACAGCAGGAATAACAGAGGGGGATGGGTTTTCGGGGGCGGGGCTTGTAGGACAAGTATCACACACACGCAAAAACACTAAGGGATTGGGAATCACGGCTGTCTGGCTCATGGATTAAATAAATTGTCTGAATAACGGATTACATTTTTGAAAAAGTAACTAAATAACTGAGTACTTAAATGGTGGACCTAACGCGTTAGATTAATCATTACATCAAAAAATTGTTCCAAACCAGGTACTCTAACACGTTACTTTGTAGACAGAAGGAAAGACAAATTGCACATACACAAGATATTTATAAAGTTTCATGCAAAAACTTTAAGGTTTAAAAGAGTGACTTGAGAGAAGCTCAGTGAAGTTAGCTGTGAATGTACTGTGAAAGCAGCACATTAAATGAGCAATGACATTCTATGGTAGAACATTATGTTTTACTCTTCAGTAATAGAGATAAAGACATTAAACTGTCTATTAATGCCTTAGTGATTGGCATTTTGTAAGGCATGAAATGACATTTTGTTGATTATGGCAATGACTGTAGCACTGACTACGGAGGGAAAAAAAATTGTGTTTTTAAGGGGATTTATTTTTTACTGCAAACTAAGATATTTAGGGATAAGAAATGTTCCACATATACAAGCTAATAATAATAATAATGGAAAGCAAAATGAAAACTGAATGAAGAAAAACAGAATGTGTCTGGAGCTATTGTATTCACTGCTTGAGAGAGAGCATGACAACACTGAAGTGTACACAAGGTGCACAGTTCCTCTGAACTCTGTCTTTTTTGTTCAGAAGCAGGTCTGTAGTAAAACCTAAATAACAACACTAGAGGGCTGTACTCTTACTCCAATACTCAGGCTAGAGCATAAACGCTACAGTAGGTCAGGTGCGTACCGTTGCCACGCCACACTTCAGCCAGGTGGCAGCCGCTCTCGCCCGGCTCCTTACAGAACTCCACCACATCACGACATGTCGTCTCTGGAGTGATGGGCACCTCCGTCAGAGTCTGCTCGCCATCACTCAAATACACGGTCAAAATCACCTGAAAGACAGATCCAGAAAGAGCAAAAGAATTTCAATAAAAACAGTTACGCACTGATACATAACCAAGTAAAAGAAAGTGCTGGGAGAAAGTTTTCCTTTATTAACTTTGCACTGAATCCAACAATTATATAAATATGTTGCAGGACAGAAACAGCATTAGGACAGAGACTTTTATATTGAAATGGCTATGTGATCACTGAGTCCAAAGATGACTTCCAGAAGATGCATTATTGTAATTAAAACTAAATCGCATTGCATACTGAAAGCACAATGTAATGTCGCCAAACAAAGACAACAAAAAAAGTTTAATGACCAAACACCTAGTTGACATTTCAGTCTTGCTGCATAAAGGAAAAAAAAAACTACACTCTTAAAGCGGTTATACTTGATTTATTCTAAATTGTCTTTATATTGATGGCTAGGAGTAAACTGTACAGTCTGAGCAAACGCGTCTGTGTCTGTTATGCAATTAAAAATATCTCTGCAAAGTTGCATGTGCATTATGTATCAATTCTGTTGCACAGACAGACAGACAGACAAGACGCTGTTATCTTAAACGCGTCCATGGTAACATGACATTAATAAGAAAAAAAATTAACATGACTACCAGTATATAGAAGCCTAGAAAAGCACTGTTTTTTATGCAAACATGCAGTTGCACATAAAGACAGGCCAGGTCTCTCATAATTTTACCAAACTAGCTACATTTACATGGACAATATTTCTTTAATACAATTGAAGTCAGTTAGAGATGCAATTAGAGATTTAATCAGCTTAACTCCTACATGGAACCTGACCTGATAAGATGTGTGTTTACATGGTCACACATCATTTAATCAGTAGGGTTGGGAATCAACAGTCACCAACTAATGATATCATGATACCTACAGTAGGTGCCGACTCAATTAATACTGCGACTTTGCATTACGATTTTATAAATATCCCATTTCGATATTTATTTTTTTTCGATTTTGTTTCAATTTTAAGACCTGCAACCTTAAAGAGTTGTCATAACTGAAGATAAACGAATACCTTAGCTTTGTTCAACAGCTTCAGAACTGAACTGAACATGAGTAATTAAAGTAGCCCATTCTTTCTAGCATTTGTTTCTTGCTAAAAATTCAAGGGCAGCATTTAAACAATATAAACCAACTACAAATACAAAAGTTTACCATTTAACTTTAAATTAAACAAAAAGCTAAATTGAGCATCATAAAAACACTGAGCATCATTTCCGTCAACATTATTATTATTTTTAAACAAACCACACGGGACCTGAGTGAATAGTTCAGAGTGTACCAGCTGTAGGATTATAAAGAAAGAGCAACGTTTTACTGCATGAAATGTCTTGAGTGCATGTTAAGCAGTTGCGATCACATGGTTGTGCGCAGCTTCTAACGCGAGAAATTGCGGTTACGCATGGTTTCCAACAGACTAATTAGCACATGCGGTATTTTGAAGCTGGTGTAAGCATTATGGTGTAATGAGTGGGTTTTAAGACTAATTCCCTCACAGGGGCTTTTTTACTTGCGCAAATGTAACGTCATACAAATGTGTTTCTGATGCATCACTTACAGTAGAAGCTCGTGTGCAAAGAATCAGTCATTTCCAACATGATTGGTCATGGCTGATCAAGCTGAAAAACAACCGGTTCCAGTCACTGGCTGATTAGCCAGTGAAAAGTGGTTCAGCATTGAAGCATTTAATCTTTGCAAAAAGTAAAAGTATTTGAGTTAACCATTATATCAGTTAACCTTTATATCAGCTCAGGGATAGCTCAGTGGTTAAGGCATTGGACTACGGTTCGGAAGATCCCAGGTTCAAACCCCACAACCACCAAGTTGCCACTGTTGGGCCCTTGAGCAAGGCCCTTAACCCTCAACTGCTCAGATGTATAATGAGATAAAAATGTAAGTCGCTCTGGATAAGAGCGTCTGCCAAATGTCTAAATGTAAATGTAAGCTTAGGTTTATTCAAATATTTATTTATTTTTTAAATGATCAAAAATTGCTAAACATCATCTTAATGATCATTTGTGGCATTATTTGGCGTTAGCCTAGATAAGTGTTTGTCTAAATACAAAGCGGAACATTTAATAGTTAGATGTGTGTCCAAATAATTGGAAAAGTGATTTTTTTATTAAAATCGTGCGGCCCTATTTCATATTTTTTTCTGATAATCCCGCCTTCTGTGTTATGATTTGTTACAAGAATTCAGTCTAATCTATGACTGGTGAGACGTGACAAGGGAAGCCAATCAGTTCCAGAGACGCTGTGGATAAAAGTTTGAAGCAAACATGTGGAAGAGAGTTGTTTTCATTGAGTTTATTAATAAGAAATGTTATTACTGGAAAGTTGTGTCACCTAGTGTTATACACCCCATGGGGCCACCAGGTGCACAGAGAGTAAGTATATTTATTCTGACTTAATATTAAAATATTATTAAATATCAAAATTTTGCCCATTGAACAGATTCTCTAAGGTTTACACCACTCGTCTCATTCCAAATTAAAATTTATTTCAATCAAGGCAGGATCGGGTCAAACTGTTCCAACTGAGGTGTTACAGATGCATTTCTATTCTAATTAGAAGTGGAAATTAAGGTCCATGTAAATACACCTACTGATTTCATCAGCTTTACAGGAGGCAAAGCAATAAATTGTACAGGGCAGGAGTCAGGACCAAGAGCAGTGCTGGATCTTGTTATGTGTGTTCTAGGCGCCCAAAAAATAGGCTACGGTAAAAAAACATGCTACCGGAGTTTTATGGTTTGTGCTTATTTTTCTTGTGCACATAATGTCAGTGATATGTGCACACTGAAATGCTTGTTGCAAGGCTCAGTACTGTATGGCTGTGCAATACAAGAAAATATATCCATCAGAGGACAAACAGGGAAAAGAAAGGAAATGGGAAGGGTTATTGAAAAACTAAATCATGATATGATAATTTAGTCCAGATCCTCAATTCAAACACTGGAATATGTGCAGTCACAGTATTTGAACAGGGCAAAAAGTAGTAAGGAGAAGCAGTTAAAGTGCAAGGATGACGGGAAGATAGTCAGTGCAGTTCTGACGACATTTCTAAACTCCTTGTCAACTGCCCTGGGGTCTAAACATCTAAGATCCAGGCTGCACTACTGCTGATGGTGGGTTAGTCCAACTAAAAGGTTCTAAAGCTGACCTGCATCATGTCACATGTCTCTGTCAGTCAGTATAAAAAAGATGCTGTATATTCCCAGAGCACAGATAGAGAAAAATGCATGCTTAAAGTAGCAGATAGGCTGTAAGAACAAAACTTGACCACATAGACAGACCCTGGGAAGGTCCAGTCTGTCCAGTATTTTCACAAAATCCAAATGAACCACAATGAACACATTCCAAACTATCGGTGTGACAGAATACAATTAACTGTTGGTGAAAAAGCAATTCGGTTCTGAGCTCAAGTCCAGCTTGACTCGATTCTTGTCATAATAATGACTGAATAATGAAAAGAGTCCGATACTGTTTGCTTGTTAAACAAATCATAATGTGGCAAACGTCCAAGACCATGAAGGTGACCATTTTTACCTTCAGCCAAACACACACAGACTGTGCAGAAGGACATTGCGTCTGAGAGCTCGGGGGATAAATACCACTCCCCACTGCACACAGTCAAGAACACCAGCTACTAGGCGAGGAATCACAGGTGTATGTGTGGGCAGACAAAGAGCTCTTTCAGCTTTAACACGACAGAATGATAAGCAGCTTTTCTACACAACAACCAAAAATGTGCAGTGGCGCAAAAGCCAGAACACAGTACAGATGTTTTCCAAAACTGAAAACACCTCGTGTAGTCTGTGTGTGGTATGAAGCGAAAGAACGAAAAGTCCACCTTGAGGAATGACAATGCAGAGAGCTTTTACTAAATCCGAAGATTTACAGAAGTTTGCAACATGCACAACACATAAGAAAGCTATAGACCAGAAGAGATTACTACCTGAATATAAACCTACATCATACTATAATCAAGAATTGATTTATTCATTTTAAGTGATTTATGTGACAGGTTTTTCACTTGAATGTTTTGTCCGCATCAGTGAGCATGTTTTCAGCACTAGGCACAATGTGATAAAAAGAGCAGACTTTCAATGGCAGGCTCTCCGTCCTGCTCAGAGCACTTTATAAAATTTAAGTTTAGAATGTAGGTACGCAAAGTAATGATTTATCAGTATATAGCATATCTGGCTCAAATAACAAAGATGAAAAAGCAATTAAGCATGAGACCTCTCTACATATGTAAGGATTTTTTTATGTAGTTCTTAGACCTCAACTTAAAAAAAAAAAAATTCCATAGACATATTTGGGGACAAGGTCTCCTAACACTTAGCATAAAAATCACATTGGTTAAAGAGAACTTGGAGATAAAACATTTATATCACTAAATATAAAGCCTTTGTTAAAACTTACAAATATTCTTTCAAAGCTTTGAAAAAAAAAAGTCAAACACTGTCATTAAAACCTTTTTTTTTAACCTGTTAGTTTGCATTCAGGCGAGCATTGGCCAGTCTTCATCTTTTACTGTTAGTCATTGCTAATTTGTTGTCTATTGTCTGAACAAGCTCTTTATTTAAAACTCAGTCACACACACAAACTTTAACATAATTTGAACTCTATGCTGTGTTACTTTTATTCTATATATCTATTGTGTATAGTCGTCGTCTTCTTTTTCTTTGTCTTTCGGCTGTTCCCTTCCAGCGGTCGCCACAGTGAATCATCTGCCTCCATCTAACACTATCCTCTGCATCCTCTTTTCTCACACCAACTAACTTCATGTCCTCTCTCACTGCATCCATAAATCTCCTCTTTGGTCTTCCTCTAGACCTCCTGCCTGGCAGTTCCAACCTCAGTTACGTCGCTTTCGACAGAGTCAAATATTTGGGTCATTATCAGACAGAAAAATAACCTAAACAAGTTCCCTAATTAAGACAGCATGAGCCGCTGAAAGTTTCAGGATGAGGTTCCCGCACTCCTATGATTTATTCTCATTGCGTTTCAAAACATCCGGTCATTCCTCTAAACCGTGGTTTCTTAAATCCCGTACTTGGGCCCAGCACCATAAACAAATCAGACCCATGTCTCTGAGGGCAAAAAAAAAAACTGGCTGATTAGTGTCAAACTGTGCAGGACTTACACTCCCCAAGACTGGAGGTAAAAACCCATGCTCTAAACAAGTGTCTACTGAAGTAGATCAGATTCCTACAGTTCTGTCCGCAAATACATTCAACTGAAAATATTGTGTGAAAAGAACGAAATAAATGCATTGTAAAAAAATATATAATAAAAATTAAAATCATGTATCGCTGTCTTTTTTCCTGCCATAGTGGAACGGAATGTGTAATTTAGATGTCTGCCCGATTAAGAAACAGTGGCACTTGTTCCTCTTCGATGAGATTAATCAGAACAATGGGTATGACGCGTGTAGGACTGCCAGCAAACGACTGCAGAACACACAGTCAGCACCATTACCATACTTATCCTTAATATTAATACATCAGCCCTCATCACAGCAACCAATTCTACTGAGTGCAATAAAATGAAGACTATTTTATCATGTAGAAGAACAAGTGTTAATACCCTATAAAGATTTTCAGCGATTTGGGGAGTAAGTTAAACTACTTGAGTGTGTAAAGTGCACAGTAAAATCAAATTAGTTTTTTTTTTTTTTTTTTTACAAACTCTCACTGGTTCTGAGCCACAGCCAATATGTAAAATATTTGAAATTTGAAAACAGCTATATCTTAAAACATATTACTTTTTTGTCTGTGTACGCTTTCGACAGATAAAGTTTAAAAAACTTTTACGAAGTAAAAAACGAATAAAACCCATTAAGAAGTCTTTATTTTTGTAGTATTAAAATTTTACTCCCAGTAGTTGCTTTTACTGGTTTTCAGACAGCAGTTTTTCTCATTAAAAGTGACTCTAACATGCACTAAACATTAGCACAACACTTCAACAACAATCAAGTAAACACTTTAATAAAATACCAATCACAAGACAAGAGCTGAAATCATTCACACTCTTGTGAGCCAGCAGACAAAATGAAAACAAGTGAGACAGTGAGCTGAAGTTTTGACACATTCACCCCGAGACCTTAACCATGCTCTGCCATCCTCAAACACTTACATCCCACCTCTAATAACCCCATGGTATATCGTAGCATCATGGCCACTTCTACCCTGTAGGCCGAACAAGAGCATCACCTTTCTCCACTTGGCTGTAGTCCGTGCTCTCCTGCGCTCCCTCTTCACGTGTCGAACGCGCTCCTTTCCACAGCTCTTATCCTTAGACAAGCTGACTAGACCACGAAGGACAATAGTTACAAACCTCTTCATCCTGCAGGTGTCTAACAGTCAGCACAAAGCTACAAGCACTACTACATCTCACTACAACTCTGGTCTCCTCTGCTCTCTGCATTATGTGCACACTTGGGGTAGTAAGCAAATAGCCTTGCAGTCTTTCTGCAGAGAGAAGCCTTTAAGAGTCATGCTCACTATGGACTGCTGAGAAAGAGAGAGAGAGAGAGAGAGAGAGAGAGAGAGAGAGAGAAAACAAGGAGGGAGCACTTCTCATTAAAATTGTAATGCCTCATCCAGAATAAGACAATGCCAGACCTAAACAGAGAGGGAGCAGGACAGACGTCGGTAAATGTATGCATGTCTTGTTTTCTTGAACAATGCAAACCTATCACACTAATGGGTTAGGAAATCTCTGAGCAAGCTGTGTGTGTGGAAGTGCATGCATGCTTTAAGCTATGCACTACAACAGTACAGTCTTCAACCTTTAATATACACAGATCAGTCGTAATATTATAACCAGTGAAAAGTAAAGTAAGTACTGTGGATTATATCGTTACGGTTTCATCCGTCATGGGATAGTGAACAGTCAGTTTGCAAAGTGCCAAACTGTTATCCAGCAACTCATGTGTGATGTTTCTGTTATGCAGTGGTTAGCTCCTACCAAAAATGCTCCAAGGAAGGACAACCCGTGATCTGATGACATGGTGATGGGCAACCAAGGCTCTCTGATGAACACTGGGAGCGAAAGCTAGCCTGTCCGGTCTGATCCAACAGAAGAATTTTTCAGCACACGCAGCTGAAAAAGTAAATGCTGGCTATGACAGAAAGGTGACAGAACACACATCGCATCAAGTCCACCATTGTAATCATGTGCAATGGGCAGGTGAGCATCATAACTGCATCATGAATCAATTGAAGAACGTGGCCTGGTCAGATGAATCACTATTCATTTTATTTCATGTGGACGGTTGCGTGCGTGCTTCTCATTTACCTGGAGATAAGATGGCACCAGGATGCATGATGGGAGGTAGGCAAACTGGCTGAGGCAGTGTGACGCTCTAGGCAATGTTCTGCCAGGAAAGCACCTACCAAAACATTGTCAGAACAAGTACATTCCTTCATGAGAACAGTATTCCCCAAAAAACAGTGTTCTCTTTCAACAGGATATGCACTCTGCTGTACTTCAAATATTATTCAGAAATGGTTTAAGGAGAATGACGGAATTTAAGGTTTTGACTTCGCCTTCAAACCTCCCAGATTTCAATCTCATCGAGCATCTGTGCAACGCGCTGGAAAAACAAATCAGATAAAATGAATGCCACCTCAAGTGACACAAAGGTTCTGTTTTGGTGCCGGATACCCAGCACACATTTACGAGGAGTTCATGACTAGAAGGGTTCAAAAGTGTTTTTGGTTCAAAAAGTCAGACCAACAAAATACTGTAGTATTTACCGTATTGTAGCACTGACATTCTTGAAAATCTTTTTTTACCATATCCAGAAACGCAATGACTTAATTACATGTAATAAACTTCTAATTACGGTTCTAGTTCTTCCATGGTTAATCACAGATCTTTGTTGACTGTAGCCTGTACACATTCGACATCAAGTGTTCTGCTTCTTGCAGGTCTTCCAAAGCATGGATCGCTTAACAGATTCTCGACCATATTTAAAGTCCTTTTAACACACTTTTATTTGCGCCACAGTTTCCCCAGATGAGTGTCCATTTTAATGCAAAATCTGATGCAGATTCGTTGCTCTACTCGCTCAGTCATTTTGAGTGCGACGGTCACACAGTACATGTGCTCACTCAATGGCATCGTACAGGGAAGTTGTCATTGTTCATGCATGCATATTCCAGTTCACTCTAATGTAACCTTGCAGCCAATGAATATTGCGCAAAGTGTTCTCGTTCGCAATGGCTGGACTTTTTTCGAACAAATTTGAACACGTGTAAAATCCTTTTGTTATTCAATACAGTGTATAAAACCAAAGACCACTGGACGCTAAACGACTGATAGGTGTTATAAGCTGATTTTATGGTTGTTTAAAAAAAAAAAAATCCATTAAACTGCACTTTTATACCACCAAGTTGTGGATAAGCGCTGCAGGAAAAGAAGGCTGCTAAAAGCATCTCCAGAACTTCACTGTGCGTGATTGGAACTACATTTGTTTTTCATGTGGTGTTGTTAGGTGAGACCAAAATACATACATAGATTGAAAAGCGCCCAGTTCCCCACTGTAAGCCATGGATAAGGTCAGTGAAGATTGGAAGATGATGACTCTGGTTCTCTTGTGAAGACTGATGACATCAATTCAATTTTAACTGTATAGCTCTTTTAATAAATTGACATTGTCACAAACCAGTTTTACAGAAATATATTTAATCAGCATAGAAATTCTAAATCTAATAATATATGCCTAATAAGAAATCGATGAGACAGTGGAGAAAAAAAACCCTGGTAATGGCACAAGAAAAAAAGAAAGCTTGAGAACAACAGTGAAGCCATCCTCAACCTCAGTTCTTGTACACTTCAGTCAAAAACCAGTCACCCCATGAATAGTAAATCAAACAGAAGTGGTTTTAAAATGGTTTGTATTTGAACAAAGTGGTTTGAATTGAAGGGACAAGCATAAAGAAGTGTACTGAAATCCTTCTGTCTCCAACAAATAGAGATATAATACAGGAAGAAGCTCAGTCTCATGGGCATATCTCACACAAAATATTTGAAAAGAGCAAGTTTTTAAAGCAAGTCTGCTATTGAGATTTTTTTTGCAATTCTTGACGACTACGTTGACCCTACAAGCTATGTTGCTCAACTCCGATTTGCATGTTATGACGGTTCACATTCATAATTTCAAGTGACTTTAATCTTAATGTGGGTGTGTCTGTCCTCTAAAACAGCACACATGCACATCTATTAAAATTACCATCTTAAATACAAAAAAAACATGAATTTTAAAAATACATCAAAAAAATTGGAGTCAGTTTGGCAATAAATGAATTGCCACAAAAAGTATCATGATACGTAAACTTTATCCATTTGCCCCCATTTCTAATGTTTAGACAAAGTTTCACTTATTGCATTGATTCGTCTTACAAATATTAATTTTGGCTGATTCTTATAAAGGGTACCAACAATCCTGGACTGCACTGTAGGTGTTACTAATCCTCATGCCAGGTGGGAAAAAAAGAAGACACAGGTGCAGGTCCACACAGACAAACACACACTCCGGAAAAAATACTGAAGTTCAGACAAAAATTAATTGACTAAAAGTTTAAACAAATCCCTACTGAGCCAAAAGAGCACAAAACTTTTTAAAAACAGGATTTATGAATAATGCACAAATCCTCACTGAGATCACAGAGAAACCTTGAAGACTTATCCAAGACAGATGGATATTAATAATGAAAATTAATTTAGACTCCGCATCAGCAAGTTTCTTCTTCCAAAAATAAAAAGTGGTCGAAACAGAGCAGTGATCTGTATGTTACCCAATCTGTGTCCTGAGAGTATACACAAGGTCCAATGCTGCCCAACTTGCACCACTTAAGAGGGAACATTTTGTCGCATCTTGTCGCACAAAATGAGATGCTAATGATTGAGACCACAGAACATCTAGGGCTTTTCACAGATCTGACACACTCGGGACTTAACTGGTGGACCAAACAATATTTTACTTTTTTTGGAGCAGGTTATAAAGGGGTTAAGAGGCATTGCAAAAACACACAAATAAAATATATAACTTTAACTACAAACAGCCAGTAATACTGTAGATTAGTTGCATAAAGTCTCATCCAGCAGGAGCTTTGTAAACCTAAACACATTTTACATACATCATAGGCCAAAGCATTTTCCGCTTGGCTTGGAGTTTGGCTTCCTGAAGACAAGCAAAAACGATTCACAGCAGTTTGGCTTTTGTGCCAACAACTGACCATACTAATGCTCTGAACTGGCAACGAGTTCGCTCTAAGTCCTGGCAAGAGTTATAGCGCACATGCTGTCACTGCTAGACTGTCGAACTACAGAGACATATCCTGTGTTAATGCTTTCATATGTTTGAGAACTACTGTACTACTCACTGTAATGGCTGATCCCAATTTGAAAATTAATTTACAAACGCCACAAAGGTGGAACTTTTTTTTTTGTAAAATAAACATTTTGGTGAAAAGTACCATATGAAATATGCTCTGACAGTAACCTTGAAAGACAAGCATAATAAATTGTAAAACCCGCTGAAAAGAAATCCTCTAAAAGCACAACGTTGTTGAAAAGCTTTTTGCATCAGCACTTCCTCTCTTTTCTTATTCAATCTTTTTATAGAAGCCAACATTCATGTTTAAGGAGCTCCTCAATTCAAGGTCGACAATTCAGGTGCATGCATTAAGGAAAGTGAATGAATGTGTAATGTCTTATAGTCAAAGAAGGTGACAGCAAGCACAACCTTAATGTTTTTAAGGCCACCAATGGGATTTTAAGGCTGAGTGCAAAACTAAAGAGTTTTACCAACTCTTATGTACAGCATAATGTTGGTCAGATTGTGTTGCAGAATAACGTTTCAATAGAAATGTTTCATTGTAAAGGCTGAAATTAAGATAACAGCCTGTTAGTTTTAGCTAACTTTCATAGCTGTTTCTCACCAGCGTTTCTAAATTTGTAAACATAGATACATAGAGAGAGAGAGAGAGAGATCACCAAAAGGCAAAAAGTAAGAAAGGCCATATTAAAATCAACATCTGTAAAGCTTGGATGCAGCATACACCGATCAGCCAAAACATTAACACTATCACACATACATTATCACTTATACACCAGTAAACCGGTGACAGGATCATGGGCACCCAAGGCTCACCCATGACCAGGACCACCACGGCCACACTGGACTACGGTTCGGAAGATCCCAGGTTCAAACCCCACAACCACCAAGTTGCCACTGTTGGGCCTTTGAGCAAGGCCCTTAACCCTCAACTGCTCAGATGTATAAATGAGATAAAAATGTAAGTCGCTCTGGATAAGAGCATCTGCCAAATGCCTAAATGTAAATTAGGCTTATTTCTAGAGAAATTGAAGTAAATCCACCATATTTTCTTGTTT
The DNA here is from genome assembly GCF_024256425.1 of Clarias gariepinus. Lineage (NCBI taxonomy): Eukaryota > Metazoa > Chordata > Actinopteri > Siluriformes > Clariidae > Clarias > Clarias gariepinus. The sequence goes on along the minus strand of NC_071126.1, from coordinate 7,680,760 downwards.
TATTGGCATTTTTGTTTTATTTTGCTAGGTTAAGGATTTCATTTCTTAAAAAAACAAAAAGAACAATAAATGTTTCCCTCTCTGGCCATAATGTTTTGTAATGATATAGCTGAGCAGTGTATGCCTGTACATAAATATACACTACCAGCCAGAAGTTTGTACACACCCTTTAATTTCCTAAATTCTTTCCTGATTCTTGTTTCTTTCTATATTGTAAAACAATGCTAAAGGCATTCAAAATATGCAGTAATATCCTGGAAACAGTTGATATTGAGATGTGTCTGCAGCTATGTCCACACGTAGCCAGGTATTTTTAGAAACAGATTTTTAGCTGCGGTTTTGACCTTTCATCCACATGCAAAACGCAGTTTTGGTCGAAGAAAACAGAGATTTTAGAAAACTCCATCCAAAGTGAAGATACTTTGTGCAATAGTAGACATACGTTAGTGCCTGTGTTAGCGTTGCTTACTGGACTTTTTACATGCGTGTACTTACGTGTGTGAGTAATGCAGTTACTCACACATTACATTAACAAACAGAGGTGCCTGAATGGTTTGTCAGATGGTTTGAAATCATCAGCTCCCCTATCACTCAAAGAAATCTTTAAGGAGGTGTTACTCCTTCCTTTTCTCAGCTGTCACATGCTACACTGTATACACTGCTGCAAGGTCTGCTGGAGGAACTACATTCACAGCCAAGTACAAGAGTGGCTACAAAGCGTAGCTGGAGGACCTGGCACAGAAACTTGCTCCCCCAGTGACACCAAGGAGTGCACTTTAACCAACAGTATCTGAGGAAGGCACATCTGAGCATGACACTGAGAGGCTATTTTAAAAGAGGATGGTCTGCATGGAGTGTGCAGTGCCACCATCTACGGCTGCAAACTGTTAAACAAGGCAAACAAGTCACTTTAATAAGACTTGCATATTTGCACACCCCGCAATCATTTTTCCAAATTTACACTAAAATCTCTATAGTTTCTATACTTTTCTATACTGTACAGAATATCTTTATTTTTTTTTATTTATCCTAGCTGAATTTATTTTCTATTGTATTTTTTTTATTCATATTTATTTCTTATTGATAAGCTTTTATTTTTAAGGTCACAGGCAGTCGTATAAGCATTTCACTGCACATTGTACTGTGTATGACTATGTATCTGACAAATAAAATGTAAATTTGAAACAAGTCCGTCTGCATTTTCAGTGGCATGATGAGGATAATATACACCGACTGTGTACAATGAACAAGATGCAATACAGTTATATAGTTATGGTGTCGACGCTCTCAGTTTTTATTTACTGATTCATTTAAAATATTAATGAACATTAGTCAAAGGCAACTGCTAACTGAACTAATTAACACTATAACAACGAACAATAAAAAAATGTTTGTATGGTTCATAGGATTAAAAAAAGGTTTTAGTGAACAAAGTTTTTTTTTGTTGATCAAAACTTTTAGGAGGCCGTTTTGAAACAGTTTTACAACATGTTTATTAGGTGCACGGAGTGTCAACAGGTTTGAAATAAAGTTAGCCCGTATTAAATAGTGTAATAGGAAATGATTAGGGAGCTGTCGAGCATGCTTCTGCAAAGTCCCCCAACAACAGCGTGTTAGCCAGCACACTCAATCCCCTGCTCTCTATTGGCTGGCTGAATCCCGTAAGAACAGAAAGAGGAACACACTCTAGCTGACTGGCTGTGTGACACTGATGCTGCTTGGCACAAGTCACAGCAAAGAACATGTCATTAACAGTTACTAGTCAGACAGCCTGGTCAGGCGTCCTTACCTGCTCACTGGCCGTTACTGGCAGTTCTAAAAAGCAGGCATGTCAAGGAGAAAGGATGATCAACTGTCAAAAAATTCACTTATTGGTCACATACTGTTTACAACCATACACAGTATGATAGGCAGTGAAATGCTTACACGACTGTTTGTGACCCAAAAGGAAAATAAATGTAAAAAAAGGATATAAAATATATATTCTACAATATAGATTAATCTGTTACAATAAAATAAAAGAATGAATTATAAATATGTAAAAATTTACAAAAAGATATTAACTTCATGCATCAGCTCACCAGTTTTTTGGTTTCTTTTCTTCTGATCAACACCAGAAGATTGTTGTGTGTAAGCTTTGCAAAAAAAAAAAAAAAAAAAAAAAAAAAACCCCGGCCAAGTATGGAAATACAAGCAACTTGCGTGTGCGATGGAGATACTCGGCAACAATGCCTTATGAAAAATCCTCCAAGCGATAAAATGATGTAACCCACGCGATCGTGTCAATCTCAGCACTTTATTGTTTTATCCGTCATTTTATCCGTTATTGTTTTGTACATTGCCGTACATTTCAATGACAACTGGAATCTAAAACCGGTTGGAAACCGCATATTTTCCTGGAAACCCCACGGGTGAATTTATTGCGCAAACCCTAGCTGATGCGCTGCTCTCATGGGGTCTGAATGAAAGCAACCAAGTCTGCATCACGACTGACAGCGGGGTGAATACGGTGAGCCACTTCACTCAACAACTAGACTCGGTCGCGGTGTTTTGGCCACCGCTAACACTCCGCTATTTGTAAGTAAAGTTAATGAATAGTTGCATGATCATCCAGATATAGTTTCTTTGGATGTAGCGCTACACAAGCTTGCAAAAAATACTTGTGCATCCCAGCCACCAGCATTTCCTCAGAAAGAACTTTAAGCCCAGGGGATGATGTAGTCACATGTACAGTACTTATGCAGCATTAAATCCAGAGATGAGAGTGAACCAGCTTGTCTTTCTTGCTCACAATTTTTAATGTTGCAATATACAGGTACAGTATATGTGTGAATAATGATGGTTAGTTCCTTTACTTAAAAGCTCATATTTTATTATTATAATTTGCTTTGTTTACATGAGTTTGAGGTTTACTATGTATTGGTATTATTGACATCATGTCATATACAGATGTCTGCCTCAAAGTTTGCTTTAGTGTTCAGTGTTTACACTTTACAATTCCACACTTTGTAACATTTTATTTATTAGAAGTCTCTTTAACACTTATATTTAGTTTATCATAAGACATAAGAAACAAGATATTTTAGTTTTTGACTATTAAAATTATCTGCCTTAGTAATGTTGGCAAATAAAAATAAAGTGGCTAAATTTTATTTTTTTTTTACTACTGGTCTTCATTTATAAATATTCAATAATTACCGAAACCGAATGATATGAAACATTATATTGTGATAATTTTTTTTGCTGTGTCTCCCAGCCCTACTAAGAACTGCCATAAAGTTAAAGAACGTCTCTGTGTGCTGTAACATTTTAATTTCTCTTCACTAAAGCTAGAAGGGTTAAATCAGTTTCAGCCGGGCAGCGCTCCTACCCACAAAACCGACTCGTGAAAACATAATTTGTCAAAACTGAAATAAAAGAATTCACGGGCCCTGCACCTCAAGCCCATAGAATACTTTTGGGATAAACTGGAAAGCTGACAGCACCTCAGACCTCCTCACCAACATCAGTCTCTCTGTTTCCAGGATATATTCTCTAAGGGCCTCCGAGTGGCGCAGTGGTAAAGTGCTCGCCCTATCATCCGGAGATTGCTGGTTCGAACCCCGGGTGATGCTGTCTAGAGAGAGCCGATTGGCCGAGCTCTCTCTGGGGGGAGGGATGAGAGGTACTCGCGCTCCCACATTAATCACGGCTCTACAGCCAATCAGGGGCGTCTGTGAGCTTGTGCACGCGGAAGGAGCGGCTAGCGCTTTCCTCCGAGTGTGTTACTCCGCCCCTAATGGTGCATGAGCAAGCAGTTCGAAAAGATGTGGTCGGCAGACGTCACGCGGTTTGGAGGAAACACGTGATAGTCTTAGGCCCTACCGGCTGAGTGGTAGTAGTAGCCTTAATGTGGGAGCCCCCTAGTAACGGGGAGGAATTGGCTACGACTAAATTAGGGTGGAAAATTGGAAAAATCCAAAAAAAAAAAAAAAGGAAGATATTATAAAAGCAAAAAGTGACTAAATCTGAAATGGGAATGTTTAAAAAGCACATATGGTTGTGCTAGTCTGGTGTCCACAAACTTCTGGTCATAGAGTGAATATGATCTGTATTATGAAAAACTCTTTTAAACAATTTTTTTTCCTTTTTATACATTCTAAGAAAGATCTCCTAACACATGCTGCACTAGAATAGAACAATTTTCTCAACGATCCATGGTGGAAATCCTGGAACTATAAAAGGCAAGTAATTCATTCACTGGGCAAGAGCAAAGCCGGAGTTTTACTGACACTTCTACAGAAAGTCCAGACTCATACAGGAAACAAATGCAGCATTGAGAGAGGTGCTACCGTTCTTTTCTGCTGTTATATTTATACACAGACTTCTCTGCCACTATAATCTTTGCCCCTTACATTGTGTTGTCTTATCAAACAAGGAGCTTTTTTTTTTCCTCCTGTCTGCCTCAGAACAGATGTCTGCACCTTATCCTGACAGCTAGTTCCTATTCTCTCTTGTTCTAGTTATGAATACATTGTCCATTTACACTACCAGTCTGGAGTTTGGACACACCTTCTATTCCATTGTCTTTTCATGATTTCTATTTCTTACTTATTGTCTTAAACAACAACTAACAATTTGTTGTAACTTAATTACCTAATGTCATATGTGTTATTTCATAGATTTTAATAAATCCAGTATGGTTCTAGAATGGAGAAAATAAATCCAAACGTTTGTTTAAAATTCTGACTGGTACTGTACATCCCACAAGCAAGCTTTATAGTTGTACAGTCTACATTAAATCAAAATTAAAATATGATTTTCTACCACAGATCATATCACATTGATAAGGTGACAGTTTAACAAATGTCGCTAGAAAACTGTCTGCTTGCTAATATTTTTAATTTAAGGTATATTTAATACATTACATTCAATTTATAGTGGATTCTTTACCTCTGGTTCAGACATGTGCAAATTCTTCTGTTTTCAGCTTTATAGTCAGAATTTAATTTCAAAATATCGTAAATGAATAATGTAAAACAAAGTTTAAGCTCCTTGGAAAGCTAAACACTACATCACAACACATAGCAGTCTACACCACACAGTCTACAAATAATCTTTATTTTTGTCAAGTATCCAGTGAATACACTGATTCAATTTAAGCTTCGACAGCATGCATTTACTGGACCTGACAATCAATATTAATTAAACCAGACACGGTTTAATGCAGAACATGAAGCTATCTCAATCCACACAAAACTTTTGACAAAATATTCACATAGACTTGTGAAGATCGACGGAACAGTTTAGTAATACATTCAAGGTTCCCCTCACCTGCAGACTAATATATTTTAAAATGTGCGCAGCATTTACCTTTTTGGTTAGAAAGAAAATATGCCAGACATGGAAATTTATATTCCTACCCCTCCCTGCCCCCGCTGAGAGAAACATTTAGCATGGAACACTAAAGCATTCAAAACACACCGCAACAAAGAAATCCCCAGACATTTTAAGGAATATGAATAAATCAGTTTCTTCTTACATATGCATTACAAACCTACATAGAAAACACATCAAGTGTCTTTGAGTGGGACGTATGGGAGACAATACATTTGCTGAAAATGCCCTGCTGTGCTGCAGTAACAAGCCAGCTACGCTCCGTGCAAAAACAAACCGCTCCCCTCTACACACTCGTATGATCAAAACAAGCTCCACAGTCAGGTCGTAAAAACCTTTTCCACAGACACACCCTCGCCTCATTACATGTGGTTCAATCCCAGCCTGTTATTAGATAAGAGATCTAAAGGAAGCTCACGTTGATGGGGTGTGTGCATGAACATACAGGAAAATTCACAAGGGAAGGCCTTTTGTTTAATTGTTAGCGCTGGGTCTGTTTATCTGATCCACTCAAGTTTATCTTGGTGCTTATTAACCTGTATGGCAGCTCTAAAGAGAAAACTGATCACATATTGGCGAACTCTGTCAGCTATCCGTCAATTTCTTGTTAAAGCAAGTATCTCTGGCGTAAAGAGGTCAGCAAATCATTACAACAGGAGACAGTGATCCATTCTAAATAAATTAGCCCAAACCAGATATCTTTACTATTAAAATAAATTAATAAATCACATATACAACCGTGCTCAAATTTGGCGAAATATGGTGGTTAAAGTTCAAAAGTATCATTTCGTTAATGCTTCTGCTTAGAAGGTCCTGCATGTTTTTCTTCCAGGTGTGATTAACAAGACAAACTGACAAATGTTATGACTGTAACTAATAAGTAACACAGACCTCCTCAGTAAAGATCTCGTTCATGTACATTTCGAAATATGAAAAGTACTTAAGGAAAAGAGTTTCTACCGGCCATTTGGAGAAAGACAGCTGGATTTTTTTTAGATAGGGTTGTATCTGTCTTAAAAATTTTTTTTTTTTTTAATGCAACACTATTAATAATATTAGACATATGAATACTAATTTCATCAAATCTTTGCTGGAACATCGTTTCTCAAATTTGACATTTTAATTATAACAAAAAATAAATAACTGGTTAAAAAGACAAAGTAACAGTTCATTCACAAAATAAAAGATCTTGCATTTATTCCAGTGTTCACATAAGTCATACCCTCCCTTTACCCTCATACTTCTTTCTGTTAGACACAGCTGCATCTTTTGCTAGACTTGCACCTGCTTTTGTACTGCAAGAAAATCCCAAGACACTTACGCTATGTAAAATTAAGTAAAATAATTCACAGTTTTGTGTTGGGATGCAAGAATGACCGAATGCAAGACGAGACTCACTTCCATAATTCACATGGCAGTGATTGTTTAAAAATGTGTCCTGACCGTATTTGCATTTACAAATAGCAGGCAGTTACTGAAGATGTTGCCTGTCAGATTAAGCTACAGAGAAAAAAAAAAGAATATATATATATATATATATATATATATATATATATATATATATATTTATATATATATATATGAATGAGGAAATGAAAGACTGAAAAACAACCTGACAAGCCTGACCATAATTTTCCAAAAAGCCAAAAAATATTATTTTATAATATATCTTGCGCCTTGCATTCGGTCATTCTTGCATATATTCCTAAAATATTCACCACCAAAGCACAGTAAGCCTTATATGAGACACTATATATAAGAACTTCAAATTTTGTTATACTGGTGGAAATCACAGCCCATATTATCAAAGAAACCCATGGACCCCTGGCTTTATAGACCCCCATGTTGAGAACCACTGTACTAGACATCCTGCACGACACATTAACAGGAAGTCCAGGAGGTGGTCAATATAGTACTCAGCTATAGTAAATAGAGGCAGAAATGTTTTGTTATTTTTTAATTAGTTGAACAACTTTTTTAGACTGTGAGAAAAGCTCAACAAACACAATCCTATTTTAGTCCTGAAATCTAAAATGTTTTACATGTTTTTGTAAATGCCACATTTATTCTTGCATATTCACCAGTTTTTCCAGACAAATAACTAACAGGGAAAGCACATAGGATGTAGGTAGTTCCCATCATGCACTTTTGCATTCCCAGAAAAGAACAGTAATCTAGGTCATGTGCGCTGTGATAGAGCTACTGTGATGGAGGTTTTGTTGTGTGCTATGTGGGGCAATAGGACATTGGGTTATTTTTATGTTGATCTGTCTCGCTAGGTCAAACATCCAAACCAAAACCAAACAAACAAACCAAAACAATAAAGTGCCTATTTATGTTATACGGAGGGTTAGATTATAAGCATCATCGACTCAAGTCAACGACACTTCACCAGACATGAATGGATAACCCTACCAAACACGACATTCATACACACTCTGCTGTTTATCCACCTTCCACAGTGTAACAATGACTTAACAAGCACCAACACTTTGATGATTTAGTGCCAATTCTTTTCATCCAAGGTCATTCTGATCTATTAGAGATTTTCAGTATAAATTTAACAAGGATAATTACATAAAGTACTGCCACGGGTACGACACCACCTTTGTGCACAAACAGGGTTATGGATAGAGCTCTTGACTTATCTGGAATGAGATAATCCATTTTCACAGCTGCCGACTGCAGACTTGACCTCAAGTTTACTCCCATGTCACACCCTAAATTTCTCCATCTCTCCTGCCCTGTTTGGATTTTCTAAACCACCCAGATACAGCAGAGACAATTCAACTATTGTGAATGCATTCAAACAACGATCTATCAGTTATTATCCTTTTAGCAAAGTGAACAATACAGCCTTTTGGTTTCTCTTAAATGGATTACAAATGTGGTGGAAATAATCTAAGCTGCAACTACTATGGGTCCAAGCATAAACACAATCTGGACTATATCAAAGTTTGGGGTTAAAACATGCTCTACTTGACACCATTAGATTAAGGCTACGATCACAATACAAGCTAGAGACCTGCGCGAGACGAATTTTTCAGTCCCGCTCCCGCAAAAATATATATTATTTTCTCATGCTCCCGCCCGCAGTATTTAAGTTTTGTCCCACTCCCGCCCGCAAAAATCCCGCAGGTAAACATATAGTAGTTTTATTTTTACTGCTTCTTCCTGCTACTCTGTTATTTGTTTCAATTACTTCCCTATTTGAGTATATATAAAAAAAAAAAACGGAAAATAAATATGTTGCGTTTTATTTGAGTTTGATTAAATGGAATGATGAACATGGACACGAACGAGGAGCTTTTCAGAACATAGAAATACAATCAGAACAGTTAAAAATAGGCTAATAATTTAGCAATGAAACAAAATAATAATAAACGTTGATTTCTCAAGTGGTCAAACAGAAAAGCATTTGGCCTAATACTGCTAAAAAACGTTAGGCTTTTTTGCCTTCAGCAATGTCCAAACATTGAACATGAGTTATCCTTATTTCTCAATAAATAAAAATAAGTTCTGACCTTGCGCCTGTAAATAGTTTTTATATTAATTTAGTCGTCCTTTTTGCTTTTGTGCAGTAGATAAATAATATAGTATTTGTTTTCAATAAATTAATTTTAATATAATTCCATTTTGCAGGAGTCCCGCAGTTAATTTTATTCTCCCGCAACCTGCACATACATGAGGACCTTACCGCCCGCACCCGCATTTACCCATTAAATCTTGTCCTGCGCCGCACTCCGTGCGCTGGGTCCCGCGGTACTCCCGCGGGAGTGCAGGTCTCTATTACAAGCCACATTGCTTAATTCCAATTTTTCTATTCTATAAGATTTGTATGTCATGATGGTGCATAATCATACTTACAACTGAATTTTATCTGACTCTAATGTGAACACAGCTGTCCTTTGAAACAAAACATATGAGCACATCCTCAGTATACGTCTTTAAAAAAACATTCTTTGGATTTTGCTCTAAAGGACGGCAAGCTGTTAGTCAGTTCTATTCGTTGCAGTCCAGAAGAAGGAAGAAAGTCAAACAGCTTGCATTGGTTGTTTTATCAGTTATTGCTAGCGCTGCTATCCCTGCCATCTTTGTACCGCCAGTGCTAACTGACATCAGAGAGCTCAACAGACATGTGCAGAATTCCAATCTGCACGTTCTCATTCAAGTCGGATTTGTCTGATCTGGGACCACATATAAAATAGAAATGCATGTTCAAACAGTACTAAAAATCTGATCTGTCACATGAGGCCAAGAACTCAGAATTGAGTGACTTAAGGCTGGTAATGTAAAAGCAGCCTATTATCCCATAACAGCAGTACTAAATGTTAACTGTAATTCAAATTACAGGTTTCTCTCAAAACACTCATTTTTATATGAAATCTGTTCTTTAAGAGTCAATTATATGGCTCATAAAATATGGCTAAAAATAAACAGACATAAAACTTATTTAGTTATTTATTTAAAAAAGTATAGACATTGCTCGGGGGGTTGTTTTATGACAGAAAACTTCAGTCAGGATTAGCTCTGAGCCTATTCCATTTTTAGCATCATAGGAAAGGACAGCAGACATTGTGCTTTGTGGTTTCTCCCTGAAAGAACACTTTTTTTTTTATTTATGCAGTATGGTAATAGCATCAGAGCAGCCCATTGTTAGCTAACTTAACTAAATATCCATTATGTTTTTATCTCATGACTAAAGCTCCAAAGTCAGTATACCCAAGACATCATACAGTATACTTAAGCAGCAGACAGTGGCTATGACACAGAATGTTTATAAGAACATTTATGTGTGAACTGCATCTGCTCAACATATTTGCGAGGGTGCAAGGGAATTCAATTCTAATAAAATTCAATTCAATGTAATAAAACCCAATCAGGATTTCTGTTGCACTGTCGTAACACGCCTTCTTCCTCTCGATTAGGCTGGCAAGAGATAAGACACTGATTCGAGTGGTGCCTAAACACCACAATGTAAACATAAGATTAGATAACTAGATACATAGAAGGCAAGTCCTGAGGGCAAATAACACACGTTATCCAGACTACCTACCTAAGCAGGTTTTAAGGATGTGTCTAAGATCAAGATATCGGCAAATTTATTTCATTGACAGTATAAATGCTTTGGGGCAGTCAATCACCAATGTTAATGTTTAATGGTTTCACATTCCTTAAAAGATAAAAGCTACAGATTTCCAGACCATAAGGATTCATTAACAGCCAAAGCGCAAGCAATCATCATAAAAATTGACATCTGAGACTGTCAAAATACATTGACGTGAACTAGACTTATGATTATGAAAAAGAAAAAAAACAAAACAGCTCCGACCTCAATGTAACCCCCTCTTAAACTGCTGACTTGGGACTGGTGAAACCATCTATCCATTAAAACTAAGAAAAAACACTTCACTCATGACGGTGCCATAAAACTAATCACTGCCATTAGTGCTTGTTGAGAAGGAGGGGTCGCTTTCTTCATAGAGGTCAAAGCAAGTCCATTTCCTGAGCAGCTTCACATCACAACTTTTTCCTCGCCTTCTTTTAAGCAAAGATGACCTCAAAGCATAATAGATCAGCTTTGGACACCCACAGGACAGCCTTCAACTGAGATATCCAACTTTTGAGAACAGACCATCTTGCTTTAGAACATGATGCATAATACAGTGTAAGCATAAAGTCCTTTCCTGTTTTCAAACATATGCAAAATCTATGAGTGAAAAATTGTTTAAGTTACGAATCACGATTCTTTTTTTGGGCTGATTCATGTATCGCCACATTTTACTCCAAATTTTAATTTTAAATAATCTACTACTAAAAAAAAGAAAAAAGGAAAAATATTTATGTTGAATGATGATAATCCGTTTCAGCCACACAAAAATATTACCAATATTACCAATTATATTTTTTTTGTATATAAAAACAAAACATTGAAAGAGACATGTCAATTAATTTAAATGAAATAAATACACATTAAACCTAATTTAACATTAATTTATGCTGATGTTTATGCTTTTCTTGTTGCTACTGTCCTTGCTAACATTGTTGTGACCCATGGTGCTATGTCATCACTAAATCTTGCACAAAATCTTGCAAAAAAAAAAAAAAATCCATAAACTAATTTCGCTTGGCCTTCCACTAATGCAAACAAGTTGTAAACAGCTCCTGGACGTATACTGGCGTTTGGTTTGGTTCGTATGGCAAATTTTTAGTTCTTAAGGCAAGAATTTCGTAAGGTGGGGCATTAGTATGCCGAGGTAACACTGTACTTTCTGAATTGCGATATTAATTGAATCGGAACCTAGGTATCGTGATAATATTATATCGGGTGATGACTGGTGATTCCCATCCCTGGTTAAAAAAAAAGAAAGAAAAAAGGGATATGCTTTTAATCAGGGAAGGAAACCATGTACAAATGGTGTAAGAAGAGCTTTGTTTTCAAGTTAGTGGATAGTTAGTTTAGGTTTGTGCTCCACAATAAGAAGGGGATGACCGAAAGAAGCAGCTCTCAAAAATAAGTTTTAAAAAAGGAGCTCATACTTACAGGCATCATTTTATCAGATGTCAGAGAAACATCAGGCGTCCTCGGGTTGTCTTTTGGTTTCATTCATATGTGCACTTTAAACCTTTCCTGACATGTACACTTGTTCTCACTGAAGACACACAAGCATCCAAACAGGGGCACAGATCACCAGAGCTGCCCTGGAAATAAATAATAAACACGTAACTACATCGTTTAGTGCTTTAAATACTAAGTAAAACAACTCGTGGAAATAATAAATCTCTAACTAAACAGTCCCAGGCTAGCGAACCTAACCTCCTTCGTTATACAGCCATTTAAATGAGGGCTCGTGTTTGCTAACAGGCTAACAAACACCGCTAGCGATTAACGTTATCACTTTATTTACTACTACTTACTTTTTAGTCAAAACGATTTTTTTTTAAACATTCCACTTTAAAACTGAACTTATTTCAGACATTTAAAAAATATCTTGAGCATATTACGGTTGAACTGAGTTAGCTGAATGAATTAGCTACGGCTACGTAGCAACCTTACCTAGAAAACTGACAACATGACGTAAAATGACTAAATGAATGTCAAAAGTTTCCCATTCTACTTACAAGACACTTAAATGAATCCGGTTAAACAGCAAAATCCCGTGGCGTTAATGTAAAAAAGCGAGCTGTTTGGTGATCCTGGCACAGCGGGGTTTTCAGGCAGCACGCTAGCACACAACTAGCCAGCCAGGGCTTTGCCAGCAAACATGCAGAGTTTCAGGAAAAACACACACACATATCAGACTTCTTTTGGTCTATTATTACAGATATCCTCAGAATAAACGACAACGAAGAAATATAAATATAATATAATTTCCAGTAGAAGTGTGTATGAGCAGCAGAGGTAATCTCGGAATGGTGATTTGTGAGTGTAGTAAATGATGTCAGGGCAGGTCTAAAGAGGAACGCCAGGAATGTGGAGCAGGTCGCAGCACACACACACACACACACACATTAACCCATGTGGTGTGTTTTTTTGTTTTGTTTTGTTTTGTTTGTACTGCTCATTTCCTGAACACACAAAATGACAAATTTGCTCTTGGTGGTCTGCTTTACATATACAGCCATGCAGATTGATAGATAGATACCCATAATTTTATGATAAAATATATGCACAAAAAGATGCTTCCATTATGACTGCTAATATTATTTGCTTCCTTCTTGTCAGACTGGAGTAGACCGATCCTTAAGTGTGCTAAAGTGAAAAGACTTTTTCAAAGGTTGTTGATGGACCCAGAAACAAATATGAGGGTCAGTCAAAAATAATGCACACTCCAGTTATATAAAAAAAAATCTGTTGGTCTTATTAGCGCTCATCAGAGCTTCAAGGCTACTGTCTCCCCAGTCACTGCTGTTCAGGTGTGAACGTGTGACAGCAGTTCATTTGTAACTGCAGTGCGAGCAAAAATGGATGCCCCACATGTGATTTGCATGCAAGAAGGGCAGCATGCAGTAATTATTATTATTATTATTATTATTATTATTTTGTGGTCTGAGGGTGTACTTGGTGCCGAAACAACTCAGAAGTGCATAAACAGATTCATTTGGATATCTGCAAACAAAATTTAACCAATACTCCAAAAAAAAATAAAAGTTTTTTTTTTTTTTTTTAAAGGGAATCATTACTGATACCTGAGAGTATGGAACGGAAACGTCCTCAATCGCCAACCACGAAAAAGTTTAAAAGGGACCACCAGTTGGTAAATTGATGCTTACAGCTTTCTGGGATTCTCAAGGACCAGTATTGGAACATTATCAGGAAAAAGGTTTAACAATCAACAGTGCTCGTTACAGTAAGATGCTTATTTGAGTGCTGAAGCTTAAACTTTGGATTAAACACAGAGGGCTGCTATCTGAGTGTCTCGTGATCTCACATGATAATGCACATCTGCCCACACTGCCGAAACTCTGCAAAAACCTCATTGTGAGGTGTTTAAGCATCCATCCTATAGTCCTGATCTTCCTTCATCAGACTTTCACATGTTTGGTCTCCTGGATAAAGAATCACTTCTGATGAAGAAGTGAAGGCAATAGTGCATTCATGGCTCACAGCCCAGCCTAAAAAAAAAATAAAATTAATGAGGAAATACAAAAGCTTGTTGACAAATGGAAAAAGTGTATTGAAATGCAAGAAGATTATGAACAAAAATAATGTATTTGTCTTTTCTAAAAGCTAATTAAAATAAATTCTACATACGAACTGCAGATAATTTTTGACTCATCCTTATAGATAGAAATCTTTAAACACTATAATAGAATTAAAGAAAACAACTAAGGAGGATTTAAATTACTGGGTTAAGAAGCCTTAAACACATTATCCACTTGTTATTGGAACTCATTAGAAAACAAAGACTCCAGTTTGCTAGGGAGAAAAAAGATAAAAATGTACTGTATAAATGCAGTTTTTTTAAAATCCTTATTCATGACTAAAACATTTATACATGGTCTATTTTCATCTTCTTTCTTTTCATTACCCCCTCATCTTTACACAAGGCTTTTACTTTTGTTCCAATGCAGCGATCGAGGCCGTCATGCATGTCACCTTGTAGATTAAATATTACCAGAGTTGAATCTCTTTCATTACTTTGCATGGCAATGGCATCGTTCATGCTGCTGCATTCTTGAACATTAAGTTTAATGTTGCTGCCTCTACTAATTCAACATTTGATTTCTCATTAATATGACACAGAACATGACAAGGAAAAGCTCATCGAGGAAATAGCTTGCAGTTTTGTTTTTGTAGCCAGAACCTGATCCTTATCATCAGACATCATTGACCCTTATGCCCAAACCTTATGTTTGTTTAATTTTTCTCTCCTATTTAACAATATCGTAACTGTGCTAGTAATGTCCCACTGTATCGTCACTTAACAAAAGTGTAGCACCACCAAGAGAATTCAGCATCAGAATCTCTAAACACAATCCAAATATTTAATTAGAAACATATTTAATGTGATTCATTGATGACTTATTCTTTAAAAGCTTATAATGTGGTAATGTAATAGCTTGATACAATAGCTCCTAATCCTTTAATAGCTTACATTCAACTACAAATAGCAGCATATAGGCAACATCAAAGGGTGACTTATGTGGCAGACTACCAATGATGGACGTTATTGCAGTAGTTGAAAATAGTGTCTCGGCTCCCCCTAGTGGCTGGATGCAGTATGTTTAAACAGCGCCCAGATTGGTGTTTAATCCTGTGGTGTTGCTGGAAAGTTGATTGACAGCTAGAAGAAAAGCTTGTGTCACTGCCATGACACAGATAAATTGTGAAATAAGTGTAAATCGTTCTGAGATGGATTGATGTTCAGGGTGTACTCCTGTACTCAGTTTTATAAGCTCTATGACCCTGACCAGAAATAAACTGTGTAGAGCAGTGTTTTCCCAGCTCTAGCACACATACTTCAGTTAATCAGCTAAATTCCACCCCATCCTAAGTTAATGTGGTGTATTAGATCAGTAAAAACACTAAAAGATTTAGCACAGGGATCTTTTTTAAAATATGCACCCAAAATGTACTTTATTAGGAACACCTGCACATTCAATCGGCCAATCATGTGGCAGCAACACAATGCTAAATCATGCAGATACAGGATACAAGAGCTTCTGTCAATTTTTTACATTAGAAAATTTGTGGGAAACGTTTGATCTCTGTTCCTTTAACATGTCATGATTGTTGGTGACAGATGGCCTGGTTTGAGTATTTTAGAACTACTGATCTCATGTGACATTCAAACACGAAATTCTTTAGAGTTTAAACAAAATTGTGTGAAAAATAAATAATATCCTGTAAGTGTAGAGTCTGCAGACTGAAACCCCTTGTTGATGAGAGACATCAGGGAAGACTGACCACAGGAAGCTTATCGTAACCAAATTAGGCACTCTTCACAAACTTAGTTAAGAGGAAAAAAATCCCAGTAAAATAAGTATTTGGTGACCTACAAGCAAGATGTCGGGCTCTCACAGACCTCTAATTTCTTATTTAAGAGGCTACTCTGTCCTCCACTCGTGACCTGTATTAATGGCATCTGTTTGAACTCGTTATCAGTATAAAAGACACCTGTCCACAACCTTAAACAATCACACTCCAAACTCCACTATAGCCAAGACCAAATAGCTGTCAAAGGACACCAGAAACAAAATTGTAGACCAGCAGCAGGCTGAGAAGACTGAATCTGCAGTAGGTTAGCAGCTTGGTGTTTAGAAATCAACTGTGGGAGCAATTATTAGAAAATGGGAGACATACAAGACCACTGATAATCTCCCTTGATCTGGGGCTCCACGCAAGATCTCACGATGTGGGGTTAAAATGATCACAAGAACTGTGACCAAAAATCCCAGAATCACACAGGGCGGACCTAGTGAAAGACCTGCAGAAAATGGGAACAAAGTAACAAAGGCTACCATCAGTAACACACTGCGCCGCCAGCATTTGGATGGTCCAGAAGAGGATGGGGAGAATGTCATATGGTCAGAGGAAACCAAAAGGGAATTTTTGGTAAAAACTCAACTTGTCGTGTTTGGAGGAAAAAAAAATGCTGAGTTGCAACGAAGGAGTGGCTTCATAAGAAGCATTTCAAGGTCCTGGAGTGGCCTAGCCAGTCTCCAGATCTCCCATAGAAAATCTTTGGAGGAAGTTGAAAGTCTGTGTTGCCAAAAGTTTTATTACATTCTGTCCAGCCAGTTTTGAGTGATGGTTTGGTTTCTTTCAGTGAAGACAGAGACATCCTGGACAACTGTGTGCTTTTAACTTTCTTGTAGCAGTTTGTTAAAAAAAACACATCCAGGTGTAATGACTGTAGAGTGCATATGAGGGTGCAGCATATTTACTGTAGTAAATCTCATTTATTGAGTATCCTGTACAGCCTCACATGCTCCTTAATCATAGTATTATTTCACAATCATTCTCACTAAGTAAAGCTTTTAAATGATTGCCTTCAGTCAGTGTTCTTTATCTCTAGATGTCCTTCAGAGTAAATCGTACCTGGTCAACATTATGTCAAACAGTATTTGGTGAAACGGTCTGTGCGGTAGAAGTTTGTAAAGATAATATTAGCTAGTTATATGGCTTATTGATTTTTTTCAGCTAGTCTGTAAAATAGCATGCCATACAAGCCACACAAAGTGCTCTCCAATCACTATAGACATGTAACATCCTAAACATGAATGCCTTTTTAAAAGTTTGTCGCCGTCAGTGTAACATTAACAAACTCTAGTACTCAAGAAACAGAAGGCCACACAGGATTGTACAGGTAATCCAAACAGAGCATTTATTAATTCCACAAACAGATAAACATTCTGGCATCAGCGAAGCTCTTCTGGGGGAGATTTACACGGTGGGAGAGGGGGATGATCACATCGAGTGGTGGTCCGGTCAATGTGAGTGGTCAGACTCTAAAAAGTGTCAAAGACAGGTTTGTATAGCCATTAAAGACAAAAATAATAATAATAATAATAAAGGAACTAAGGCAATATCTCTGCACTCTGAATCTAGAGAATCTATAGATCCATGCCCATGATGATAAAATGCAGAAAAGTAGGAAGATTACAATAAAAGATTTCCTAGTACCAAAATGTTTAATCCATCTTCCTCCATTTCTCATAATTGTCGATTATATGTTTAGCACCAGCATAATTTTTGATAAGAAACAAAGTCAAAGCAAGCATGACCTAGTCCAGAATGCAACCTTTTTTCCCCTTTTAAATTAAATATAAATCCTTCCAATATTCTTCCAGTATTAATAAGAGTCACAGGGAAACTCTTTAGCATTAGAGATGCTATCAGTGTCAGCATTATCTGTGAACTCCTGATTTCAACTAGCAATGCATTTTATAATCATGCATGGACATTTGTCATGGTTATCTTGACTTTCTTTTACTAGGAATGTATAAATAATCATAATAAATACAGTGTTAATGATTTTTCTCCCTGTATGGCATACTGAAGTCCTATGTATTATATGTATTTTAGATCAAGCCAAAGTAGTAGTAGTTTGGCTGAAAGATTTTCAATCAGCTAAAAGACAGTCCTTCTGTAGTTTTGCAGAGCAGCTGTATGGATGATGTAATAAAACACGAACTAAACACTAATCAATACACAAGTTAAAACCTCCTAAACCTTCAACATCTACTGTTAATATTTGCTTATGTAAAACCACATCATAAGATTTAGCTTGTTTTCATACAGCAGCCATCTTCGGGCTGGAATTATGTCAACACAGATTTATCAGCATCAGACATAGACGCAAGTGCTGTCTTTCAGATTCAATTCTGTAGGCTGAATTATACATCAGTCCAAAGCTTAGTCATAAATAATTGACTTACATGAAAATTTTACTTTATATGCATGTATTTATTTACAGTGGTCACCAAAAGTATCAAGACAACATATGTCATAGTTCTCCCTGTGCACAAAACACAATAATGCATAAAACTAGTGAATGCCCAAGTGAATTATGAACAACTGTGGCAAATTTCTGATCAAGCAGGCGTGGTTTGAGAAAGTTACACTAGATTATTTCAGACATCTTTTTGACTATGCCCAGCCAGATTCAGCAGATTTTAAAGAATAAAGGACTTCATGCTAAATATTGATTGCTGATTAGACTTTTTATTTTAAAATTTTGAAGCGGTCATTAAAACAACACTTCTGGCCACTGGTCTACTTGTATTCTCTAACCAGAACACCAAAAACCATATCAATCATCACTAATAGCATCCTGACCCTATTGATGATCTTAAACAGCAATTACTATAAAATTCTACTGGTGTTGATCATTTAGCATTTTGAGGTTTCCTTTACAAAAATGCATTTATATTAATGGAGCCATTGAAATTAAGTAATTATTTTACAATTCTACAGTTCAATATTTTAGTAAAGTTTTAGATTTTAAATGTAAACAAATATTTTGCTGTCAGAGAGTCCCATTGTGAAGTGAGCCATAACGTTTTTTGTTCATGTTCAGAGCTCACAGTAACTTGTTTCCCCGCTTATAGTGCTTTTTATCTTCTTAAAGCTACACCTCTAAAAGCTTAGTGCAGCTGATTAAACCTGCTTTCGGGCTTGTTAAAGTGCTGTTCCTCAGAAGGTTATATGCTATGTTATAAGGTTATATTGAGCCATGATAAAATTTAGGGCTTCTGTTCTGAGAAGATGAATAAATTAATAAATAATGTATATAAAAGGAAAAAAATGTTTAGAGATCATAAATGAGAAAATCTTAGGCTCAGATCTAATTTTGCAATTTAAAGTTTTTAACTTAAATCATCTACATCAGCCCCTGCATCCGTTTTTGGTAAGAAAAAACGAACACCTTGATGACACAATGTTATATTCAACAAATATATTGCCTATATATGGATAGTTAAAATATATGTATAGAGAGCATAGATACTTACTAGACTTAACTGCTTTCTTTCCTACAGAAAAAAAAAAATTATTAAAAAATTTAAAAAGCACATTGTGATGCTGAGAGAATAAAATAAGCTTTAACAGTCCATTCCATCTCTAGTGCATGCAGACAACCTACCTCCATAGGAAAGTTTGTAGTAAAAGTAAGTCATAATTCCCAGGCCAACCCAGACCTCCTGGTACGCCCTTGTGTAGTATGGGCCAAGTCTAGACCACCAGGTTCCAAACACACCTCCGGCCATCTAGTGAACAGGAGAGAAGGGAGAGACCATGAAGGGAAAGAAAATAAAAAAAAACTTGGATGCACTTGTAGAGAGTATATTTTAATGCAGCCATGTATAATATAAAATAGATTAATTCAACAACAGCAGCACAGGGTTTGTACGGTCAAATATGTGCCTGGCTGTTAAAGGGACGTTAAGTAAGAGTTGTAAAAAAATAGGTCTCTAACGATTAAATGAGTAAAGATGAGTAAGACTTGTTGCCATGTACACAATGCTCCCTTCCCAAAACTTTCAGCCGTTCATAGCTAGTAAAGACATAATTGTTCATGTTCAATTGTAAAGCTGTTGAATAAAGCTAAGGTATAAAACTTTCGAGTTTTTACTTTTTTAAAAGGTTAAAGATCTTAATGTTGTAAAAAAAAATATTGTAGATTTAGGATATTTATAAAACTGTGATATTTAGCGAATCTCAATATTAAACAAATCGGCACCAAGGTATTGTGATATCGTATCGGGTGATGACTGCTGATTCCTATCCCTGATACTAGCATGCTAATGTTAATCACACTCTGACATTGAACCACTTTAAAGCCTAAAGTCAGACATCTATAAACACTCCACTTGTCCTTATACAGACCTATGAAGTAGTAAATGGGCGTTTCTATAAAAATTATTCTTTAGATTGGCCTGTTGACAAACAGGTTTCCAATCATAAAACATCTGTTCTAGGAGACTAGAAATTGTCTAGTTTCTACATATTTTTCAATAATATTTGTTTAAGTAATAAATGAAAAAAATTATGCCTATCGCAAACACATGAAAGACGTTTTTTTTTTTTAACCCACCCGTAATAAACTTGCGCGCCACGATTGATTACCAGTTCCCGTCAGTCAGACTGACAGCCTTATTACCCAATCACAATTGGGGACACGGGAAGGTCCTAGCGAGTCATAGCGTAGAGGGTGGAATATGGTTGGGAAAAAAATAAGGTTGTCACCAAGGATTAGTCTGCAAATATTCTAACATTAGCGACTGAACTCGAATGAAGTGCAGATTTAATCTAACTAAAATAGCTTTTGGATCATTTTCTTAACCTCAATTTTTACAAAATTCTAACTAACGTTCACGCGCCCGGTGTGTGAGACAACTAAGGCCTAGACTTAACCAAAAACCTAAGAAACATCATGTTTATTCCATACATGAGTGTTTAATCTCTCTCTATATTGTTTAGGATGCATTTTGCTTTTTTATTACCCTGTCCTAGAGCTTACGTCTCGTCACTCACCTCTAAACTGTATTCGCTGCAAATCACCCGGAGAAGGTCACTGTCCAATCTCAATGCTAGCTCGCGACAGAAGACGCACAGATGAGCGGAAGTTCAAACTATGCTTCCGGTCTATTAGTACAGCATCACGTCATAATAAAAGTCTTTATTCGCAAATCAGTAGATCTGCTGTTCATTGAATTTTTTTAAAATATATTTGCCGTCCCTACTGAGTCCGTAAATAAATAATAATAAAAAAAAACATTGGAGGGAAAAAATCACCTAAAATGAGAGGGGAAAATGGCATTTTTGTTTATTAGATCTCGCCAACTTTTTGTGAGATATCGTGAACATGTCGATTATGGCAAGCCGTTTTAACATTTAATGGCAAAATTTTACTATGCGGAATAAACCTTACAGATATCAACAACATCCGTCCACACGGATCCGGCGTTTTAGGAGACTATACCGCTATTTTTTTAAACCGGGTCCCAAAGTGGATAAATCTAAAAACGACACACTTGTGGTTTCGTGTGTACAGCCAATCCGTATATTTTGTGAAACGATGATGTTATCACATCAAGTGTCGGCTGCGTCACGCGTAACCGCAACAACAATAATGGCGGACTACATGATTGTGTTCGTGTTGCCATAAATCCTACTAGCTTTATTACAGCAAAATCTATTGCTTTTATGCAACTGTTATAAGCAACAAGCGATAATGGACAACACCATATGCCACATGCTCTTAGATCCACCGCGGAAGACAACCAGGAGAGCAACCAGCAGAAAATTTTGGATAAGACCAGGTAGAACTAGCAGTTGGTGGGACAACTTTGTCAATGGCGTTGTTGTGGAAGATGAATGGAGGGAGAATTTCTGCATGTCCAAAGCATCTCTCATCGCCCTGAGCGAGGAACTCAAAAGGGTTGCGTTAACTCTGTATTATTTGAGTGACGAGGGATGGCTAAGGAAGACTGCTAACGCCTTCAGCGTGTCGCGACAGGCTGTGTCTGTTGTTGTCAGGCAAATGTGTAAAGTGATCGCTGTCCACCTGGGTCCAAATACATCAAGTTGCCTTTTATGGAGTCCGAGGATCTGGTTTTGCGTTTCCATCGTGCTCATGGCATGCCACAGTGTTTGGGAGCGGTCGACGGCACACACATAGAAATCAAGTAGTTGTCTACCAACTCGATGGACTACGTTAACAGGAAAGGCAAACATTCCCTCAATGTACAGGCGGTCAGTGATTATAAGTACAGATTTATGGATGTTGTGATAAAGTGGCCCGGGAGTGTACACGATGCACAGGTTTTTGCTAATTCAAAGCTTAACCTGTACTTTAAGACTGGCCAGATCCCTCCTGCGAAAAAAAAAGATTGTGGACAACGAAGAGGACTTACCAATTTATCTTCTTGGTGACCCAGCCTACCCTCTGCTGCCTTACTTGATGAAGGAATATGCAAACGGTGGCTCCACACCTCAAGAACAGTACTTTGGGTTAAGTTTGTGTAGGGCACGGATGGTCATTGAGTGTGCTTTTGGTCATTTCAAAGCCAGATTTGCTGCACTGAAAAGGGAACAATGCAAGCTGATAAAGACTTACAGCCTCCTACACAATGCAACAACCACCTCACAGACTGTAATGAAGGAGAGGGAAAGAGAGTGAGGAGAGTACTCACAAAGTACCTTGACCCTTAAATGCTGGCCATAATTTTTTTTTCCTATTTTAATCATTTTTTTTAAGTATTTACACTATTTACATTTGGAAAATGTACTAATAATTATTTTAAAAGTGTTGTGTTGAATATGTCTAGTGAAAATAAATGACTGCAAAAATTCCAGAACTTTTTTTATTGGAAAATAAATATTTAGGTCAAAGAACTATTAAAAAAAAAACAGGTAATATTGAACAGGTAAAAAGTGCAACAGTGCACAAAACACAATAACTTTATACAACTACAGGTAGAATAAACTCACAAAACAGGTCAAACTGTATAAAGTGCACCCGTGCACAGAACTGACAACAATATACAATCAAGAATTATATAGTGCAACAGGGCAGTCACTCTGTGTCATCTTGCAGCAGTGCACGTCTGTATGAAAATGATGTATGCTGATGTGGGGTGACGTGGTGTAGGTGTGTAGCATTCAGGGCTGTACTGTTGAGGCTGGTTTGCTGGTTTATCAGGCCGAGGTGTGTGCAGGAAGGCTGGTGTAGTAGGGTGTGGTGTTGTGTTCATGAATGGTGGGTATTGACCACCCTTGGAATTGACCACTGCTGCTGTGGGTGGGTGTAAATTGACGTTGGAATAATTCCCTCATAAAGGAAAAAACCCTCCTGAATGGTGCTGGTAATGTTAGCAATGTTGTCTAAGTTGCGTCTAGAAGAGTCCTCCATCAACTCCAACATCCCCTTCTTTATTTTAAGGTCCTCCTCTGCCGGATCAGTGGGAACCTTCCTCTTCAGCCTGTCTCCTCTATGGCTGTTTAACTTTGCTTTAAATAAAGCAGAGAAAATGTGCATTATTACTATGCAAAATAAGTTCAGAAAACTTTGTGAATAATGCACTAAACCAACACACCTACACAAAGAACATGCATCCATCCTAACTATACTGAAAAAAAAACTAATTAATTGAATTTACTAAATGTTATGGTAAGTGGTTGCACACAATTGATTTTAACTACATTTAAACAAATACACTAAATGAACTAAAATTAAAGGAATAGTTCACCTCAAAGTTGGTTGTGTCATCATATAGTATATACAATACTGCATAATATGTAAATGGACTGCATTTATACAGCGCTTTCAACAGACCCATGGCCAACAAAGCGCTTTACATCTCTTAGCGGACTTGTAGTTAAGTTTGACTCTGAGTAGAAGTTCGACTTCGTCGTCAGTCCACACGAAAGACTCCACTCTTGCTCTTGAAGTTGTTGCTTTCGCCAGCTTCATCTTCTTCTTTTTGGTTCGTAAACAGCGCGCAAGGTTATCTCCGTGTATAGTGTACCTCTATGGCAGAATTACAGCGCCCCATACTGGTCTGGCATATACACTACACCGTTTTCAGTGGTTTCATGTGTACACAGATATTTCTTGAGACGACGCCGTGTTTACGCACTAGTCAAAGCTCTATATTCAAGATATCTGTCATTACAATTTGACTGGGCAGAATGAAAGTTAAAGATATCTCTCATTTGAGATATCTTTAATAAAAATTCATTTAAAGATATCTATCATTTGATAACAGATATCTGATTCTAAATTATGTCTATTCACTATTCCTGTTGGAGATATCTACAGTTTCATTCTGACTAGTTACAATACCAGTTCAAGATATCTATAATCCAGTTTTGACTAGTTAAAATAGAATTTAAGATATCTAAAAAGGACATTATAGATATCTTTAATTGAGGGGAGTTAATGATATCTTGAATTAGAATTGTGACTAGTCAGAATTAAATTGTAGATATCTCTAACAGGAATTATGGATAGTCATAATTTACTTGTAGATATCCACATTTTACAACGTGGGTATCTACAGTACAACTGAGTTAAAGATATCTGTAAAGGGAAGCTCCATAAAAAAGAATAGGAAAAGTGACGTCATTCGTCCTAGGAAGAACGACGTTGTGGATATCTGGAATGGCCGCTGTTGATAGGAAGAGTGCCATTGTGGATATCTGATAGATTTTATTTCGCCTAGAACTGAATTACGGATATCTGTAATACATATCCAGACTTGCCATTAAATGTTAAAATGCCTTGCCATAGGAGTCCTGTCTTGTGTCTGTAAGTGTGGTTGTCATGTTCTTCTGGTAAGTTTCCTCCAGGTTCTCTGGTTTTCAAATTGTGAGTATGTGTGCTTGTGTGCCTGTGATGCACTGTCAAGGTGTACCCATCCTCATCCCGACCCACGAGTCCTGTGAGATAGGAGGGATAGAGAATGAGTGAGTGATCAAGCAGGGAAAGCACTAAAATATGCAGGACATGTGTTTGTCCAGGACCAGGGTTGTGGTTGAGAATCTGTCTCAGTAAAACTGCATTGATGAAAATACAAAAAATAATACAAATATCTAAATAAGGTAAACTTTATTGCGGTTAAATGTTAAAATGGCTTGCCATAGGACTCCTTAACCCTGGAGAGAACCACTACCCTAACCGCTCCACGCTGAATTCAATTCAGAAGAAGCCAATGAATCAAGGTTTGCTGGAAGCTGAGAAAGCAGTCAAACATACTGTACAGTGTAGGTCCTGCAGGTCCAGAGCTGAGAATCACTAATTGAAAGGAATAATGTACGACAAAAGTGTGCAATTGTGACAAGTAATTTGCCATTTATTATTATTAATATTATTTCCAGTCAAATTTTCCACATGACAAATTACAAATTTACAAAGACAAAACACATATAGACATTTGTCTGTAGGTTGCAGTGTTTCAATATTCAGCCTGTGATCCTTTTTACAATGAAAAAGAGACGGTTATATAAAGGAAAACCTTGAAGGAAGGCAATTTCTATAGCAGTAGTGCTACAGTTTTTTTTTCTTTAAAGGAGTTTGCCTCAGCTGGCAATTTATGGAAAAAATTCCCCTTTTTGACATTTCCTTTGGATCTGTAGCTTATTCTTTTTCTCCCACTCAGCATGGCATAGTCCACCTACCTTCTACACAATGACAGGAAAAACATTGCATAAATTAGGCTTATTAATGCACACACCTATGTGTGTGTGTGTGAGAGAGAGAGAGAGAGAGAGAGAGAGAGAGAGAGAGAGAGAGAGAGAGAGAAAGTGTGTGCAGAGAGTGTGCAGTGCTTGCAGTGATGTACTGAAGCATACAGAGAGCTGTGCCTTTTTCTCCCCTTGGGCTCATCTACACTTTGTAATAAAAAAATACCTGTGCATTTCTTATGAGCTCATTAGACTCATGAGGTTAAAAGTATTTTTGTATAAAATTGGTGTTATGGGTAAAACATCTTACTGGCTAGTACAGAGACACAATACATTTTGGAATTCCCATGAACTATATAAAATTAGAACCAACTCACTGGTTAATCTTATAGACTTGTTTTGTGCTCACAATATCACATATATAAGCCTTGCTCTTGTCAACATCCAGCTTAGCCCAAGCACTTTCCCCTACCAATTAAATAACACTCTCTAATATTGCAAATCCTCAAACTGAGATCTCACTAGTGCTGGGGTGGTGGTTGTGTCCAGGGGAAGGTTTTTGCCTATGGGAAGGACACTGTGCTCACTAGGGTGTCTATGAGCTATTTTTGGCATTCACAGCTTACTGCTGTAGGTCTGAGACTAGTCATAGGGTAAGGAGCATCAGTAGGGAAGACAGTCTCTTTGGACAGAATAGGAACAAGCGCCATGTAAATGCCTGTCCACATAACTGGATATGGTTGGGATCTCCTCCCGATGATTTCCTTGCCCTTCCGGAGAAGATGTAGACTTTGTAGTCTTTCGGTCACGAGCGTTGATATCTGCAGGAGGAGGAGAAACAGGAAGTAGCGTTGGTGGGGCTGGAGGGAAAGACCTTCGGTAGCCCACCTCTTCCTGCCGTCTCAGGAAGTCCTTCAGCACCTGTTTGAAGATGCAAACGAGCTCCCAGGGAACGACATAATTGTGAGCCAAAATCTCACGGAACCTTAAAAGAGATAATGATGATGCTAATAATAATAATAATAATAATAATTAATAAACAAATGTACATTATATTAATTAATAATCAGTTGCTCAGATGTGCACACACAACAACATGTATAGTACCAGTCAAAAATTTCACCTTCTAATAATATAATCAATGTGTGTTTTTTTTGGTTTGGTTTGTAAATTATTTTCTACATTCTAAAACAATACTGGAGATTTTAAAACCATGAAATAGCACAAATGGCATTAGGTAATTAAGTACCAACAAAAACAGTCAGTTGTTTTTTAAGATATGAAGGTCAGCTGTCCTGGAATAGTTCTCCAAGAGCAGTAATGCCAAGTGCATTTGCAAAACGCATCAAGCACCATAATGAAACTTATGAAGACCTTCTCAGGAAAGCAAGACCAAAACTTACCTCTGCTGCAGATTTAAATTAACCAGCCTCAGAAATCACAAATTAACAGCACCTCAGATTAGAGGTGTTATGAAGGCTTTACAGATCATAAGTAGCAGACATCTCAATATCAACTATTTAAAGGAAATTACTGCATATTTTGGATGCCTTCAGCATTGTTTTACAGTGTAGAAAATTCAGGAATGACCATGGAATTAGAAGGTGTGTCCAAACTTTTGACTGGTTCTGTACTCATACCTGAAGAGTACCGCAGCTGTGTGTGATGGTGAAATTCGGGCACAGAGTCTTTCCAGCAGTTTGCACTCAGACGCTGGTATCAGGGCAAGCAAGCTGTCCCAGGTGAGAGCCCGGCGATATCCTAGAGCACCATGAGAGCAACGATGGTGCTCTTTCTCCAAAACCGGATACTCTCTTTGCTTGAATTGCCATAGAAGCTCCTGGAGTAAAACCTGAGCCGTGCCCATTGAGGTCACACTGCTTGGACCAAGCTCACCGTCCTGACGGGAGGAATTCCTGCAGGCCAGGAATAGCATTGCAAGGCAAGTGAGTAAGAAAACAGAGGTAAAAAAAATAACGAGGTATAGGTTTATTTTTACTTGTTTTAACTAGGTTGAAAATTTCAGTGAAGCAGAAATGAAACAAAAACTCATAATTTTAGATTCAGTTTATTATATATTCTACCTTGCCGTTTTAACAGCATGGCAGCTTAGTGATTAGCACTATTGCCTTGCACCACCAGGGTCTGGGTTCAATTCCCACCTCGGGGCCTGTGTGCATTGAGTTTGAATGTTCTCCCTGTGCTAAGTGGGTTTCCTTTGGGTACTCTGATTCTCCTTTCACAGTCCAAAGACATGCAGGTTAGACCAACACCTGTTCCCATATTGCCCATAGTGTGTGAATAAGCGTTTAAGTGTAAGTGTGTGTGTTGGATTGGCACCCCGTCCAAGGTCTACCCCGCCTCATGCTCTAAGTTTCCTGGAAAAGGCTCCAGGCCCATTGCGACCCTGTACACAGAATAAAGCGGTATAGACAATGAGCTTTCAGTTTATTAATAGACTCATGGTCATTGCTTAATAGTGTTTCTCTCTCACCTCCCTCTCATTTTGTTATATTTGCTTTTTACATCCTGAGGATAGTCTTCAGATGGAATGGACCTCAAATGGAGAAAATAACTTCAGGTCCATCCTGTCACTTTATATAATTCTTGAGTAGTGCAGAAACTTCCTAAAGCACCTGTGGCGATACTGTTTCAAGTAGAAGAAGAGTCTGTCTGTTTGTTTAGTGCAGGTATGGAAGACAGTGTGGAAAAAGAAAGACAATAATCACACTATATGGCCAAAGTACTAAAGAATTAGTGTCAAATAAACTAAATGGAAAGCACCAATTACTCAAGCTGGACATGAAATGTGGAAAGGGTGACAATTTAGCAAGGAGAGAGACATCAGATGCAGACAGAGCATGGAGAGATGTCAATGCAATAAGACAGGGAGAAAAAGATGTAAAAACACATACACACAAGTTACAATATGACATAAAAGCAAAACAAATGAGAAATAAAAAAGAAATTGATGAAAAAATTGACATACTTATGCAAGAGAGTGTATCAAAGTGCATGCACTGCCATGACTGACACAAACCCTTGAGAAGAGACTATAATAAAAATAATAATATAATAAAAATATCCTCACCTTGGATTGACACGATGATACCCATGATAGTGTGACTCCATTATATAAAGCTTAAAATGATGATAATATAATGAAGAAAATATTAAACATACGAGCTAGAGATAGAAATGAAATGAATACGAGACAGACAGAGTGTAAGAGATACTAGGTTTGATGCCAGTGTTTGGTAAAGTTGAGAGAGAGGGAGAGTGACTGCTTCCCCTGCCGTCAGCAAACTGCCTTCTGTCTCTCTGCTCTGATAACCAGCCTCCGCTTACTGACCCTGTTTCTATTCAATCCAACCCCCAACCACACACGTGCGTGCTAGCACACACATGCACATCCTTTATATCAAGTTAAGTAAAAAAGAATCCCAGGGTGTGTGTGTTAGCCTGGATGATTTCTAGATTAGAGCTCAAATTATTTACAGTTATGAATCCATAAACCCATTAGAGTCTAAAACAAGTTTTACACCCCACCCCCATACGATCACAGCTTTTTGTTGAAGCCAATTATTTCAAAATAATCCACATCACACACATATGGACCAACATCTTGATTAACAGAATTACATTTTATAATGATTCAGAAATATTTACCATGCTCATGGTCTGGGTTCTGGAAAAAAAAAAAGATCAGTGACAGTGTGGTATAATGCATTATAAACCCAGCATTAATATATTTCCCATATCAACACACCTTTTCAATCCAAAAAAAAAAAAAAACCTTTTATGACAATCATCTTCCATATCCACTTATTCTATTCGATGTTGTGGATCTGGAGCCTACTGTATCTCAGAATACTTTGGGCAGAAGGTGTGATACATCCTGGACAGGATGCCAAGCTTTTGCTGGGCTCATACACACAAACACACACTAAAGTCAATTTGTGAATGCCATTTAGCCCAATCAGCATGTTTTTGGACTCAGGGAGGAAACCAGATTACCTGAGGAAACCCACCAAGCACGGGCAGAACATACACACAAACCCTCGGCTGGAGTGGAACCCAGACCCTGGAGGTAATAGTTAATATTTTATAAAAAATTAAAATAAAAAACAAAAAAATATTCCATTTGTCTTTCCCATCTCTAAAATAGTATAAAAATCACGGGTTGTGTAAAGAGCGATTAAAAACAATACAAGGCATGTTATGATGAGAAAACTTTCTATCTCTTCCATTCCAGCGATTAAAAAACGGTAGCACTGTCAAGTTTAGAATCCGCAGAAGCTGAGTGATCCGAGCACAACCTCTTGCGGAGGTGCTTTTCTCTGAATATGCTGTGTTCACGGGGGGTGGGGCTAAGAAACATTATTCATTTTACCC
This sequence comes from Clarias gariepinus, assembly GCF_024256425.1. Taxonomy (NCBI): domain Eukaryota; kingdom Metazoa; phylum Chordata; class Actinopteri; order Siluriformes; family Clariidae; genus Clarias; species Clarias gariepinus. The sequence goes on along the minus strand of NC_071126.1, from coordinate 7,650,855 downwards.
CCTTTTACTGTATTTGGGGTAAAGTGACTGATGTGCCTAACTTTTTTCAGTAGAGCCTATGTTTCACTGAATAATCCACGACTTTTCATGAGTATGTAAGACCTCTTGACACCTCTCTCTCTCTCTCTCTCTCACACACACACACACACACACACACACACACACACACACACACAGCAGATCAAATCGTCATTAGTACGTCCCTCCCCCAAACAACGCAGCATTTATTTACATCTAAACTGAGTCGTTTACATAAGTCACTGATCAACAGCTCATGATACATATATTTAAACAATTTATTCATACAGATGTACCTGTATTACATGGAAAGTTACAGGCTTGTTACTGAATGATTTACTCCGATAAAAAGCCGTATTAAGAACTGTGGCAGCGAGCAGACCTAAAAATAAATGCAGGTTTATTTTTTATAGTCTAAATAAAAATGCTTTTATAAATGTGGGCTATTGTTATCTACTTCAAATATTTGTTAATTTAGTTTAAATTAGGTTTGGGCTCGGGAAGTTGAGCTTCGTGATCCTGCTCTTTAATTTAACCGCACGCATAAAGTTTTCCAGAGACCACTGGCAGAAGCAGAGTAATGATTATGAATGCTTCGGGAAAAACAGCAATTAAACCCACTCTGACCATTTTAATAATTAATTGATAAATTAGTGATTTCTTTGGCTTCGGCTGTGCTGATGGTGATCATGTCATCTCGTCGTCTCCGCACCAGTGGACGCGCCTACAATTCACTTTTCATACGAATTACATAATCTAATAATTTGTTTTTCATTAGTTTATATAAAAGCAGATATTTCGCTTTCTATAAGTATATATTTTTTACTTCGGTGAGGCTAATATACACGAAGTTTCAGTTCATTTTCTGACGGGCTCAAGTTCACCGAAAACAATACTAAATAGCGCACCCTGTTTACTTTCTTTATTTAACAAAACCATAAAGTTTTTTCCGCCATTGTAAGTGCACCTAAATAAAAGTAGAGTCTTATAAAGGCTATGTAGCTTATATAGTTTTACTATATAGTTTTTCCACCTAAATCAGACAGTGTTACAATATTATGGTCGTCATTGGTTATCATTTATTTCAGGCAATAAATCTACTACAAATTTAAAGAACACAAAATATAAGATGACGCAAGACCCTACATGTGTAGCTTTTCTAATACTGTAAGGCTTGCCCACTAGAGGGCACTGTGTTTAGTTTGTAGTTTTTGTTGGTGGACTCAGTTTCCCAGAAGGCACCTCGGTCAGGTGATGCGGGTGCTCATCTGAACGAGGTAGCTCATTACTCTCGTTTTAAATAGCTGGTTGTTCTGGGAAACTGGGTCGAGCATTAATGTTAATTTCTGTTCTGTTAAGTGGGTTTTGTTTTTATTCTTGTTATGTTCTGTTTTAGTTTGTATAATTACAGTTGGCCTTTTGGTTTCTGGAGCTTTAAGTTAAGTTTATATTTGTCATTATTTAGTTTGTCTCGGTGTCTCCTAGCAGGATTAGCCTCTAGGAGAATTAGCCTTGTGTGAGTAACCTCCTTTCCATGTATAGTTCTTAGTCTGTATAAATACTAACCTGTTTAGATCTTGGTCTGTTTAGTCTTCGAGTCTGTCTCGTCTCCTTGTCTGTTTAGATCATATTCTGTTTAGGTACTAACCTGTTTAGCCATAACCTTTAGAGTTCTTAGTCTGTTTTATACTTAGTCTGCTGTGTACCTAGTCTGTCCATAACAGCTAGTAGTGTGTGTTTAGCCCCTGCATGTATAGTCCCTAGTGTTTAGGCCTCTAGTCTGTTTAGTGAGTCTTGTCTTGTCCGGTTTGTATCCCATTTCTGTACTGTATTTTAGGTTGTGTAGTCTGTGTATTAGTTGATTAGTTCTGTTTATAGTATGCTCCACGTTTAAGCCAACTTCCTTTGTTTATTTGGTTTGTTATTAAAAGACTCTTTGGTTACACATCATCCCCCTCTGCGCCTATGCCTTGCCACACCTCATGCCCACAGTCCAACAACTAACAGTACGTGACAATTACACATAAAATCTAAAGGCTCAATGTGTTAACGTTTACGTTGTTTAAATTCGATCCTAAAAAGATTTAAATTAATTTAAATTATAATGTTGTACTATAATGTTACTGTTGTTCATGAATTTGTTTAATTCACTTGATTTTATCTGCAACTACGTGCGGCTCTAGACGAGCTGCAGCGCATTAAGCCTGGAGAGAACGAACTGATGCCTGAGGCGTCAGTCTATAGTTATAAAGCGCCACTCAGCGGTAAAAGCCAGCAAACGCACAAACCCAAATGCAGTCGCCGTGCGCCGCGACGGTAAAAGTAACATACTGCTTGTCCACCTACTGTATGAGGCCACAGTGCTAACCACTACGTCACCGTGCTGCCAGAATAGCAAGTTGTACAGTTTACATTTTTAGGTTAAGCGTTAACTTGTCACATATACACTACCGCACTTCTTTCTTCTCATATCTTAGCTTAAGCTGTGTCCAAAGAGCAGAGACAGCCAAAATATAGCGACCAATGGAGCAGACAGGGTTGGCAGCCTTGCTCAAGGTCCCAGCAGTGGCAGCCTGGTGGAGCTAAGGCTTGAACCGCGACCTTCTAAACAGTAACTCAGAGCTTTAACCCTCTGAGCTACCACTGGCCCAATTATCTGTATATAGTTATGTTTTGTGTTGTAGAACAGATGCAAAGCAGATCAAAACAGATGTATCTTTACTTATCCTCCTATAAAATATTTTCATGCAAAGCATCCACCAAGTGCATTGGTATAAACCTTATTTAGCTGCAACTATCATCTGACCCATGCTGTCACAAAGAATGAATCAACAGCTGACTAATGAGAATTAAGCATTCAGCACCACTGCAATATAAATAACTACAGGTATTTAGTTTCTGGGGACAGAGGTAGCCTGGTGGCAAAGGTGTTGGGCTGCTGATCAGAGAGTCCAGAGAAAACGGACAAAGGCCAAAACAGTAATAGTAGTTGATACTCTTTTTAATTCTAATTTTAAATTAGACTAATAATTTGACAAATGAAAAAGTAAAAGCAAGAAAAGAAAGTTGGTTTACTGCTTGCTGTGAAGAGTTGCATTAATAAGTATGAAGTCCTATACCCCGGTTACAGCACTACAGCAAGTGGTACTACATTACACCCACATCTAAGGGCCGCCATAAAACACGGTTCATGGTTCAAAGTCAAAGGAGGTCGAAACATATTGGGGGTAAGAGATGCTCCTCGTGTCGAGCAGTTGGTTGCCATATGGAGGCCTCTGGGTGGCCTTCTGGATTGTTTGTCCTCTGAGACGCATAATCCGAAAAGTACAGCTGGTACTGGTTTTGTTAGAGACATAATTTCAATGTAATTCAATTAAATTCTATTTGTATAGCACTTTTAACAAAGGACAGCTTCGCAGAAATAATAAACACTAGATATTACTATTATATTTAGACCTGGTCCTGGTAGGATTAGATTTCACCATATGCACAAGAACTGTCCTGCTGAAAGTGCAAATACAACTACTAGGGCCAGGAATGAATATGCTGTATTATTGTATTATTGTCCCTGTAGGTACAGCTCAGCTTAGATAAATGTACAGTACCTTGGAAACCAATGGCAAAAAAAATAAAACTAATATGAATTATTTAAAAATAATAAATTAATTAAAAATAATCATAACAATTGTTAATAATATACAAACATTTTGTGAGTCATACATTTTAATGAGGTAATCATAATCTATTATAATTTTGAAAGTATACAGTATCTGCTGTTTTTCTTGCCTGTTGGATAGGAGCTGTTTTCCAGTAATTTCCAGGACATTCTTTTTCCATCAAAATTGATCCATTATAATTTTAATAATGCAACGACATCGGAGAGGATCTGTCTCATAGGTGTTCACTTTGCATTAGAGTGGATTAACCATTCAGGCCATTATTACATTGCATTTTGCCATCATTTCATAACCAGGATTAATGGAGTGCACTAAAGAAAATATATACAAGTGAAGCAAGTCTTCAAGCACGAGTGAATAATAGATTTCAGTTATTTTCCACAGAATGACTTTCTATATTCAAATAATTCTTTAACATTTACAGGTCCTGACAGCATCATCTCTAGGAAGAAGGAATTAGGAATTGAATGTGACTGATGTGTCATCCATGCTGCTCGAGGGGTGCAGTGTTCTGTATTAGACTTTCCTAGACTGCTTACTTTATTTCACCGAAGGTGAAGATTTTTGCGTGTGTCTCTACATTAACCATTATTCACCTTCGAGTGGTAGAGTGATATTCTCTAACGGCTCTGCTCCTGGGTGTCATACTGCCGAGGACAGAGTCTTGTACATCATCAGGCCTAAATATCACACTGACCTTCCCCTCACACTCAGCATAGCCTGAGCTGAAATGGTGTGACAGGGTGGCAAGGATGATGCATCGTTATTTGGTTTATAGTGCTGTACGTGCAAAGCCACACACTAGGTTTTTATTATAGATGACATTGTACTAGCCGTTCCTTGTTAGGATCCTTATTATGCTTTGATAATTTGTATGACTTCTGTGTATTTGGTATTGCACATTTCTTGCAGGGAAAACGTTTTTACTTCTGGTCTTGAGTTGTTTTGTCATGTGGATGTTCCGTTTCTGAAAAGTTTATGTACAGATCATCAGTATCTCTGCAGTTTCCGGGCCCCCTATCTGACTCATCGGCAAAGAAAAGCAGTCATAGTAATGTGCTGACTGACTCAGATATATCTGCATGTTAAAAAAAATTAACTGTAGTTACTCAATGTCTAATAAGTCTTTGAAAGTTGGTACGGAAGAATAATAGACTATTAATAAAGTAAAGTAATAAAGTAAGTAACTTTTTATAAGTATCCTTCATTAGATCTTGACATGTCTAATATGCATTTCTTTAGTTAAGATAGACAGTTGGGTGTCATGATGTTACAACTTCTGCAAAGAAAGCTTAAAAAGAAAAGTACGTCCATAAATAAGTTTAATAAAATTGATCCATTCTGATGGTCTGATCAGAGAACAGTTGGCCACGTCAAAGAAATGGAGTTAAAATGAAATTTCTTGTTAAATAGTTCCACTTTTTTGACCATACTGTATAGCACACAGTTGTATTACAGTGTATTATTAGAGATTTATTTATAAACACTATCTGGTATCACCCTAATGAGCATGGGTTTACTTCTGAGAGGAAGTCTAGTTCCTCTCAAGATTTCTTCCTCGCGTCATCTTGAGAAGATTTTTCCTGCCACCTTTCCCCTCCGGCCTACTCATTAGAGATAAACTGTTTTTTTGTTTTTGTTTTAATGTTATACCCTGAACACGTATTGTATTTATGTAAAGCGTCTTTATGATGATTTCCACTGTTAAAAGCAATACACAAATAAAAAAAATTAGCCGTTTCACATTTAACAAAACAAATACAAATATTTTGCTTGATTTTACTCTACTCAAAGTTGAATCATAAATTAATCAAATGTTTATGATGAGCATTAAGATCCAACTTATGTTTAGATGGTATAGTGTTAGACTCTTAACAGGATGCAGTATCACACTGATAGCAAAAAAACTGAAGAGTGTGTGAGAGCCAGCAGCTGTCATTGGTCAGTCAGGCTTAACTTTGCTTTGCACTGTGTGTATATGTGTGTGTATTGTATGTATATGACCTTTCTGCAGCTACAGAGTCAGTCCAGATGCTTCCCCAGGGCTAAGCGGACCACAGTGTGTGTGTGTGTGTTTTAGAGAGAAAGGGGGTGGAGGTGGGGGGAGTTGTGTGTGGGGTGGATTGCCTTCTAAGTCTATAAGGATGGATATAAAGTTGGACAATGCTGTGTCCTTGGGTGAATGTTTTGAGTTCAATCCTACACAACTTACATAATAATTAATACTCTCTCATATAATAATCCTCTTATATATTCTCTCATAATTAACACATCTAAAAAAATGTGCACTGAATGCCTATTGAATGACTGTGTGGAGAATCAAAGAAAATGTAGCCATGAGTAAATCTTTAGGAGTAACTCATGACTTGACCCAGAATATCTTCCCTTATCATTGCATTAGTAATAAATACATTCCATAGGGTAAATACCTAGTTACAAACATGTAAGCACAATTAAAATAATTTAATAAATGTTATTATTATAATTATATATGGTTTTTTTTTTAATTCAAGCTGGATTTCCCTGAATACTGTACATACTTTATGAACCTATAGTCTACTTTATAAAACAATCATGCTGTTGCTGTTTTAATTGGAAAACTGTCTATATACAGTAAAACATTGCACAGTGTGTAATGGCATTAACTACTATAGAGTTATGCACATAAATGGTTGAAAATAGTGACAGACAGCATTTAGTGCACTCGCTTTAACTGCATAGCAGTGTGATTTACAGAGATAGAAAAATCCTTTTTTTGTAATAAATATTGTATTTGTATATTATATTGTATATAATGTCCCAAATCATAAAATACATTTATTAGCCTTAGAGTAGGGTTTTTGTCACTTTGATTTAGAAAAAATTACTTTTTTTTAATGAATAGAAACAAACAAAATAATATTAAAAAGATACTTTGTTTAATTACATAATTTTTTTGTCTATATTAATGAATTTGAATAAATAGCCTAGTAGCTATGAAATGTTAAGGGGTTGAATAGAGAACCTACTGTCTTATTTATGTAGCTAAAACTCTAAATTAAACTAGATAACATGATAATCAAAGTTTAATATTTATATTATATTATGTGTCACCCACACAGTTTATTTAATTGTCCAGCCTCATAGGTGTGTTGTTTATATTGCTAATCAATGTTAAGCCCCCCTTAACTGAAAATCCTAGAAACGCCCCTGTATACAATGACCTTATTTTACTACTTGCTTTTTGAGAAAATCCAGTATGTGTTTTCAATACATAATTATAATAATATAAAGTATATGGTTTATTGTCAAGTAAATGTGGCCATATGAATCACCCCATGCTGCATCTTACCTGCACTGTGGATGCTCTAGTTCGTCCTGATCTGACTCCTCATGTTTTTCACATAGAGTATTGGAAGTGTTCAATGCAAAACAACACATATTATTAGCCACAGGGTGGCGGTGCTGTGCCAAAAACATAATGTAGCATGAGGTCTCCTAATGCCTCGCCCTCCTTTGTCTTAGGTTATACAATTTTAGACATTTTTTTTTTTTACAATAACAGTTCATCTCCATTAGTTAAGTCCACTGTATGGCTAAAAGTTTTTGACACTTGACCATCACACCTATACAGTATATGGTTGCCACAAAGTTGGAAGCTCACAATTCTTTAGAATGTATTTGTATGCAGTGGCTTTACAATTTCCCTTCACTAAAACAAACCTGTTCTAGCATGAACCTTTTCTCCTGTGCATTCCCTGGAGATGTATGGTGTGTTAAGGTTGGAGTGTGGAAACGTAAGTGTCCTGAACAGAGAGCTCTGGTATCAACCCCAGTGAACACATTTGAAACTAACTGAATCACCAAGTGCACCCAAAGCTTAGTGCGTGAGCTTGCTTAGTGTATTGCTCTTGTGGCTAAGTGAACACAAGTCCCCACAGTCATGCGTTGAAATCTAGTGGAAGGCCCTCCCAGTTATTATAACAGCAAAGAGGGACCACATCTGGAATGGGTTGTTTAACAAGGACTCGTGAGTGCGATGTTAAATGATATCCTTTCTTGGCAGAGGCAGATATAAAAATGACAGACATATAAACATGAAAAAGAAAAGACAAATACATAGTTTTAAAAAATAATCTCCTTGCCTTTCAATACTCTTTGTCCATCTGTAACAAGCTTATTAAAAATGTTTTAGGCTGATCATTAATTTTCCAGCTGATGGTTGACTTTTGAACTTTTTCTGACTTTGGTCGATGTTTTCGTTCCATACTCTACTATTTACTCTTAGACTCGTAGTGAGGAATCCATGTCTCGTCACTAGTAGGGAGTCTCTTTAAGAAACTTTCCTTAAAATATCGCTCCAAATTTTGTTTGTAGATATCTAAAAGCTTCTGTTTATGCTCTTTTGTGAGTTGTTCAAGCACCAGGTACACTCTCAGACCACAAAAAACTAATCACTGCGCTTCACTCTTCTTTTGTGCAAATCATGAGGGGGGCATCCATTTTTGCTCGCACCGCAGTTACAAATGAACTGATGTAACACCTTTACACCTGCACAGCAGTTACTGGGGAAATACTAGCCAGAAAGCACTGAAAAGACCAAAAGAAATTTTATTATACCCGGAGTGTCTATCCCGTTTAGAAGTTATAACAGTTGCCTAATATTGATTTTTCACTGTTGATATCTTAGCATACACTGTACGTGCACTAACCATATTTGTACACAAGGTAAAATCAGCGATACCTAACACAGTAATTATCTTAATGATCTAAATTTTAATTAGTTGTTATCTTAATTTTCCCATGAAAGCTTGATTGTGTCACGTGTTACAACAGTAGCATGCATATTTCCATTTAAATGAAATGTAAAGCACGCTCACAGGAGAAATGATTTATTTCATGCAAGTATTTTTTGAATGTAATATTAGTTCATGTTTTAAATAGGATTTGACTCTCACTGGAAGGCGACATTAATTTTTAAAATGCAGAAAAGTCTAATTATTTTTACCAGCAGGGGGAGGAAGAAGCTCAGACATTTGATCAGTGAAGCGCTTCCATATGAAGGGAAAAATCTAACATCCTTCTGAGCTCTTATTATTATTCTTCTGCAGCAAAAGTCTGCAAGAATACAATGCCCTGATCACAATATTAGACAAATCATTCCTGTTGATTTAATTCTTTTATACATAATAAAAATCTGTATAATTTTTTGTATTAGATTTTATATTGTTATCTGTATTTTGTAAACAGTATTAGATTTTATGAAGTTAATTGTCAGCTTTAAGAATATAAACCCTATCTCAATAAAGTCTGTATGAATTTAGAGAAAACTTTATCATGCGCAGATGTATCTTAAAGTTAGAGAATCCCGAAGGTTTGGTGTACTCACTGCCATATTTGAGCAGCACAGTATCTGTGTTCACACCACCTGCTCTTGGCACAGAAATATGTGTGTGTGTGTGTGTGTGTAAGGATGGCACTGAGAGCTGACAGACGGACACCATCCTGACATCCTGCCCTATTGAGAGCTGAGCTCCTATCAGGAACCCATACAGTAATGAGCGAATGTATACAGATGCTCTAAAGCAAACCCATAGGTCAACTGTAAAAGGTTTTCAAAACTCAAGACTAATTATGAGATCTTTTGTTTGTTTTCATGTAAAATTATGCCCTCACAACAAATATTACTATAATATTATTATTAAAATGTCATTATTATAATGGCTTAATGGGTCTGTTAAAGGGACCTAGTACGTATAGTCCTTACAATGTCCTGCAAGCTTATCTGTGCTTTCAGGGTAGTTGTCAACAAAATGAAACAGTAGAAGAGCAGTAAATGTTAATAAAGACATCAAAGTCAATATTTTCTATGACCTCCATTACATTTTTAGAGTTTAAGAATTATCTGCATGATCTTATTATTTTTATTATTGTTGCTGTTGTTTATTCTTGTTATTATTATTGCAATTATTAATTAATTAATTAATTAATTAATTAATTTTAAGTGGTATTTTATGTAGTGTGCTATTTAATGTGAAATAGATTTTATTTTAAGTCAGTACTGCAGATATACATTCATTCATTGATCTTACCACTTATTCTGAACAAGGGCCTGGCTAGAGCCTCTCCCAAAAGACTGGACAGGGTGTAAATTCATCCCAGGTGGGGAAACAGGGGTGCCCAGAAAAAAAACCCATCAAGCACGGGGAGAACATGCAAACTCCACGTACACAGACTCAAGGCAGGAATCAAGATAATTGAACTCGCTGGTTCACAGTGCTGCTATTAATATAGATATTGTCATATACAGGTAGATCCCGACTTATGAACAAGTTCCATTCCAGGAGAACGTTTGTAACTCTGATTTGTTCTTTAGTCTAACAAAGTGAGTCTCATATGCCTTTCAAATGTTGTTTCTGCGCATTCAAAGTGTGATTCCCAGACACCATTTTGTCTCAGAGCTGTTTTCCACTGCATTGAACTGTGAATGCTGTTTTGCTAAGGATTTTCCAAAATTAGGATTATTTAGCATCAGGACAGCTTTACAAGACAGCCATTTTCTATCATTATGCTTCAATGGACTGATTCATTGAAACCGGTGAGTTTGACTAATTTCTCCCACACCCCCACATGCACACACACAATATACCAGACTTTAGACATTTTAGACTTACACAGAGAAAATATTCTATGTAATTGTTAATATTGTATCTGGTGCACTACAGTGTCTATTTTTTTGTATAGTACACACAAGCAACTTCCGTGATTGAACCAGAAGTAAAACCACAGTCCGTTCGTATCTGCGAATTTGTAACTTGAATGTTCGTAAGTCAGGGACTACCTGTACAAATTAAAGACAAAATTTCTATCAAACTTTTTTTTACTGACAGAATGTCACTATGGAATCACAATCATGTGTGCCAAAGGAGTGGTAAAAAAAAAAATTGGACAGTATACATTTAAGAACATTTATTGTCGCATTCAGCAGTGAGTACATTTTAAGTGCAAATAGTTAAGAGTCCATGGCTAAGAAGAACTACACTCAACATAGTACAAAGATGGACACAATCATCAAGCTGGCATTCTCTTGCTTTAAGCTTCCTCCTCCTCCGTCTCTTTCATTCGTTTGCTTTTCACTTAAAAGAGGTTTGACGACGGTACCTAAACACATGAATCTCTGTAGTTCTGGTAAGGAATTATCAAAAAAAATAAAATAAAATAAAAAAACACTACATATTAGTTTACTATACCTAATCAGAACACTACTAAATATTGGCTGTTTTGCCACACAAAGAAGGTAAACCTTGGCATGTCCACGCGTCTAGCTGATAATAATAGTGAAGTATTTAAGTTTCCAGGTATAGTGAGAGAAGAGAAGACCCACCCAGTGCCACAGACAAAAAAAAAGCTGCTTTTGGACCTTTTTTCCCCAAAGAAGAAGAAGAAGAGACTATCACAGGAGAGCACTAAAGCTGAAGACTTCGTTCACACACTACAGAGAAACGTCTTCAGCGAAGCTGAGAAAGCCCAGAGCACAGGAAACCAGAGGAAAAGAAGAAACGCATCAGCACTTAAGACTCTTGACTTCATGCACTTAATAAGCAACACAAAAACACAGATTTTTTTTTTTTTTGGTTTTGTTTTTGTTACCACTCTTTCATATATGTTGTTTTTTTTCATATTTACTAGAGCTTAGTGCTTGAGTGACAGCATGTTTTTTGTCTATTTTTCTCTACAGTAATTGGGCAAGGGTGGGACTTCTCGGAACGGCTCGGCTGCTGCTCTAAACACCACAGTGTGCACAAAGTAGAACTATGCTCCAGTAACTTGTACATGTGCAGGTGTGACTGTACACATAGGTATGTGTGTATATGTGTTTTCTAATGTGCATGTGTGTGTGTGTGTGTTTATGTATGTTCGCCCATGTGTGTGTATGTGTGCAGCATATGATGTGCATGTGTTTGTGTGTGTATGTGTGAGTTTGAGTGAGTAAGTGAGTGAGGAAACCATGAACTAATGGGAAGCTCTCTCCCTATAACAAGGGAAAGCCTGGTCATGGACTTCTTGTGTTCTCCTGTGGCTTGGGGCTGTTTACTCAGCCTTTCGCTTTGCGCCTGGAATCTTCTCCTGGATTCTGTGGAGGAAATAACACACACACACACACACACACACACACTTACAAGTGAATATTGTTTAATCAAGATTAAAATTTTTAAATGCAAAAAAAAGGTATGTTCCTTTGAACGCACTGTGTACGTTAAATGTTATATTTATATAGTAGTTTGGACACACCTTCTAATTCCATGGTCTTTTTCGATTTATTTTGTTCTTGTCCTCTGTAAACCCTTTATACGACTCTTATCTAAAGTGCTGTTAAGTGGTGATTTTTGAGGCTGGTAACTCTAAATAAACTTCTAGTTCTAGTCTTGCTTGTTTCATCATGGTGCCTGATGGGTTTTGCAAATGCCCTTGACAATACTGTTCTTGCAAGAACTATTTCAGAACAGCTCACCTTCATGTCTTAAAAAAAACAATTTATATTTATTGTTATTTAATTACCTAATTCCATATGTGTTGTGGAAATTAAAATCTCCAGTATTGGATTAGAATATAGAAAATAAAAATCACTATACAAAAAATTAGAAGGTGTGTTCAAACTTTTGACTGGTACTATATGTATAGGTGTATGCACATGTCAGCGAACGTGATTACTAATAATTTATATTATACTCATGAATTTGTCTTTATTATTAATATATAATTATATAATTATTATTAATTCTTATAAATTATTAATTAAGGTTCATGAGATGTTACCTTGGAGCTCGTGTTCATCAACACTTTTTCTGATTTTGTCTGTATTTTACTGATGGATGTACTGTGCACTACATAAAGTAGACAACACTCTTATACTTTACACTATAGAATGAGCATATATACTGAACACACAGCTACTAGCCGGATCTTTGTGATTTTAGTGAGAGAGGTGCAGATTAAAAGAAATCACTGTACATATTCCTCTTTAAGTTGCTCGAATAACGATCACCGCTGCAAATTCACCGGATTTGCATACCGAACCCCTTTCTTGAACCAACCCTCCCCAAGTTATCTGGATGTCGGACCGGTGATAAGAGTGCATTTGTGCAACTCACAGTGACCGAACCAGTGAAAGCAGTGCATGCTAGCCAATGTGTTTGAAAGTGACCATATTTTACTGTAGTTTATAAGCTACAAAATGCATACATAGTGCTAATATGCATACACTGATATGTAGGCTTTTTTAAAAAATGGCAAAAAGAGACGAAGAAACGACAAAGGACTTACTTCCCCACCACCGTGTTTACTTGAGTCCTTACAAGTCCCAAATACTGGTCAATCTGTGCCTGAGACAAAACATGATGATCTTTAGATAAGCCTAATTAAAAGCACAATACTAACTATTTAATTTTACACTTACCTGATATTTCTCATACACCACAGGCATGGAAAACATTGACACCACAACTACAGGAAAAGATTGAAGAGTGAGTGCACAGTTAGAGTGTGTGTAACTACAGTGAAAAATTTGATGTTTGCTTTTATGGAGGGAATCGTAATAGAAAGAAAAGAGGTCTCACCCATGATAAGAAGAGTGAGGCCATTGAAGAGCGCTCCCACATAGGTCAGCAGCCACATGACCACTGCGAACTGAGCAAGCCAAAGCTTAAAATTAGCAAGTCTGTGTACCTGTCTTAAGGCAATTTATCTTGATGTTCATGCACAAAGAGCGGACTGTTGTTGAGGAGATTTTACAGGGATGTACATGCAATTTCTAATGCAGATAATAAAATGAATGACAGAGGATTAAGCTGGGATAATTAAGGGTGAGATCCAAAATTTCAAAACTCTTTATCGCTAAAAATACTCTTCTTTCCCAAGTTGTTTTAAAACAATGTGCTCGATTTTTGATTGTGTATTCATTACAACTACTATTCCTTGTAATTATTAATACCTTTAGTGAATCCACCAGGTCCTGCACTAGGAAGAGTCTGCGCAGCTCTTTCAGAGTGTTGTTAATGTAATGCTGGGTGTTCTCGGCATACCTCTGCATCTGATCATGTGACAGGGACATCTCCATCTCCAGGTATGACCTGCACACCAGTACACAAGCACTCAGTGACAAAAAGTGTTCCCTGCATAGGAAGGATGGCATACTTTCTTTCTTGTATCAATCACAAGAACCACTAGGCAACTGTAAGTATATATTACAGTAGTCCAAGTATGTGAAATCTGATGCTAAAATTCTATTATTGTGCTGTGACCCTGCGGTTTGATAAGATACGCTTAACTGGCTCCATGTTTCTTGAAGAAGGCCTATGTTAACCTGCCTAGTTTTTAAGTAATGTACCAATCATACAGAGACATGCATATATAGGACAGGTCTTACTTAAAGGGGTGTCCCTCGTCAGTCTTCTGCACTGCCTGGAGGACGGACTTGTAGACTCTAAAACTGATGGTTGCAGAGAGAGCAGCCAGAGCCAGATAGGCAATCACACTGACCACGCTGAACTGGGTCAGAGAGAAGAGCAGCAGCAGTACACTGCTAAACACCAGGCCGGTCTGCTTCACATCGCGCCAGTACAACAGCTCCATCGCTATAGGGCGAGACAAAGAGAAGAGAATGAGACAAGTTATAATCGCTCTGATCTCTCAGTCAGAGCTCCCCTGATCTCTACATAGCATCATGGTAAACGTATGTCAGTGGCGATCTACAGTATGAATCATGACAGTCTGCAGCAATATCCACTATCCATGCATCCTAAATCAACAAACAGATGAGTAATTATTTAATAATAATAATTAAAAAAAAGATTGTCAGCAATGTGGTGGGAAAGACTCCAACCCAACCCACAACAAAAATAAACAGGTCCCCATATGTGCCCAGATTAACATATATTAGCATATCAATTCATCATGACCCCACCCCCTTTCATATGCAATCTGTTCTCCTTTCCTTTAATTCTCATTTATTTATAGAAACTCCATAAAAATATATTTACCTAACAGTCAAAAATAACAGCCTTTCAAAAAATCTATAAAATGTCCCTTTCTCATTTTAGCAAAAAAAAAAAAACAACAAGCATATGTATAATTCAGTCTACCACCCATTAGCTCTTGCTATCCGTTTCTCTTTTTTATATGATTACTTTCTTTTTTCTAACATGCTTCTCAGACACAAATGTGTGCCAGATCTCCATCTTTGCTGGCAAGCTATAAAAACTGGAGCATTATTTTGAGCCATGCTATGCTAGCAGCTGATGCTCCAGAAATCTCCACACAGGGTTCGCACATGCTCGCTGGGGTCTTTTGTGTGTGTGTGTGTGTGTGTGTGTGTGTGTGTATGTGTGTGTGTAGCTTCAGGGCGTGGTTAAGACCACAATATGTGATAAACAGCGCCAGCTGCTCTCTAACCATCCAGATCGAGGATCTATTATTTATACACAGCAGTTTATTACAGCCATTAATATATAGTCTTTTAATCATTTTCTTCCCCTATCGCACAAACACACACATACACACACACACACACATGCATTCTCAAAACTATTAAGAAATAGTATGTTAATACATTTTCCCCCTCGTGGCACAAACACATAAACACACATACACATGCATTCTCACTCCCTGAGACTCCATGATTTCCCAGAATTTGCCCAGTTTCAAGTTAAAGCCTGCATGGTAAAATGTGTCTCCTCTGAATGGTGCTCGGTCGCCACGGAAACAGAGATGGGTGCAATGGAGAGAGCACTGATGCAGTTTCCATAGTAACCATCTTTCATCATTCCCTGGCAATCCCAGCCTCCTGCTCTCCTCAGTAAGACGGAGATGACAGGCCTGGCAGACAGAGTAACGAGGCACTGATGAGGTGAGGGAAGGATTAGACGGGAAAGGAAAGCACGAGCCAGAACTGGGATGATAGGGAGGAAAAAAAAGGGTCGGTAGAACAAGCTAACATGCTAGTGCTGTTTTTATCACTGCCATAACATTGGTGAATGTATTACGTAGATATATCTGTATATAATAATTATAGCTATTTCTAAGCGATAAATGAGCAATGGGTTGAAGCAAACATGAAAAACTTAGCATGTATCCTGGTCCTGTTGTTAATAAAGCACTAAAGGCCTTAGCGAGAGTCACTGGCTTTTAGGATGCATCTGACCTACAGGATCTTCTCTCTTTGTGTTTCTATCCTATCTGCTCTAATAACCAACAAAGAACTCCTTTAGGTGCTTCATCACTAAGACATCTCACATTAGTTTTCAACAAGAACAAATCTTTAGTTAGTCAGATTCATATCTTAATATCTGATTAATCAAGCATAATTAACAAGTCTTTTTGTTAAAGCGACACTTAAACAAGTATATCAGAATTCAGTACTCCCCCTTTTTGACATGATTTAATGCAGAAAGTGTCCGGACACGCTTCCCATCCACACTATTACCAATCCTTATTAACAATCAATATCTATCCCACCCTACAGCTTTTTTTGTTCCAATCATGACTAGCTAACTACGGTATACCGCACACATTATGTACAACGCCACAGCTTTTGGATTTCTATCATGTGCCATTTACTAAAATACAAATACAAATATTATAATTGTGTATTATATATAATTGTGTATTGTGTATTATTATGTGTGTGAAAGATATATATATATATACAAAGAAACTGCACAAATGAGTTCAAGTTTAAAGTCGTCGGGGGAAACAATGAGGTTTTTGCATGTGCTAAATGTTCTCGATAGCCTAAGCAACTTCAGATAACACAGATTACAAACAATGGGACTATGTACAAAACCACTGAAATATTTAAAGAATGCTAAATAACAGTACAGTATACACACACACAAAAAATGGTGTGACGTAACATATTAATGTTTTCTTATTACAGCTGAAACAGGAATCAACGAGAGAATTATTTGACCTTCGGTTGTACCATTTTGTACACTGTGTTTTGGAAATGGGTTTTAGGATTATTAAATCTCATCGCTGGTGCAAAATTAAACTGTTTCCATGGAAACTACCCTCTGTTTTATATTATTAGACAGAAACACCTAACATAGTTTTTGTGTATATCTAAAAGTCGACCAAAGCAATGTGTCTGCCGAAGAAAGAATACAAATACAAACCCTTTCAGAAGAGTACCAGATACCTCACCAGATGACTAATTTAATTACACACAACCGAGTTAAATGACAACAGCCTTGGCAGAGGGACAGAGAGTAACACTCAGACGATAACATGCCTCATCTGACCTGCCAGAGCAACATGCAACATGCCACAAGCTGTAATATCAAATCTAAGGTTTAACCAAGTCAAGTAAATATGACTTTTACAGAGTAATTGGAACGCAATCATTTTTGGGAGTATGCTAACAGGACGTACCACACCTCTGCTGCAGTGAGAAATTCTGCATTCTCCTAACACAAAAAAGCTTGAAATGAATTTAAAATGTTTCATAACTATCTAAATTAAAGGGCTTAGCAATTCCACAGGTGCATACACATGATTAGTGGCAAATGCGTAGAGTAAGGTACAGTCTGATGAAGTCATTATGTGATCACCAGCACCCTTTGGTGAAGAATGTGGTCATCAGATGATGTTACGTTTTATAATTACATATGGAATATTCTAGTTTCACACTTTTTTAAAGATCCTGATCCTGCATCCAAACACTCATTGAAGCAAAGTTGATAATTTCACCTGTAATTAAAGGCCCTGTTTAATCACCTTTCAAGCCACACGTGGGGTTTGAGCTTAATGCCCTCTGTGGGACTACAGACGGAAGGCCACACAAATTTAAGACTGCTACAGCATGCTAAGTCCAATATTCTGTCCTATAATAATAATAATAATAATAATAATAATAATAATAATAAACTATTGATCCTTTAGAAGCTGCAGCTGGACTGATGAGGACACACTGCAGTGTTATGAATCAGCATGCTATTTACTGAGTCTGTTATGTAATAAAAAATAATGTGAATTATTGCATGGCTGCTAGGCAACCCTCTTTTTGCATTTGTGTCTTGTGCCATGAATAATGAGAAGGAATGAAACTAAACTCTTTACTGATCACCATCTTTGTGATCTAATCACAAGAAATAACTCAGATCTTGCTGTTAAAAAGGGAACCTGAAAACAGTATAATCACTGACCCATGAGTTTACTGGTGCTGTGCATGATTGCTGTGGTGTTATAATAAATGTTGCCACTATAAATGGCTATTTAAAGTGGTATTGCACAGGAGATTATTAAACATGAGAGGTAGTGGAAGTGTTTCAGACTACGACTACCAATCAGTGGGATTCTCTGTTTAAATTCTAGGTTACGTATTCCCAATTGAGATCTACATTTAACTAAATTGGGTGGACATGGAGGGCCCGGACTCCGCTGATGCTGATGGTGGGATCTCTTGCTGTTCGTCTAATCTGATCTTCTCTCTCGTCTCATCTAGTCTTAATGCTGTCTAGCTTTAATGCTGATGCCTTAAAACAAACGATGATTTTCACAGAAATCTAAACATGTACGATTCAGCTTGGAATCTATTACTGAGAGGTCTATTAGTTTAATCTATATTCTGATAGCCTATACTAAACATTTTATTTCATGATAGCTGGCACAGAGAGCTCCTCTTATGCCAGCTATCCCCAGAATGGCCTGGTTTGTGACACAGCCAAGATGGCTCCTTATACCCTGGGTTTTTCTGGAAAGCCTTCACGAAGGCAGGAAATGCTGATTTAAGAGCCAGCATTACCTCACTGCTGAGGTTTGTCTTTCTGAAGCTCAAAATCGATGGGGAAAGGACAGTGACATCATGCTGCTATGCAAGTCGACAATGGTGCATTTCCACACGTGCAAAAAAGAATTATACGGGATGTAATTATAAGGTATGCTCTTTGAGCTGAATATATTGTAGACAGGAGATAAAACATGGGTGGGAGAAATACAAATGAAAAAAAAGAGTGGCATAGGTGAAACAGAGGTGGGATAATTACTTTTAAAGATCATAGTGAGCAAAAGCAGCTTTAACATGGCATTATTTCAGATCTATGCTTTGACAAGGCTGTGGTTTAATGAATAATAATGAATTAAATTAATATGATGCCCATAAAACATCAGCAGATCTAAACGTGCAGCTTTTAGATTTAGGAATATGTAACCCTTATTGCACTGCAGAGGCCCACACTTTGCATAGGTGCCAGGATACCATCAATAAATAACTAAAATGCAACCAAGGCACTAAAACTAACCCGATACAACAAGCTTCTTTGACACCCGCATACCAGCAGGGCCTCAAAACATATACACATGCTTATCAACATGGCTGGCACAGACCACCAGCTGTCTAATACACAAAAGGATGGCAAATACGATGATGGGGATATGAAGCTGTGTGCAAATGGAGCCCTGTCCGCTATAGGTAGCCACACCCCAACCTCCCACAAGCACACAGCCGCCGTTGTTCTTAACCTAGTGGAGGTTACAGACAGCTAGACACAAAGCAGGATGTGAACAAACCAGCACACACATAGGACTAGGTAAAAATCCATCCATACTGATAGCTTTGTGTTGTGTATGATGAAAAGATGCACAAAAATGCAAGGATGAATTGAAAAAAATGGTGATGGAGATGGTGGGGGGGGTGGAGGAAGGGCGTGTCCGACTGTCTCGGGCCCCCCTTCATTTGATGCTCATCATGGCGGCTGCCTTGACGCAGACAAGACACCGAAACGAGGAGACGCAACAGACCATATGTTCTAGTCTAAACCTGTTATTCTGCATAATCTCAAGCATCCTTCCATGCTGCACTCTCAGTCATCTCTCCTCTCTTTGTTCAATCTGCCAATCAAGATGTGCGCACGCATCCTCATCCTCTGTCTCTCTCTCTCTCTACCCAGAATCAACTCGCATACATGAACATGCAGGCAAACAATACCCTGGCACTTCCAGTTGCTCCAGAATCCCTCCATCTTGGTGGAGTCTGCGGCTGCCGTGGAGCTGCTCTGCATGCTGAGGGGAAGGAGTGACGCTCGGCTACTGCTAACACACTAACAAGCCACTGTGTGTTTGCTCCTGCTCTGGTGCACTGTGCTCTCTCTCTCTCTCTCTCCCTCTTTCTCTCTCTTACTTTCCCCACCCCACTCCGGTGCATGAATGAGCCACAAGAGGAGGAGATAGAGAGCAAAGGGAGGAGGTGGGGGTGTATTGGTGGCTTGTGGAAATGCTGCCGACTAGTGGAGATGAGACGTATAATGCACAAATATAAGTAGAAGATAAGAGATAATGAGTGTGTTTTTAGAAAGGACACAATATATCCAAAGCCGATCTAGCATATAGCAATAGTCACTGCTTAATTGGGATAGATTTGGAGGATTTCGCACTTACAGAGCTATTAATTAAGAATAAGGAAAGTGCTAAAACATGTGTTATGTATACCTTCTATTTGACCATGGCCTTTAAAAAAAATCCTAACACTTAAACAATCTTTGAAAGGGATTAATATGTGCATGGGGAAAGTGTAAGTGTGACATCATACAGGATATGCTGAATGACTCAGCACACTCTGTTAGCAGCCAGCTCATTCTGTAATGCATAGGAGGACACGCATATAGACGCACTGTACCATGTCATGTGAGATCATATTGTTGCACACTGCGATATGCCTGGCCATATATATTATGTTTATTTTATATATTTATATTATATATAAAATATATTGATATACCGCTTATCATTTAATCAGATCACAGCTGTCCTATGATTATTAGACTCTATCTGTAAACCCAAAAGGTAAGAATACACTACAAAAGGTTATGCTCATCGACCTGTTCCTGATGATGATATCATGAACAGGATGATTTCACATTATAGTTAAGTCATGTGACAGCTGCTAAGCAGTTTATCACCTCAAGAAGACTGCTATAAAGATATTGCACTTACTGAAGCTAGTCTTAGCTGGTTCTAATTACAAAGTAGTCCTTAAAAACAAACATATATATATATACATATACACACACAGATTGTAATAGATCCCTGACTCGATGCCTATGCACCTGTAACTCATCGAGCTATTATAAACTGTATGTTGGAATGCAGATCATATTTTCATACTAAACATGTTGTTAGTAGCTGCTCAGGTCAGTTTGATTATTACCTAAACAAATGATTTTACTACAAAAACATGTTGCACATTTTTATGTAGCCTATTAGAATTCTAAGGCAAGTAAAAAAACATATATTGTGGATTTTTGATGTCATCATTTACTTAAACTCAACATGTAGTGTCTGACATGTAGTGCACATATCTACGTACACATCCAAAGATCTATATCAGTGCCAAATGCTGCATTTACATGGACCATATTTCTTCAATCTGACTAAAATCTTCCCCGATTAGAGATTTCAATTTACCTGTTTACATGGATGCTGATATGATAAGATGTGTTTAAATTTCTTTTGCAAAATCTTAAGTCACCTAATGTTACCCCCAAGTTGGAAAAACATGTGATGAAATATATACACTAAACGCCATCAAGATAATGATGTATTAATTTGATGCAATTTTGGTACACTTCTTGTTGTTGCATTGAATTTTGCCATTTCCATATGTCATGTCTGGCTTTTTGATCTTGTTCACCGTTGTCCAGCGTTATACTGCAGCCAGTTTGTTACCTACTGCCTCATATTACCTACTGAATGGATTATCACCTGCATTCTAATTGAAAGTTCATTCTAATCAGCCCTGATCAGGTTGGATTGAAGTGCTTACATAATGCATTTTTTTCCAGATTGAGCTGTCATTCCGATTATTAGTGGAATATTAGGGTCCATGCAAATACACATATACAAATTTAAAAAATGTGTAAGCGAAAAACACACAAAGCCAAAACCGAGATTATCGTTCCTTAGTTTTTAAGCACCTGAAAAACAGTTCATATTGTTCATAACAAGTGAGTGATTGTATTAATAATTTTTATATGTCAAAGGCAACGCCTTCTTTACAACATAGCTTTTAGCCTTAGAAGTATTTTAAAACCAGTGCTTTATTTGTAGCTTAAATAAATTCGTTAATAAATATTACAGAAACACAATAGAGAAATGCAGTTTAGACGAAATGAAACAAATGAAAAAAGAAAAGATACCAAAAAAAAAAGATGACGCCTCCTCCACAGCAGTTTACCAGTTTATACACTGTTAATGATTCACTTCTTTCAGAAGAACAATGCTTACACTGTCCTGTATCTTGCTACTTTACTGATAAACCCAATTCTCACATCCCTTTCATCACTAATGCTCAAATTAATCTCTGTACAAGAATTGCATCATATTTTGGTATGTTTACATTTATTGTACACCGCAGGTAGCCTTATCTATAAAGACTTTACAGTCTCTATCAATACATACATCCCGATTCTGGTTCACTGTGTCACAGACAAAGACTACTATCAGTCAAAAAACATCTGTTGGGGAGAAAAAAAATGTATTTGCCTGATGTGATGTTAAATATGGTCTGGAACTCAGCAATCCAGGCAAAAGTGTATCTCTTAAGCACTGAGCACTCTGCTGGCTGAAATGGGGAATGCAAGCACCCTCCTCAGTGTTGCAGCCTGGCTCAGGCTTCTAGAGGCTTCTTATGAGGAGGGCAGCACATACAATTCAGCTCCAGCCTGCTGCACCACACCCTTTATCTAGGACACTGATGCAAACAAAACACCACAAGCAGGTACCAGATAACTAGCCTCTGCTTCAAAATGGAAAAAAAAAAAAGTGTCCAGAAAAGGAAAATTATTACGTACCGCTTTAGACCAAATAAAAAAAAAAAAAATGTAAATGAGAATAAGATCATGTGTGAATGTGTTATACAGTATGTAGGCGCGACAGCTGACGCAATGCAACCCTGACATTTTGATATTAGACCTTATAACACTGACTCTTAGGGATGTGAATCTTATAATATATAATTAAAGAAAACATCTGATAAAATTAGCCTCAGGCATCTCATCCATGACTGTGCATTTTTAGAGTCAGCACTGTACAGCATCATTAAAGGAAGCTGGTAAGCTAATGGAAAACAATAAAAAAACAACCTGCATGTGGTAACACTTCAATATACATTTCATGCAAAATCAATAAGGTAATATAAGACCTTAGTGGAAAAACAAGAATTCTTTAATTGGTCAGCGGGTATAAAACATTGATGTTGCAGATTCTCAGCACTTCTGCGCTAGAAAAATTACTGATGCAAATTATTTTACGACTCACGCAAGTTGATCATGAATAAACATATACCACTTCCTACTTATTCTCTATGAAAGGTAACAATTTTACTCTTTAGTTCAGGGAGGATAGCTCGCTGAATCATAGCCTGCTTTCCAGAACCCTCAGCAAAATCAGCTCTCTCTGTAGTCAGCAATAGCTGCGCACTAAACACCAAAGGTTATAAATATCATTAACCTTGAACACCAGGGATTTCACAGGATAGCCCTGACATCCAGGACAAGCAGATTATGTGCCCCCCATGTGATCAGTGTTTTTTTTTTTTTATTATTATTATTTATGATTACTTGACAAATGAATAAGTTGCTGTGAAAAACATACAACTGCTCAACATTCATGACAGTGCAAAACAAAAATAGTTATATAACTCTATAGAGAATTACCTTAAAGAGTAGGAATGATGATGCTATACAGCATAGAACAATGAGAGAACACAACAGACCACAGCCAAAATGTTGCCAGGAGTGAGCAAAAATGCAATGCTATATCAAAGACATTAACAGGAAACCACAAAAACTAGGGCTGTATCATGTCTCATCTCACTCATCGTCTACACCGCTTTGTCCTGTATTCAGGGTCGCGGGTGGCCTGGAGCCTATCCCAGGAGTCTTAGGGCATGAGGCGGGGTACACCCTGGACGGGGTGCCTTTCCATCGCTGGGCACACACACATACACACACTTATTTACACACTACAGGCAATTTGGGAATGCCAATTAGCCTAATCTGCAAGTCTTTGGACTGTGGGAGGAAACTGGAGTGCACGGAGGAAACCCACCAAGCACGGAGAGAACATGCAAACTCCAAGGACACAGAGACGGGAATTGAACATGGCCGGGTATCAAACCCAGACACTGAAGGTTTAGGACATAAGTGCTAACCACTATGCTATGGCTACATCTAAGCATGAATTTATAAACAGGAAATGTTGTGTAAACATATAGTAAAGCCAATGTGTGTGATAGAACATATGTGATGTTCCCTTTCATTTAGAAAATAGCTATTTTCAGTGTTGCAGATTGACTAGAGCATCTAACTACCTGTTTATCTGGGTAATCTGATCCACTGGGATATATACAGTGGTGTGAAAAACTGTATCCTGATTTCTTATTCTTTTACATGTTTGTCACACTTAAATGTTTCTGCTCATCAAAAACCATTAACTATTAGTCAAAGATAACATAATTGAACACAAAATGCAGTTTTTAAATGAAGGTTTACGTTATTAAGGGAGAAAAAAAACTCCAAATCTACATGGCCCTGTGTGAAAAAGTAATTGCCCCCTGAACCTAATAACTGGTTGGGCCAGGTGAGTTTTTTTTTCAAAGCGAATTGCTCTAAGTACCATCTTGTTATCCATCTAAAAAGGGAACAAGTAGGATCACGCACTCACTCCTCGTCTGTACTGCTTTATCCAGGGTCGCAGGGGGCCCGAAGCTGATCTCAGGAGGCTTAGGGTACGAGGCAGAGTACACCCTGGACAGGGTGCTAATCCATTGCAGGGCACACACACACACAAACACACTGGAGTATCCAGGGAAAACCCACCAAGCACGGCGAGAACATGCAAACTTAATGAAAACAGAGAAAGGAATCGAGTCTTGCCGGGAATCTAACCCGGACCCTGAAGGTGCAAGGCGACACCACTATGCCGCCCAAGTAGGATCAGTGCTTCTTTGTTTAAAATATCTAAAATAGCATGCCTACTATTTTATTGACACAGATAAAATATAAATACTGAGAATATGCAAGGGTGAGCCAAAACTTACCCGCGCTGTGTTTATATTAAAACCTATTAGCATTTTCCGTTCAAGTCTGCTATCTGCCCAGTCACTGCTGGTATGCAGGTGTGAACGTGTAACCTAGTTCATTTCTAACTGCTGTGCGAACAAAAATGGATGCCCCACTTGATCTGCATGAATGAAGAGAAATGTGCAGGTTTTTTTTTTTTTGTGGTCGGATGGTATACCTGATGCCGAAGCAACTCATGGATGAGCATAAACAGAAGCGTTTGGATATCTGCAAACAGAATTTGGAGAGATATTCTAAGGAAGGTGAATGTTTCTTAAAGAGAATCGTTACTGGTGATGAGACATGGACTCATCACGTCGAGTCTGAGAGTAAACCGCAGAATATGAAACGGAAAATCCTCAATCGCAGATCAAAAAAAAAGTTCAAAAGTCAACCATCAGCTGGAAAATTGATGCTTACAGTTTTGTGGGATTCTCAAAGATCAGTATTGAAAGCAGTCCTACGAGGACTAAGATTTACTTCCGATGCACTTCAGTGCATTCGTGGCTCGCAGCTCAGCCCAAAACATTTTTAATAACATTTTTAAAGCTCGTAAACAGATGGTCTAAGTACAGTATATTGAGGAGATTATGTTAAATAGTATGTTTATAGTTATGTATTTTGCTTTTTTAAAAATGAATAAAATTAAATTTACATCCACAATACAGATCATTTTTAATTAACCCTCCTACTTAAATATAATTCATGTTAACATTTTTATTTTAGTTTTCGCATTCCAAAGCGCTCTTTTATCAACGACACGGTAACCTGATCAATCATCACAGTGAAACCTTCAGTATAAACAGTCCAATATTTAATAGCTCAGTAAGGCTTTACGATTGTTGTGTATTTCTCATCTTCAAAAACAAGTAGCAGTTTCTCTCTCATTATACCTCTTCTCTTATACTCAGTGGGTAAAGATCAAATTTTCATCACATTAGCACTAAATGTCACCATTTAGCACTCTCCCAGCTGTCTCACAGGCTCAGCCACTGACAGAGATATTACACCACCCTCAGCCAGTTCCAGTAAATTATCCTAGTCTAAAATTAAACTGATATAATCGCTTGTCTGTCTCTTTTCTCTTATAAGTCTGCTTTTCACTTGTGCGGATGTAGTGAGGTTAGGTAAACAAGGGAGGGCAGCACAACTCATGGATGACGATGTAGAAATTGAGGAAGCCTGACAATCGACCTGAGTCACGACTGTGCCACATACTGTATATATAAAGTGAGTAAATATTTACATACCAGCCTATTAGTATTACATTTTGCAAAGATTACTATGGTTATTGCTGTTTTAAATGGATGTGTACAGTTTCTTAAAAAAGGCCTAAAACAACAGAGATTCTGGAAGATTTCATTATAACACAGACACAAATTCCAGCACCCGTAAATATAATGCAGAGACATGATGGATGTTTTTTTGGATTCTTTTTCATGCACTGCAGTTTCCAGATCCTGCTCAGTGTCGCACACACACCCCGCTACTGCACGAGGACAAACAGAGGTGACTGATTTTTGTTTAACAACTGAGAGCATTTTAATCTTCAATATTCAGTGGTATTTGTGGTCTTAGCAAGCTATTTATATGACATTAGAGCTTAATTTTTCAGCTTGTCCCTCCTTGCACATCTCACTATTACATAGTTTTGTTTCAGCAAAAAGCACTCGAGAGAATCGTCAAACCCTCAGGCAGAAAATTTAAGTATTATTTTTAGCAGGAAGTCATCAAAAATGCATAGAAGTGAAAATTCCTCAAGCATTCAGAAATTTCGGTTTACTGCTATGACAAACAAAAAAAAAACAGTTTTGTATAAATACTTTAATAATGCTATATTTGTAAATAGTAAGCAAGCAAATAATAGTTTAATGTTTCAGTTACCTAAGCATTGTTTTACTCTGTTTAATGTCTTCCAGGAATTTGCCCCCCACCATGTGTCTAAAAATGTGTTTGTAGAAGTATAAAGTGGTACACAGGTCATGTGTTATGTAAAGCACGGTGTCCTCTCTCTAGTTTCATCTTTCCTTGCTCGTCCTACGCCTCACTGTCCTATAAACAGACGATCCAGGATCTACGATTTGCCCTTCTACTGCTACAGTACTCTAGGCGCAGAGAGGAAATGCTCCAGAAAGTGACTACAGTATATCTTCTCCTACACAAAGTAGCACATCAAATGACTCAGTCAGATTTAGGTATATACAAGTCGATACAGGTAGGTGGTGCCCGAGCTTTTTAATTCTGTGTTTTTAAATGTGATGTGTTTTCATCTTAAGCACCTTTAGCAGCAATAGTTTAAAGTAACCATTTTCTGTATGACTTTATTAGTCTCTTGCATTGTTGTGGAGGAATTTTCACCCATTTTCATTACAACATTTCTTAATTCATTAAGGTTTTTTCAGCCAGTCAGATGTAGATTTACTGGTTTACATCAAGTCATTCTCCTTTTGCATGACTCAATTTTGACCAAGCTTTAGCTGTCTCACAGATTGCCTTAAATTTGCGTCTAGAATACTCTGATACAGAGGATTTCATGGTTGACTCAATGGGTGTAAGATGCCCAGGTCCTGTGGCTAAAAACAAGCCCTAATCAAAAATAAAAAAACAAGCCACTCCTTCACCTCTGTGCTTGACAGGCGTTTCTGCTAAAATTTCAGAAGTCTTGTGTTTTGTTCAGGTATGTTTCCGTGTTCTTTTTAGATTGAAGAGGCTTTCTCCTGGCAACCCTTCCAAACAAACCATACTTGTTCAGTCCTCCTCTAATTGTGCCCTCATTGACTTTAACATTTAACCCGTGCAGTGAAACCTGTTAGATCTGAGATGTAGGAATTGTTTTTTTTTTGTATTCTCTAAGCATTGCGCGGTCTTGGGGTGAAGGTGCTGGGACGTCCACTTTTGGAAAAATCGGCAACTGTCCTTAATGCTGCCTACTTGTGAATAATCTTTCTCACTGTAAATTGCTGAACTTCAAATTGTTTGGAAATGGTTTTATAACACTTTCTAGATTAATGTGAACATCAATTGCTTATCTCTCATTGCTAATGTCTTGGCCTTAATCGAGGAGTGAGGATTAGCAGCATCTGACTGCAACCTACTCTCTTAAATCCTGTGGAAGCAGTAAGAGGGGACTTAGTATTGGCACATGTTCTTTTAGGCTTCATTTTTGTTAAATAAATAATGGCACAGTAAAAAAAGTAATATTTTAGATATGTTGTATTTTTCTAAATAAATATGTACATGTCTCAAAGTTACGGCAGGTTCAATTAGTGAAAACGCATTTCCCAAAGAAGTCTTTAGACTAAACTGGGATATCTGGCTGTAATAGACTGGCTTACCTTATGAGATGATTCTACACCCCCAGCAAGCTCAAATTTATCAATCATTCAATTCATAATGGTCTGGTGCAAAACCTATATTCCAGATTTTCCTGCTTCTAGTTCCACACACACATGAATAGATAAAGCTCCCACTGGAGGTTTCCGGCTTACTCATTTCCTTCCTGAGTATTAATAGCAAGATGGTCATCATTTGACCATGACCATGAACAGGATATGTTATAACATCCACCATTCATGAATCTATTTTTAATATTGGACTTATTAATTTTGCCATGTGTGATTGTGTTCTTATTTGTTTTACGTTGTCATGCAGTAGCATGGATGCTGCAGCTTCAGAGTAACTATATAAGACCACTTCGTTAACTTTCCCAACCGTTCTCTGTATGGCAGGATGCCGAGTTTGTTCTGCCAAGCCCCGAAGGTTTTGGATGATGGACATGATCAATGTCCATCTTGTTTAGACTCAAAGATATGCGAAAGGCACTGCTTAACTGCAGCATTATGCCTTTAGTGATGCACAAAGCACACTTCATTGACTGTGAAAATACAGCATTCTACTTATCACCATCCTATGGTGTGCCACAGACTTGACAAAGAGTAAAAAAAAAAAAACAGCAGCTATGGGTTCAGAGCCCACCTCTGAACACTTCTCTGAACCATCACATGGAAGAAAAGAGAGTGCCGTTATTGCACTAAAATGCAGATGGAAGGAGCTGGAAAAGGGTATGGTGCGCATGCAAGAGCTGTTAGGGGGCAGAGTACAGTGCTCAATCTCATACAAACACCTCACATACAGTACATACATACATACATACATACATCATACACACATACATCTGATGTGCTATCTCTTAACTTGAGGCCCATTTTGGCAAAGAGTGCTGGCAGCTGATCACTGAAGTAGACTGAAGACTGGCTGGCAAGACTGAGTGTGTAAGTGGCTGGGCTATTTCGCAGTAGGCTAATTTATACAGTTTAATTGCACTGAACATGTTAATAATAGAGCAGGCATTCTGTCTACAGTGACAGTTTTGCTTATATGAGACAATTTCCCATTCCAAATAAAGCCGGCAGAACTCAGAACTAAAATGGACCAAGTTCTGCCGTCTTTATTTGCAATCAGAAATTGTCTGCCATTCAAAAGCATACAGTACCTGCCATACAACTGCCATTCGAAAGATCCTCATCTCATCTACAGAAGCTCTAGAATGGAAAGTCGATTACATAGACTACGCAAAACAAGATAAAACACCCTAAGCTAGACTTACCACATCAGCTATGTACTGTACGACCTTGTGTCTTTTGTGTTACTTATCAGCCAGATACAGTCAAACAAAAGATATCAGACTTTTTATGCTCATACCGTAATACAGAGGACACATTGTTTTGCAGCAAGCCTGTATCTAAAGAATTTAGACTTCAAGACTGCTTCAGGCCAGGATGCAGTGGCGCCTGCTTGTCCAAATTGATGTCTGTAACCCACCCAGTGCCATTACTGTTATGAATGACAATGCACCACATTCTAGCCCAACAGACCATGTTTTTGCCTGTGGTTGACAAAATTGATGGGCCCTGTATTCCAAATACCAGGCCAGACCTTTCGCAGATGAACAAGTGATACACTTATGTACAATACTAAATATACAGTAGTCCTGATTTTTATTTCTTTCTAATCTCTTTTGAACGGTTGATATTCAGAACTCTACATGAACGTTTCCTCTGCAGCAGTGGTAAGTTTTGGTCTTGCTTTCTTGGGATGGTCTTCATGAGAGCCATTTTCATTATGGTGCCTGATGGGTTTTGCAAGTGCACTTGACAATACTGTTCTTACTGTACAAGAACTATTACAGAATAGCTGACCTTCATGTCTTGAAATAACAAGTTACTGTGGTTATTGTTACTTAAAAATCCAATGCCATATGTTGATTTCATAATTTTAAGAAATCCACTATTGTGCTGGAATGTAGAAAAGAAATTCAAACTTTTTTTCTTAAATTTTGACTAGTACTGTATATACTGTAGGTATGGGATATTTTGCTGAGTCAACAAGAAACATCTCCTTTTGGAACTAACCTAAAATCAAACGTTGCAGGAGACAATGGAGCCCTGCATACAGTAACAGTTCTCAAAGTAGAAGTTTGTGCTAGCTGCTTGACCAGAAATTTGAATGCGTTTGGGAATATAGCAGCACCTTTGGTAAAGAAAAGGATTGTATGGTCTAAATCAAACCCTTTTCACAACTTTACATTAGTTATTCCAATAGTGTTTCATGTTTTCGGGAAATATGAGACTCCAGCACAATGTTTCTGTGAACTACAATTATTCAACTGGCCGAAGGAAAGGCTGAATTTTAGAATGTGCTCTGACACGAAGCATAAAAAAAAAAGAAAACAAAAATTACTAGAATTGGGTTAAAAACTGTCCCTCATGTAAAAGGTATTAAAACTTGTAAGGGTACAGTAGTACCGAACCATAAACTATGTGGAAAAATCTGGTAGAAGAAAATCTGTGATTGGAGTTCACTTAAAAGCTTGATGATGTTGCAAAAAAAAGAAAAAAATTTGATGAAATTCTTTTTTATGAGATCAGAGCTATATGTAATAATGAACATAAAAGTTTTCACACAGCCAGTGAAATAAGAAATCACAAGACTGTGTCTAAACAGCTGTGTAGCCATAATGTAATCATTTATTATTAACAAGACTAATCCAAAAAATGTCTTCATCCAAAGATTAGAGTCATGTGGTCTGATGAGTTTAGATCGTCCCTATTCCAGAGTTATGTGTGTGTCACGAGGAATCATTTTCACACATGAACTGTGATCAAATAAAATTTTAGGGTGTGTGACTTTTGAGCCAGGCAGTATATTTGCCAAATAGTGACTATTCGACAGTAACATGCATAACAAGTTAGGCATACTTAATAAGTTTACTGGAAAAAGATGAGTTTTCCCTCAAGGGCATGAAGCAATCGGATGTACCTTCCTGGATTTTATGCCAAATTTATTTCTTCCCACCCATATACAGTACTGTATATATAGAATGGAAAGGACAAGTTGCCCTAGACATCCTAATTTTATATTTTATGACATTACAGAACACACTGCAATAGATAAGGTTAAAACTATAACTAAAACTACAAAAAAAAGGTAGATTATTACAAATATTTTAAGTGTCCCTTCAAATACTCACATAATCTACCAAACAATTACTATGTTAGGGTTTTTTTCTTTTTTTAAATAAGTCAATCATAATCAGTTCTTATATATTTTAATTTCACAGTGCCTTACCCTTCTCTCTAGTTATTCCCCGGAAGAAGGCAGGAGTTGTGGGATGTGTTTCGGTACTAGAATGTTTCCTCTCGGCTTGCCTTTCCTCAGGAGGCTGCTCCACCTTCAGTTCAGGCAGGACTGCGCTAGGAGGTGAGGGCTTGCTGCTGGGTTTTGTCGTTTCATCCTCTACCTCCCTTGCCATCTTCTCTTTAGGAGCACTGTCAGAGACTGGAGCAGTTGGTTGAGGTGCAGGCTTCACCGGTGGAGCAGGGGTCACTGTAGCTGAGGGGGGTGGAGGTTCGACTTGTTGTGAGTTCTCTTTGCTAATCTTGGTGGCCAAGTCCTGGGGAAATCTCTTAGGACTCTCTTCTTCGCAGGACTCCAGAGCCAACTCACTGTCCAGCTCAGCCTCACGTTCCTCACGCAGGATGCTGTACTGCATGGCTGCAGAGATGGTGCCAGAAGCAAGACCAGGCAGAGGACTGAAGGCAGGAACAGAGACAGAAGCAGGAGCTTGAGTAGTTGCAGGGGCTGGTGGGGGGGTGCTGGGACTCTTGCTGAAGGTCATGTAGGCAGAGCTGGGAGCCTGTGGGCTTGACTCCTCGGACACAAGCTCAATCTCTGAATCGCCGGAGTCTCCACTACTGGCATCTGTGACCTTGGCGTACAGGGGGAGAGAGGGAGTGGTCTTAAGCTCCAAGGAAGGACTCTGAGATCTGGGTACATTCTGCGAGACAAATGATGAAGATTCTGAAGCTTTTTTCCCTTCTGTGCCCTTCACCATGGGATCGGATAAAGAGTCAGATTCTGTAGTGACAGAGGAAGAAAGAATTGGAAAGTTGTGAGTGTTTGCTGCAGGTTCAGCACCTGCATGGCTCTGGCCATCTGCTGTGTTAAGATGTCCCACTGAGAGAGCATGTGTGGAATGATTTACTCAGAGGGACAGTGGCTCAGCTTAGAGCTACACACACCACAGTCTTTATTCAACATGCCTCGCCATAAAATTGTGCTTTTTATTTTAACAAAACAATTGCCATTTATTCAAAACACTATGATTGTGCCAATAATGTTCCTGTTCGTATTATAGTATTGCACGTCCAAGTGGAATCAGCACAAACAGAATTTATCTCTTTATAGCTAGCTCTGATCTGTGCAACTTTGCAACATACACAGTATAGTGCATGCTGTGGCACTGGCAACACAAACATACAAATGAACCAGCTGCTTCTGGTTTATACTTCTTAATTCAGGAGACTGTTAAATGGAGTTGTAATTCTCCATCTGTACTCCAACAAATATATTTCGCTGGAGAGCAGTCACTTGATAACTACTTCTGAATGATTCAACAATAACCTGTGTACTGCACTGTGCAAATCTATATTGTTTGAATGCTCACCTGTGAGTGGTGGAGTGGGAGATTCAGGGCTCTCATCCTCTGGCTCGGACAGTGTAACAGTGGGCACGCCCTGTAGCCCCAGACTCAGGATGCTCTCTTTCTCAGAAACCCCAACCGGAGAGGCACGCTGCATAGCCACAGGAGACACTGACAATGGGGGGGTCTCTGTCAAGGTGATCTTGATGGGACTGGCACTGCCCTCGGCACCTGGTGAGCGGTCAGGCTGGTAATCAGAGAGCTCATCATCTGATGGTTCTTCTACATAGGGGAAAGTGTTTGAGTCGAGAGCAGCTGCAGAGGGGCCCAGTGTCTCCACTTCAACAGGGGATGGACTCTTCTCCAGATAATGCCCTCCCCTAAGGTTGGAGAGAGGGGCAGGTTCTGAAGCGGCACTTATCCCCCAGTCCTCCAGGGGCTGCTGTTCGCTACGGGGATCTTCCCTGCTCCTGATGTCCATGTAGTTATAGGTGGAATCAGGGGTCTTGTCTGAGTCACGCAGCTTGTGGGAGCTGTAACCAAGCTCAGCGCTCGGGGTCATCTCGATACCTGAGTCTGAGCTGAACATGGCAGACTGGTAATCCAGGCCTGAGATGAGGTCATCGATTCCAGCTTGCTGCTTCTTCTCGATTCCGCTGACATCACCCGAGAAGTAGGAGGTGTCCATTTGGGATGAGTAACCGGACAGTAGAGATGTGTAAGGGTCACCCATATCTATGATGGGTTTATCCATGAGATCGGCACCTGATTTATCTGTGGGAGAGCGGAATGAGGGGACAGGAAAAACACAAAGTGAGAAAACTATGAAAACAGTATTTTCTAAGCTATTTACAGTATTTATACCTCTGTATATTGAACACATTTGAACATTTTATTTTATTCTAAGATTAAACATTTTGATATAAGCCAGAGATATAAATCTGGGTACAACACGATTCTACTGTTTACTACACAGAAACATTGTAAGAATTTAATCTAAATGTGCAGCATCCCATCCACAGGCCAATCTAACGTCTGCCTGCTTAAGCATACAGATAATACAGCTGTCATCTGAAAATGTCCTTAAGGATGTGCATGACTTTTTTCTTCACTTCTATGGGAGGAAAAGGCAGATTGTGTGTGTGAGAGAGTGTACGGGTCGTGTGCACAAGTGTTATTGTGCCTCTAGGTTTACCCATACACCCAGAGTGTTTGTAAAGGGTGTGGCAGTAACCGATCTTCACCATTAGTCTCCTCCCTTTATCCCTCTCCCTTCTACCTATTCCAGTTCTACCTCCTCCTTCTCACTCTCTTTCAATCGATGTGGCTGTTTTTGGCAGATATATATTTTCCATGCTCATATCTTCATGGGTCAACTGGGGATTGGGGAAGTGCTTCATCAGCGGGTTTCACACACACACACACACACACACACACACACACACAGTCTGTGAGTCTGATTATTACTAATAAACATTTCCATCCTCTTAATTACAATTATACACATGTCTAATATAACAAACACAAGATACAAAATAACAATTACTGCAAGGATTATTACAAAAAAATGACTTCTACAGCAGTAAGTCCTTTTGTGCACACAATGATTCAAAACTATAGTAATCTAACTGCTGTATAACAGTACAGGTAGCAGGTGTAGTGGAGGTGGCACAAATTGTTGAGCGTGGGTGGCACAAATAGCCCTGCTGTGGTACAGAAAAGGATTTGTGTTGCTCAGTCTTTCAGGACATTTGTTGAAGCTCCCCATCAGGTGAGTATTTACACCCACATTTCAAATGTCTGTACACCCAGCTGTGACATTTTTCTTCTAAGTGTACTACTAACCTCTACACTACTCCAGCGGAAAGCCTGCTCATCCAACTCTACACCGTCCTACATACATGGGGTAAGGAGCACCACTGGGATGCTATTTTTAGCCCACAGGATCTGAAAAGTGCAATGATCCACGTGAAGATAAGTCAGGAAGGGCACTGGTAACAAACCCGGGCCTCCACTGTTGACTTTAGGAGATTTGAAGAGAAAGAACATCTCCAATAGTGATGTCATAGACGACATAAGACAGGAAGT
Organism: Clarias gariepinus; assembly: GCF_024256425.1. Classification (NCBI taxonomy): domain Eukaryota; kingdom Metazoa; phylum Chordata; class Actinopteri; order Siluriformes; family Clariidae; genus Clarias; species Clarias gariepinus. The sequence continues at coordinate 7,615,999 of NC_071126.1, read as the reverse complement.
GACAGAATTACACCAATGCACTATTTCAGCACTAAATATATCTGAATCTGAGGACTGTAAGCCCAAAATGGTGGACAGGTTATCGAAATGGGTATGATTTCCTCGCCAGGGGTATGATTTCCTCGCCAGGGGTAGCTCAGTGGTTAAGGATTGGACTACGGTTTGGAAGATCCCAGGTTCAAACCCCACAACCACCAAGTTGCCACTGTTGGGCCCTTGAGCAAGGCCCTTAACCCTCAACTGCTCAGATGTGTAATGAGATAAAAATGTAAGTCGCTCTGGATAAGAGCGTCTGCCAAATGCCTAAATGTAAATTTATACATTTTGAATATGCTTGGGATTCTGACGATCCAGGGTTGCAAAATTACTCTAGTGGATAATTTGATTCTATGATTGTGGATGCATTAAATGCTGTGTTTCAATATGACAAGTGTCGGTCCCAAGCCCGGATAAAATCGGAGGGTTGCATCAGGAAGGGCATCCGGCGTAAAACCTGTGCCAAGTTGTTGTGTGGACTGGATATTCCGCTGTGGTGACTCCTTGCTGGGAGCAGCCGAAAGACCAACAACAACAACAACCTGACCCTGGCTTGTTTTGATAGCTTATTGGTCTCTGCGGTGTTGTGTGTTAATCCCAATGATTCCTATATAATCCCAATGAAGTGAATTTCATTTCCAGACTATACCAATCAGCCACAACATTACAACACCACCACAGGGTAAACTGAATAACACTGACTATAGATTATACCCTAGTAAACTGAGCACCCAAGGCTCTTCTATGGCTTTGAGGAGCAAAGGCCCACCTCAAAGAAAAGCCAACATACTGTTGCACAAACTGCTGAAAAAAAGTCGATATGGCTATGATAGAAAGGTATCAAAAAACTTATGCATTACAGGTTCAAGGTTGTTGATCTGGCCTAAAAATCCCCCAGATCTCAATCCAATCAAGCATCCATAGGATGTAACAGACAAACAAATCTGATCCATGGAGTTCCTGGTGCCAAACAACATAGCACACCCCCTGAGGTCTTCTCAAGTCATGTCCCAAGGTGTCTGTGCTGCCCTGGCAGCAGAAGGGGAACAATAATTCCCTTAATGCCTTGCATTTTAATGTGGACATGTATAGACAAAAAATATGGACAAGTTCACATGATGCAATGCTTACACAAAGCCCAGTATTTAAAGTGCTTACTTAGAATTATGAAAGTTATTGATATTGCATTCATATGATCATTTCAGTGAGATATGGTTATCAGACACAAAAAAGATGAAACACAAGAGGTTGACACAGGAGGCCCTGAGCTCTGGTTTGAGAGCATCAGTGTGTGTGTGTGTGAATGTTATAATATGCATCATCACACACTTTCGAGCCCACATTCCGCCCTCAACACCAGGCATGCTGTGGAGGAACTAATGACTCATCCACATCATTAAGAGTAGAGACAGAGAGAGGAGGTGAGACAGCGGTGCTATAAGTAATGATCTGAATGTTAGAGAACACATCCGAGGCAAATATATCTGTGTACATCTGTAATAAAAGTCGTCTAAGCTCTGGTTTTAGCACCTAGCACGAAACTCTGTTTAAACCTAAGCTTGGGTTACTGTGTGTGTGTGTGTGTGTGTGTGTGTGTGTGCAGAGGTTTATTTGGTCTCCCTGTGGTTGTGTGGGTTTTCTCTGGGTCTTCGGTTTCCTCCCACTGCAGGTAGGTAGGTGGACTGTCTACACTAAATTGCCCCTGGGTGTGAATAAATGTGTGGATATGTGGGTAAACAGTGTCCTGCATCCTATCAACAGTGAATTCTTCCATCTTGTGCCCAGGGTACTGAGGTTCAACTCAGAATTGATGCAACCTGATAAAGCTGTGAACACGTTGCTATTTTGACGGATCTTACAGCCCAAAATTCTGAGTGAAGAGATGTTTAACCCTGATGTAACTTTAAAAGGATTTTCATATCAATATATTAAATTATTGAATCACAAAGTAAATGGAAAATGAAATGTAAGTGGAGAAAACGTAGTTTCCTCAGTTTGTCTTTCCAGCCACCAAGATATCTGCAGTAATGTAAATTTGATATCTCATCAATTGAATACATTATGCATGAAGCAGGAAGCCACTGAATCTAGCATTATTATATTTTATTACATTGGCGATTATTTTATTACACCGAAAGTAACTACCTTAGCGTGTATTTGAGATACACTCATCAAATGGGGATGATAAATCCATCGTGACACAGCAAGACAAGGTTACAATGTTGCACATTGTTCAAAATGGCTAACACAATGGGTCCAATGTAATGTGTGTGTCCTTGGTTGCATCATCGCAACCTGCTGGTAATGACAGGTCCAGTGTTAAACCAGCTTACCCGCATGATGTGTCTGAATGTGGCCAGACCTTCAGACGTACAGCTGCAGGACACACACACACACTTCCATGTCAAAAGACTCATATATCTACGCTACACACAGTAAGGTGTTGCTCATAATGTTTATAAATGGTAAACAAAAAAAAATGCTTTGAAATGAAAATGCTAAAAATGTGCTTGTTGTTTCCAAATGTACTAGAACTATGTAACTATATTGAAGTTTGTTCAGTGTGCAAAGTTAGCGTATGTCATCATAAACATCATCATGTCACTGTAGATGCTGCGAGACTTGCTTGCCAAAGCACTCAATACAGTATATACTGCCTTCTCTTCACTGTCTGCAGGCAGAGACTGAAGCACTGGCAAGAGCGTCAGTGCCACTGCTTGGCAGCACACACTCCCTGCAGACCCTGCTCTTCTGAAATAGTTTCTCAGAGTCATGCTCTGAGAAGTTGTGCCTTCCTCAGGTGCTGCTGGTTGACGAGCACTCCATGCTGTCACTGGGACAACAAATTCCTGTGCCAGGTCCTCTGGCTACTCTTTGTACTTGGCTGTGAATGTTCTTCCTGCAGCACACCTTGTACAGATATACGCATGGTACAGTAGCATCAGAGAAGAAGGCCCTCCTCCTTCACGATTTCTTTGAGTAATATTGGAATTGAAGATATCCATACTGTACATCTGATCTGGCTTTTTGATTTTAAGTAATGAGGTATGATGGCACGATAGCCTCTGTTTGGTTGCACTCTTGCTTCCTTCTCTTCACTAACTCGTTCTCAGTGGGATCATAGTAATTAGACAGCACCATGACAGCCTTGGTGTCCTGCCAACCAAAGGAAGTGAGGTCGTCCTTTCGAGTCAGTTTAAATTCATGTTTGCTTGCTCAGCATTTAATTTTCTCTGGGAGTCATTTTCTGTGCTGCAGGCATCTGGTCCATGGCTCATTGTGGCATCAAAAACCTTTTCCTTACCCTGAGTAGTAGAGGTTATTCATGAAAATGGACAAATGAGATACATAGTAGGGTCTGGCTTGGGTCATAATAGCACAGTAAGCATGACTCTTCTGCGGTGTTTTCTCACGCCCTGTGTATTGAGTTAAAGGTCTCTACAGCCTGAAAGAAATGCTACTGTATATACATATGAATATACCTTTTGAGAAAGGATGAGCTACTGGTGCTTCAGGCTTAAGCCACAGCACAAATACTAATACGCTTTGCGCTAGCTAATCACTCATCCCCTAAAGCACCTAGAGAGGAATTATACTGAGAGGCCACTGAGAGGATCACAATTACATAAATGAAAGTGCAAGACTTACAGGTTGCAAAATATATGAAAAGAAAAAAATAATTACCAACAGGGCTCTATCATCTGTTCTAATGCTTCGATTTATTCTGTAGATGGACATCAGGAAGTAGGAACAGTAGGAATTCGGTGGAACGTGATATAGGGAGAGCAAAAAGAAAAATTGTGTATAACTGAAATAAAAGCAGACGGGAGCACAGATTTTTTTTTCTCGAAGGAGCAGCAGGTAATGATGCTATTAGATAAAGAGAAAAAAAGGTAATGAGGGAAATAATAATAATAATAATAATAATAATAGTAAAGATAATTATTCTATAAAAAAGGCAAATAAAGATAATCAATAATAGAGTTACTGGTTATAATCAGGGCTGGATGCAAGAGAATAGCTGATGTGGGCTTCAATGTGGTGTTTCCATTCCCATTAGATTTAAGTGACTAATGCTCTAGAAAAGCTGTCATTTAGAAATGAAGCTACCCTGATTAAATTAGCTTCATAAACTATCGTATACCAGAGATTGTCCATGGAGGAGCACGCCTGTATTGTGCATTATAGGCTTTAGGTGCATTCTGTCTTTTACAATTTACACCACCATTATTAAGACTGCAATCTGCGGTCAGTTGTCTGATTGCATTCAGCTATCGATATATCACAACAGTCGTTTAAAATCCCACTCATGCAGACTCTGGATAGTTATCTGCTGAGCTAAATGAATGGCTCTCAAGCTGAAATTGTGAAGCCCTACATTACCGACATTCCGTGTACAGTGGGCTAGGGTTAAGGTGTTGCTGTCATGCACTCTTTCTGATTTTAGTGCAGGGCAACCTTAATATGCTGATAAATACTTTATACCAGAGAGGACCACTTTGTAAGACTTACAGCATATATATACTCTTGGACGAGATAAGCGGCATAGAGAATGAATGAATGAAAAAATGTGACCGGGTCACAGGAAGCTTATCCTAAAAAACTTTGTGCACAAGGCGGAGTACACTCAGGACAAGTTGCCAAACCATCGCAGGGCGCATATGCAGACACGTACTTACACACTTATTCAAACACTATGGGCAATTTGAGGCTGCTTGTGATCCTAATCTGCAGGCCTTTGGTCTGTCAGAGGAAACCGGAGTACCCAGAGGAAACACACCATGCATAGGAAGAAAATGCAAACTGAAAGCGCCTAAAAGGTCACAGTGATCACTATGTATAGTCTTATATGTAAACATGACATAAAACACTAATACTGATACTGAACTTTTGAGCTTTAGTCGATTTCAATATTCATCCAATGTTTTTTCCTTAAAACCAACTTAGGCTTTGAGATATTTTTTATACAGAATTTAATGAGTTTAAATAACACAGAAACTCAGCGCACAATTTGGAAACACTAATGATTTAACAACCAGTGGTAAACAAAGTATACAAATCCTGCACTTGAGTATAATTACATACTGTAATCCCAGGTAAAATAGTACTTAAGTAAAATAGAAGTCCTCGATGTACATTTCTACTAGAGGACTTACCGTCAAATATACTTAAGTATCAAAAGTACTGAGCTTGTATTAGCTCACTATCAAGTTCAAGTTCAAGTTCCTTTATTTGTACCACGGGTAAAATTGATTTGCAGTCAAGAGTCCTCATTCACAACACATACAGTACAAAACAAACCACACATGGTAGAACAACAAACAAGTACCATTACACTTAGTTCTACAACTTGGCACCAAAAACCTGCGACCGAAAGGAAGAAGACGAAACTCCGCATGCAAGGGATGAGTGATATTACCTAAAATTGAATTTGTTATTCTTCTTAGCTGCTTTGTGTACACAGCATCTAAACTAACCAATGACACCCCAATCACCTGCTGGACCACTTAACTATCTGATTTAGAATATTTTTGACAAAAAGATTTCCAAACCATGATGCCAAAAAAAATTATAAAACTGTTTCAAGAAAAGCATGATAGAATAAAATCATCATAGGTTTATCAATATGGAAATAATTTAAGCCATGCTGAAATGTACAGTAGTGAGGTAGAAAGTATAGATAGAAAAATATAGATATTTGTTGTAGGATATAATGGAAAATTAAAAAGTTCAAAATAAAAAGTATCCACTAATAAAATCACCCAGGTACTTATAAGTGAAAACTGCAATTATGTACAGAAGCAAAGTTAATGTAGTTAGTTACAGTACCTTCCTCCCATATCTACAAAAACATGTCTATGGATTGTGAGAGAAAACCTACTGTACCAAGCATGCAAACTCCATGCACACAGACCAGAAGTGAGACTCAGACCCTCAACCCTGGAGAAGCGACGCGACAGTGCTAACCACTGTTCTGCCTTATATTCGACATAAAAATATGAGCATGAATATATAAAAAAAAAAATCATTGTCATCTCTACTTACATTTCCATAATCCTTTTTTGTTAATACTCTGTCTCACAGAAGCAATAGAGCATAAGGGCTCCTCTCCTCCTGTCTTGCTCCGATATTATTGACAAGTACTCTGCTTTTTTTTTTCTGGGCACACAAAAAGACTACATTACTAATCCTTACTTTTCATAAGCTTGAATATGTGCATGACAAGTGGGATATACTATGAGGAGTCAGAAAAGAAAACAAAAACAAATGGAGCTTCAGACAATCACAGCTCTGTGACAGATATATAAAGCTTTATAATTTCTATTGGGAAGCCTTGAGTCTTTAGGTCCCCACAAACCATGTCTTTCATTAATGTGTATGTGTGTGTGGCTACAGCGAGCAGAATGTCGAGCAGCCTGAGTGGGCCTGCATGACCCTGAAGCAGCAGTCCAGTGGAGAGCTTTATGCATACTGAAAACAAGCTATGGGCTTTTCTGAAATTAAATAAAGATTCCTTGTGTGTGGTTTATACAAAAATATGAAGGCTGAATGCAGTACAATACAAAATACAAAACGCATACTGTATATCAGATGTGCTCAAACTGCTCAGATATGTTAAATGTCAATGTTTTTTTTACAACCTAGCCAAAGAAAAGGTCGGATTTAAAAATAAGAGGAGAAAGCAGTAAAAAATATGAATATTAGACAATTCATTCTTATTTTCTTTTTTGTATAATTGCTAAGTTGGTTCAGTCAAGGAGACAGTTTTATCCACGGAGCAGTGTCTTTTACACTATATGAAAGTATTCGGCCAAACCTGCAATGACATTATATCCAAATTCATATACTTCAATATGGAGTTGGTCCCCCTTTTGCAGCTACTGTATAAGAGTTTCCACTCTTCTTGAAAGGCACAAGATTTTGGAGTGTTTCTGTGGGAATTCTTGCCCGTTCATCCTGTAGAGCATTAATGAGGTCAGGCACTAATGTTGGATGAAAAGGCTCGGCTCTCAATCTCCGTTCTGGTTCATCCCAAAGGTGTTCGATGGGGTTGAGGTCAGGGGTTCTGTGCGGGCCAATCAAGTTCTTTCACACCAAACTCATCAAACCATCTCTTTATAGTCCTTACTTTGTGCACTGGGGCACAGTCATGTTGCAATAAGAAATGGCGCTTTCCAAACTGTTGCTACAAAGTTGGCCTGATTGAAACACCAGAGTTCTATAACACACAGGTTTGGGTATTTTTTAAGTATTTTTTTTCATATAGTTTAGCATAAATGTCTACTTAAATATACAACCTGTGGCAAAAAGATGGGTTTCGTGCTCCATACAGGAGCCAGATGGTATTTTTAAATACAGTATACAGATACAGTAGCAAAATATGCATGGAACACATTTAAGAATTTTTGTTGTCCAAACTGTATTTCAGTGAAATTGTTAGAAATAGCACACCAGCTTGCAATCATCAGCCTCAGAAATGCATTAAACACTACTAAGAGTAAATCATGTCATCTGAAAAAAGAGTCAGCTATGATATTGTTGAGCAAGCAAAGCTTTAGCTACAGACATCTAAATCTAACCTCTGATAACTAGCTCTATCTGTAGACCCCATGCTGTGTTTTGATCTTGCAGATTGTGCACAGTTACACTGTGGCATTGATGATCAGTTCGCAATGCACGAACAGACTGATGCTAGATCTCACATTGCCACACTGTTAGCTAACTGTTATGCTAGAGCTTTTGCCCTTTCACTTGTCACTCATTACAAACAATGTGCAAATAATAGCAGATAATTACATTCTTAAGCTACCAATCCTATGACTGCATCCCAAACCACATACTGGTGTAATATAATTAGTATAGTAGTAGTATTGGCATACCTTTCAGTACAAAAGTAGATTGGTGTCTTTTCCATTTAAGAATACTAAGTAGTGTGCATTATGCAGTTTAAAACCTAACCTTAAAATCTCCCTGAATGCATACTGACTTGGCACTGTGAAATTAAATCTCACGGAGGAGAAGGGCACAACCCAACCCACATTACATAACTCACAAGTCATTTGGTGAAACAGTGAAGTTTTTAAATCTGATATGCAGGAACTTTAATTAAGGGAATTCTGGTGTCTGCTTCATAAGAAATAAGGTATGCCTTGGAAAAACTGTTTATTATAATATATGAATATTAACTGTAATTATGAATATGTAACTGTACTGTACTGTATATATCAATAAAATGACCATCTTCAGTGGTAGTTTTTCTTGGCTTTAACATTCTCCAAAAATCCATTGCATGCATTTAGTTCACCCACGGCAGCTGCGATTAGTCTAAAAGCCAGCATGTAGTGTAGTTGCTTTAAAATTAACATTTAATATAATAGTATAACATAAAAAGTCTAAGTAAAATTATGGCATTATCTTTTATATATTTTTCCTCTCCTGCCAGCTTCATGCTCAGAAATGTGTTCAAAAATGAGACATAAGAAATGGCAACAGTGTTTGGCTAAAGGAAACAGAGCTAATCACATACTGCAGCTGAAATCGGTGAGATAGCTGTTTATTAGAGTAACCACTGCACTGCTGGGCTAATAGTGATGCTCGTTAATGAGGCTGCACAACAGGTTTCTTTCTGTAAGGCTTTAATTTGTCATCCCACAGCCTACAGCATGTATAATCTGTGATGTTGGTTCTTTCCAGTAAAGTCAGACTTTTTTTTGCCTCTCAGACTGTTCTGTTCTCCAAGTCTTGTGATCTTTTAAGGAGAATGAAGCATAACTAACAAGGCTAGCTTTGAACCTCAGCAGCTTTACTATGCAGGTTATTGGAATTGCATTAGTCGTCTCTGTCTTATGGTTAAGAGAAATGCCTTAGAGTACTTAGAAGCCTGCTGGCTATTAATGTATTCTGCCGAAATAATGTATTTAATGTGTTCACTGCTGAAATGTGAGACCACTTTGTGCTTCGTGAAGTCCCTTGTGTTCCCATGTATGTGGACTTCAAACAAGGCAATGTAGCTTCATGTAGCTTCCAGAAATCACACTCATGTGGTTCATTATTTCATTTTTAAAGGAGAAAAAGAAAGAAAAAGTAACCAAGTCAGGCAGTTAATGAAGAAACTGTTGCTGTAAAAAAGATCTTGTTGGTTTGCTAATTCAATTCTGTTAATTAAATAGTGTAGCATCCAAGCTTATACATTTAAAGAACGACTATCATGATGAACGAACATCTGTCAACAAAAAATCCTTTATTTTTCAAAAACTGTAAAATAGTCCACCTACATTCAGTGTAATCTCTGAAAACATTGCGTAGCTCATATCAACAGCACAGTTTGCATGATTGAGCCAGCATGATTGAGCCAGCATGCCAGTGAATTAGCTGGAATTAGCCACTAATTAAACAGAATATAAGTGTATTATAAAAGTAATAGTCCCCGTTCTGAAAACCAAAACAATTAAAGCCCTAAACATTAAATTCAATGAATAAAACACAAAGCCTTTTGTGCATGCTGCTAATCAGTGCACATGTCCACGTTGAACCTCCTCCCAAAGCTTTAAAAGCTTCTGAAAAGCCAGGTCAGTAGCTTTTAGTCAGAGCTAATGGCTGTTTTGAAGGCACTTCAGATATCACCATGGGAATTAAAAATTTCTCCGCAGTTGATTTTGTTCTCCCGTTATTTTTTATGCATCATGATGTTACATGATGAGAGTAGCAACACTGCAGTACACATATGCACACACACACACACACACACACATGCTTGGAAGACTATAGTAGTTTAAAAGTAATAAAATTTGTATTTTATTATAGTATTTTACTTTATTATTTTCATGGATTTTTTTTAATCATATAATATAAATACAACATTGTTAAAAAAATAATAGAAGGTATGTTTTTTGTGTGTTTCTTCTATTATATATATATATATATATATATATATATATATATATATATATATATAATTTTTTTTTATTTATTTTTTTTTTTTTACAGATTTTACTGGTTAAATGATTAGGAACATTGGACTCGGACTGTTATTCTAAAAGCCTTTAGTTTTGTTCTTTAGAAATGCTTATGAGGCAACATATACAGTAGGTGAGTGGAGAGAAAAAATAATAGAGACAGGATACATAAATGCAGGGTCAGAAAATTATAAATCCATTACATATCGCCCCAGTGTGAAAGCTTTAATGTGCTTATTTTCCAAGTGACTAGGCTAAAAATGGTAACTTGAGGTATTTAGTTACTGTAGGTACGAGCATTAACAGAGACACATGAGTACCTAAATTTTTGTCTAGTGATCATTTACCACTTACAGTCACTATACCTTTCTAACTAAGTGGTGTTGGGCGTCATGTTTGTATCCTTGCACAAATGATTCACCATGTGAGTATAGGAGTGACCTGTAGTGCTATAGCTCTTCATGTCACACACCTAAAAACTATTATTTAGCCTGTTTAGGTGAGAGCTTTTTACCTGCAGCATCTCAAATGAATAAACTTCCAAATATCAGAACAACAAAAAAAACTATTGGTGTACTTTACAGTTCAAAGCTTGATTCAACATAGAGGTGAGTGAGGAACCACAGTCTAATATAACATATAACAACAGAACAAAAATGGTTTCATATTTAATATCTTTCCTGCTAGAAAAACAACTGAAAGACTAATTAGAGCAAAACGCTTTGGGGCTAAATGTTTTGTTTCCAGCTGAACCAAACAGAAAAAAATAAAAGGCACAGGATACACAGATGCTCACTTACTCATTACCTATACCGCCTTATTCTGTATACAGGGTTGTAGGGGGCCTGGAGCCTATCCAAGAAGACTTAGGGCATGAAGTGGGGGGACACCCTGAACAGGGTGCCAATAAATCACAGGGCACACACACTCACACACTAGGAGCAATTTGAGAAGGCCAATTAGCCTAACCTACATGTTCTTAGACTGTAGGAGAAAACCAGTGTACCTGGAGGAAACCCACCAAGCATGGGGAGAACATGCAAACTCCATGCACACAGAGGCAGGAATCAAACCTGGCTGGGAATCAAACCAGCTGGAGGTGCAAGGTCGAGAGTGCTAACCACTAAACTGCCATACACAGATGCAGTTACACTTTACAGTCATTATACCTTTCTAACTAAGGGTGTGGTGATGCATGTCACGTTTGTATCCTTTTACAAATTATTTGCTATGTGAGATTAGGAGTGACTTGTATTGTCTACTATTCATGTCACACACCAAGAACAAGAATTATTATTTAAGTCTGTTTAGGAGAGAGTAATGTTACCAGACAGCAGGCACTGAAAATCATTTGGTAGCTAATTAAATAGAGTAAACGCTGATGTATGTAGTGCAGCAACTGATGGGATTCAGAAAGAAAATATGCACTATTGTTGCATCATAGTGAGGTGTATTTTTAAAAACATTATACATTTTATACTTTAATTAATCAGTATCAGGAACTGTCTAGATTGTTGAGCAAAAGAATGCTGCTGCTAATTAGCATACTGAGATTCTTTAATTATGTATAGAAAAACTGTTAGCATTGATACATAATTTTCCTGCCAAGTGATTTTTCTACCATGGCAAAATCTGATAATACATACTGTACAAGTACAAGGCCATATTATAAATTAAAAGTCAAGAGGGCTAAAAGCATACAAGAAAAACACAGAAAAACTGCACAAATACCGGTACAGATATGGTGCAGGATTGCACCGTTTCTGTTTTCAAAGCCTTTAAAGTCTGCTTTAATGTGCATATTTAGAGGAAGACTGTGCTCAGGAGTGAAAAGCCGGGCAGCCTACTTCTACTCGTCTGTTCCGGTTCATTTGTGAGACACTGATGCTCTTATGCTTCTCACTATCTACTCCATTATTCATGTGCAAATGGAGGAGCTCAATAACAGATGGGTCAACATAACCTCATAGCTGTCAATCACAGGCACCAAAGCTCACGTTAAGTAAGTTATAATCACAAGGTGGGGCATCCTCCCCAGTCATTAAACATGAAAATGGAGCATTCTGTTACAACTGAAACTAAATTACAGGGAAACAGCATTTTATTATGCACATAATATGTATTTGTCAAGTTGATATAGACATTACTGTAGCCCTTTGACCTTTTGCTACCCACTTATGTTCCATAAAAGATCTAATTGTGCATTTGCAGTATTACAATAACTCTCAGTTATCCTTCTCATTAATTAGCTATATAGCTTGCTTCACTGTTTAGTCAGCAATTTAGTGTTAGCTGATAGAATGCTGTCTAGGAACAAACGAAACTTAAAGACCATATTTTCAAATCAGTAAGTATTTCTGTGTCCATAGAAGTCAAATAATATCTACAACAGATTTCACCAATAGCCAGTAAGCAGGACTGTACTGGGAATGAAATTGATCCCTGGACCTAAAGACCACACCGGCCCAACATGGATGAGGGGGTGCTGGGGTAATGGTGGGGGTGGACGTATGTGCGGAATGTAGTTACTGTTTATCATATATTGTGTAACGCTTTGTCAATGATTGGGGTTGTTTTGTAATCACAAGCAAATTGAAACTGAATATGTAGCCTAGCTTATAATTTAACATTCATCTTACCACTTTGGTGTTCTCCTCGAACATACTGCTGGTCAATTAAGAATGTTGATGTTGATGTTTTTAAGATTTTTTTTAGATTCTTCTTTCTCATTTATAAGCGTGTGCCTCTAATTCTTGCTTCCTTTTTTTTTCTTTTTTCAGCCCCTCATTTATTTCTGACATTTTCGTCTCAATTTTCTTCTCTCCTGACCCTCTCTGCAGCACACTACATTTAGCCTTGATTACTCTACAATGTAGAGTGTTAATGCACGTTAGCTTGCACACAGTAAGACCAGTCCTAAATCTCACACTCAACACGCTCGCATGTGCATCTAAATGACAGGGCTGGTAAATACATTATGGATTTTTAATGCATTTAGACATGTTTTGCTCTGTTCTGTTTTGCTTTTGTGATTGTCAACAGGTCCACTAATGCACTGGCCCACCAGGATTCTCCTGCTTTGCCCGATGGGCAGTACACCACTGCCAATAAGAACTGTGAAAAGAAAAAAAAACCTAAAGCTTTAAAAAGGGTCTCTAAATCCAAATAAGGCAATGTCAGGTGAGGTGCAGCTGTGTAACTATACCGTACATACCGGGCCTTATCTCTCCAATCAATAAACCTTACTTATCCCACGATTAGTTGCATATCAGAAGTGAGATGAAAAGTGAGTCAGTCAATAGTAATGAGACAAAACACAGCTTTAGACTGAATTTCTTTCTAAGATAGTTCAGCTTTATCTACTTTTGTGTGAGCCAGACAGAAAAGAGTAATTCAATTCAAATAGGACACTGTTATTCATTCAGCAGCTCATCTGAAGCGGCTAGCTGCTGGTACTGATGATTCCATTAAACTGCTCTCTTTGAAAAAAAATCCATATATATTTTCTTTTTATAAGAAACACTTAAATATTGGGACCTATTAGTCTAATTTGCTTGTCTTTGGACTGCCGGAGGAAACCAGAGTACCCGGAGGAAACCCACCAAGCACGGGGATTAAAAATTAATTGCATAAAAAATGAAAAATAACAATATGGATCTGTGCAATTATTTAATTATAAAAGGCTGCAGTTTATTAAAGTATCTTATTAAAGAGTTTGTTTATAATTTTGTGCCTCTTTTGCTAGTAATGCCACAATTTATACATTTATTAGACAAACACACAAAATAAACAATGCATAATACTTTGCTATATAAAATACATAATTTCCTTCTTATATCCGTTGTATGCTCAGAAAACATGAACCTTGCGTATTACATTGCTATGAATCACATTTTTTTCTTATTTATGCAATTCTAAGTCATGTAAATTATTACATTCATACTACTTAAGGATTATGATAATCATTAATAAAACCAAAAAGTATTTACTGATGTATTTATGTAGATGCAATTCAGTTTACTGATTACTATCATTTGAAAGCATATATGTTCATTTTGCTCATGTTAATTTCTCCAGCAGCTCTTTATAACTAGTTCAGTTTGTTCTAGAAATATTAATCAATGCTCATATTTGATGCTTGGGTTGCTAGGTGACATTCTGCAAGACCTCATAAATTGTAAGAAAAAGCTCTACAGTAAGCTTCTCATTTCCATTGGGTTTTATGTGCGTTGATGTTTTATACGTCCAGGTATTTTAAAATACTACCAAATTTAAATTACATATAATATATATATGCTAATATATACGTTAATAAGCCCTATTTCCTCTTTAAAAACAACTGTAAGCAAACAGCAGCACAAAACTGAAAGGAAAAAAATGTTTCCTGTAAAACATCTCGGTCTCAGAGTATGAATTATGAGCTCTTCAAACATAACATACAAATGCATTTTCACTATGAGTAAATCCTTGACCTCAGCGCTATATGTGGCTTTAGTTTTGATGTCTTTCTAAAGTGATTGCATGCATGAACTGATATTTATTTTGAACATTGACTACTACAGTATAGATAACTTTAAACTGGCAAACCTTATTTTTAGGCGTTTTCACTCAGGAACTCTAACCTATAGATCATTCAGATAGGAAACTCATACAATACTCATCTAGCATTTTAGCTCTGAAATGATGAGAGTTCACGTTATTTAAGTATTGATGTTGTTTAAAGATATAAGCAGCTTGTTTCATATGGACACAATCCCTGAGAAAATAAACTGATTAAAAGAAATGAAAAAAATCAATTCAGTTGTATGTCATTCTTGTATAGTCACAATGACTCCAAAATCATTTTTCTTATTAATATTTATACGTTAGCATTCGAAGTGGGAACATTTTGCTGTTCGTCTACAATCCTGCAGATGGTGCTCTCTAAACTATTCACACAGCACAACTCCATGTATGGGAGGAGCACGGTATTTGCTAAGTTTGTTAAGAATGTAAACAAAATCTTAAATAAAAATAAATAAATAAACAAATAAAAAACAAAACCTAAAAAAAGTAATATTGACAGCATTGCAATTTAAATCAAATCAGCACCTACGTATATAACAGGTACGGATAATATCGTATCGGGACGCCCGTGGTTAATCCCATCCCTACTGATTAGTCTTCTTATTTTTGACTATTATTATTACTTATTGGAATCCTTCAAATTAGTTTCCAGATAACAAAATAAATGTCCTTGTTCTTCTATTTAATCATTGCTTGCTCTAAATTATACTTGAACTAGTTTAAACCATTTATAATTCCCAGTGTATCAAGTATTGATCTTCCTGCAATGGCAGTTTAAAAAGAAAACTATTAAATAGTTGTAGTTTTATGAGTTAAAATCTATGAAATAAAATTAGGGTGCTGGCCAAACCAGAAAATTTTGCTTTTTTTTGTTTTTAGCCAAAACATGATAAGCATGGCATAACTATACAGTAAACTATATACTTTAAGTGCATCTACAGAATAAGTACAGTAGTTTATAATGACAGGAACTGTCCTCAACACTGCTAACACAAAAATACTGTTTCAGTGATTAGACCTGACTGAAAAAAATGTGGTGAACTTCAATCTGCACTGAAATCTACATTTAATCAAAAGGTTTGTTATTTTTGAATCTGAGTGAGAAAAACAAATTAAAGAGGCCATATGGAAAGAAGCAACGTCTTATATTAAGCCAGAAAAAGGACAAATCAATCCTCCAGCACAAGGTCATATTAGATGCAGCCATGCAGTCCGGACATTGATGTAAGCATAAAGTGACACCCTTAAACATCACTCTCGGTAACTAGAGCTTCAGACAAAAGGCAGACGATAATGATTTCCTTCACTGAACTTGTTCCAATTTAGTAACACCGGTGCTCCTGTTTTCCACACTTCTAGGAGTTATTTGTGTGTTTTGGCACTAAGGAAAGTGCATGAATAGCAACAAAGTCTTCATAAACAGACATCTACATTTCTGTCTGCAGATTCAGTTCCAAAGTCTGGGGCAGAAATATTACTTTGCCTAAAAACAACAATAAAACCCGGGAGAGGTTAAACAGCATTAGACAGAAAGCAGAAACGGTTACAGTATTAAGAGTGGCAAAACCTTCTAAAGTCATGATTGGACATGATTCCCCTGCAGGCAATGTGGAAAAACTAGCACCGGCTAGACAGCATGGGATTTTTAAAAGCACTCTTAAGATCCCATTTCTTTCATTTCTTTTTCTTTAGGATATCATTTATTTAGATTATAAATCCAAGTAATTGTTTTGTTGCAGTATTTTTAGACACACATTTCAGACACCCTACCACCCCATGAAGAGGATGCACTTAAGTGAACCCTAAAACATCAACAATTAGACAAAGCATGACCTCAATGAGGTGTGGAAAATAACCTGAGTCAGTTTACATTACTTTAAGCAGTTGAATCATTTGAAGCGATCTTTTAAACAAGAAAAATACCCAGATGTCTGATGAGGTTTCATAATCATACTCTAGGATAGAACCACTCGTCCTTATTGCTCACTCATCACACTCATTATTTATTACCTCCCTGGCTTGGGAATAAAAAGAAGCAAACAAGACATTATATTTTATGGTTAGCTTCCATTAGACCCTCTGAACAACAACAATTAATCAATCAATCAGAAAACGTACTAACACAGGAGCAGGGGCTAAAAAGGGAAAACAGATCTTTGTAAGTTATAATGTACAGTAGTAACATCCACTGAAAAAACAAATATATGGAAGTTGTTCGCAAACTCAATAGCCCACAACACTGAAGTGAATTTCAACCTACGTTTCCTGCAACTAGGGAATTTGATCCTGTTTCGAACATCCATATCAGGTTTATTCTGGCCTAAAACAGATAGACCGATATTTGATAGTGATATTTGATTGAATGTTATCTAAATCGAACCACAATGACACAGAGCTTCCAAGTAATCAAGTCTTGCTGCCATTATGCTGATGATGTTTTGCACACTAATAGGAAGACATTGCTACTGGATCACCTGAAACCGCAGGGTCTAACACTGGATCACCTGAAACCGCAGGGTGGGAACAAGTGGGATTTTTCGCCATTTTATATTTGAGGGCATGTGATTTTCACTTTTCAATTAATCTCTCACACTCTCTCTTTCTTGCACACACACACCCACACACATACTGTATACACTGTACAGGTATTTAATTTTAAAAGTTATGCATTACATACAAAAAGTAGGCCTGATCCTACATAAAAGCACACAGGAGGACCTATTTAGGTCCAAAACCGATGTTTTTGTTTAGTTTTCCTTCAAAATTAAGTTTATTAGTTGCAGCACCAAGATCAAATTTTTCTTCAGAATAAAAGGTAGAACAGTTAAAGAGAAAACAAATAATTGCACTGATGCTGCATCTGCTAAAGAACTATATACAGTACATTCTACAATTAATTTTTATGTACATCTGACCATCACACGCTTACCGTATGTGCATGTGTAATCTTTCCATCTTTTGTCCACCTTTGCTGTTATAAAAACCACCACTCAAAGGAAAGGCTTCACACTAGATTTTAAAGTATGGCTGTTTGAGATGGATTTGTGTTCAATCAGCCAGAAGGGCATTAGTGATTAAAGGTAGTGAGAATTATTGCAGTGCAGGGAGTGTTGCAGGTCTTCTCAAAGGTATTCACTAAGGTTCGGGTCTCTGTGCGGGACGGTCAAGTTCTTCCAAAATAATCTTGGCGAACCATATGTTTATGGACGTTGCTTTGTGCATTGTCATACGGGAACAGGTTTGTATCTCTGTGAAATTCTATAAAATTGTGTCCTTCAATTTTAACAATGGTCGTTGTCGAAAAGTAGCTTTATAGAATAAGAAAAAAATGGGAAACTAGTTCGAAATGTGTGAGAAAATATGTATAAATCAAAATGATCAGTTTGTCCATGATGACAAGCCGAAGGCGACGGTGGCAAGAAAAAACTTCCTGAGATGGCAAGAGAAAGAAACCAGACTCAACAGGGAACCCATCATCATTTTCAGATAGCAGGGACTGATCTGCAGTTATACTGGAAGTTCAGTATAACAGAAGTGTTTAAATTAAAAAGAGTACACTTCAGTATTAGAGGCTCTGGTACAAAACTACAAAAGACTATTGAGCGACTGAAGGCACCAGAGAACAGCTGTCTGAGACCGTCTTCATGGTGAAGTTGAACATGCCACATCACCACATGCACGTATGGGACCACATAGGGATGTGATGGTCAGGTGTTCAGAGTTTTCAAGTTTTCGACATAGAATGGACAGTTTAAGTGGAGACCATAATATCTAAAAGTAAGGTTGAATGTTAGCTAAGTGTGCTTTCTGACAATACAATAAACTAACATACTTCCTTAGCACATACTATGTGACAAATCAAACAAAAAACCTTCCATCCCTTCTGAAGATAAGCAGGCTAAGTGACTTGCTTAAAAGCATCCTGTCCAGCGAGAAAGTTCGTATCTGAAGAAGATGTTATTCTGGATGCCTTTTATTACAAACACCCTCTCATGGGTTTAGAATGAGTCCTAGCCTGTGCACTATGCTGAAAGCGTGAAGTTAAGCAAAACTGCACACTCCAGCCGAATTAACGTTACCTGTAGATGCAGTTTCCATGGTAACGGGGTGAGGCGGATGGTGGGAGTGCTGCTTCTGCTCGTCCTCAAAGCGGGCCGAGCTGCTCTTCTTCCCGAACAGCTCCATGTTCTCCAGCTCGTCTCCTCTCATCCACCCGCCCTCTGATCCTGCCTCGTCGCTCGGCTTCACGGACATGCCTGCGCGATGTGCCTCAGACACACCGATGGGTTTTCCTGATTGTTTCGTTGCGTGTTGGAAACGAAACGTCGGGAGCGGACGGTAAACACACAGAGGACGAAATGACAAAGCAGCGCGCGAGTGCTGTCGGGGCTGAGCTCTTCCTCACGCGCCTGCGAAAATGGCTCGTGCGGTTCAGTGGTTGCACGCTGACGTCATTGTGTCTGAGGCTTAGGACGGGCGCGGACTGAGGATGAAAACACTCTCTTGTTAACTGTTTACGGTCAGGGCACTGGGGTTACAACTTTCTCTTCGTTTTAGTCTAGTGACACCACATCACTACCTTATTCTTTATTGAGATTAGATATAGACCAGATTACCAATATTAACGATCTGACCTAGTATAAATATAATAATAATAATAATAATAATAATAATAACAATACTGATTATTAGTAGTAGTATTAGTGGTCATAGTAGTAGTTTCGTATCATCTTTTCTAACACATTTTATAATACACATACACCCCCAGGAGATTGAGGGCATGAGCCAGGGTACACCCTGGATCCCAATCCATTGTTCATTCACACACTATGATCAATTTATGAACGCCAATTAGACTAATCTGCATGTCTTTGGACTGTAGAAGGAGACCAGAGTACCTAGTGGAAACCCAACAAGCATATGAATATGCAAACTCCATGCACGCAGACCCCGAGGCAAGAATCGAACCCAGATCCTGGAGGTGCGAGGCGACAGCGCTAACCACTACGCCAACAACAGATGTGAATAGCACTAATTGACTGTTATGGGGTGTAATATAACAACATTTAACAACAATAGAATAGTTAGTTCAAACATCAACTTGATGTTTTAAAGCAGAAAAAATGTCCAAGCTTTAAGATCTGAGTGACCTTCAAAGGGGCCTAATTGTGATGGCTAGACAACTCAGATTATCTCCAAAATGGCAGGTCTTGTGGGGTTTTCCTTTTATTCAGTAAAATAACCAAAATGATTATGCAACCAGTGACTGAGTAATGTCTTAATGATAAATGTGTGTGTGTGTGTGTGTGTGTGTGTGTGTATGTGTGTGTGTGTGTGTGTGTGTGTGTGTGTGTGTGTGTGTGTGTGTGTGTGTGAAAAAGTTAATGCTGGCTATGATAGAAAGGTGTCAGAACACACAGTGCATCTTAGCTTACTATGCATAGCCACAGATCAGTCAAAGTGCCCCGTTTTATGAACAACAGAACTGGACCATGGAGCCGTGGAAGAAAGTGGCCTCATGGAATGAATCACATTTACATCATGTGGATGTTTCGGTGCATGTGTCATTTACCTAGGGAAGAAGTGGTACCAGAATGCACTATGGGAAGAAGGCAAGCCAGCAGATGTAGTGTGATGTACTGAGCAATGTTTTGCTGGGAAATCCTGAATTTTATCTTATTTTGACATTTACAGTACAGTACCCACCAAAACATTGTTCCATACCAAGTACTGTATACTTCTTAATGGAAACAGTATTCCATAATGACAGCGTCATCTTTCAACAGAATATTGTGCTCTGCTGCACTGTTCAGGAATGGTTTAAGAAACATGGCAAAATGGTTTAAAGGTAAGTCCTTAAAAGGACTTGAAGGATTTATGATCTGTGTATATTTGTGCCTTGGCGCCATCTTGTGTTTAATTGCAAACAAATGCAATGGTTTCTGGATTCTGCAGTCATCTACTGTACTTCAGTCTTCTGTGGTCTCCCAGGTATGCAAGAATCAGTAATCTGCAGAACACACATCCCGATAGACTGTTTATTGTCGCTGGACCATGCAAATCTCAAGTCAGTGCTTCCTAAAATCTATCAGTATGTGGACTTTGCATAGAGAGGGGAAGACACGCTGGATCTTGTTTACACAAACATCCTCAGCGCATATCGGGCCCCCACCCTGGCTACTCAGACCACGTCCCTGTTATGCTAATTCCAGCATACAGACCACTCATCGAGAGTTCAAAACCGGTTCTGAAGCAGGGGAAAACCTGGACAGCAGGAGCCATCTCTGCTCTTCAGGACTGTTTTGAAAACACTGACTGGAACACTGACTGGAGGCTGCGACTTACAGCAACTTCACCGACTAGGAGGAGTACACGTCATCAGTAACCAGCTACATCAACAAGTGCACCGATGACGTCACTGTCTCCAAGAGCATCATCTCACGACCCAACCAGAAACCGTGGATTACTGCCAAGGTGCGTGCACTTCTGAGGAGCCGAGACTCGAAGAAAGCGTGGGACAGGATGGCCCTAAGAACAGCAAGGGCCAAACTGCCATCAGAGATGCAAAGCGGCCAGAGAATCCACAACCACTTCAGAGACAGCGGTGACACGGCGCATGTGGCAGGGCATACAAGTCATCACCAACTACACAACATCATCACCTGTCTGTGACAGTAACGGCTTCCTTCCAGATGCGCTGAACAGCTTCTATGCACAGTTAAACATGCAGAACGATGTGACTGTGAGGAAGCTCACCCCTAAGTGCAGAGGCTAATGGACTGGTGTAAGGACAACAACCTGTCTCTGAACGTTGATAAGACAAAAGACATATGGAGCAATCACTTTCCGCTCAACATCGACGGCTCCTTTGTGGAGATTGCCAAGAGCACAAAATTCCAGCGTGTTCACCTGGAGGAGAACCTCACCTGGTCCCTCACCACCAGCTCTCTGCACAAGAAAGCCCAACAACGTCTTTTCTTCCTGAGAAGGCTGAGGAGGGCCCAGCTTCCACCTCCAATCCTCCACCTCCATTGCCCCCTGGCAATGGACCACTGTGATCAAAAGAATAATAGTTGCTTTTGAAGATTTTACATAATTCCATGCAACTCCTGGTGGAATTCTAAAAAACTTACATAAATAAATAGTTTATTTGAATAGCATCTTGTCAAATCTGGCCACAGATGTTGGTCACTTCTGTCAGATAAAGGGGCCAACCAATGATTAAATAATCCAGCATTAGCTTATCTCTTGGGAGAAGTGCAAATCTGTCCAGACTCATTTGAGAACATCTATTGAAGAGAGGTTAAAAAAAAACTGGCAGCAACACTGCAAGTTCTGCTCATGTAAAAATGTATAGTTTTTGCGCCAATAATCACATCTAAAAATAATTTACGATCAGGAAAATAATTGACTAGATTAAGCTACTGTTCTTCTAAGGATACAGCTATACAGTATTATCATAGCTATTATTCTTGCTATTACTACATTGCTGTTGAAATTTCAATTTCTATAACAGCAGTTCAGAGAGTTTTCAGACTGCAAGCAAATTATAGGCCTATTATAATGCACCTGCTATATTATCGTAACAGCTCTTTTAATGGCGAACACTCCATAAGGCTAATATTAAACTAATTGATAATACTTAACCAAAGCAATGTACAATCACTGATATGTCAGAGGTTTTTGTAAGACATTTAACATACACTGCTGGCCCAAAAAAAAAGTCACACTCTACTATTTCATCGTTTGCTTTGATTATGGTCATGGCATCATTTTGATAGGCTTATGCAATGTCACAACATTTATTTCCATCCAGAGTCACATTACGTTCTCTCCAAGACTTTGCAATGATGATGGGAGAGTCTGACTGCTGTGTAAAGCCATTCTCCAGCACACCCCAAAGATTCTCACTGAGGTTAAGGTCTGGCCTCTCTGGTGTGTGAAAATTATATCTCATGCTCCCTGGACCACTCTTTCACAATTTGAGCCTGATTATTCCTGACATCATCATCCTGGCGGCACTGTGTGTAGTGGTTAGCACTGTTGTCTTGCACCTTCAGGGTCTGGGTTCGATTCCCATCTCTGTGTGCATGGAGTTTGCATGTTCTCCCTGTGCTTGGTGGGTTTCCTCTGGGTACTCTGGTTTCCGCCCACAGTCCAAAGATATGCATGTTAGGCTAATTGGCATTCCCAAATTCCCCAGAGTGGTTGTGTGAGTGTGTATGTGTGTGCCCTGCGATGGATTGGCACCCTGTCCTGGGCATACCCTGCCTCGTGCCCTAAGCCTCCTGGGTTAGGCTCCAGGTCCCTGCAACCCTGAATACAGGATAAGGCGGTTTAGAAGATGAGTGAGTGAGTGAAGACCATTATTCTGGATCTTAATCTATTAGAAAAGGAAAAACATCCATTAATGGAAATACCTTATCATTCTGTATATTCAGATAGTCGGCTCACCTCGTTCAATTTTAGTAATTTCAGCAATCTCCATAGTAGGACAATAATTTGACCCTTCTGACACAGAGTGACATCTTTCCCATGACCACTACTCACTCCATCAATTAGGGTTAAATAACGTGTTGTCAGCTAAAACATATTAATCACTATATTATTCATATTAATCAAATAATAAACGCTGCGATAGTAGCATCACTGAAAGTATTATTATTTTTCCTTATTGTAGCATTATACCACCACAGGGATTGTGATCAGGCAGGGCTGCAGTCAACTCCAAATCCGGTCGCTAGGTGACGTTGTTGCGCAAGCAATCAAGAAAAAGCACTGCACCTGGTCAAGTGTCTATACTGTATAAGACTCTCAGTGGCATCCCATCCCATCCCACTCTAACGATAAAAGTAAATATACACTGATCAGCCATAACGTTATGACCACCCGCCTAATATTGAGTAGGTTCCCATTTGCCACCAAAACAGTAATGACCTGTGCGGTCTGACACCTTTTTATCACAACCAGCATTAACCTTTCCCTAATTTTGATCTACACTTGCTCTTCTATTGAATCAGACTACAGGGGCCTATGTGCAACAGAGAGACTTGACCCTGTCGCCAGTTCGCTGATTTTCCTTCTCTGGATCACTTTTGGTATTTCCTGACCACAGCAGCCTAGGAACATCCCACATGAGCAGCAGTTTTGGAGTTGCTCTGACCCAATTGTCTAGCCATTACAAATTGCCCCTCAACTTTTATAACATCTTGTTACAGTGGTGGCTGGAAGTGGGTGGGATATATTAGGGAGAAAGTGAACCTTGTTTTTTTTCTTAAATTATGGTGTTGGAAATATATTTTAAAAAATGGACAAGCAAAAGGATTTGAGTGACTTTAACCAGGGCCAAAATATGGCTAGAGGACTGGGTCAGACCAACTCCAAAACCGCAGCTCCTATGGGATGTTCCTGGTCTGGACATACCAAAAGTAATCCAAGAAAGGAAAGTGAGGACCTGGCGACAGGGTTACGGGTGGCCAAGGCTTACTGATGCACATGGGAGGAAAGGTCCGATCCAATAGAAGCTTTAGTGTAGATCAAATTTAGGAAAAGGTTAATGCTGGTTGTGATATAGAGGTGACAGAACACACAGTGTATCACTGTTATGGTGGCAAAAGGGGGACCAACTCAACACTAGGCAGGTGGTCATAATGTTATAGCCAGAGGCTTATACAGTGTGAACTATGCTAAGGGGTTCATCGCTTCCATTCTTATCCTGACACACACATCGCTCTGAAATAGGGGTAATATGAACTCATCAGACCACATTTTTTCATTGCTTCAAAGTCCAATTTTTGTGTTTCCTAGTAAATTATTTTTTTATTGGTCCCCTAGACAATGGTCACACAACTATTTAGTTTTGCTACTGGATTTTTTAAATTTCGGAAACAATAAAGTATGTATGTATGTATGTATGTATGTATCTATCTATCTATCTATCTATCTATCTATCTATCTATCTATCTAGTGAGTTATTGTCAAATGGTGCCTGTGCAAATGCTCTTATTTTCACTATTAAATATTGCTGCAATTTCAAAAAGTGTTTAAATCATCTGTGTTTACGATGTCCTTTTCTTAATTTCTATTCAGTCAAAATTGATACTTTATCTTTGTAAAATAATAATTAATTATTATTATTAATTAAATTTCTATTCAGTCAAAATTGATACTTTATTTTTGACCTCCCAAAAATGCATTACTAATGTATTGGGTAGTTCATAATCCAATTCCAGTCATATCAAATCACCTTAGTTGTTTTCTTTGCTGATGTCTGAAGCCAATAATTTGACCCATCTGAAACAGTGATGTTTATGGCCGGGCAGCACATAAGACGACATGAACCATATGACCGTTGCACTGATTAAATTCTAGAATGTTACTGTTGTATCAGTGTGCCTAGAAAGATTTTGACCTTTTGATACTCCACTGTCATTGTGTGGATATCCTTGTAAGATTCTTGTACGATTGTAAATTGATACTCTTTAAATTCAAGTTTTATTTGTCATATGCACAGTCATACACAGTACGGTATGCATTGAAATGCTTATACGACCGCTCTTGACCTTAAAATCAAGATTATCAAAAAGAAAAAAATTATGGAATAAAATATAAATAAAATATACAAAAGCTTAGTTGCAGAAAAAAATAAAAGAACAAAATATAAGAACTTAGCTGTACAAAATATAGACAATAGTTTTGGCTGTACAAATATGGAAAATATGGAAAATGGTGTAAAAATTGATATAGAATTTAAATAGAAATGTCCGGGGAGTGTGCAAATATGCATAAATATGAAGATGTAATGACCATAGATGTGCAATGTGCAAAAGTGTGCAAAATGAAATGAAATAGAACAGTCCAAGGTGAGTGCAAATGTGCATGAATGTTTAAATGTATAATGTCCATTATGGTCCATGCCTCTTTTGCCAGATGTCTTCTTCTTTGATCAAGTTTTAATAGCTATCGGGTACTAATTAACTGAAAAGACAAGAAGAACCTATAAGGCACACAACATCAGACAGTCTGAGAAGGCTGTGGAGGAGCATCAGTACCCACTGGCATTTTGTATCCTGAATATGCAGTGTGAAACCACTAGATGGCCCTCATACGTAATCTTGAAGAGTGGGAATAAATCCTGGATCAGAGCTTAAACCATCTGCCACAGAGGTGATTTTTTGACATTTCAAAATCTTTTCACAAAAGAGGGATGTAAAATAAAATCTCTGCACTCTCTTAGAAAAATATTGCAAACATTATTTTCATGCATCAACATTTTTTTTCAAACCGTGGTGATGAACTGAACTAAAATATTTAATGCACAGCAGAGTCATGGTGTAAGGATATAGTCATTCTCCCTGTAACCTGATTTGCATTTCACCCTTTGCAGTAACAACACATAATGGGTATGTTTGCATATATTTTTCTGTATTAATGCAAAGAAAAAAATTCCACTCTGCAGAGGTTAGTCCTTGGTTTTCTCAGAGTGCTGATTATGCAGATGCATGGGGCACTGGGCCAAGGTAATGGCAAGTGAAATCAGATAGCCCTGAATTAATTCATCTAGGCATTCCTGCGCATAATGCAGTCCCATGCTGAGAGTGTATGTGTGAGCCACAGAGCTACAGTGCCCCTCTCATTTAAATGTCATTTGCATCAGGAGCATGAATCCTTGAGTGGAAGCATCACTGTTCTTTTGCCTTCCTGTCTCATCCCTTTTACATACACTGTGATGAAGACACGAATCACAGTGTCCTGTTTAATTGTATAGAATGTGACAGGCCATATTGACATCTACATGACATTAGAGGCCTGGATGAGAATAAAAGACAGAGAGAGAAACCAGAAAAAAAAGAAATAAATAAAAAAGGGGAACAATTCTTCTTGTGAATTAGAGCCTTGAGAAAGTATTGATTCTCATAAACAGTTATTTTTTTGTATACCAACCTATCAGAAATAAAAAAACCTGTTTGTTTAGAAATTGTAAAATTTCTAATCATTGCTACAATATCTAATCTGGCACACAAAAATTTATTTATATTTATATTTTTACATATATGAAGGTGAGTCAAAAATGATTAACTTCTGTTGGCCGCACTGTCTTATTAGCACGCTCTGTTCAAAGCTACTGTCTCTCCAGTTACTGCTGTGCAGCTGTGTAAATACACAATAGCCAGTATTGAAACATTATCAGGAAAACAGGTCAACAATCAACAGTGCTTGTTACAATGAGATGCTTATTAAAGCGCTAAAGCCTAAACTTCGGATTAAATGGAGCTATCTTTGTTGTGAGGTGTTAAAGCATCTTTCCTATGTTACTGATCTAGTTCCTTCGGACCTTAACCTGTTTGTTTCCCTAAAAGCAGCCCTAAAGGACTAGATTTACCTCTGATGAAGACGTGAGGACAGCAATACACCCGTGACTCACAGATCAGCCTAAAACATTTTTCATGAAAGAATATGAAAGCTTGTTTAAAGATACTGAAATTACGAAAAATTATATGACATCTAGGCTAAGCTGCATAAAACCCACCAAGCACAAAGAGAACATGCACACAGAGCCAAGGCGGGAATCAAACCCACAACCCTTGAGGTACTGTACAAGGCCACAATGCTAACCACTACGCCACTGTGCGACACATTTTTTTCTGTTTTTTTTAAACAGAAATTGTCTATCATTTTTTTTTCTTGCAAAGTTAAAGTCTATAGTAAGTTGATAGATTTCTTAGTAGTGTCATGTTGGTAATAAATATTTGGAAAAATTAGATAACAAATATAATATGATAATATCGCAATATCAAAATAAAACTAAATAAAACTTAATTCTTTCAAAAAGAATAAACACTAGAGAAGTAAGTAAATTATGATAAGAACTGTTATGGTAAGAATCCAATGTAAGCCCTTGTTTAAAATGTGTAAAAGTACAAATAAAGTGCTTATTTACATGCATCCTAAATTCGGCACCATAATCTCTTTTAAAATGAATTTATTTGCGTCTTTGTTATTATCAGATGCCACAAGAAGCTCTTTTGCAGACAGGAATATTTGTTTCAAGGCTCTCGAATCTCAAGGATGGACATACTTACAAAATCCTCGAATACTTATCACAAAACAAAGAACAAACTATCCAGCAATCATTATATGTGAAAAGTTTATTTGATTACATGCTATCAAAACAAACAAACAAAAAAATGTAACTGATTGCTGTGGGTTCTCCCAAGAGTCCAGTTAACACATTACACTTTATCTTCTCTTTGCTTGCACAGACCTACATGTATTCGAGACCCTGACAGCGAATACTCAACAAATATTTAAGAGAAATTCAATAGCAGCTGAACAGGGCATGACTTACCAAGCACAAAAAGCAGTTGTTAGCCTTGGTCTTTGTGTAAGGTAATAGATGAAGCCATCTTTAACCATTCAGAGATTTTAATGCAATAAATATATTAAAGCAAGAGTTTTAAAATGCCACAGATTGCTGATTCTTACATTCATTATTTTATTCATTTATTTAGTAGCTGTGGAATCTCAAAATGTTTCCCCCCTATTCCACCTATGCAGATTTATAAGGAATATTAAAACATTTTCTTTAAATCTACTTTGTTCTGTTACTGTGCACTAGATCACAGGTTCACACTGAGCTAAAAAGCATTACAGGACATAATGCACAAATTCTGCATTATAAATTCTGCTAAATATTTTTGCCCTTTATAACGCAGCACTGCTGACTTCTTGTTGTTTTCTATAGCACAATACAATCACACCTCTATACTGATGTGCTTAGTCTATGTTATAATTTACATATATAATCAATATAATATTGAACGGGGCCTCCACTGTAAAAGTGTAAGTGCTGTAAATGTACATTTTTCAATACAGAAATGCTTTGAGGACAGTAAGGTTTTGTGTTTTCTTGGGAACTTGATAAGCTGTATTCGTGTTTCTTATTTCCCTATGAGAAAAAACAGAGAAACCTTATAATTGTTATATACAGTATCTGATTAACTTGCTTTGTGAACATTGCACATCATTAAAACTTTTAATGGGAAAACATATAATAGATTTTCAGGATAAATAAAAAAGTTAACTTTGGCGAATCACTGTGTGATGATGTGTGTGCAGGACATCCTTTTGTCGCAAAATACCTTGCACAATATAGATAGCCCTGAAAAGCTATTTATAAAGAATAAACAATCTGACCTGATTCAGAGAGAACACACCAAGTTCTTATAAAACAGGAGTGTGCTCCTCAATAGCTGTATCATATTTTATAATTACACCATTTTACACATTGTATTTTCACTTTGTGTACTGTAAATAATTTGAAGACTGTGAAGCAGTAATCATTGACTTAGTGTATTTCGGAAAAAGATGTATGTCATTCCAGTATTTGTTGCCTTTAAAAGAAAAGTCCACATACACTGTGTGGTATTTTACAATAACATTGTTTGGCCCTTTGTCCCATACACCTCAGAAACTTAACACGTGACTGATTGTTTGCAGGCAGTGTGTTGATGTTGCAGTGTGCAAAATCACTGTTGTCATTTATTCTCTACATCCTTATATCAAAGAGATAATTTAAATACAGGCTACAGATAGCCTTTTTGGGCAATCAAATGCATGGAAACAATTGCTTAAGTATAATGTACACAGTAAAAAAAAACAACATTACATATTATATTGGAAAGTTGGAAAAAAGAAGACCAAAACATGATCTGTTTGAGTCTGAACTTTCTCTTTTTTTTTCCATTTTAAAGCTGTTCTCCTATGGTTCAAGAGTAAAAGCTGATCATATGTGAAAGGTTGAGAGTGGGAGAGAAAGAGGTATTTTTTCATATAATAGTGAAAATGCAGCATCTCTTTTGTTTTCTATGTTTGGGCATAATGCATTTAGTGTTTAAAGCAACAAGGTACTTAGCCTAAGTGCAGACCACATACAGTAACAAGAAATAATGTGGTCAGCCAGTGGACAACTGGCCAGTCTTTAACATGAGATGCTTTTCATTTGGCCCTCCAGCCAGGATCAATTATCTACTTGTGTACTTCATATAAAACTACAGCAATGAAACTAGAGGGCACAAAAGAAGACCCCTTTCCATATAATGTAATATAGGGACTATCTGACCATTTTGATTTATACACATTCACATTCCATACAAACCTAAATAATTCTTTTGATTGTGTAAAGCTGCTTTTCGACAACAACAATTGTGAAAAGCGCTATACAAATAAAATTTAATTTAATTGAATAGAATATAATGTGTATACAGTACAGTGCCAAACTCTTGAGCACCTCCTAATTTCTTTATATTTTGCTTCCAAACTGCCAGACAAAGTGTCCTATAAATTATTCAAGCATTTGAAAAACCACCTAACTTAAGACATGAACCAGCGAGAGACAGGTGCAGATAATGACCGATGATCAGGTCTGCGATTAGTACACTGGTGATGCTGAGTGGTTAGAACAGAGGAGAGGGGAAATGAGTTGCTGCTGAGGTTGTTACATAAAAAACTAATTATAACAGTATAACATTTATTACCATTTAAGGGGAATTTATTTTAAACTACATAATTTAAATGAATGTAAAGAAATGAGAGGTGGGTCATGACTTTTGCAAAGTAATGTATATACTGAATGTCAAAAAAATGTATATAGTAAAAAAAAGATTTATTGTAATTTAATTCAAAATGTTAAACTCATAATTTTGGATTTACTACCTGTAAAATTAAATATTTTAAGCATTATTTTACTTCAGTTTCAATGATTTGATTATGGCTTACAGCTCATGAAAATAGAAAATCCAGTATCTCAAAATATTAGAATATTTGAATCCCAATTAATTCTGAACTGAGCATCATCCAAAAATATCCATTCACAAAAACTTTTAATCTGTATCCACCAAAGCAAAAAGCACCCCTGAGCATCACTTGTAAATATGATACAGTATATGATGTCCACCTGACACTGGCTCCATTTAGCAACATGTTTTCTATCAAGGGCACTGCAGGTATGTGGCACATCCTATTTTCTCTGAAACCCGCCATCAATGGCATACCATTCATCTGGTATTGTTGGAAATTATATAACTTCATCTTAATATTCTTCCACTGCTTCCTGCCACTCTTTAGGAAGACATACGTGTATTGCATACTGTAGGGTTTTGTTCTAATAAATCATATATCTAAAAAATCATATATGTTCTTCTTATTGTGCTGTTATGATCTTTATTTAACATTTAACATGCTCAGTGTGGCCTATAGGTTCTGAGATGAGTTTTTTTTTTTTTTTTAAATATGTCCCTGAGCAATGCACGTTCTGACCTTAGGGTGAAAGTGCTGGGAAATTTACTCCTCGCAAGATTGGTAGCTGTCTTAAATGCTTTTCACTTTTTTCCTAATTGTTTTTCTAACACTTTTTAGATTTATGTGAGACAGCAATTGCAATGAAAAATCCAATACCTCAAATTATTAACATATTTAATTTTGTGTTGGAGTAAATTATTATTTATACAGTATAGATACCATGTATGTCTTGGTCAAGTTAAGTACACTACCACTGAAGAGTTTGGACACATGGTCTTTCTACACTTTAAAACAATGCTGAAGGGATTTAAAATATCCAATAATCTCTTTTGAACAGTTGATATTGAGATGTGTCTGCTACTTATGCTTTGTAAAGCCTTCATAACAGCTGCTATTAGTTGGTGAGGCAGTTTTGAACAAAAACTTGTATTGTTCTATGCTGTCGTAAATAAATCCAAACTTGTATCCAAACATTTGACTAGTCCTGTTCACTCAACTACAAAGATGAGGAAGACTGTTGACTTGTCTAGGAGATGATCATATACACCCTCCACAATAAGGGTAAGCCCCAAAAGGTCACTGCTGAGCATTGTCATCTTAGCAACACTTACCCTTAGGTAAATCTGAACTCAACAGACTCAGTGGTAAGTGGTTTAAACTCAATATTTAATTTAAATCCTTTGAGTTCTCTGTGCATTGTGTATGTCGAAATGATCTTACTTTGACTAGTTTAAACAATTTCTTGTATTTTTTACTTGATGCCGGACAATAATTTGAAATTTCTTTATTTTTTATAGTTGTTTCATTTGTGTGTTATTCATCCTAAAACTTTGAATCTGTCAATCTGTTTTTTAATTTTACCACAGTTGAAGAAAGTGATGGTGATTATGTTTTATCAGAAAGTTGTGTTTTTTTTTTTATTTGATTTACTTTTGATCTCTACTGCACACCATGTTTACATTCAAATTTTATTTGTCACATACACAGTCATACACAGTATGATATGCAGTAAAATATTGTGCTCTTACCTTAGCTCTTAGTTTGAATACTTGAAATACTGAAAATACTGAAAATCTTTTAGCTACCATGAAGTGGAAAAAACCTAAAAAAAAAAAAAACTTAAAAAAACCTGCTTTGATCGAACAATTACTAGAATTACCCATATTTGACTGATGTAAAATAGTTTTAATCATTGCTCAAGGAACTTGTTCTTACCTCAGTGCTGACATTTGAGATTTAAGGAGTTTGGACTAAGAATGCACTAAAGCTCCAATACGCTCCAATACCTAACTTAAGCTCTAATACTGAGAGCGAACTGAAAATACCAGGATAATACCAAATATCATTGGTATTCAGCTATCCATGAAGAATATTTGAAAAAAATGGAGGATATTTAAAAGAAATGCTGTCTGCAAAGAGCGAAAGGCATTATCAAAGACACCTCTTACCCCAATCATGGAGGCCTACAGGGGCCTAAGCGCCTGCACAAACAGTCTAGAAAAGAGCTTTTTCCATGAGGATGTTACTGCACTGAAAGCTGATTATTAAATGTTAACAAATACACCACTGCACTGTCACTTTCAGTCTACTGTATATTACACTGCTTCATCCACTATGAATTTTTATTATCATCGCTATGCATAATTTATGTTCATCATTGCACTTCTGTATATTCCACCTATATTTATTCTGTATATACTGCATCATACAGACATTTGTATATGTACATATTTACTATATAGTGTTGAGCATGACATTTTTGACACCCACAATGTCTTCTCCACAATTTTGCACAGGTATACTGTTAATTACCTTATCTTTACTGTCTACTGTATCTTATGTACATTAATAACTTATACTCCTGTACATATGGACACAGCCGCAATTTACTGCACTTTAAATTATTGTAAATAGGCCACTTATGCACCTCTGGTTAGATGCTTACTACATTTCTGTTACGTGTGCGGTATAGAGAACCGCACACTGAGATGTTTTAAATGATTATAAGAGCCATGACGCAGATGTTTAGAGGGGGTCAGTGAAATAGGAGTTGTGAGTGCTTATTATGCCTTACCTGTGCTACCTAAAAGATCACACGAAGCGGTGTCCGCGTTCTCGGGACCCTTATATAAACACCCCTCCAGGTGCGGCTCGTTCAGGCTGATTGCGGCGTTGCCTGGCAACCGCGTGTCTATATATGGCCTTTGCCTGTTTAGAATTTCGCTTGGTAGCAGCCTGTGGGTCTGCCCGTTCCAAACAGTGCAAAGAATTTTTGCGCAGATCTGCCCCTTGCGACCTGCGCCGCTCGGTCACCATGGGTGGGTGTATGTGGGGGAAGAGGGAGAATCACATATGGCTAGCTCATCCTTCAGCCGCTCGGAGAGCCCTTGTGTGTACACAGCCATAAGGGTGCGTGGTGGCCTATGATGGTACGGCCTGTGATGGGGTCTTACATGCCAGTAGCCCTCAGGGTAAGTAGTAAGGGGTACTGGGGCAGGAGACGCTGGAACTGGGGGTTGGGCGGCCTTAAGGCAGCTTAGGGTGCACTGATATCCCCAGTTCGAGATGGAAATGAAACGGGCCGGCCAGTTGATGCAAGGGTTGTGACGATTTAGCTAGGGAATTTACCCGAAACGCGAGTCACTCTGAGTGTCGCCTGAGCCGTAGTATGACTGGGGCCCCGGGCGTCACGCACCCCGACTTAATTGGCTTGCTGGCCAGAAAGACCAACGGGATGGCGGAAGAGAGTGGGCTAACTAGAATTCCTAGTGCCGCAGCTAGCCTCCCATCAATAAAATTTTCTGTGGACCCCGAATTGATGAGAGTCAGTTTGGACTCTCCAGATCCCGGTCCCTAAGAGCGTAACTGGTAGGAAGAGCCCTGCATGACGGGGTCTGCCTGGAGCTGCTGGAACATCTGGCCCGACGCTTACGAAGACGGTTATCCACCCGCATGGCTAGCCTATAAAACTCCTTCAGATCCTGTGGAGGATCAAGTACAGTATGGCTAGCTCATCCTTCAGCAGCTCTAAGAGCCCTTGTGTGTACACAACCATTAGGGCTGCGTCATTCCACCACGAACTGGCAGCCAGGGTACGAAACTCAACTATGTAGTCTGCAACTGATCGCTCCTTTTGACAAATGAAAAGGAGGGGCGACACTACACTTCTCGCCATATGCGGATGGTGAAATGTCTTGGGATCATATTGGCCTAGTTCATATAATAGAAGTTTATCAAATTCCATTGGGTGCATTTTGAAATCAATCCAAATTAACTGACGTCCTGTTGGGTAGATTGAATGACATGTAGGTGAAAGTTGTTCAGCTCCATGAGATCTAAATATGTGCTGGATTGTATACATGCAACTGTGTATGAGCTGCCACACCCATCCTAATGGCTCCTTTTGAGCATGTTAAGAACCCCACAAATGCCCCTGATGACTAAAAAAAAATCCTTAGAAGAGCCCTTTCGTTCTTCTAGGGATTTTTTTTTCAGTCATCAGGGGCTTTTGAACATGTTGAAAACCCCCAAAAGCCCCTGATGCCTGGAGAAAAAAACTCCTTAGAAGAACGAGAGGGCTCTTCTAATGTGATAGTTCTTGGGCCCTAAATACATATTTATAAATGGCACATTAAATGCAGCATTTGAAATGACCGTATTCTGACTTTAACCACCAAATAGGAAAAGTTTTACTTGTTTCTCAAAAAACCTACTAATAATTCTTGATGTTTGATATTTTTAAATTTTGTACAGGTGCTAACAAATATATAATTTCTATTATATTTGATAGTACCTGCACAAAGTATATATTTGCAGGTAGCAAACTATAAGCAAGCTTAAAGAATATGCAAATAAACAATAACAATATACAGAATAAACAAAAAATAAATAGATGAAAAAGAGAGAAAGGAAATAGAGAAACTAAAGGGATAAAAAAAATCACAGCGTTGGTTTACACTCATAAAACAGCCTTATGAAATACGGTGTAAAGTTCACTGCGGTGACGTCACTCTGGAAGCAGGAGCAGCCACATCCGGGGATCTGCGCGTCGCTGCGGAGATGTGCTGATGTGAAGTGGGAGTCAGCGGACAGAATCCGTCCCTCCCTCCGTGAGAGAAAAACAAAAGCGCAGGGAAATAAAAAAAATATATATACAGACCTTACTGTAGACCGCTGTATTAGACTACAGTAATGCACTTCTTTAGTATTTCCCTCTTGTTGGGATACAAAGGGACCTCTCTCCAAGTTCTATGCTTCCGCCGTTCTTCCAGCGTCGCCAGCTAGTCAGTGAGTCCGCTAACACGCTAGCCAGCTGATTAGCTAATACATGTTCCACCGTTTACTTTTGGATCTAGTAACTAGTGACGGTAGTTCAGCTGCTGGTCAGTCAGACAGCTGGTCTGTGCGGTAATCTCTACAGTTCGGCTCCACGTTCAACTAATATCTTTACGGAAACTGGTAAGTAACGTTAATATATAACTTCGTGCATTAAAATAAGTCTGGCTTTTTAGCTAGCTAGCTAGCTTCTCTTCTTCCTTTGCGTGTTACACGGTAAGGTTTATTTGTAATTTAACAGAATACAGTAACGCGACACTCGGGGGGGTAGTTATTTCTACGAGACACATTTATAATTTAGTTTTAGTGTCTGACGTGCTGTAAATACAAGAAAGTTAGCTAGCAAAGTTGTCTAATCGGTAACGCAGATGTGGGCGTGGCTATTTGACAGGTGTCTATTTTGCAAGTGTCTAGAGTAATTATTATTTATATTAC
The DNA here is from genome assembly GCF_024256425.1 of Clarias gariepinus. Classification (NCBI taxonomy): domain Eukaryota; kingdom Metazoa; phylum Chordata; class Actinopteri; order Siluriformes; family Clariidae; genus Clarias; species Clarias gariepinus. Next base: position 7,580,372 of record NC_071126.1, on the reverse strand, counting down.
ATTCAGTTTTTGTACATTTACCGAACAATTTCTCTGCAATACTGCTTTGTGCTTCTTTAAAACAGACAACAAAATGGGTGCGTTCTTGGACAAGCCAAAGATGGAGAAGTTTAATGCGCACGGTGAGGGGAACGGTGTGCGCTATGGCCTGAGCAGCATGCAGGGATGGCGGGTGGAGATGGAGGACGCGCACACAGCGGTCATTGGACTTCCCCACGGCCTGAGCTCATGGGCGTTTTTCGCCGTTTACGATGGACACGCTGGCTCCCAGGTGGCGCGGTACTGCTGCGAACATCTGTTGGAGCACATCACCAGCAACCCAGATTTCAGAGTTGGAGGCCCAGGCAGAGGCAGCGAAGTTAGTCATCCTGAGCCGTCGGTGGAGAGCGTGAAGAATGGCATTCGCACAGGTTTCCTGCAGATCGACGAGCACATGCGGGCTATGTCAGAGCGCAAGCACGGCGCTGACCGCAGTGGCTCTACGGCCGTGGGAATCATGATCTCTCCGAGCCATGTCTATTTTATTAACTGTGGTGACTCGCGGGCGCTGCTGAGCCGTGGTGGCCGGGTCCACTTCTTTACTCAAGACCACAAGCCAAACAACCCTTTGGAAAAAGAGAGGATTCAGAACGCAGGCGGTGCCGTTATGATTCAGCGGGTCAACGGTTCTCTGGCTGTCTCTCGTGCTCTTGGCGATTTTGATTACAAGTGTGTGCATGGCAAAGGCCCCACAGAGCAGCTGGTATCTCCAGAGCCTGAGGTGTATGAGATCGAAAGAGATGACGCCGAGGATGAGTTTGTAGTACTGGCCTGTGATGGAATCTGGGACGTCATGACCAATGAGGAACTATGTGACTATGTGCGCTCACGGCTAGAGGTGACCGAGGACCTGGAGATGGTGTGTAACGAAATAGTGGACACCTGTTTGTACAAGGTACGGCCTGACAGATAAAGTTGCTCGATAGTTTCAGGTCCGATATGTATAATGTAAAATAACTAAAAAAAACATTTATTTACATTATAAACATTTATCAGATCAGCAAACAGTGAGTCAGTATGTGTAGTTGGCATTGCGTGACTGTTTCCTTTTCTTTTTTTTCTCTGTTTGTTTATTAACAGGGTAGCCGTGACAACATGAGTGTGGTACTGGTATGTTTTCCAGGTGCACCCAAGATCAATCCAGAAGCCGTGAAGAGAGAAGCAGAGCTGGATAAGTACTTGCAGAACAAAGTAGAAGGTGGAGCATCTAAAAAGGCTAATAAATAAGTTCTGTTGCATCAGTGAACATTAAAGCCCATCTAGGAGTTTTATCAGTTTTAGGAAAATAGCACCCTTAATGCTGATCAGTTGATGTCTTTTAAGACCCAGATGTATTTCATTATGTAATATGCCATGCCATGGTATCACAAAAAGTGCCATAGAACAAAGATCATTGTTAGATGATCTCTGCATTATGAAACTTTTCAGAAACCCGACTTTGATGACGATCAAAAAAACATTATAGTGAGAATAAAAACTCGTAGAAACCTTTCTGCCAAAGGTATTCCTGCAGTTTGAATCTGTAATTTTAACAAATGATTGTGTGTATTAAGATGTTGATTGGCTTACTCCAGTGTTCACTGTGACTTCTTTAGTCATTGAGGCAGGGCAGTCAAATAACAGTGCTTCAGAAAGTCGAGTCAACTTCTAGCTCCATACTTACTTATGAAAGCTGCTATAGAGGAGTAGAGGTGTCTAATATAGAAAACAAACCAAATTCTAGAACCACATTTTGTTTTGTGGTAGCTATCTGTTTCAGAAAAGACAAAATGCCTAGTGTAATGTTACGTTCTGTTCTTGTTTGCGTACTCCGATGGCCTTACAGTGTCCTGTTTAGATTCTCTTGTGTAAGCATGTGTTTAAGGTTGGCACCATGTTGCACTTTCCTGAGCTGATGTGCTAAATGATCGAAACAGCGTGTTGGAGATTTATTGCTGTAGCATTACTAAGTTATTTAAAGACACAGACATAGAATGAAGCGTCAGGTCCATGAGGTCCAGGGGTTTTATGCATCTGTAGCTGTGACCGCTTCGGATTGCCTTGATACTCGTTTTCTGCATGACCGGTTTCTGCCTGTAACGAGGAATGCTGTTGCCTTATCGCTAGTTGTCAGAACAAACTAGCTGGCTCAAGAGAAAAATCTATTTCAAAGTAGTCCATCGGCATGTACACTACCAGTAGCATGATGATTTTAAATGCATTCCTGCATGCAAAGCAGAAGACGTTTTCCTAACAACTTTAAGCAGGGGACTGCACTTGATCAGAGTTGCGTTCGATTAGTCTGAAAGAACTTTCTGAATGACATATTACTCCTGGATTCATTTTTTCCGATTCTTTTTAGACCAGAGATGAACATGTGCTGTTAGAATAGTTGAACTGTTTATTAATTACTTCAGTGATGCCAACATTTTGTCAACATAAATTTGGCGTGCTGTATAACAACAAAAAAAAAAAGTTTCTTTGGGAATTTATAATTTAGCTTATTCATATAAATGGCACGTTAAATGCAGCATTTGAAATGACCGTATTCTGACTTTAACCACCAAATAGGAAAAGTTTTACTTGTTTCTCAAAAAACATACTAATAATTCTTGATGTTTGATATTTATCAATTTTGTACAGGTGCTAACAAATATATAATTTCTATTATATTTGATAGTACCTGCACAAAGTATATATTTGCAGGTAGACCTAAAACATCAGCTTTATTATTATTATCATTATTATTTTTATTACATGTAATAATACTAGTAGTAGTAGTAGTAGTAGTAATAATAATGATAATAATATCAACAAGAATAATGTTGAATATTTGTGCATTCTTCTGTTTGTTAATTATACTGGATGGAATGTAAAAGAAGTGAAAAACAGAAGTGTGCCATCTCTCAGAGTTTCACAACGTTACCCCGACTGGCTTGTGCCTCTTAATCGTGTTATCCCATTTTGTGCTTTTTTTTGTATCTCATTCAGTTTATTCACAATGGGCTTTTTTCAGTTATTTATCCTGCGAGACAGATGTGTGTTGTTAACATTTGAGTGTTGGGCGTTATTTATTCATTTATTCTGGCTTCACTGATTATGCTTTGTGTCGAATTGTGTGTGCAGGTGTGTCTGGAATTAATTTCTATCATTTTGTAGCATATAGCAAAATAGTGCACTAACACTCAAGTGTGGAAACAAGAATTTTACATACATACATACATACATACGTACATACATACATACATACATACATACATACATACGCATTTACGCACACAAATGTACTAGTTAAAATAAAAACAGTTAGTAGTAGCTTGACTAAAGTGAATGGTGATATTCACCTCCCATGATTTCCACTCCAGGGCACTTGTTCCTTTTGTGGAAGTTTGCTGAACAGGAGACAAGCATTACCTGACACAATACAGATAGTGGGTCTCAAAATAACTGGAAGTGCGGTCAGAAACTCATATTTGTTGAGTGTGTGTACAATCAGATTTGATTATGATTTAATTTTCTCCTTTGGCACAAGAGACAAGCGACTACTCAGCTCATCCGTATCTTATGCCAAAGCACATGCGTATGATGAGATTTATTTCATCTAGAAAGGATGTTCTAGTGATATGAAGAGATGGTGTCAGATTTTAAAATTTAGAAATGCAAGTGTGAGATTATGCTGTGATTTAGATTGCACAACAGGGTGAGGTATTATAATAATAATGTGTTGGTGTGAGGTTTTGTAGACAAATCCTCATTTCAACTTATAGTGCTTGTACATAAGTTGACTACATAGTGACATTATCCGTGGTATACAAATACGTGGGCTGTACGGAAATTATGACAAAAATGGGCATAACCATTTTCTTAATCGGCATAGGTTATTTAAATTGCACAAGTTGTTTGAGTAACTCTATACAAACAAGGTCTCCATCACAAACGAGACACTTGTGCCATTGTTGAACCCTCGAATCTTTTTTTAAAAAATCTCCTTTGTCACAGGTGGTGGTCTCCCACTGCATAACGGAATGTTTTCAGAGATGACACCAGTGTCAAAAGCTCTGTGTACAGATGATAAAGATGTACAGATGAACAGGACTGTGCTGAGTGTGTATGTGTATATATATATATATATATATATATATACATACATACATACTTACATACATACACTTTCATTATGTTCGGTACAGCCCTCGTATTTAATGATAACATTATTTTGTTTTTATTGAAATATTGAAGTGAGTGTAGGTGTTCTAAATAAATCGTTAGAAACATTATTTTATTAGGTCTATGGTTGATCTACGGTATTTGGCAGTTGAATGTGGCGTTTAGTTGAAACTGTGCACTGAGAATGCACCCACTTTTAAAACTCAGGTCACATCCATTAAAAGGTCAGTATGGATCCACCATCCAAAAAGCCGTAGCATTTTGTGTATTCCTGTTACCCTTCTCTTTTATTTTCCAGAGCCTGAAGCAGTTTTTCTATGCTCTCCCCATTGTGCAGAACTATCCATAGCCAGGCTTTTAAATAAAAGCTAGTAAATGGATTCATGTGTGTAGTAATTGAGTGTTATGTACGCACCCATTCCACTTAGGCTCAGGTGAAATTTATCAAATTTATCAGCAGATACGGCCATTTTTGCACAAATCAGAGATTTATATGCCTTTGATAAATTGTATTTGGGATTTTTTCGTACCCTTTTGATAGAGATTGATAAATCCCCAATGCATTACAGGTTTTCTAAACTTTGGGATTATCTTCCAACAGTTACAGCGATTATTGTAGTGGACACCATCTTGAATTTGTTTGGCGTGACAAGTTTTAAGAATTCTTAACCTTGGACCTCTTGGTGTTTTCTGGCTGGACTTGTTGGACAGGTTTTGAACCGTAATGCACTAGTTAGGTAACAGTACCTAAATGTTACCTAAAAAAAACATAAAGTGTACGTGTTACCTTTAAAATGTCAACTTAGGGAACTTTTCTAAGGTGAAAGGGACATTATTTTCCCATTTAGTGGGGTGGTTGTCCCTATCTTTTATATTTTGTGTCTCTCAGGATTATAACTGATGAGCAACCGAAGACACGTATTTATTTGAATTATTTATTCTGACAACACTATTAACCTCTTCTGAACCAAATGACCCAGGCATTCCAATTTATTCAGCCAAAAAGCACTACAAATTTTATGAATTAAGCTATAATTCCTCCGTGTATTTATTGTAATTTATCTGTAAGTTGTGTATCACTGTCCTGAAGCTTGTTTAATTGTAAACTGAAGCTTTGTGAGTCGATCAGTCTAGACTCCATCTCCAGAGAAAAATTTTGCACACTACATCTGTATCCAATGACATCTCAGTATTTTATGTTATCAGTTTTATCCAAGGGTGGTGACAAGTGTTACAGTGGGTGAGTCCTTTTTTAGCCTCAGCATTCTGTGTGTGTGTGTGTGTCTGTGTGTGTGTGTCTGTGTGTGTGTGTCTGTGTGTGTGTGTCTGTGTGTGTGTGTCTGTGTGTGTGTGTCTGTGGGTGTGTGTCTGTGGGTGTGTGTCTGTGGGTGTGTGTCTGTGGGTGTGTGTGTGGGTGTGTGTGTGTGTGTTTGTGTGTCTGCATTTGTTCATTACCACACAGTGGGTAACTTTCCTATATCACTGTTCTGAAATTATTTTTACCAAAGTGTTTCATAGAAGGGACTTTAAATAGAAAAGCATTTCATTAAGGGGGATGAGCACTCTATGCTTTATTTGTTTGATTTCTATTTTTGTATGTTAGCACCAAACACTGGCTGTGTAGAGACGAATTGTGATGTTATTCTTAGATGTTAATGATGATTCAAATAAAAGTTACTTATTGAACCCTTGAGATTGTGAGCTTTCTTATTTAGACAAAATGCCTTGTTTCATCTTTTTGTAATCAGCACATTTTGCTGTTTTTATATAACCTGATGCTTATTTTATTTCACACATGGCACCATGAAGTAGGACAGTATTTAAAAGGGTTCAAATTTAGTAATCCTACTTCGAGAGATTTGTAGACACATCAGGGGGATTGTCTGACAGGTTAGAATTATATCAGGGGGACTAATTGTTATAGGTGTTTATTCTATGAAAACACAGCTAAGAAAGTTATGGAAGGAATCATGTTCTTGAAAAAGCATGTATTTATGACTATATTAGGGACATGTTGGGGGGGTTGTGTGAGTCATAAAAGACAACCTTTTGACAGGCTGCCTGCAATGATGACTCACCCACTAAGCTCAGCTTTCCTACAGTCTCGCGTTATTTTATTATTATGTCCAGATACAAATGAATCCTTATTTAAGTTTGGATTTTATAAAGACATAGATCTTATCAACATATGCTTTCACTGGATTAACCTGACTTACCCGAAAAGTCCTTGTGATTCCTCAGAACTCATTAAGAAGCAGGGCGTGGACCGCATTCCAGACTTAGCCCATGTGATGTGTGTGTTAGCAACGGAGAGCATCCCCAACCTTCCGCCTGGGGGAGAGCTGGCCAGCAAGTGAGTACTTGTTACACACAGCACACAGAAAAGTGTGTTCAAAGATCATTATTAGCTTCCAGTTAAAGGTCCAGTAGCAGACAAAATATTGATTAAATATTGTTGGGGTGGCCTGCAGATTAGTAAAGATAATGTAGCATAATGTTAATTTATTTTTAAGAAGACCGGCAGATCATTTTTTCCCCCTCTTCCATCTTCTGTCCTCATTACTTTCTTAACTAAATAATTTAGATGAAGCTGATGCATTTTTAAACCCCGTCTAGATGAATAGTCATTTAGATTTATGGTTTGGCATTATAAACTAATGACCGCCTGGCTCAGAGAATTTTCATCTGACTTTCCAAGACTCCCCATAATGTGCTTAGTAACTGTCATCGACTGAATGCTAGCTAAAGAGATTAGGATATTTACTGTATCTGTTATATAAAACTATAAATAGTAGTATTATATAATACAATATCATCTGAGTTACTAAAATATAGGTCAAGAGACACACTGCAACACTACACACTGTTGTGTAGAATGACTTTTATAGTTAGTCATTAAAATACAATGTGTGTGTGTGTGTGTAGCTTATGCAGTTTCCTATTTTGTCCCAACAGACGCAGTGTTGTAGAGGAAATATACAACAGACTCAACCCAAACCAAAGTGACAGCACAGTGAGTATCCTCAAGGTCAACTTTATTTTTGGTGCTGACGAAACTGTTCTGTACTCCTTGTTCTTGCCTGTTGGGTCTTTCTTTATTATTGTCTTTTTTTTTTTTTTTTTTTTTTACTATATATAGGTGTATCTCAATAAATTAGAATATAATTGAAAAGTTGATTTATTTCAGTAATTCAGTTCAAAAGGTGAAACTCATTTGTTATATAGATTCATTACACACAGCCTGATATATTTCATACCTAATGAACACCCAAAGAAAATGTTTATATTGTGAAAAAGTTATATTGTGGATCATGGTGTCACACTCTAATCAGCTAATTAACTCAAACCACCTGCAAAGGATTCCTGAGCTTTTAAATGGTCTTTTAGTCTAGTTCAAGAATCTGGCTGTTCATAAAGTGCTGTATCCAAGCACATTAATGGAAAGTTGAATGGAAGGAAAAAATGTGGTAAAAAAAAAAGGTGCGCAAGCAACAGGGATAACTTCAGCTTTGAGAGGATTAAAAAACTAAGCCCACACAGGAATTTGGGGGAGATTCACAAGAAGTGAACTGCAGCTGGAGTGCTTGAAGAGCCACCACGCACAGATGTATTCAGGACATGGGCTACAACTGTTGCATTCCTTGTGTCAAGCCACTCCAGAACCAGAGACAATCCACGTTGCTTGAAGTTCATAGTGTGCACAGTCTGTTGTGGTTTTGGGAGCCATGTCATCTGCTGGTATTGGTCCACTGTGTTTTATCAGTTTTAAGGTCAGCGCAGCCCTGCATCTAGCAGGGAGTTTTAGAGCACTTGAAGCTTCCCTCTGCTGACCAGATTTATGGAGATGCTGATTTCATTTTCCAGTTTTACTTGGCACCCGCCCACACTGCCAAAGATGGTCTCCCTGTGCTTGATTGTCCTGCAGACTCGCCCGACCTGAACCCCTTAGAGCAGTGGTTCTCAAACATTTTCTGTCATTCCCCACTTAAGGGGGTGGGTGAATTTTTAAGCCCCACTTGTCAACAAAATGATAACGAAATCAGCCAAGTTAACTTTTTATTGAAATATCAATTCCTAAACCAATAAGATCAAATAACACCAAGTTCAAAACAGATAAAATACACGTGCAATTGTTATAACAGGCTTACTTCGTCACTTATCTAGAGCTTACCTTTAAAGAAGTTGAGTGGCTTATTAACAAGACTGGAGTGTGTTGTCTCTAAGTGTCGTCCTACTTTGTTCGGTCTTATGCTGTCTGCTGCCAGCGGTTTAAGACACAAAACACACACTGGTCTCTCCTCTGCCCTCACTATCCCCACCATGAATCCAAGCGCAACATAGGCTTTATAATGTTTTCCTTTCGGCTGGCTTTTTGGTTGATTAGGCTGATAGTGCTGAACAACCTGCTTTTTGTGGTCCATGTAACAAATGTATCTATTGATGTTATTATGCCCACTACATACAGTAGGCTACTGACCCGGTTTGTGTCCGCGGTGAAGTTAGTTTGATATTCGCATCTCCGAATTCAATAGCTGCGTAAATAAACCCGCAAATAAGATACCCACATATATTTCCTCTCTACATTGTCTTTAAGCTACATCCACCTTAAATTATACATGTTTAAAAGCATAAACACCATTATTCTCTACGGCGCAACGAATGATTTAGGGATCATCGCAAAAAGCCGCACACCAACAAAAAGCATAGAACTATATTGATCTTTCCTTTTGTTCAGCGCCTGAAGGATCTAAAAGCAACTTTGTTGCCACACTGGAAACTAGAAATGCCAGACTAGTACTGCCTGATAAAATATAAATTTTCACCAAAAATACAGAAACATTAGCATACACATTGGAATAAATGAAATTACAGTACATATATAATACTGAATGTTTCCTTATATATTGTTCCTCTGCAATTAACATGCCAACGTTAAACCGTTATTGTTGTACTATGGTTCCACTTTTTCTCTGACTTGTATTAATGATCCATTTCTTTGCGTGTGATTGTTTAGTTTTGAGTGTCCGATCTTTATTGTCAATAAAGAAAAGCATGAATTAGAATAGGTACTTTCCTATTATTTTCCACTAATTCCCTCCCGTTCATTGCACCCCACACTTTGAGAACCACGGCCTTAGAGAATTCATGGGGTATTGTGGAAAGGAAGATGCGAGACATCAGGCCCGACAACGCAGAAAAGCTGAATGTTGCTAGCTGAGCAACCTGGGCTTCCATAATACCTTAGCAGTGCCACAGACACCTTCATGCCACGCCGCATGGCTGCAGTAATTCATGCAAAGGGAGCCCCGACCAAGTATTGAGTGCTGTACATGTTAAAACTTTTTAGTAGACTAATACTTCTATATTAATTTTTTTTTTTTTTTTTTTTTATTGGTCTTGAGGTATATTCTAAAAATTACTCAGTTTTGGGTTTTCATTAGCTGTAAGCCATAATCATCAAAATGAAAAGTAAAGCACTTGAAATATATCAGTCTGTGTGTAATGAATCTATGTAATATGAGTTTAACTTTTTAAATTAAATTACTAAAATAAATAATTTTAATGATATTCTAATTTATTGAGATGCACCTGTGTGTATGTGTATATGCAGCATATACTGTGTGTATATGCGTGTGTGTGTATCTATCTATCTATCTATCTATCTATCTATCTATCTATCTATCTATCTATCTATCTATCTATCTATATATACACACTGTGAGAAGCAAATTATCCTTGCACTAAGCCTGTATCAAACATGATTTTTTCAGTGTGGAGCCACCAACTGGGGCAATGTATGTGGATCCTCCAGGCTCTAAATCCTAAATTCTTTTTAAACATTTTTTTTTCAAGAAAAAGGCACTGAAATCATCATACAATAACACCAAGGACTTCCAGGTTTAAGTCTACTTTAAGAAGATCTGCTGCTACCTCCAATTACACACTTTCTATACTGCCTTAAATACTGTCTAAGAAAAGACACCTACAAGTATAATAATGAGGACAACAGAAGTCTGCAAACTTGTATTATGTATAGAGTATATGTAGCATTTGCTGAAAGCAATTCCTACTCAAAAAATAATTGTAGATCAATGTATGGCCCTTATAATAACTTTCTTGGTGAATATAAGGAAGAAATCTGGTGTATGTTGCAATTGCTCCTACTCATTGCATGTTAAAATGATTCAATATAAAGTCTTGGTGAATCAGTAAGAAGTATATATTCTTAATTTTTGAACTTTCTTTTTTTCCCCCTGTTCAGCATTTTGCAATTCAATGTGACTCTCTCAATCATCAGTGAAATGCAGAAAATGAATGCAATACCAGAATGCATGAGGTGGCTTGGAAAACCTGTCAGGTGACAATGTGGCGGAAATAGAAGTGAAAAGTTTCCTTTTTTGCAAATATTAATATGCAGATTTTTTTAATCATCTTAAATAATTTACGAGAAAAAATAGCAAAGCACTTTCAGATCACATTCCACTATATTAAATTTAGTTGAAAAATTATTTAGTAGTTAAGGGGAACTGTGGAAGTCAAGGCAAGATCTGGAAGATAAATATTTTAGGATAGAATTTTCAGTATGCTGGCCGAAAAGCAAAGCAAAATCTCCAAATCACAGCAGTGACCTGCTGGAAGATTTAAAATCTTGCCTGATTTATGCAAAGCAACATCATAAAAAAACATTGTCATGGTGTTACAAAGTACAATGGAACCTTGGCATACGAATGCCATTCCCTACGAGTCTTCACCTTAAGAATAAAAATTTTGCAAGAAATTTGGATCAGCATATGAAGCTTTCGGCATGTAAACGATCCGAATGCTGGCTAAGTTGTGTGTGCGTAAAAGAATAACGGGTACCAAGAGGAATCATAAATTAAGGTTAAGTGAGGTTCAATGTCTTTATTTTATATTTTACTTAATTAACATGCCTTTTCTAAATGTTTTTAATGTTTTTATATGCAAAAATATGATTATAGTGTTAAAAATTGGTAATATCAGTAATATTTTTCGTGTCCCGAAGGGATTATCTGGATTTAATTGACTGCTTATGCAATTGCTTATACAAATTTCTGCCAGAGGGAAGAAATTACACTGTGTTACAAAGTACAGTGATTCATATCACAATACAAATTTTCACTTTAGGAAAATTCACCTTTAGGACGAATTTAATTTATATGCCGAGGTTGTACTGTACTGACTAATTAGTGTTCAAACTTTAGAACGTGTCTCACTATTACTATTTTATTTTCTTTTTAATAGAATCAGTTTTAAAGTAAGTGTTTTAACATTAGCATTTTAACAGCGAAATATGCCATTTTGCCATGGGTCCCCAAGGTTTTGCCTGCAATTATATATATATGCATAATAAATGGCACAGTTTTCACTATGCCATCCGTATGGTGCTATCCAGTGAAGGAATGTGCCATTTTGGGAAATCTTCTCTTCATATAATTACTCAGCAGTCTACTATTGCAAAGTTTCTACCTCTCAAACGACTTACCTCTTTTTGTGAGTGTTGTTGGTTTATTGTGGTTTTTGCTTGCTCAAATATTAAATGAACAATAAGAAGCTCTCTATAGTAAACATCAGTATCAATGATTTCTCAGTCACTGTATTAGTGTAGTAGGTTCAGTAGGTTGTCCTTTGTTTCTGTCACTAGTCTGCCACTCACAAAATGTTGTGGATGAGTATTGGTCCCTGATCATATCGAGACTGTTTGCTTACCCTTTGCTTTGAACATCAAAAGAAGAGACCTTGACTCTTTGTGGCTAAAATAAGCTCCACATCTCTTTGAATGTGTGTAAGGCATACACAGCCATAATTGAATGATGCTGACAGTGTTGTACAATACCTTATAATGCAATGAAACTTGAATCTAGATTTCTTGTTAACATAAATAGTAGACTTACTTTGTTGTCTAGTATTTTAAGCTGGTCCGTAGGGGTAAGTGGGGCAAAACTGTACCAAATATATCAGCTGTAAAAAAAAAAAAAAAAAAAAAAAATCTTTATAAAGTCTTCATTTTAAATTCAATTTGTTTAAATTCCATTAAAATAATTGTGTTTTTGAGACACTAAACCAATGTTCCATCAATTTGCCTGCCTTATGTAGATACTGCAGGGCAGCAATTTCAGAGACCCTTTTAGCACCATGGTGTTATTATTGCACCTAGCGGTCAAAATGAGAACTGCAACAAGTCCTAATAGTGGTCCATTGCAGTAGGCATCTTGCTGCCTCATGCTTACTTTATTAATATTTTCAGTGGAGCAACTGACAGTACTGTTAAGAACTGCAGTGACGGTGGAATATATTCTGCGGACCCCAAGATCTTGTTCTTGTTTTAAATCTGAAATAAACCTCATTAATTTCCATGAACAAATTCTTAGTGCAGGCAGTGTGTTTTTTACAGTACATAAAAAAGAATTTCTTTTGTAACATATGTTGCAAAAATTTGGAAAGGGAAAGGAGGATTTTGAAATGGTATTTTGTGCTAAAAATTCACTGGATAGTAGCTTATAGCCTAAGTCATGTGTGACAGCCTCTGGGCTTTATTTTGTTTAAGCCTGTGTGGTTAATTCTGCCATCCTCCACCACCAAATCAATGGTCATGAGCTGCTGATTATTGAAAGTGGGATGTTCTCTATTATTTTAATGGTTGAGGGAGTTTATCAGCAATTTTACTGTATATTCTTTTTTTTTTATATATATATTTAAAGCACTACATGTTTCATAGTATCTCTGTATAAAACAGTTTTATGAGTACCGTTGCTTTTACTAATGATGCCAGCTTAAACTATGTACACTACAGTATGTGGCTTAAACTTTATGGAGACAGGGCCATCATACCTGTATGTTTTTGTTGAATGTCCCATTCCAAAGTCATCCTTCTTGTGTTATAACAGGCTCTGCTCATCTAAGCAGGCCTTTCACTAGTTTTTAGAATACACCTGTGGGGATAAGCCTAGCTCTCAGGCCATTCAAGTTCTTTAAAAACTGATCATGGCAACCAATGTCTTAGTGAAGCTTTCTTTAATTAATCATACTGAAGCAGGTTTGGGCATCTTAATTACATTAAAGGGAAGTCTTGAAGCAGCATCAAAAGACATCCTATACAATTTTGTGTATATCAACTTTTTTTGGGAAGGGCCCCTCATGGGTGTAATGGTCAGGTGTCCACATACTTTTGGTTAAATGTATAGTGGCAATATCTGAAAATACTAATTTTACATTTTTTGTAATCTGTCTGCCGTCATGTGTTTGCCTAATAAATGTTGACTATTACGTTTGCAATGACGAAGAATATGATATTTATTCAAATATATAACTTGTTTTTCTTGCACTGTGTTTGGCTCTTTTTAAATTCATAATAAATTAAACAATTTGTCAAGCATTTGAAGGCTATGTGAAAATATTTTTTTCTTACCATTTACACATAAGCTAAATGCAAAATCCATGGTATTACATACAATTCTTTACTATTTTTTTTTTTTAAAGTAACTCAGCCCATCACTAAGGAACAAAGGAAGCTGGAAGTCAATTAGTAGTAACTTTGCAAAAATTAATAAATATTTCACTAAATTAGAAGAATGTGCTAATCATTCTTTTTGTGTTTTTCTCTTTTTTTTTTATTTATTTACTTATGCCATTCTCCGTGGACTTATTTTTGTTCATCATTAATAAACCTTAATAATATCTCTATTAATGTTTTCATGGCTGGAGTGCTGTTTTAAATTTATTTGCAAATACAGTACATCTGGAAAGTATTCACAGCGCTTCACTTTTTCCACATTTTGCTATGTTGCAGCCTTATTTCAAAATTGATTAAATTTATCATTATTCTCAAAATTTTACAAGTCTCAAGTCTCATTTATTTATATAGCCCTTTATGCTACAACGTAGACCAAAGGACTGAACATCCAAGAAATTATAAAATAGGATAAAATAAATAAAATACATAACATGCAATGGCAAAGTCAAGAATTAAAAGCGACAGAGTACAAATACGTTTTAACACGAGACTTAAAAAACTTTGGATGCTGATCTGCAACTGAGGATGCTGATCCACAATCTAGGACCAACAACTGAAAAGGCTTGATCCCCTTTTGTTTTAAGGCAAGTTCTCGGTACCAACAACTGAAAACAATTGGAATACCTTTGAATACAAGAGTTCATACGCACCAAATCCTTAATATATTCCGAGCCAGCTCATGAAAAGCTTTATAAACGTACAACACCACTTTGTACTGGATTCGATGTTTCACAGAAAGCCAATGAAGCCTTTTTAGAACCGGACTAATGTGCTCCCTTTTCTTGACACCAATAAGGAGCCTCGGTGCATCATTTTGAACCATCTGCAGCTTCGAAATAAGTGATTGACTGATACCTACATAAAGAGCATTACAATAATCCAAATGAGAATAGATGAAAGCATGATGAATCACTTTTTCTAAGACGGAAACAGACAGAAAAGATTTCATTTTCGCAATAGTCCTTAACTGGTAATAGCTATTTTTTACCACATTTTTGACCTGATGATCGAACATAAGAGCAGAGTCAAACATTACACCTAAATTTCTCATTTTGGGTTGGAAATATGTTTCCCAAGAGCCAAACAATACCCCATAATGACAAAGTTGAAAAAAGTTTTTCGAAATCTTTAAAAAAAAAAAAAAAATCACATGTACATAATTATTTAAACTCAAAATTAAGCTCAGGTGGTTTCTGTTTTCACTGAGATGTTTCTACAACTCGATTGGAGCCCACCAGTGGTAAATTCAGTTGATTGGACATGATTTGGAAAGACACACACCTGTCTACAGTATATAAGTCAACGGTGCATGTCAGTGCACAAACCACGCCATAATACAGGATTGTATCGAGGCACAGGATTGAGGAACGGTACAGAAAACTTTCCACAGTATTAAAGGTCCAGATGAGCAGTTGGCTTCATCATCTGTAAATGAAAAAAGTTTGGAACCACCAGGACTCTTCTTAGAGTGGGCTGCCCGATCAAAGTGAGCGACTGGGGGAGAAGGGCCTTAGTCAAGAGAGGTGACCAAGAACTCGATGGTCACTCTGAAAGAGCTCCAGCGTTTCTCCGGAATGTAATTAATTACAATTTGAATAAGGCTGTAACATAGCAAAATGTGGAAAAAGTGAAGCTCTGTGAATACTTTCTGGATGCTCTGTATACAGCTTAGAAACTTTCTCATACTACTGAGATTAACTGTGCAAAATATTTACAGGACTGCACCCCTGACATGAAGAATTACAGTCAAGTCCATAAGTATTTGGGCAGTGACATTTTTTGTTTGTTTATTTATATATTTTTCTCTGTACACTATCACAATGGATTTAAAATGAATCAATCAAGATATAACTGAAGTGTGATTTAAGATGTTCACATTGCATTAACCATTCAGGTTTAAAGCCTTTTTAAACAAAATTCCTCCATTTTTTAATTGTTGAATTTTGTTAGTTAGCAGTTCATTGGAAATCGTAGTGTGAATGAGAGGTTTTGATGCCAGTAAAGGTTGAAAAAACAAAATAGACTTATCTGAAATTGGACAAATCAGCCATTTGGCCCACTCTGGAAGGGGTGTATCATTGTCAAAGTCTGCAATGAAGAGACACTTTCATGAATGTAAAAAGAGGGTTTACCTCTAGATGCACACCTCTAGTAATACTCAAGAACAAAAATTCTATATAAGACTTTGCTTAAAAAAATCATGTTCAGTTCTTAAACAAGATCAACTTGTGCCAAAATTGGAAGCAAAGAATATGGTTAAGGAAACGAAGAGTGCATGCTCTAAGCATTTCATGTCATCATCAAATATGATGGAGGCAGTGGTATCGCATGGGCACGATGGTTGCCATAAGTGACATGCTGGATTAGTGTTTAAAACTACTGCATCTCACCTCCTGGGTTAAGGTTTGAATTTTGCCTCTGCCCTTTTTGTGTGAAGTTTGCCTGTTTTTTCTGTGTTTTGTGGGTTTTCCTTAAGCACTTTAGTTTCTTCTCATAATCCAAAGACATACAGGTTAGGTTGATTTGCTGTTTCCAATTTGTGCCTCTTGTATGTGCTTATGTGCTAGGGCGCATCCTGCCTTGTGACCTCCGTCTCCTGGAATAGGCTCTAGACCCCTCGTGACCCTATACAGGATAAGCAGGATGGATGAATGGATGGCTGCCAGTGGAACTAGGTCACTGTTGTTTATTGATAATGTGACTGCTCATAGAAGTAGCAGGATAAATTCTGCAATGTAAAGAGTTATACTTTCTGTTTAGATTCAGGCAAATGCTGCCAAACTAATAGGTTACTGCTTTAAAGCACAAATAGATTATGGCCCAATATATACAGCAAAAGCAATCCTACTGTATACCTTCTTAAGGCAATGAAATGTCCTTGAGTCATATACCTAACCTTAACTGAGCATGCTTTTGATGAATGTAAGGCGAAATGTCAGAATGACTCTCAAAACAAGCAGCAAATGAGACTTTGTAATTTCCAAACAGTTAATGTTTTTGTTAAATTCTTTGAATTAAAGCTCAATGTCTACATTCTTGATTGCTTCATTTCAAATCCATTGAGGTAGTGTATAGAGGCGAAATATGTGACTTTTCAGATTATGTGATTTAAAATGCATTAAATCATTTTTGTTTAGTTTTTAATGTACAGTGTTTAGGGATCAGACATCCCCCAAATATTATGACATTTATCTTTTGTTTAGATTTTTTATCATAGTAGAAATGAAAAAGAAGAAAATAAAGCCCAATAATAAATGTTTAACTCTCCTATATTGGAGGTGACCTTCCAGTTCCCCCAATTTGTGGAAAATATATTGGGACTATGCAAATGAGCCTTACATGCTTATGCACACATTGTGCTATGATGTGAGGCCTTCATTGTTTTGGGTATGACTAATGAGGCTGTGGGATCACTGGGAGGCTGAACTTAGCAGGTCAGCTGACCCAGCCCTGTCTGTCTAATTACAGCATTAGTGGCTTCGCTGATCGCCCATGCATGATGCTCAGCTCTATCTGGAGCACTGAGCTGCTGTTAAAGCCATATGGTGGCTTAGTGCTGGGCTGCTAGCTCAGCGTGGTCTTGCCCTAGAGCAGCAGGCATGGGGGGTAAAAGCAATAGAGAAAGAGGGATTCTAGTGCTAAGGTTGTGTTAGGGATGTTCCCTGGCACACATCTGGTTATCTGAGATTGACTTATTTGATTTATTATATCATCTGATTGGTCTGCGGTGCAAGAGGTATACAAATCAGATGACTGAGCAAAACGTTCTTAAGCCACAAATGTTCATATGCCTCTATGACTCCTTAATAGCAGATTAAATTTAATTTGGTCGCCGAACTACTTTCTCCCCGGTGACAGTGCTTTCACACATAATGCATCAGCCTCTGGAGATCAACTGAGACTTAATAGTGTTTCAGTGTTTTGGCTCTGGTTCCTGAGGGAGGAAATCTGTCTTTGTGTTTTCTTTCCAGCTGTAACTCAGGCAGACAGTAGTGCAGCTGAATGCTATGGCTAGAGGGAGCCAGAGATTCTCTCATCCTGCCTTATCTCGAGGCATACTCTGTCTGTGGTCCACAAGATAATGGATTGCTGCTCACTTCATCAGTATTACTGAACATGCTGATTTAAATTATTATACTTAATTTCTTTACAGAATAGAACATTTTACAAGCTTAGATTATACAATAGATTTAAATGTTGAATGCTTGTAAATTGTATCACCAGATAGTTGCATTATTTTTCTAGGTTCAGTATTTCCTCATATAAATAATAAAAGCTTTTTTTGAAAATACAGGCCCCAAAATAGAAACTTGATGCCACAAACTTGAAGTAGAAATCCTTCGATCACTGTAACAAAATTGAGTTTATTAGAGATTCCCAGTTAGCCTAACTGCATAAACATGGTTATAAAATGATCTATGAACACCAGAACCTTTTCACTATTGGACCTATGGGCTATGTCTGTCTACATATCATGACGCCACATTGAGAAGAATTGCTAGATCTGAGTGTGAGTCTTCACAAATATGAAAAAAGAATACAAAACGGTCATTGCCCAACTAGATATCAGAAAGAAAAAAAAAAACACAGCTGGAGGATAATCAGCAGGTGTATAAAACAAGCCAGGTCGCCCTCTTACAATGCCATGGACAATGCCCTACTTGCACAAACTATCTGTGAAAAACAGTCAAGTGCTCCAGACTTGGGAAATAGGAAATTTCCTGAGACATCTCAGACAATGAAAAGGACATTGCGTAATACCAACCTCTATGAACCAGCATACAAGGGGGAAAAAAGCCCTTGCTTTTCTCTTTTGATAAAAGACACAAAAGGATGAAAAGAATAAATATTGGGAGCACATTATCTTGTCAGATGAGTCCAAGGTATATTCAAGTTATATACATGTTTGGCATGAACCAGGCCAGGACTACCAAAGTGAAAGCAGAGTGCCAAAGTTGGAGCACAGAGGTGGAAGAGTGATCACATGGGGCTGCATGAGTGCAAAAGGTTTTGTGGAGGTAACATTTGTAGATGAATCCCTATGGATATAACAGAATGCTGGTGGTCAACCAGACTCCAGAAGCAGATCAAAAGATTAATATTCATGTGTGATCACAGTTTGAAGCATGCTGGTAAAATCACACAAGGTTCCAAGAAACTCTTTAGAAATAGGTGAAAACTATGATCTTACTTTAATCCAGAACATCTTTTGGGTCTTTTGGAAAAAGGCAGTCCCTCACAATCCCCCAGCTAAGTGCAGCGGAAAAACATTTATGTAACTTAATTATTTTTTTGCAACTTATTATTTAAGATAAACTAATAGTGGGGTAGTACTGAGAGGAAGACAGATGGATGCTAGCTAAATAAATAAATAAATAAAATAATAAAAAGAAGGTTTACTCTGTTGTTGCGACTGTTACCACTACGTCTTTGCAGATGGGCCACAGTGGACAACTCTTCACAAGCATTCTGGGTAGCTCTTTGTTGTATACTCATTTCAACAACACACTAGTCATAGCATATATACTGCACAACTATGGCATGCTTACCGCATTCCAGCCATAAATACGTACAGTACAGGAATGATGCTTATCTGCTTTTTAGCATTTTTTTTTTTACAAGGCCACAACATTCAGACAGCTCAAAATGTGAATAAAATAGATTGTTTAATTGATTTTTTTTAAATAGAATTTCATATTCTTTCCTGTTGCATATTAATGTTCAATTGAAGTATTTATAGATATATTACAAGACAGTATTAATCAAGAGTTTTTAAGGATATCAGAATGATCCTTTACTAGAGTAAAAAGAGTGACGAGTGTCTTCACAGCAGTTAGCCTGCTCTGCCCTGGGATTTGATGTCAGCTCCCTCTGATCCAGTTTATTTCGAGTCTCGGGATATCTTTATTTATTAATAAACAACAGCAAGTCTCTGTGTCTTTATATATCTCCCTAACCTTTATCTCTCTGTGTAAATAGAGTTTGCATACCTCCATGTTCTATTGATTTTCTGTAAGCCATCTCTCTGCTTCAGAGGCAAATGCTTGCAAGGTCAAAGCCAACAATTGTTTCTTCCAGTGAATAAAATGCCAGCACCATATGACCTTTAAGTAAGGTGCTAAAGGATTGACTTGCTTTACACTCTGGAGACAGAGAGAGAGAGAGAGAGAGAGAAAGAGAGAGAGAGAAGATTCTCCAAGCTTGTTTACATATTTCATGGTCACTCGATGAAGAGAAAACTGTTCAGTAAAACTGCAAATTTGTCATTTTAAAGCATTATTGTCTCGATTTCATTATGGCTAAATCAACACATATTTGACTCTTCCATTCACTTTGATAAAAAAAGAAGAAGAGGAAGAGGAAGAAGAAAAAGTATTGGACTCTTGCCTAGCAGCAACATTTCTTCTCAATGAAGAAGATTTCCCTTGATCTGATTACATGAATTAACTTTAAATTGAGTTAAATATATGCAGCTAGTACAGAGATCTAAGATTCTCCCTTCCAGCCATCTGTCAATCGTTTTCTAAAAGTGACATTGTTTCCGCAGAAGTGATTTGCCAGTAGGCTGTTTTGCTGGGGCAGGAAGTTACCTTCTCTGCTCTCTGCACCACACTCATAATAAAAGCGTGCAAGACAGAGAGAGTGCGCATTTTAACAAATCATAGATTTCACGGTCACAGCATCTTTCCTTCATGCTTTTCCTCTTGCATGTTAACAGCATGTGTCCTATCTGTGAGACATTCTTAAGCAGCTTTGTTTTGTGCATTGTGTTGATTGTGGATTGTGCACCATTGACCCCTGTCGGTCACCACCACTGTGGGATGCATTGCCCTTTTTTGTTAGTTTTTTGTCCCTATTGAAATTAGGCTGAGCTATAATAAACAAACTGATGATCTTAGTCTATTGCAACATTCACATTAGAGTTTTATAAAAGTCTCTTTTTTCCCATACTGGCTGGATCATGCAGACGAATAAGAAGCTTTTGAGACAAAAAGGGCTGTGTTCATTAACACGGACATGGGGGTTCATGCCTTGATATGTTTACAGCGTTTATTTATTATTTGTAGTAACTGCTTTACTGTGGTAAGTGTTGCTGTGGTTTATATTTCTAAATTATTAAGATTTTATAAAACAGAAACTATAGGCTATTAGCTGAATGAGCTCTAATAGCTAAAGGAGCTGATGCGATTTGGTAAAACATTGCAGAAATGCATGCAGAAATGGGTAAGGGTGGTCAGGATACTTTCACTAATAGATGATGAGGCAAATTAACCAAGTGCAAAAAATTTAATTAATTTGTTTGTTTATTTTACAAAATAGTATGTAAAATAAAGAAATACGGTACAATGTGTAAAATTAATGGTACAACCGAAATTCTTACATTATATGTAAAAACTAGAGAAAGACATGATTAAAAGATCTTTAATATATTACACTGATATACATTAACATATGTATGTATCATAAATATTTTAAACAAAGTAGATACATTGAAAAGTATAGTGTATTTATCCCTTTAATCACCACATTAATAAGATTAATATGCTATCATATTTTTTCTTGTATGTCTTTTTATTCAATAACATATTTTTTAGCAATTTGCCATGAACATTTTTTTCTTTTAGTTATTTGTCTATTTTTTCATGTGTCTTGTCCCTGCCCTTTTGGTTGTATTAATAGAGAAGCTGGTAAGGTCTTTGTTCGAAGAGCATAGTACAAATTCAGGTCTAATGGCACTACCTGCCTTTGTCTGTCAGTATCTTACATCAACAATGATGTATTATAGCCTTATTTCATCAAGCCTTGCTGTCTACCATTGCACATGTTTATAACACTAAGTCTTGTATTTGTAAAAGAAATGATAGGTTTATAGATATTTGGTCCAAGCTTAAAATTTTTCGTTTAATCACTGGAAACATACATTTATATTGTTTATATTGAAGATACAATATGCAGTATATCTATTTGTAAGTATTCCATGAAGCTATATTGTGTTGCATACACAGTTTGATAAAGACATTACAGAATCAGTTAGACAGATTTAGTTTTTCACAAAGCTGGCTTTTCCAATTGTGATGTAAAATGGAAATAAATGTATAATGAATGCATATATATATGGAATAATTTTCAATGGAAAATATCAAGAGTGGGAAATGCCTGTTAACTCCCTGGTTGTGGGGGTGGGGTGGGTAAATGCTTACTGTTGTCCATCTGTATCGAGAGTTTTTAAGTAGTCAGACGTTCACAATTCAAAGGACTGCTACGAGAATGGTGGCATCCAAATATTATTCTGTTGAAGAATTATTCTCAGCAGAACAATAACAGCGACACTTGCAGTAGAGTCTTACTGGGTTTGATGCACAACCTTTGTCGGTCTTCCCTATGTACAGTTACTGATAATATGACTTTTCCATCTGAGGCATAGTTTGTGTCATTCACCCTCTAGTTTATTAGTGACACAGACATGTTTTACAAGAACAATAATTCTGTTAACCCTGATAAATGTGTACCTAAAGCACCCATCTTGCCCCATCATGTAAGTCTCAAGAATCATCCACCACCCAAATAATGTCTGTTTATTTCCCTTGTTTGATATGGATGAGGAGAGGTAACTGATGGAGCTAGTACCAGTTATTGTACCACCAGCATGCACCTGTGTGGTAGGTGTAAGGGAGAGTGTGAGTATAGATACAATTTTTTTCAAAGCTACTCTAGAATGCATTTTAAAAGGGCCAGTTAAACCATATAGACTAATTTTGATACAAAGGTTTCTCTACAAACCTGATTTATGCTAAAATCATGTTCTTTCTCTGCGATATTTACTCTTTAGAATATTTAAATTATGTTGCCATCTAGCCAACCAGCAAGCTTATGAACAAATGCCACTAGTGTGGATGAGTGGTGCACCATACCATACCATAATTAACTTGTAGAGAAACCTGTTTATTGTGGATTCTGTTATGTGAGCTTCCGTCTAACTGACCTACCAGAAGACCTGTGTTTGAAATTCGATGGACTTGTGTTTGGTAGCCCATTTTGCTTTCCAGATGAATGAATAAACTGGTGGCAGACATGGCTCAGCATAAATCAATAATTCAGGAGTTGAGACTGTGCAACTCAAAGGCGCATGTCCTTTATCTCCGATGGATGAGCATACTAGGTTTATAGCCACCTTACGTTATATTGGTTTCAACATTCAAAAAAGGGTTAGTCTCTCCAATGGGAAACACTCCAAAATGGTGATAGTCTGAGTGGAATTTGACAGTGCTACTCAAACCACGGCACTAAACATGCTTTTTTACACAGCACTGATAGAAGCTTAGAAAGAATACAAAAAAAGTAAGAGTTTTAAAGAAAACTTTGGTCAGATTGTTCAATCACACCCAAGATCCATAGCAAACATTTTTGTTATCATGATGGAATGCACCTGGTCACATGGCAGCCTTTGATGCCTACTGTATATTGAATCACTGGCCAAGCACTGAATAACATATACACTAATATTGTTATATTGAGAACTTAATATATTGCACAATGTGCAGAAGTTGAAAGTTCTAAACGTTGATAAACCTAGGCCAGGGTAGTGTTTGCAAATGAATACTGTGAATCTCCCCTGTGCTGTCTTTAAGCCTGTTGGCACTGTGTGATTATTATTGTTAATGTTGTTGTTATTATTATTATTTTTATTATTATTATTATTATTATTATTATTATTGTTATGTAAAATGTATTCTCTTTACTGTCTTGCAGTTCTAACTTCTCCCTTATGCAGATGTATTTTTGACAGAGATGACAAAGCAGTTTTGTAAATCACCCTGGATATCACTATCTGCTAGATGTACTAAAAACAGAAATAAATGTTACAGTAATTGACTTAATTGCAAATTAGCAAATGGTTATTTCACTCATCCAATAAATGCATTTGTAAAAAAAGAAAAAAAGCCAAATTTCACTGAGCCTTGTTAAATTTTCTTTTTTTTTTTGTAAATAAAGTAAATAGAGCACCTGCCTCTCAAATGCCTATTGAGCTGCTGAACATTGTGGAGTATCCGCCGATCCAGCATAAAGACACTTCCCTTCTAGCGGAATTGACTTGTTGCTATCAGCAGCTGGCCAGTCACTCGTAACCAGCGGCCAGGAAGTTCCTTCCTTTTTAATTCCTGACCGAAAGCAACAAAGAAGTGGTCTGTGTGAAATAGAAATATTGGAGGTTCCAAACCTCCCTCTTTGTCTATCATCCAGAATGACGAACCTCAGTCAAATTAATTTGTGTTTTGTTTGTTTTTTTCTTTGCCATACTTGGAGTTAAATTCATATTTTAACTTGTAAAAATATGAACATAAATATAATCTTTTACCCTTTTTACACTACCATAAACAGTTTTGTAGCAATTTTATAGAAAAATATAAATTTATAGAAAAGAGTAAATAAGAAAATCTTACAAACTCTGCAATGAATCAAATTACCAAGAAAGAGTAGGAGAAATCAACTATACTGAAAATTCAGCAACTATTCCATAGTGTTGCTTAAAATGTGTTAAGCTATCCCTCTCAAAAACCCTAAGTTATTTCCAGACAGTGTTCAGCATTTGCCATCACACACACTTAAAGGGTTTCTTTTGCTCATTATTTTAAGTTCCTGTTTCCTATATACCTTCTCTCCTAGAGTGTTTCTTCATCCTTGTTTCTCACAAAAAGAAAAATTAATTTCATGTGAAAATCTGTTTCAAATTCAATTAGAGAAAAATTACTTACAAAACTCCTTATTTTTCAAACTATGTGTCAATTACTCCTAATTTCTCCTGAAAGCTAAAATAACAGACATTTAAACAAACAGGTAACATCAATATTTCATTTTGGTTTAAGAAAAAAGTACTTACAACTAGAGTATAGGAATCAATTGTGCATAGAATTAAACAAAACAACATTTATATGGTGCCAAGTGTGTGTGTGTGTGTGTGTGTGTGTGTGTGTGTGTGTGTGCGTGTGTGTGAGTGTGTGTGTGTGTGTGTGTTTCAGAGAGAGAGAGTAATCGAAGAGTTTAAGAAAAGAGATAAAAAGAAAAATCACTGGGGAGCAAAAATGAGAGAAAAATTGAGAAAATATTTTCTATGGCTTTCATATTGTTGATGTTCAACAAAAGATACCATGTAAATCATTTCTTGTTTTTCTATGATCAAAATTGCATTTCAAGCCATAAAGCAATTTTCTGCGGAAAAAAAAACGACCTTGACGTGTTAGGAAGACTATACATGCTAGGCTTATATTGTGTGCAGACGAATGATGGCTGTTCAAAATTAATGCAAAACCCAAAATACCCATTTTATTGTAATGGGATTCATAAGATTGAACAAAATGTGTACCTCAGTGAAATACTGCTCAAAATAGATAAACAGCTTTTTTTTCAGTCTCTGGGGCTATAGACACAATCATTGGGCTTTGCATAGGTGTAACGATTCTTATAAACAGGCAGAGATGTACAGGAAGTCATGCACATGCTACCTGACTTCTGGGAACCTCGTCAGATGGGCTTGGAGGGGGGACTGGTGCTCCTTCATATGAAGATCTAATCTCTTTAATTGGCATCAGCTGAGAATATGTGTACAGAGATATGTGGAAAGAAAAGCTGGTTTTCACAACTCTACCCGCCTGCTGCCCAGACACATTATTGTAGATGTAAGACTTGTCATAGCAGGAGCTCACTTGACCTTGCCATGACCCTAACACCCACCTCTGTTTATTATGCGCTCCTGACCTTTCAGAACTTTAATTTGGAATTTTTATTTTATTACTAAATTACAAAAGATCTTTTATTGCAACATGAAAAATCCTGTTTAGCCTACAACAATATATATTTTTTATTTACCCTTGTAATTATTGATAATTTATTTTATGTATTTTTTATTTTATTTTATTTTAGTAACACATACTTTGCTGCAATCTTTTATTCACACTTACTCAAATAAGCTGTGGGCTTCCCATGCTAATGCACATCACCTTAACAGCAAAAAGCCACAATAGATACCAAATTAATAATCAAATAGAGCATAAAATAAATAAAACACGAAATAATAACATGTGTTTACCCTAACAATATCTCGCATGGAAATCTCAGGTTTTTCAACAAAAATATGTTGCCCTGTATTGCTGATTGTTAACAACAGTATAATGACTATGCAAAATATCATACAGTTGACCTTTCTGCATGTAAATACATTATGATTTAAAGTAAAAGGTTGAATATAAAATGGTGGAAAAAAATATTTTCAAACTAAAAATGTGTTTGTTTTTGTACAGAATATACATGTATGCTTATCATGTCTGCATTATGTACAAAACCATTCACTCATTCAAAACCATATTTCTAAATATAACTTAAAATTAATGAATAAATACCATTACAGAAGAATATATGCATGACTGTAAATAAAGAAACATATTACACAACAGACCAGTTTTCCAACGGAATCAAAATAAACCAATGACAATAGAAAAGAGCAGGTGTGACAAACTTGAATTAAAGATCGTCTGGCATAATCTCCAGCACACTCAGTAAAACATAACAGCTGTTTTACTATACAAACTATACAAATCTGTATCTAACACTCCTGATTATTTTCAAGCAATGAGTTTTCGCACCAAATATTGACTGTGTTTATTTTATTTCTCTTTAATGTTCTGTATGTAGAAATGTTTTCATGTTTTTAACCTTTGCTTTTGCACAGTACTGTACGTAATATGTGTGCATATGTATACTAATTTATTCATTTTCATGTCTTTATGTCATTTATTTGCATGTCTTTGAACTATGGGAGAAAACCGGAGTATCTGGGGGAAACCCACAAATCGCAGAGAGAACTGGAAAACACCACTCACAAGCAGAAACAAGACAGGATTACAAAAAATTAAATAAATATACATATCTAAATAAATATACTATTTATATATGTGTGTGTATTTGTGTAAATAAATTAAATAGGCAAATATTTCCTTAATTAGCATCGTAAATTTTATTCATAAGCTTGTATTTGAACATGCTAAAGATCATCCTTTCAATATTCATTTAAATACAGATATATAAGACCTGAATGCAGGAATAATTTGGGCAATTTTTATTTTTAATTTAATTTAAATGTTTTTTTTTTATGTTTACACTGCCTTATCAAAGTTTTTTTGTGTGTGTTTAATGTTTCATACAAAGTGATCATAGGTAAACTGTAGATTCAAGGACATAATTTTTTTTTTTACGTCCTTGGTCTTTTCACCTGCACTGGTTCCTCTTTCTGGGAAGTGTGGTAAAAAAAAAATAAAAAAAAACTTGAGCCATTTAACGAGATTATGTTCAAAACATGAGCCTCTAAAGAAAAGCTTTAAAATGTAGCAAATTTTAGGTTTTGCAAAGGTTTACGTTTAATCTTTCCTATTAAGCTGTTAAAAAAAAAATAATAAAATCTTTATGAAAGCCAGCCGCCAGTGAATCTGAGAAAGGAAGAAAGGAATTCAAAACAGGGCTCAATGCTCGCCAATGTGGCACACAATGTGCAGGTGATTTTTTGTTAATCCCTGATGTATAAGCCACACTCCTACAATTCTGACTCTAAATACACTTATGAAAGCCTGACACATCTAATGCCTAGGTTTAATACAAAAAGATATAATTTGTGGTTCTCTCAGACCAAGGTAAATGTGGAAGCTACTTTGCACAGCTCAAAGTGATCTCCCATGCAAACTTATATTGCAAATTATTGATGGATGCCATAAAGAAGGCGCAAAGGTAAAGCTAACTGTTCTTGGAATAAACCTAGCATGAAAATTTTTTTTCAATAATTACATGGTCCATTAAAGGTACTGATTTATTTTGTATGTGTATTGTGAGTCTGTGTTTTGTTATCTGTACAGCTATTGCAAATAGACTTTGCATATTACAAATATTATTCTATCTTAATATTAACAGCTTGTAATAAAATACATTTCTAAAAATCAATTAATATGAACATCTACGGCTCTCTGATGAAAACAGTTAAACATCATCTTTTTTTTTGTTTATTATTTTCCACCTGCCTAATTCTTGTGTATCGAATTTTAATCAAAATGCCGTTTCCATGCTTGATCGTACTGTACGCATACCTCTACTGTTAAACCAGAGGTCAAACTTTCAGTGACATGTTTTCCTATTGAATTGTTTTGGCTTATCACTAAAAACAGACACATTAATTGAAAACGAAAATTCACATGAATTACCCAGACTTTCTGTATGTTTGGTGGTAACTTTATTCACTGTTCCTATGGTTCAGGGCCAGAGCCCATATACCCAGCTGATACCCAATGTTGACAGCCCTGGTACTTAGTGGACCCACAGAGGTCTGGGACAAAGGGGAGAAACAGTTTAGACAGACCACTGACAGAAGAGAATGGTCGCCAAGGTAATCCTGAAATTGGAAAGCAGCGAAAAACAAGTTGACCTTGAAGGGGGGTGGGCATGAATGTTCCATATGAGCCCCCTGGGGTGGGAGTTTGATGGCAAATGCCTCCAATTGGTTGTTCTGAAAGTCTCAATTGAAGCATCTATGGAGGCAGAAACTCTCCTGTGTTTTTATGTGTAGACAATTTATTGAACAAAAGCCCATCAAACTTGCACATCCCGTTAGAGGTTATACTGGTTTTATCACATGTGTATGTGTCTTAATGAGGAACACATTTGCAAGGTGATGACGTGTAGCTTTATTACTGTTTATGAAACATATAGAATCAGAACTGTGAGAAAGGTTCCCAGATACCCAGTTTGTACAACATGTGTGAATCTGAGCATCTTCCCCTCTCCGTCTGTATGCCTTTCAGTTTTCCTGCCTGTTTTCATTTGTTTCCTCACAACTGCCTACTTATTTCTAAGGGTAAGTGTGAGATGGGTGAGATCTCCCTGCATTTTTGTCCTCTTTGTGAAAACACTTGAAGAGGCGCTCTGAGTTGTTCCTGGAGCGATCTCAATATTTGCCCCTCTTCTCAGCAGGAACGCTTTCTCCTCATTACAAGGTGACAAAGTGCAGGCTTTAACAAGGGTCCCTCTGCCCCTCCCCAGCATTTAGAGCCCCCCATGAAAAAAAGAACATCATTTTAATTATGCAGTCAATCACAATTACAAGCAAATGTTTTCCCTGTTTGCTCTGCCCCACTTTTCAGGGCTTTGTTCCCAAGCCCACTGTATGCTGGGAGAAAGGCCTCGGCGGTCAATGGGACGGCTGAGTGGATGTGTGTAAGGTGGAGGCCTATGTCCTACAGCCCACCTCACAGTGTGCTTTGTCAGGGGCAAGGGATGTAGGGGGAGAGAGGAGGAGGTGCGCACATCCGTAGCACATTTACTGAATTAAGGAACACAGTGGGGAGACTTTGGAAGAGAGGCTGCTGGAGCAAGAGGGTGGGGGTGGGAGGTTGATGGAGGACTTGTTGCTAGGTGACTAACAACTGCTGCATGTCATTTTTTTTTCTTGTCCATTTTTACTCTTCAGTCCTTCTTTTTGCTTGGATTGCTCCCCCTTCCTTTCCTGCCCACCCTCACATACCACTTATTCTGAAATAAAGAGGTACAGAGGGGAAAGAAATTGTTCTTAACGCTCCCTTCTCTACTGTGTCCAAAAGAAGGGAGCCAATAATAGTATTCTGAACTGTAGCTCTTTTTACATACTGAGCCAGCAGAGCAAAAGTTCAATCACAATTACACTCGTGTGAAATTTTTATACTATATACAATTTTGTGCCACTAGCAACTTTTGAGTAAAAATGTTATGTTAAGCAGATAAAAAGCTCATTATTGAAAAGTTTATTTAATAATGAAAGATTTCATATTTCATAACCAAAAAGAATCAGTGTATAATAAGGTGAAATCATACATTTTTTTCAGCCAAGAAAAGGCACCACTGTTAGTCACATGACATCAGAATTGCGGCGCTGTCGCCGAGCTTATGGCATGATCTCACGTTCTTAAGGCTGACATTGTCTCTCTGCCAAACCCACTCATGACATTCTCATTTACAGAGTGCGACATAATTTGACCCTCACTGTAGAAACCATGATGCTTTACAATGGATGTACAATGAGGAGGAGGAAGATCCATTTTTATAGTAGATAACAATGCAGAAACCAAAAGACACCCTAAGTATAGGAACAGTAAAGCAAGTATATAACACTTGTTATAACACTTGTTTTTTCTTTCATATCATTCTCTTGTCATAACTACCTCAAGCCTTCAACCCACTGACATCACCAAGCAGTTGATTCTTGTTTGTAATGCTTTTCCAGGCTTAAACTACAGTTTCTTATGGTGGTTGTTTGTTTTACATGGTCTCTTTTTTCGATCTCATCTTTAGAAAAATGAAGTGCATGCTCAATTGGGTGAAGGTCCGGGTTAAGCCCAAGGCATGACGCTATACAACCAGAAAGGTTGAACGATGAGCTTGTATGTTTCTTTCTCCACACTTTCCATCAATTTGGTAGAGGTTAGTCTTGGTTCTAGGACTTTTGCCACTTTGATTTCTTTGCAAATTTACTCTGGCCTTTCGATTTTTTACTGCTGATAAGTAGTTTGCTTGTGGTATGCATCTTGTGGTATGCCCTCTATTTCTGTCACAAAATCTTTTTGTGCAGTGGCTTTAACTGATTTGATTAGTTATTTTGAACTGAAGGTGCCAAGCTGTTTAGAACTTTATTCAGTGTATAGCAAAAGCAACAAAAAAGGGTTCAGTACTATAGAATGTATAAAATTTTTATTCAGGTGAAAGTATTTGGTCAAATATGTACTGTACTCAATTAAAAATGTACACAAGTATTTAAAAACTTCATGCAATATTTTCATGTTAAATATTATATCTAAACCTGTTACAACAGTA
This sequence comes from Clarias gariepinus, assembly GCF_024256425.1. Taxonomy (NCBI): domain Eukaryota; kingdom Metazoa; phylum Chordata; class Actinopteri; order Siluriformes; family Clariidae; genus Clarias; species Clarias gariepinus. Next base: position 7,549,777 of record NC_071126.1, on the reverse strand, counting down.
TTTTTGTTTAAAAGTAACTATGCGGTTTTGAGTTTCAAATATCATCCAATCTCTAAAACATTGCTTTTCATAGGCCACCTACATCCACGTTTTCTTTTCAAATTATTACTTTTGCTAGTCAAAAAATCTGAAAAAAAAAAAAAACAACAACAACAGCACCTCATGTTATATTGCTTCACTGCTTCATAGCATAGCAAAACTTTTTACTGAGGTTGGGCAAGGGGCACTCATCCTTAAGGTCAACACTGCAATCCGAAAGCCTTTACATATTTAGACACATGGATAGTTATTGTGTTGAATACATTGTTTAGCAGGAGACGGTCACAGGAGATCACAAATGAACATTAGACAAATTAGAGTCCTGTTATATAATGAAAGTCTAAAAACAAACTTTTTTTTCACAAAAGAAATTAAAAGTACAAGTATTCAACTTACAAATTAGTCAAGTAACACTGAAGTAATTAGTAATTTTTCACCTTACAGTGCATATTTTTACAGGACTAACATTGCACAGTATAATCCTTCTATTCCATGACACCCAGAAGAAGCTGGATTCTCTGTTGTCTCTGGTTTTCTCAAGGCTTCAGCAGCTGTCTGAGAGTGAAATCCTAGCACTCCCATGATGATCAAACGAAATCTCCTGTATCCTTTCAAACAGATTACTCAGCATTGTTGAGAACCTTGGAGAACACTAGAAAGCAAACATGACAAACTTGATTTTATCATGCAAACCTTGTTTAGCTGTTAAATGCTGTATAATTTAGCATGTCTCAATAAAATAATGAAGACTTTTTTTCAGTGCACTATGCAGTGCTCTCACTCACTAATGGTGCACAACGAAGTTGTAACTCAGAGCTCAGTTCCAACCCAAGAGGCTATGACAAGATATAATCATTTTTTTCCTATGGCACTGTTGGTAATATGGCATTGTGATAAAAAGGCTGCTCAATGCATTTTGAGAAAGAGCTCTGCGAGGTATCTTACTTAACATTATAGCAATGTGTAGTCTTACTTCAATACAGCTCTTAGGCTGTGGAAAATATTGTGCTGCTCATAGTAAATGGTAAAAAAAATAAATAAATAAAGCATTTGGGTGCATAGGTTAAGGATAAAGAGAACGCTGACAGCTCTGTGAGTGATTGCCCTCAGCAGTTTCAGCCGAAATATGGACCTGTATTATTACTTAAAAGGCAAAGGGCCTTTTCAGCAGTAAGCTGGAAGATCATAAACCCTTTTCACATAATAATTTTTTCTTAAAGCTGTGTTTATGCTTGTTAAGCACAAGGGCAAATACGAGTGAACAATACAGTGGGAAATCCTCCACAGAACAGTGTATTTGCCGATGCTGGTTAGTCACTTTTCTTTAAGCTAGAGCTCATTTAACCCTTCCCTGGGCTTATGCCTTAGGCAAAGAACCCCAAAACTCACGGACTCTGGGCATTACACCAAGGTAGTCAGATGTGAAAAGCCTGGTATCATTAGTATTTGACTATTCTGACCCTCCCTCCTACCATAGGAAAGGGCATGATGAGGCAATAATGTCTGGTTTATGAGCTTATCCTTCACACTGCCAACCCTTATAATTCTGCTTAAGATCCATTGATCATATTAACATACACCCAGGTCCTTTCTATTCTAACGCTTTAATAAGCTTTGTCACTTGTGGGATAATCACCTAATTTCTCTATGCTCAAAGGAATGGGTACACCTGACCAAAACACCCATATATGGGTCTTTCCCAAATTGTAGTCTTTACAATTTAAAACCCACAACTGTCCAAAATATCTTAGCTGCAGCTTTAGGATTCCCTTTCACTGGAACTAATAGCCCACATCATGTTCCAGGATGATATTGACCCTGTTCCCAAAGTAGTCCAAAGTACACAAATCCTGTACTTGAGTAAAAATAGAGCAGACAAATAGCACCAAAGTGAAATTAGAAGTCCTACATTTACTGTTCATGTCTACTTGAGTAAAAGTACAAAAGAACTCACGTTCAAATTTACTTAAGTCTCAAATTTACGTAAATGTAAGCAGTGGTGCGGGTTAGCCTGTTTGCCCGTAAACATCATCACCAACTTTTGCCACAGAACATGTAACTTAAATTGCCAAGCTACACCATGATGGCAATCTATTTTCATACTGCAGGTCAGCTCGGTATGTGTCACTCAGAAATTAGTCCAGAACAATAGATTACATAAAATGCTGCCTTTCTTCACTTACACACTACCACACCTGAATTAGGCAAAAGACATCAGCAAGTTTTTTAAGGATTTAAGAAGTTGCTTCTCAGATATTAAGTCTAAGGGAGACATGCTTTGAGGAATAAGAGTAAAGAGCACTTATCTCATTGTGTCATAAAATCAAGACAATGTCTGGCAAATATAAGCATAATTAATATTTCTGTATAAATTTCATAATGTTTTCTATAAACTGACTATGAAATTTGTAAATCCAGGTCATTTGATCTGATTTTTGTGAATTTGATAGATTAAACTTGGGCAGAAGCACTAAACAGTTTCTCCATGCTTGGTACTGGTATAGATTTCTTAACTTGAAGTTATGGAAGACTGCAATTAACTGCTAATTGTCTCTGACAGTGGATCATTTGTGGCCAGGTCAGGCTATTTTCTCATATCAGTGCCAGTAATGAACAGGATGGCACTGACCCAGTTTATGTTGCTGCCACTGCTGCCTTGTGTATGAACATGAAGTGTTTATGACTGCCATTGATATTCATGAGAATGCATGTACTGCTGCTTATAAAAAGATTTCACATTTGAGGCAATAATATATTATTTTTGCATATTGGTAGTCTTGATTATCGACAAGCAGAATTCGAACAAATATACTGTTTAAATAATATCACATTAAATAGCAGCATATATAAATATGACATACTGTATACAGTAGTCATAATAGTGGTAATAGTATTTGATAATGCTGTCCAAAAACAATTGCACACAATTTTTTGAATGTTGTAATTTTGCATAAGTATTGTTAATTTTTTTTTCTTTATATGTATTTATTTTTCAGTTTAGCAATTACAGCCCAAGCTTGAGTTCCCTAAACCTTTTAGTGATGATAGACTTAAGATGATAATCCTCCCAGCTAAGCATATAAGTCTGATGTCTGGGCTCATTTAAACCCTGACACATGGAGGAAAAGTGTCAAGTAAGTAGCTTTATAGTACAGAACCAGGTAGAGTTGCATCAGGCTTCTGTATACTAAAACCGAAATGGAATTGTGCTCTTTCAGGCAGAAATGAGTGTGCTTGTTCCCTCTGCATGACAAGCTGACACTGACAAGGTCTGCCAGTCCCTAAGCACAGACATGGAGAGCAAGCATTATGAAACATGCATGGGAGCCATTGCCTCCTCCATTATTTAGCAGCTCTAGATCCACACATGCAAATTTGGTGACAGCACTTTCTGACTTATATTAAACATACATACCATACATGGGAGAGAGAGACGTTGCAAAGGGACAACCACATTCTGTAATGGTTCTTCTTTTTCTTTAGGCTAAAATGTTTTAGCACATTACTTTCTCTAAAAACTTACAAAAGTCATTGGTACTAGAAATGGACCCTTGTGAAATATCAACATAGTGCTACTTATGTGTCTTGCAGATGCATATTGGTTGATCCTTTAATCAAGAATTCTTTATAATACACACTGTATTCTAGAAAATAAACTTTTAATATTTATATAGTTGTGTTTAAAATTACCCCAAATGTTTGTTAAGTTGGATCCCTCTACTGCATACAATATGGACCAACCCAGCATGAGCTGTACTAACCCAGTGAAGTTTGGGTTACAGTGTTCTTAAACCTCAATTCTTAAACCTTCAGTTCATGGGCCTATTAAAACATTTTTAATTTTAGGACTAGATAGACAAGTAAACAAGTTAACTATGAAGCCTCTGTAATCTTCTCTTACACAAGCACTTATGGAAAAGATCCTTTCTAAATGACCACTTTTCAAATGAGAAATTACATGGCAACTAATTTGTTTTACACACAGGCACAGGTTATGACAAGACCCTTCTAGTCAGTGTTTTAATTGTGTGGGTTGCGGCAGGAACTGGCAGGACTGGCCAGGAAATGGCAGAGACTTTATACTGTAAACATATAAATTGTAAATGTAAATGTAAAAAAATGGAATTAAGTATGGACTATTAATAATACAGTGTCCCTAATGAAGCCAAAGGCAATGATGGCATAATCATCAATAATCTCATCATAGCAGGCCTTAGTATTAGGCAAATACAACCTCAGACACAACAAAAAACATGACTTTTTTATAACAAAAATTAGGCCAAAAAGAAAAAAAATTGTGAGCCATTAAAATGACCAGATATGGTTCTTTATCCAAGAGTCAATTAAGAAAGATCAATTAATAATAATCATTTTTAATTTTAAGCAAGTTTATTTGGTTCTTTGAACTTACCTGAGCCCTGAGTTACCAGATTTATCTGGAAAGTACATATACATACAGACAGGTGGAAAATGAAAAAATGAAAAAAGGGCTCTATCAGGTTGTAGGGGCATTTTGCCTGAATGAATTTGGACCAATTGTCCACCTTACAGGGAAGCATCATGGCAAATTCATACAAGGTTATTTTCCCAGCTCTAATTTGGAAAACATGTACAGTATATACTAATAGGAGTGGTTTCTTTCAGGTCAGTAAATCAACCCTGAACAGAAAACTTGTTTCATTAGAAAATTATATAGTCATCTGCATAACTTGTTTCATCAGAAATTACTTGTGATTAAATGAGTAAAGAGATATGTTTACCTTTTCACCAAGCTGGTCATGAACCCTCTCATTTTATCCGGGCTTGGGACTTCCAGTGGCGGGTGTTTGGACATTGGCTGGGCATTGAACGTGGGCTTTCAGCATGGCAAGCGAGAAACCTACCACGGAGCCACCATTGCCCGTAACCTGCTCCTAATCAGTAACTTTGCAATTCTGTCTGCCTGTTCCCCTTAACAAAATTATGTGTTGATTGACATTTAGATTGCTTTCCTATGTGTTCTCCCAAGAGTATTTGACTGCTACTTAGCTAGTAACCAACTGTAGTAACCCAGGGTAGAGATTTATACAGTGACGGAAAATTAAGCACTTTTGTAAGTCGCTCTGGATAAGAGTGTCAGACAAATTTCCAAATGTAAATTCTTCTTCATTTTAGCCTTGTTGCTGTTTGGATTTTAAATCTGCTTCTGTTTGTGCTCCTGCTAGCCACCTATCTGTGTTTCTGCCTTCTCCCCTAACTGGCGTTAGCTCCAGCACTGGATCACAGCCACAGTCTTCCCAATCTGTCCTGTTTACATTGCCTGAGTCCTCAGTTTCAAACCCAATATTCTATACGCCTGCAAAAAAAACCTTAAATAGCTCGTCTTCCTTAAATAACTTACTTTCACTATATTAATTTATCCTTATTGCGCTGAATATTTTTTTGTTAAAGCCATTACATTTAAAGTGAATTAAAGTATAAACTAGTTAATGTTTGATTGTAGATCTATTCCTTGCAAAAAAATGCATCGAGATAGAAACCCAAGGACATCATCAAACTTATGCGTTATCTTTGTGATTTTTTTTCCAGGCTTGTAATGCAGCTTGTTTCTGGTGTTGTCTAAAACCTTTCAACACAGAAAGCTGAAAAGGTGGGTCTGTGCTTGCAAGTAGCATGTTAAGTGCATGCATCCTGCATGACCCATGATCTAGCCTGAGACAGGGTCCTGATTGGTGCATAAGAACAAAGAAGGAGACATGAACAAGCAATGGGTGAGGGATAGAGACAGTGGCTAGAACTGTAATATTGAAATATAAAAGGAATGAGAAGTAATGTTCATTTGGACTTGAATTTTATTTAATAATAATTATAAGGAGCATTTTAACCTTGTAAGTGTTGAATATCTTTTAATTTGTTTAACTGCAATGCAACTGTACACTTGTGCAGTTATCTAATCAATCAATCAACATGTGGCAGCAGCACATTGCATGAAATTATGCAGATACAGGACAAAAGCATCACTAAATATTAACATCAAACATCTGAATAAAGTGTGATCCTTGTGAATTTAATTGTGGCAGAGATTTCTGGAACAGATGGGCTGATTTGAGTACACCAGAAACTATTGATCACCTGGGTTCTTCAAACACACAATAGTCAAAACAAAAAACAATGAGTGAGTTTGATACCAAATTTGATACAGTATAAAAAAATACAGAGAGAGACAATTTAACACGTTGCATTATTCACTAGCATGAGCTCCCAACGACTCAGCTGGATTCTGATACAAACTCTGAATTGACGAAATTACCATTAGCAAGTTTCACACCAGAATAGAGGTGATTTAATGCCTAAGTCTCATGTCTCATGTCTGAAATCTTTTTCATATCATAACCTTAATATATCATGCCTTAAAGCTCAAGTGGCACAAATATGCGCCGGCAACACCGCATACTGTAGGTCAATGATGATTTTTTTAATGTGCATATATGGAAGCCTTGCCAGTGTGTGTTAACGGAGAGGCTTCAGACTTATAACTATGTATTTGGGTTTTTGGATATGACAGGTAGACACAAGTTATGATTACTTTTATAAAGGGTAAATTACAAAATCTACGGAAATGTAGAGCTCTCAAAATGAGCATATTAGGATCCTTTTTTGGTCATAGACACAACCAAAAACAATGACAAAAACACATGATCATGTTTATCTGTAATATTTCTCTTTCTATTATGTCACTCTATACTGCACAATCTTGAGTTCTACAGTGTATATATATATATATATATGTTTATTCAAAAAGAAACAGCAAAACAAATAATGTCTAAAATGCTTTGAGCGTTAAGGGCTATGCTTTACACTCCTCTCAAATGTGCATCATATAATTTTATGTTATATTGGGAAAGCTTTTACCTGTATTACCTCACAAGGTTAGAGAAGACATAAAGTAATTTAAACTACTTACTCCTTCATGCAGAATGTGCTTTAGTAGAATTCCTACCTGATGTCTGAGATGGCCAATGTTTTGTGTTTCTCTAATCATTTATGTGCAGATTTACAGTAGATGGTGTTTGGGTTCTTTACACTCATACACTCCTTAGCCACTCTATTAGGCATATTTTGCAGATATCGAATCAGCCAATCGCATAGCACCAATTTGGCATGTAGACATGGCCAAAACAATCTGCTTAAGTTAACCTGTGGTCTGAGTATTTCTGAAACTGCCAACCTATTGGGATTTTCACTCACAACCATCAACAGACTTTACAGACAATAGTCTAAAAAAAAGAAAATATCCAGCTCTCTCAGCGAAAATGTCTTGTTGATGCCAGAGGTCAAAGGAGAATGGCCAGACTGGTTTAAGCAGATAGAAAGGCAACAGTAAATGAAATGCCATGTTACAACCAAAGTATGTCAAAGAGCATGTCTCAATGCACAACACGTTAAACCTTGAAACAGATGGGCTACAGCAGCAGAAGACTCTGAAAAACTGGATAATAAAAGATTGGAAAAATGTAGACTCTAATGATTCCCCAAGTGGTGGTGCGAAATAAAAATAGGAATAAATACAATCATCACTATTGGCTTCCTTGGTCCCTGGCTGGTCTACAGAGGTTCCTATATGGAGGGATGGAGTAACCAAGTGAGCATAATTTATATTCTACAGCCTACCTGAGCATTGTTGCACTTAAATGGCCCTGATTGTTACCAGATCTTAATCCAGTAGAGCACTTTTGAGATGTGGTGGAACAAAAGGTTCACATTATGGATCTGCAGCAACTGTTTCATACTATCATATCAATATGGACCAAAATCTCAAGGCAATGTTTCCAGCACTTTGTTGAATCTATCACACAAATAATTAAGGGAGTTCTGAAGGCAATACCCAGTACTAGTACAGTGTACCTAGTAAAGTGAATAGTAAGTATAAGCAAGTTTTAACTCTTACAGTTTATTAAAATTATGATTCTTTAACACTTGAACTGGGTCATTCAGTGACATGATATACAAGTCTTAACTAATAATCGTCAGGTATGAGAATGGCTTATATAGCTTTTTAACATTTTAAGGTTCATGGGAGGATGGATGGGTTTTAGCATGCCAAAGACAGAATAAGGCTTACCTCAGGAGCTGAACATGCCAGCCAGTATAACAAGCCCCAAGTAGGCATGTAAATCAGTCACTCAGTCACATCCATCGTTTTTCATTTCTCACTATATGCTCATGTTCCTTCTATATTTTACAACTTGATGACAATTGCAAATTGCAAAATAAAGCTGCATAGAAAGAAGCTATTCTTGTAAATCATGAATCCATTAGAATAGCAGAAAACCAACAGATTTTATTGTTCTTAGACATAAATGTCTCCCTTGCTTCAGAGTCCTTTTCATTGCCATCATAGAAGGAGTTGTAATTAGAGTTTTTTTCACATTGGTCTCTTCTTCCTCTATTTTCAATGTGTAATCTACTTGCTCACCCTCAAATAACAGAGCTATGGCCTTGTGCACATTGAATCCTGCAGTGATGACTCCACCAAGTCAACCAAATTATAGAGACTCAGGTACTATTCATAGTTACACCAAACACACACACACATACACAAAATTCTGAATTATGTTTGTTGCATGGGACTTAACAGGATACTTTTTTTTATTATTTTGTTTGGATGTGCTTACAATATCCTGCATAGGTGGGAATCCTGCCATTTGTTGGAACATTAGCAGGTCTTGAGAAAATGTTAGGGTGCCCCCTGAACTATCAATATTCCTCAGTAACACCACTTCCCTTGATTGACCCCTTCTTTTGACTATAGCATGCTTTTAAATGTATATGGGTCATATTTGACACAGAATACCACCAGTGTACAAAAATGTGTACAAGCTACAATGTAATAAGTAAGTAAATTAATAAAGAAGAGGCTGTGTCACTTTCATATGATTCATATAATATATGAAAAGAAACTCTATATAATCGTGGGCAAACATATTATAATGTAGAATGGTTTTACTGCTTTCAAATGTCAAAATTGACCCAAATAGTATGTAAAAATTAACCTCTGTGCAACCATATGTTAAGAAGGTGGTTCTCAGCATTATTTCTGAAGAACCACTGCCCTGCATATTTTTCTACAGTGTTTTTCCTGCTTTACCACACCCACTAAAATGACAAAAAGGATGTTAATTAGTTGATTAGTTACATTAGGTGTGCAGGGCAGTGGTTCTCCAGGATTGGAGTTGAAAACCACTGGGTTAGGAGATTCTGGTGCTTATTGATAATTCATAATGTGTTTAATTTTTACAATCTGTCCCATTAGTGAAAAAAACCCACCACAAAACATCAGTTATTCTCCTTAATATCTTACACTGTGTATCTAATGCATTTTCTTGAATACACTTTAGATTTTTTCCAAACACACTAACTGTATAGAGTTTTCAGCCAGAACATCCACTTTTGGTCTCATCTGATGCCAGTGACCTTTGCTGAAGTTAAAGCTGTGCAATTTATTATACGCATTCAGACAGGGCTTCTTTTGTGCAAACTTTCTGAACAGTTTGTTATAATGGAAGTGTTGTCCAACAATTACAATAGCAAAAACTGTGCAATTCTGAAAATGTTATCGTTTGGTTCTTCTTTGCCTTCTTGTCATTGTGCACGTGAAGTATTTGGTCTGTTTTTTTTCTGGTAAAATTTCAAATATTGCAGTCTTTTGAAACTTTATTCATTCTCAGATTAAGTGCTTAATTGTCTCAGATTGAGTGCTTAATTTTTATTTTTGTAGATGTTTTATATATTGTGCAATGATTGTTAATGAGCATCTCTCTCTAAAACCTTTTGCTTGGACGGGAGGAAAAATTCTGTCAATTGTGTTTGTGATGACATCATTTTTTCATGTGGTTCCAAAAATGACAATTTGCTCTCATGTATTTAAACGGTCATTATGAGGGGAAAACTTTTGCAGATGTGGGTTAAAAAACTGCAGTAATAATTTTTAATGCTTTTAAACATATGTACTTGTTATTATTATTTTTATGGATTTTTATGTAATTTGTTTATCATGCATTTTATGCATTTTTGTTTCTTTTGAAGGTGATTGCTAAGATTTAATAATGTGATTATGCCTTTTTGCTAAAACAACATAATATTTATATTTTGACATGCAGCAGCCCTTTGTTAAATTACTTTAGCATGTAAATGTTGCAATATGTTTTACATTTAAGAGCTGTTTGTAAATTCTTACTGTGCTGAAAACAAAATTAACATCATTATATTTTCTAGACATATAATTTATACTTAGCATAAGGACAACAATATATTTAATTTAAAAATATTCTTAATTTTGAAATAATAATAATAATAATAATAATAATAATAATAATAATAATAAAATAATAATAGTAGTAGTAGTAGCACTGACTTTCATTCATTCATTTATTTATTCATTTATTTTTAAAGTACCTGCTTTAGAATGCAATCACCCCAAGCCATGCTGATTTCACAAGATATATGAAATCAGTCATTTTATTGCTGTAACACCTAGCCTGATATATACAATAAATAAATAGCAAGACTTTGAGCAGTGAATATCTGCAGTAAATAGATAACAGTATGAATGTTAAAATTATACTGCTGTATAGATAAACTCTAACAGGTCATTAAAAAATTACAAAACACAAAGTATTTTGTCCTAAATATATGTGAGAGTTACATTATTCATATACACAACAATATCCAGATCATGCGTAGATAATGTACAATGTTCTTTCAGATAATACACAAATATTCAAATTCAGGGAATGATTTGGTGACCCCATCCAGGGATTATTATTCTCACCAGTGGTAAAGAGATACACAGCGACCCTGAACAGGATAAAGTGCTTGCTGAATGAATAAATAAATGAATTAGTGAATTATATTAACTTACTGCCTGTTCAGTTTTTGTCCTTTGAGTGTTTAGCCTATAACCTACATTGCAGTTATCTGACGCATCTAAGGTTTTCGATTCATTTGTATCAAACAGTAGCTTATAGACAAGCAATGACACTTGAATTATTTTGATATGACCCTGCAATTTATTTTAAGCAAGTTTTATTGGCAGCCTTATCTGAATTTAGAATAAATGTAAAAGTTCAGTCCTAGCTGAAGTGTTTCCAAAGCCCATTCATACATTAGTTCTACTAACGAGTGACCTTGGGGATTTTTTCCTTCCTCCATCGAGAGCACAAAGCTTATGACAATGACAAAATATTCCGTCTCTAGACATTGTCAATTATTCCAGGGCTAGAATTATTTAATTCGCGTTTGAGTATTGGGCTATGATTAACGGATGAGATGTGCGATTAAAAAGCCCCAAATGACTGAAGAAAAAAATCCTGTACAAAAACAGTATTTGATTAGCTGTTGTTGAAGTGATGGTGGAGGGATGGGCCACACTAGGCTAATCATTTTGTTACAAGGTTGCTACGCTTTTACTCTGCAATCCTCAAGAGTGACACAATGGCGATTTCAAATGTACAAGACATCACATTAAATATTACGGCGCCTTTAAATGTTTGAAAGCTAAAGCATGTTAGGCACTTCGTACAACGTCTCGATTAACCTTTTATTCGGTCCTACAGGCTACGTTTGGTTTAGTTTAGTAGACTGGGATGAACTTGAAATCTATTATTTATTAAGATATTAGCCCAGTTTCTGTTGCACCGCTGGTGAGCTGTCCGTATTTTTAAAACAAAACAACAATCTTCTCACGTGTTGGCAACAAAAATGAATAAAAAAATAAATAAATAAATAACATTAAGGTTTGTTGAAAAAAGGTGTTGCACATAAGATTTATGTATTATGGTAGTGTATCCAACCATGATAGTTTTTGGACACCCCCTGGAGCAGATTATTATGCAACAAAATAAATTTTGTATTCTCTTTCCCTGCTTTTTATTATATTATATTATATTATATTATATTATATTATATTATATTATATTATTTTGTTATAATAATTTTTTTATATTCTAAATAAACATAATAATACTTTATAATATTATAAAAAATATTGTACAAAATATACAATATACAATAAACATTTTATAAAATATATGTACAACATAAGCATTTTTATATTATTATTAATAATAATAATATTAGTACATTCTAAAAAAACATAACACTTTATATTATTATTATTATTATTATTATTATTTAGTGATAGAAGTAGCAACAGTGTTTTTGTTCGTATATTTATTTATTTATTTATTTATTTATTTATTTATTTATTTACACAAAGTGTAATTAATTTAACCCTAAGAATAATCATAAATTTGCTTATTGTTCCGATCCAGTCGGTGGTTCCACTCTCGGAGCTGCAGCTCATTCATCATGTAGAAAGGGCCCGAGGGTTCTCTTCAGCTGAACTCTGCGGATCTGCGAGCACAGTGTCAGGGGCTTTCCGTTAGAATGCACTTTCTGCTGTAGCCAGCCGTGAAATAATCTGACCCGACACTTCAAACCATCTGCGCTATCTATCCGCCGTCTTCCTTACCGTCTCATCTCAGCCACAAAGCGAACTGTGGCTGACACTAAACTGCGGCTGTCCACCCGTTTTACGGCATTCTCAAACGACGAACTGGGCCTGACACGATTTAATTATTATGTAGGTTTTTATCATCTTACAGAACCGTTACCCTATTCTTTATGTGCATATCATATCTTATATATGTTTCTAACAATCTAGACCAAAGCTATAAATTAGCTAATTAATATGCTATGTTTTATAGTATTAGGCCCAGATGGTATAAATGACGAGTAAATACCATAGTATTTCAAACTGTCCCCAAATCTGCCAGTAATTTTTGCGCTTGTCTATTAACCTTTTTAGCTTTACATTTCGTTTAGTGGATAATTCAGTAAATCATAATTTGTCCTACTTCCTCAATTTGACACCATGCATGTCCGTTGCTTGCACAAACCAGAAAAAAACGAACTGGTTTATACTCTTGTCATTTTAATCTCACAGGCTCTGCCTTGTCGATACGTTTTGGAAGTGGTTTCTACCCACCTATCAAATTTGAACTGCAAAAGAACAGTCTCTCTGTCGTCTCACATGTGTATTGGGCTTCGTTATGAAAAAGACCATGTGTGACAGCTGAGATCTGCTTTTGATAGACAGGCTGTTCTGTGGATTAAAAACGATTTAGATTTTTTTACAGACAGATCTGTACAGTATTCTGTCTAGAAGCCATTTGAAATTTTTTTGAAAGACTACAACTAAGCACAACTCAATTATATAAAGAAATATACCCAGAATAAAGACTGGCCAGGAATGCGAAAACGCATAGGGAGGTGCTGAAAGGTGCTGAAATCTATTTGCACCCCATTCCACGTGATTGGCACAGCTTGACAGTGATTGACAGGAATTCATGGCAACTACGCAATCAATCTGCCAGGTCCAATAGAAAATCAGACAAGGATAGGGCGTCTTTTCTCCCCTCCTCAGAAATATCACCGCTCCTGAGCTATATTCTCGTTCGCTCCAGCTCTCTATATCGCCTTCCGAGGCTGAGACAGTCGGTAAGAGGTGCACCATCCATTTCTCCTCAGCATCATCTAACGACTCGTCTCCTTTCTCCGCCATTGCTTTTCTGCTTGTCTGCATTGGGAGGGAGTGAAACAAATAGGCACCAGAGCGCGACACAAGTGTGCGCGACGGACCACCTCGAGGCAGGGAAAAAGTACAGCCTTCATGTTTCAGTTGCCAATGTTGAATTTCAGCCCCCAGCAGGTAGCGGGGGTGTGTGAGACTCTGGAGGAGAGCGGCGACATCGAGCGCCTCGGTCGGTTCCTGTGGTCGCTGCCTGTGGCGCCCGCTGCCTGCGAGGTACTAAACCGGAACGAGTCGGTGCTGCGAGCACGCGCCATAGTGGCCTTCCACACCGGCAACTTCCGCGAGCTTTACCACATCCTGGAGAACCACAAATTTACCAAAGACTCGCATTCTAAACTACAAGCCCTGTGGCTCGAGTCGCACTACCGGGAGGCGGAAAAGCTCCGGGGCCGCCCGCTAGGGCCGGTAGACAAATACAGGGTGCGAAAGAAGTTTCCACTGCCCAAAACTATTTGGGACGGAGAACAAAAGACGCACTGCTTTAAAGAAAGGACCAGACATTTGCTGCGGGAATGGTATCTGCAGGACCCTTATCCGAATCCGAGCAAAAAAAGGGAGCTTGCACAAGCCACTGGACTTACTCCTACTCAAGTGGGCAACTGGTTTAAAAACCGAAGACAAAGGGACAGAGCGGCAGCCGCGAAGAACAGGTGTGTTCATCAACTAGGGATAAATAAACACAGGGTCTCTTGCAGATACATTAGGCAATAAAACACATTAATCTCATCCATGTACACATTTAACAATTATTATTTATTATTATTATTGAAACCTTTTATTTACACAGCTTAAAACTGTCATATCAGATACCAACAGGAATCGTGTTTTTATATACTAAAAAAAAAGGTTTAAACTATTAAAAAATATATATACAACAACCGGATAGCACGAGACATGTTAAGTTATCCTTCTAACGTTTCCAACATTGCAATATTTTTAGAGCCTCTCTTGAAAAGGCCGCAACAAAAACAAATAGATAGCATATAGCTCATGCACTAGCCATCCAAAACACAAAGGTCCAGTTTCTGTTTCATTGCTGCCTAGCTGCTGGTTATGGTTTTGGTCCTTACATATCTGAATGAGGTGCTAGGCGTTTATATTGTTTGTTTTGCTTGCTTTCTTTGTTTTAAAGAAAAAAGTCCAGTTGCTTAACACAGGCAGCAATGAAAGTCTGTGTATCTTTGTATCTTTATACTTAGGTTATAGCTGTATGTAGCTACACGTGTGCCCATGAATGTATATATAATTCAAGTGGTAAACAGTTTTAAATATTTATCCATATTTCCTTTTGCATAGAGCAACTAAAGAGATAGCATACAAACCTTCCAAAAATAGGTCATGGTCCTGAAATTTCTCTGATGCTTCCCCACTGATGCATTAAGAGCATTGAGTTCTTCCGGGCCAGCCGGCTAGTGCATGAAGATTTACTCTGCCTTACATCATTCTGCGCGAGCTTGCTTTTTAGAGGAACGTGCCAAAAAAAGAAACCTATGGCCCTTGGGAAATTGCAGTATTTATTTGTTTGTTTGTTTTGTTCATTTAGAAAGCGTTATTCGCGCGTATTGGCACAAATCTAAACCTTTATTATTCCCCCCGTAAAGGTTACAACAGCAGGTGTTGACTAACGGCTCGGTAACGGCGGACGACGCCACCGCGGACCGGCTCGGTAACGCGTCCAGCCCGGAAGCTGGTCTGTCAAGCCAAGCTGCTGCTTCCGCCATCTCCATCACGTCGAGTGACAGCGAATGTGACATCTAATGCCGCGACACGAGACTCCCCGCGGGAGCACGACGCAAACATTAACACGTTACCGAAGGAATTGGAGACAGACAATCATCAAGACAAACAAGCACATCGGTGCCTGCCTTAACGCATTAAAGGCTATGTTTTTGTTGTTATTGGATGGCAGTCAAAGAAGCCAGAGATAAAACGGAATGATCTATCTTTAAAATGTATTTATCTTTTTATTTCATAACCAAGTGTGAAATACACGAAGAGATTAGGAGGAATAGATAGCGAGAGAAAGAAAGAGAGATTCTCCTGTCCATGTTCAAATTACGTTAATCGAAATCGGACCCATCGGACAAATATGGACAACGCAAAAGAACAAGCTTTTTGTTTGCTTTCAGGAGGACTTCATGTTGAGTCGACATTTTCAAGATGTTTACGTATTAAAATTCGTGGCTCTAATAGAAACGTTGATTTGCTTGCTTATTTCGAGTCCATTCGTTTTGGGGTTTTTTTTTTTTGTGTGTACAGTAAATGGTTGGGCTTTGGGAGTGCGATGAATAGTGGACGTATGTTTGAAGGACGTTAAATTAATAAAATGTTTGATGATCAAAGACCTATTGTCGTTAATATTTCAGATTATTATTATTATTATTATTATTATTATTATTATTATTGCTGCTTGCCTCTCTTAAAATATATATTTTTAATCGTGTTTTTTGTAAAAAAAAAAAACTTTTTTTTTTGTTTCTTAAATATTTATGTAGCACACTCATATGTTGTCACCCAATTATCTTGTCTTTGTCAAACCTTGTAAATTTAACCTATTTTCTGGAAACGGTTTGTCATGTCACTTGCCTTAACTATTGCCCTGGCATTTTAAACTAGGCAACGTATAATAGCTACACTGTTTAAATAATGTGAATGAAATGGCTCTTAATTAGAGTTTAATTTTGTTTTATGTTAAAAATCGATTACAGGCCGTGCTCACATCTATTCAGAGAATGTGGGATATGTAATTAAAAAATATATATTATTGTGTTTAGCCAGTCTGTTTAGATTACTGGAACCTCTGCCTTGGCGTTTTTAGGGTCCATGTTTAAATGGTGTGCGGTTCATGTTTGGGTGTTAATGGGAAAATGTAGGCTATAGTGGTAAGACCTTCCTGCATCTGCTCGTGTTCACTGTAGCTTTGCTGGCGTTGCGCAGCCTAATTCTCTCTGACAGGAGAAGGTCAGCTAAAGGGCGCAGCGCCTCGGTTTCAACACGAGAAGACTGAATACATATCTCTAATAGAAATTCCATAATCCTTAAACTGTAGGCTATGTCATTCTTGGGATATTCTTTTCATGCTTTGCTGTTTTATTTGAAGCAAATAGTTCATACGTTATTTGTTGAGAATTCTGGACTTTATTCTTAACAGTGCAGGTACAGGATGTGGACGGATTCTTTTCTATAAATGTGACACGATTAAAAAACATTTTCTATAATTAGTTAGACTGTATAACAGTTAAAGGTATAATTAGTTGATGAATAAATACCATGTGATACCAGTGTTTTACATCATGAATATTTTACATTTGACGTGCAAAAAAAAATCTCCATTGTTATGTGAGCGGCGAAACCACAAACGTACAGTGTGATTTGTTAAAAACGGGTGACACGGCTACACAAATCTTTGTAATATTCGGTTTATATTACTCCTGGCTTCAGTTATCAGGCTCCAGCTGGTAACTTAAAACACGTTTTTATAGAATTTTTATTTTAAATAATTGTATATTATAAAATAATATATTTCACCGAATTTACTTGGGCATTTCCTCTAATTATTCAACAGCAACTCGTCCACAAAGCAAAAAAGCGTTGTTCAACGACATCTGAAATCTAGGCATGTTTAGCAATATCCAACGTAAAGGTAAAATACGGACTCATATAGACTCGGTTCATAAGCAATGCCATGACAAAGTTTTGTATTATCATACCTCATTCTTCCTACTGCTGAAGTTCAAGTTCAATTATGCGTGTGGTTTATTTGTCTCTGACATAGGCCTAAGTCATAACACACAGCAAGAGCTTCTTTTATGTCTCTTTTGTTACCGGAATGGGTGGCAAGCTGTGGCAAACTAATTGTCACTGCGACATAAATGGAGGAACAGTCGAAGTAGGAGAACGAGGAGAGAAGCTCATTGAATTTGTGCAGGGACAAAAGCATAGAGAGGTTAGCTGAAAAGAGTGTTTCTGGCAGTCAATAAGGCTGTCAAACTGTTCTGCGCTAATCAGCGGTAATGATGGCCTCTCAAGCGCAACGGGAACAAAAAGCCTTCAAAAGTTCTGGGATGGGGTGAGGAGGAGGGGTTGTAAAAAAGCATTGTACGAAAAAAATAGTCTACCTGGCTAACCTCGAAGTTTTACTACAGTCTAGAAGGTCTACTATTGCTATACTCAAAAAAATCTTAATAGAGTATCCAAAAAAATAATAAAACGTTAAATTAATATAGTTGACGTCATTAGTAAAACAAGAAATTAAGTACGGATTATTATTATTATTATTATTATTATTATTATTATTATTATAATTATAGACATGATTATTTTCACCGCAGAAGATAAGAATAAGCATTATCCTCATCATCATAATGGGATTTTCGTCTGCAAAACTCAACCAGTCTTCCCTTTTTGTGTCCTGTTATGTTTTCCCCCCCTTTACAATAGGGACTCATTTACCGAGGACTGTAATGGACTGCACAAATGGGATCCGAAAATTAGCCTGCAGGTTTCTCATTATCACTGGAACTCGATGCTTTACTGCTGTTTACAGTATGTGGTTTCATTTAAATTATAACGCTAAGCCACCGCAAGGAAACAGGGTGCACTGAGCCTTATTTAAAACATTTCACGAAATCTAATGTTATCTAAGATTCTTATAGCCAACCTTGTTCCAATCGACGCAAAAAAGACGAAATGTATTATCTGGTAATGTCCTGCACGCACGACTGCTATTTACACCAAATGTAATTCTTCTGTTTTAAGTGTTGCAGATTAAACAGACTTTTAAGCCTTATTTTAAATTAAAAGTTTATCATGAATAATTTACATACATTGCAAAATTTGGATTATCGGATATTTTTTATTAGATACCTAATTAATTCTTAGGTTTGGCACAATGTGTAATATTCTATATTTTCTATGTGTGTATTCTATGTGTGTGTGTGTGTGTGTGTGTGTGTGTGTGTGTGTATTTACTCTTGCTTTTATCATTTATAATTTACTCCGCCACTTGCACTTGAGCCTTGAGTTGAACGAACATGAATCAGAATTTCTTTGTGTTATTGTCATAATGACTTTTTCTTTGGCGAAAAACAGCAAGCACTGTTAGGAATGTACGCGTCATGTTTTCACAAGAGAAGTTCTCATGAAGAATCTCACAAAATTAAACCAGAAACTTCTTTGAAAGAAGGCATGAATGGCGTATTATATTAGGGCCCATCTTAGCACTGCCATACCACTCACACAGGTGGTAGATGGTAACACTGCAGTCCCCTTTTCACGCAAAACGTTCCATACACTACCTCAAGAGCACAGACAAATTGCACTTAGATATTTCTGTCAACATAATTCAGCTATCTTAGGCCATACAAAAAACCACTAACACTGGTCTGGTTTCAGTTGCAGACAGTTCAAATGCAGCATTGAGGACGTTATGATAAGTCAAGTCAGTCACATGCTTTCTTGAAATCTATAGGTTCTATATGAGGTACGATGTATTTACATCAATTTCAACTTCAGCTTTAGTTATGATAATTTAACGTATTATATAACTGAAGCCTTACATTGTTCTTATAGTGTAATGCTTAAAAAATACAGTGTCCTAAGAATACTGCAAAAAGTTTTGAACCGGTTTAAAGGATTGAAGCACGTGCCTATCAATTGCCGCCGGTCTGTAAATAAAGTTCCATTCATGTAATTTGTTTTATGACTTTATTTTAACCTACATGTTTGCTGCTAACTGGTCCAGCTGGTTATACAATTTTCATCTGTTAATTCAAAGCAGCTTGCAAGTGGGGAAAGCACGGTATGGCAAGAGCCAGCTTGCAAATATTGAGCGGCAATATTTCGAATTCAGAAACAGTTAAATTAATAATAATTAAATGAAAGAGTTACCAGATACATCCAACTAATAAAATACAATTAAAAGAGCACTGACAATTATGTTTCAGGGCTTTGAAAAATATGGGTTTTTGCCGTAATTCCTGGTGAGATCCAGTTAGGTTTACTCATCATCTTTACTTTCTAAAATAATCAAACGAGTTTTAGAATAACATAAAAGGAAATTCTACCTTCTCATCGATTTTCTAGGGCAACAGATAATTTTCAAGAGGGTCTTCAAGTGAAAGATTATGATCTGTGTTTTGTCTCTTAAGAGTCATTGTGAATCATGCCAACAAATTGTTACGAAGATAAACTTAAATGTTATTCAGATTGAAGGTCCAGCCAAGACAGATGTTAGTGACTTACATCGGCTCGTCTATTCATAATACAAACATGACTCGAGCATTTTGCTTGAAAGCACAGTTCATTCAAAATGTCATTTATTCATTCATTCTGAGAGCAAAATTTACCTCAACTGCGTTTTCAATTTAATTGGAGTTCACTCTTTTTAGAAACCTCATTTTGCATGAGTCTATTTAGTTCAGCATATTGAAACGGTTTAAGACTCAACACTTCAGAGTGTGTTTAGTTAGTTTTAGTAATGCTCAAGGAAAGTATGTAGATGGAAAAATAATACTTAAAAATTGTAGTACAACTATTCAACTTCTGTTCATTCCTGAATAGCCTATAGATTGTACGGATTGGTAAGTGGAACTAATTTTATTACAAGGTGGACCTCCTGTGTAATAGATTCCTGTTCCCTCTGGTACGCGATGATGACCACATTGTGTAGAAAATCAGTGAGAGATATCCTCAGTGGCGTAAATGCCATAAGCTTTTTAGAGCGGCGCGCTCTCTGCTGGTGAAACTAAGTTGGAAAAAAAGAAAACAACTCAGAATTAAATCTGTTAGCTGCCAAAATAGATCAAGCTGTTGACCATCGTCGTTAATACTTGAATAAAAGTGATCAATAAATTATTTTGATTTGTAATAGCCTCAATGATGTGTTATTTTCTTAGAATGAATCCTGCTATTGTGTAGTACCAGTATCTGGTTAGACAAAGCTACATTTACAGCAAGGACCTCACTCGTATTGAACATCTAACTCCATGCCGCTCTGCTTCAGCACCATGGCCAGAGTAAATGAACCGCGGTAGTCTTTTAATGGTGTTTCTTTATTTTCAAGTGCATCTTAAAAAATTTTACATCTTGGAAAAGTTTTTTTTTCTCATATACTATAGAATGATTATATATAAGGTGAAAATAAATAAATAATTTTTTTTGTTTTACTTTTGATGATTAAGGCTTACAGCACATGAAAATTAAGGAACAAATTCAGTATTTTAACTGTTGTTTATTGGTCTTTCTACCACAGTGGATTATATTAGAATATTTTAATTTGCGTTTGGGTAAATTACTAATAATACGGGGTAAATACAATGTTTCTCTGAGTCTAACTTAGTACATGCAGTCATAATCATGGGGAACATTGCTAAATTGACATCAACACCCTTCACAAGGGGTAAGCCACAGAAGGTCATCGCTGATAGGGCTGGCTGTTTGCAGAGTCCTGTATAGACGCATATTCATGGAATGTTGCCTGGAAAGGTAGGAACAGGGGTGACTGCAGCCTTAATAAGATTGTTAAGCAAAGCTGACTCATTAACTTAAAATAGCTTCATACGCAGTTGAGTGAGGATGGAGTCAGTGCATCAAGAGCCGCCATGTGCAGACAGCTTTAGGAAATATGCTACTACTGTTGCAGCCCTATATCAAGCCACTTCAAGACCATATTCAGGGATAATGCCAGAAGTGTCTTACATGGGATAAGGAGAAACCTGGACTATTACTCAATGGTCCAAAGTCCATTCGGAAGTCAAGGTCCCAGAATCTGGAGAAAAAATAGAGAAGCACTTACTTGAAGTCCAATGTGAAGTTTCTACTGTCTAGAATGTCATCTATCTGTGTTTTATCAAGTTCAAAGTCAACACAATGTTTTATGCTTATTTGCTTGTCCAGCAGGACTTATCAGTTCTTCACAGTGGAAACTAAGGCTTACTGGTATGCGGACCATAATATTACTTTGCTTAACTGGCCAGACAACTTTCTTGACCTGAACCCCATAGAGAATCTGTAGGATTGTCAAGAGAAGGAAAAGAATCACATGACACAAAAATACAGACTAGCAGAATGCTGTGATCAAAGCAACCTGGTCATCAATAACTCCTCAGGAGTGCCACATGATTTAATCCATTCCATTCCATATTGATGCAGTAATGAATGCTAAAGATGTCCTGGCTAAGTATTAATTAAATAAATTTTCATTTTAAAAGTTGGGTATTTCTCTATTGTAAATGTTTTTTAGATTTTCCATTAGTTGTAAGCCACAATCATCTAAATGTAAACAAAAAAGGCTTGGAATATTTGACATGAAATGAATCTAGAATATATAAACACATTGCATGATATTATAATTTTAAAAGATCCATTGTACTACCTTTGAAAACAATTATTTTTTGCAAACATCCATAAAATAACTAAAATGTAAATCAGTCTGTGTGCATGGCGTTTGCATATTCTCCAAGTACTCCACTTTCCCCCACAGTTTAAAGGCATGCAGACTAGGCTAATTAGTGTTCCCAAATTGTCTGAATGAGTGAGTGTGTGTGTATGTGTGTGTGCCCCGCGATGTATGGCACCCTCTTCAGGTTGTACCCTGCCTTGTGCCCTAAGTCTCCTGGGATAGGCTCCAGGCCCCCCCAACACTGTTGTACCCAGCATTAAGTGATATAGACAAAGAGTGAGTGAGATGAAGACTTACTTCTACTACTAAGTTTGCAAAAAAGTTTTACGTAGTAAACTGTGGTCAGATAATTGCTTTATGTTGATACTGATCCATTGATTTTTAATTCCAGTGTTATGCTGCTACCACAAGAAATAAATGAAATATATTACCTCTGGATTGAGAACCACTGGACTAGTGATTTGCATTGTTAGATCCCACCTTTCTTTTTGAGGTTTGAAACTTACTGCCAGTATCTGTGTTGGGTGAGTTTTCTCTGGGTACTCTGATTTTCCTTCTACAGTCCAAAGACATGTGATGTAGATTAAGCTATTTCCGAATGCCTGCAGTTGTGCCCTGTTATGGGTTGGCGTCAATGAATGGTGTCCCCTGCCATGTAAATAAATGTTGTTTTGCTGGGATAGGTGGATAGAGTCCAAGACCCCTATCAACTCTACACATAATGATCAGTGTAGATTAGATTATAATAGATTAATGGATGTTTTTTAGGGTTCACATGTTTTAAATACAATATATGTATTACTGTACACTGTCATTTCATGTTCACACACACATACACACACACACACACACACACACACACACACACACACACACACACACACACACACAAACTGGCCTGCATCTGAGCTTTCTGTACTCATCTGGGTGGCACTAGACAAGACAGCGCAATTATAAATAATATTCATTTTTATAACTGTACATTATACATCCAAAAATTATTCTGACTTTGTGTGACTTTTTTTTGTTTAATTTAATAACCAAAACATAAAATTTTTACTTTTTTTATCTTAGTTTGTTCAACTTATTTCAAATATATTTTAGTTGAAATTTTGCCCTTAATTTAAATAAGCTGATGCATTAAACATTTTTATTGCAGTCAAATAATGTAAACAAGGACTTATTAGCATATGAGAAACTTAAGAATATTAGTCTGAGATTCATTTCTGAATTCATTGTGGGTTTAACTTAATCTCTGTTGTGTTGAAATTATTATTAATTAATGCAGTGCAACTGTGCAACAATGCAAATTATAATTATTAGCACAGTGCAACTTTCAAATATATAGGTCCAAACCCAAGTAATTTTTTTTGTGAGTTTTCCACCCTTTTGCTTCTCATATAACAAAAGTAAAGGACTGGATTCAGTCGAAACACAAGTAGAAATGCAAGAAAGAACAGCATACAGTGCATTTAATAATGTATGTAACAAATCCAGAAACAACAATTCATTTAATACACATAAAGGTAGACCACAAAGCTTTAATCACATATATCCCTCTCGTCCCTCTCCTGGTCTGTAATTTTATACTCGTTTTTTCATACTGTAATTTTATACTTTCTGCCTGAGAGTTCCCTCTAGAGGTGAGTTATTCCATAACATCCCCCCTTTGCTGCAGTCAAATTACATGCTGTATTCAGATTGCATAACATATTTAAGAAAGAACATTATGTAATCTACATTAAAGCCAGTGGCTGCCTTTACACTACATTTACACTCACTGACTCACTCATCGTCTATACTGCTCTATCCTGTATTTACAGTAGGGTTGCAGGGTGCCTGGAGCCTATCCAAGGAGGGTTAGGGCATGAAGCGAGGTACACCCTGGACAGGGTGTTGAACCATCGCAGGGCACACACTCACACACTACAGGCAATTTGGGAATGCCAATTAGCCTGATCTGCAGGTCTTTGGACTGTGGGAGGAAACCAGACTACCCAGAGGAAACCCACCAAGCACAGGGAGAACATGCAAACTTCATGCACACAGAGAGGGGATTTGAGACTGGCCAGGAATTGAACCCAGACCCTGGAGGTTCAAGGCGACAGTGCTAACCAGTACATTTACAGTGCAGTAATAAAAGTTGCCTAAATGCAGGGAAATGTTAAACAAATCAGTAAAAAGCACAGGGAAAACAGTAGTTTTTATAAGTTTGGGTTTAAAAGTGCCTAGAGTTGGGACACATTTAGAGTCATTGTTATACAACATATAAGTTAAAATCAGCTGTGTCTATATTCTTTAAGAGGATCAGAAATATTCTCGTCCCATACCATTGGGAGTTAAATAAATAAACTAGCAGCTAGTAATAAACTTTGATTGGTAGCCAGTATCAAGATTTAAGAATGGAGTGATATGCTCAACTTCAGTATGGAGGGTTCGATTCCCACCTCAAGCTGTGTGCATGTTTCCCCATACTCTGGATACCTCAGTCCAAAGACATGCAGATAAGGCTAATGTCATTTACAAATTGATATTGCTCATAGTGTGTGTGTGTGTGTGTGTGTGTGTGTGTGTGTGTGTGTGTGTGTGTGTGTGTGATTGGCACCACATGCAAGGTTTATCTTGCCTGAGGAATTATTTTCACACATGAACTGGCCACCATATGGTGTACTGTAATCAAATCCCAATGAAATTAAAATGAAATCTTAAAGTATGTGACAATTGTTTATATTTGCCAACAAGCTTTCTGTGAATCTTGATTTTTGTCTAAAACGTTTTGTTTTTTTGTTTTGTTTTTTTGCCCTATGGGTGACTCTTGGTAATATTATGAGAATCATATAAATCTTGCAAATTCCAATAATGAAAACTAGGGCAGATTATCAGCAAATAGAGTTTCGAGGGTCCGAAGTGTGACAATGTCTATCCACATGGGTGGCCTGGAACAGCAGGGGGCGTAGTTTAACAGGCAAGTGTAGGAGGAACGAAGTCCTGAAAAAGAACTCTCTTTATTTCTTAACTATTTCTGTTTCTTACCTTACTGAGGTGAGGGGATTGCCTTACAGTCACGATGATCTGGCAGTCAGGTGAGTTTATATATTATCTCATGCATTATTTAGTTCGCAACATGTGAGCTTAACTAGTAAAGTAGTAACATGGTCTACACTAAACTAATAATTGCTTTTATGTTACTTTTTTAGGCAAAGAATTAACTAAAATAAAATAAAAAATTTAAATGCTATAAAAGCTTAGTCACTGATCATATTATTATTATTATTTTTATTATTATTATTATTATTATTATTATTATTATCATCATCATCATCATTATTATTATTATTATTATTATTATTATTATTTTGTTATTGTTATTATTAAGTTATGCATTAATTTATTCATTTATTTATTCATTCATTTATTCATTCATTCATTTATTCAGTATTCGAAATGTGCCCATATATAGGTTACGTAATGTGCCTACAATGTACATACAAATGAGAGACCACTAGACGACCTGTTTTCCCACTGTTCACTCTGCTGATGAAATACGTGGAGTATAACTAACCTAACCACAAGTGAGCAGACAATCATTAATACAATTGTTTGAAAATTAATTGTAATACACCTTACAACCAGCAGATGGAATCGTAGTCATGATTTTTACAGATGTCTTGCTGATCACACCGACCATCAGGATGGGTGGCTCTTTTAACATGTAAGCATATGGTTGCACTGTTTTCAACAACTCCTTAAAAAAATGCAATTAAATTCTTGCATTCCTCAGCCTCTGATGTGTGCCTGTGTATAAAGCTATGTAGGCCTAATAAGTATATGAAACATACAGTTTGGTCTATTACTGAGTTCAAAATGGTATGACCAGCTCCTTATTTATATTGTTTTTACTGTATATGTTCCCAGTGGATGGGCTACTTGTACATGCCAAATATATCCATATGGTTCTGGCTTATTTCTAATGATAAAGTGACTCAGGTATTATGGACTGATGCTCGAGAACACATTGACTTGATTGAATAACATCCTGGAGCTGGTAGTCCCAGTGCCCTCTGGCTGTGTAAACATGAATAATACTATGGGCAAAAGCAAAGCTCAGATGCCTGTAGTCCATCAATGTTTATCATATTGCTGTGTTAGTTGCCTATCAAATCATCGTTTTAAGTTGAGATAAATGGTAACCGAGTGACATCCTGCATAATCTCTATGAATCATTAAATAGTATGATGTGGGCATCATCATGCTGATTTTTAACAAATGTTCAGACCCAGAGTGTTACTGAAAACAACTAGATGGTAGATGACGAAGAATGGTTTGCTTAAAGAAAGTAAACTCCTTCACAGCAGTTGGCTGGCACAAGAACATCCTTTAGGAAGTTAACAATCAACAGAATATACTGTGAGTAAATATGGATATCTATAGTCATCTATCTATAGTCATCCAAATTCTGCGAAATGATTTGACTGTGCTTCACGGTGAATATAAACAATAACCAGACACATACTCCAGAAAACAATACAAAGCAATGAAGGGTCAAAATCCAAGTTTATTGTCATCGTCAATGGCCCCAAAATTGTAGTTGCATCTCCAGGGTATTGGTACTTGCCACACAAACAATACATACATCTTAATCCCTGTATGTTCTTTCATTCACCCACATTGTAATATTAATATGGTACACATTATATATAACAAAAAAGCACCATATTTATTATTTAATTTACTTTCTAATATACTACAGTAGACAACATAAATACTAATAACTTCGTAATTTCCCTCTTTTTTTGGCCTTGACTATAGTTTCATTGGCCTAACTTATTTTTAATCGTAGGGAAAATTATTTTAAAAGGGTAAAAAAGGGGATGAACAAACATATCAACCAACAAAATGGAAAAATCCCATTTTACTATCATTGAAAGGCCAGGACTGAAAGAACATGAGTTAATCAAGTGTATGTTATAAATATAAGTCTGATGTACTTGTAACTTGTGCTGAACAGGTAAAACATTTATTAGTTTTTAGTTTTAATAATTGTTTATTCCACTTTGTTATTGTTATCTATAGTATAAGCTCTATCAACATGATTTGTATGGAGGGTACTGCATATGATTTAATTCTAATAATTAACATTTTTTTAAATGCAGATTTATTTTACAAAGCATGTAATCATTAAAATGATAAAGCTTTCTTTAAGGAGCGATTTAATTTACATTTATGAAAAGATTTAACAGTGTGGCATAAGCCAAAGGAAAAGCTGTTTCTTTATACTCTCAGCAATATGACAAGCTGCATTTTTCTGTTCATGAGAGAGAGATAAAAGATTGAAGACTGGTTAAGGTTTATAGCTACTATAATGTAAGTGATGGCAGGAGCTTTTTTTCCCATGAATTTCCATGACAAACTATAATCTGATAAATTGTGTATCTTTGCATATGGTCTGTCACTGTGTGATAAAATATGGACCAGAAAATAAAAGTTGATATAAACTTGCTCAGTTTTATCACAGAGAAGAAATTTTATTCCAGATGGCACCCTAATAAACTAACAATAAATAGTACTACAGTGGAAAGTTTGGATCAGCTACTGCAATGAACAATGTTTTAGCAGCCAAATACTTTGTACTGAAAATAGTTTAGATCATTTTAAGGTTTTTTTAATAGAATGAATTGATATTGTTTGCCAGTGGATTATTTAAAACATAATATATTATTTAAAAAAATTATAATGATATTAAATTATATTCATTGTAATAATGTATTTAGTATTTTTGATGAAAATGCAAGATAAATATGAATTTAAGATTTTTTCTTTTTTCCTTCCTGAGATGCCTTTTCTCTTAAAGTGCGCACTATTAATATAACTATTACTGAAACGGTATGTTTACATTTATAAAAGAATTTAAGTTTTTGTTTAATTTAAGGCATGCTTTGCTGAAATGATTTGGAGATATGACTATTCTAAAATGCTTTCATAATGACCTTCATTTACCAGAATTTGGGGCATGTGTTTAGTTCATTATGTAAGATAAAACTAAGAACTGTGCTGTCGAGCTAATAAAAAGAGAATATTCATTGCTGTGCTATGTTTTGGCGATTTTTGTCATGTCTGATACTTTGCACCTGGCTTCTTCTGTAAGCTCTCTTTTTTGTACAAATAGTTAGCACACCTAATCAGATTACAAGTACATAGTTTATGTACCGAGTATCACTAAAAGAGCTCCTTTTAATGGAAATGTTTAGTAGTTCACTCATACCCAGGCGGCAACATAATCAGTAAGGATATTGTTTCATTTTCATTTTGCCTTTTACATAATTTTACCTCTTGTGCAAGTTTTCCTTTCGTCTCTATCCATCAGTGCATCTTATCTTCTTCAAAACATCTTGCCTTTAAATTACCTGCAACTCAGGGTTAAACAAGCAGATTATATGGGAGGCATGAAACTGCATATATGGGGAAAAAACAGGTCTACATATTAAGACTTTAGTTGTGCTAGTAAATGAACATGCACATCTGAGAAAGGGTACTGCCTTAAAGTCTGCCAGAGGTCTTATAAATAACTCGGGTCTCTGGTTACTGCAGCTGTTACTGTGGATGATTCCTGTTCCTTGCACCGTGAGAGAGCTTGGTAAAATCTCAACAAGGCCTTCTGAACTTTTGGCAGTTAAGACATTCATCCCAGAGTTGATGCGAACTTACTGTGTTTCTTAATAAGAAGACAAAGCATGTGCAATACTATAAATATTAGGATCATATTCATTTAAAAAAATTATGCTATCAGGAATAGATAAATTAAGTCAAGTTAAACATGCCTGGATGCAAGATGATTGAGGAATTATGTGATAGCTTTGCTCTTCACTTTATTTTATGCATAACTGCATGCTCTGGATTTTTAAAAACAAATTATTTTACCTATTAAACGATATACTACTGTCAAACATATTGTGCCTCAGTTGACGTATGTAGTTCTTGTTAGTGTAGTGCATTGGGCAGTGGGATGTTCCAGTATGTTCCAGATTTTATGTATTTTTTTTTTTTATGCTGATTCTTATATTAATTGCATTTTTTTGTCTCAATTGTTTATTTTATTTTAAAATTGAAGCCTGTCTTGACCTGGATCATGGTCAAGGTGTGGTCAAGCCCTGGGTGGCCTGGTAATTGAGGCGGAAGTTTGGCAGATTCAGGCTGAGCCACTGAATCTCTTGCCTGGTACCTATGATCCCTTGTTGTCAGCAGAGCCCCTGCTGGCTCTTTAGATGTGCAGCAGGTGCTAACGAGTCTAAAGCACCACAGCAGTCTCTTGATCTGAATGCAGTGTACTGTCAGTAGCACCAAGGTTTTTTTGACCATCTCCCGAAATCCCACAGGAACGGCCTCCATAACGACAACTGCTGATAATCCAATTAACAAATGAACATCTGCATGAAACCTAACTGAGTCCGCAGAGTTTGCTGCCTATGATTAAGAAGCACTAATAGCCAAGGGAAAGTGTCATTTGTTTCTGAAAGGGTGTCTGGATTTGTTCCAAGTTAGAAAATGCAAAAGACATCAAAGGTGTTTTAGCCTCATCCTGTGATTTTGTGCTGCCACTCATCCAGTCTCTCCCTCACTTTAGCCAGATGTGCTTCAGTGGAGCATGAACCAGGGTGTCAAGCCCTGAGTGACTACATCACACACCTCAAAGCAGAAAAAAGTGGGCAGGTGTGTGTGTGTGTGTGTGTGTGTGTGTGTGTGTGTGTGTGGTTGTCAGAAGGATGGACTCTGTATGCTGACTTTATTTTAGTTTTGCTTTTGCATTTACTTCCTTACAGTCTCTATGCTTATCAGTAAAACATTCATATTTTGAAAGGGTTTTATGGTTTACTTCTTATGCTTCCAGTTTTTTTCCTCTTTTACCCCATCACACTTTATCATTTGTAGGGAAAAATACTTGCTCGGTTGTGAGCAGCTTTTGTTTCAGCGTAGGTGTGGGGGTGGGAGGCCGGGATGGAGGGTTGTTGGCTCAGCGGGATCGTGTTTCAAACTTTCATTTCCTGAAATGTTTGAGGGAACATCCAGGGTTTTATCAGTGCCCATTACACTGAAATGGAGGGAGGGAGAGGCAGGACTCAGGTTACCTGGGCTGTCACTCAGCTATCAATGGACAAACAGTATTCTCATAACTAAGACCTGAAAGGTTGCGTACACTTACAACGATTCGCATACTTTCTTTTTCCAAAACATTTACAAGTCATAATATTCACATGACGAGACAAATAACTTATATGCAAGTCACATTGCAAATTACTTTTTGTCTGTGCTTGCAGATTTGTAAAAGTCAGAATTTTTTTATCATATAATTATTTTTTTTGTCTTTTGAGCAAAATTATACCTCCTTTATTTTCCTTCACTATGTTTGAAGCACAGTGACTGTAAAGTGCTTACCAGATTGGCTTCTTCCACAATGCTCATATTCACCTGGTTAATTCATGCATGTCTTTAGCTCTGGTTTCTACAGGATTTACTGTCACTGTACACCTAGAGGATAAGCACAATCTTTTTTTTTTCTTATGAGAACATTTTAGCTTTTAACTGATTTTATTTAATGGGTATTATTATTATTATTATTATTATTATTATCATTATAGATTTTTTTAATACTGCTTATACAGTGGAGGGTCTTGGGAAGCCTGTGGCCTATCCTAGGAAATGCCGGGAATGAAACAGGGTATACACACTACAGGCAATTTTTTTGTACATGCAAATTAGCCTACTCTGCATGTCCTTGGACTGTGGGTTGAAAACGGAGTACCCACAGAAAACCCACCAAGCACAGGGAGATCCAAGGAAGGAATCAAACCCTTGACTCTGGAGGTGGGAGGCCACTGTACTTACCACTACACTATTATTATTATTATTATTATTATTATTATTATTATTATTATTATTTGTAGTAGTAGTAGTAGTATTTAGCATCAACAGGTCAGTTCAGGATGAAATTCAGAATAACAATATGTAGCCAATTATAATAATAATAATAATAATAATAATAATAATAATAATAATAATAGCAGCAATTATGGGGCAGTAAAATGAAGAAATCTATGCCAATTTGCAGAATGTCACAGTTAATTGAAAGTACAGTATATAGAAATACTGCATAGTTTTATGTTTTCATCAGCTTAATTAGGACATTTTTTATCATATATAACAACCCATTTTTTATTTATTATTTCACTCTTACTCTACTAATTTTTTTACTCATATTTAGTTTTTTGTGCTTTTATTCAAAATACCACTCTGCCAGTTGCTATACAGTTAAAAATTTAGGACCCTGTTCAAGGTCTCACTGGTGACTTTCTTGTTGCAGTCCTGGGACTGAAGCTCACAACCTTTTGTTACTAGTAAAGAATCTAAAGGTAGTACCCATCTTTCCTTTATCTACCAATATTGAAGCGTATTGAGAATTTTTTTTACACAAAATTCACTCATTTCACTCATGCCTGAAAAAATCTGTTGCATTTTGTTGCTTAACACTGTAAATATTTTATTTCAGAAATACTTTCCAGAGCTTAATAAGTTTTATCCAAATTAATACTGAAGCTTAATTGTAAATAATAATAATAATAATAATAATAATAATAATAATAATAATAATAACAATAATAATAACTCCAGTTATTTAAATTTTCAGCAAGATTTTTGGCATCCTTGTACAGCCAAATGATTAATGTTGATCATTTTTGACAGACAGACAATTTTGATAATTTTTTGTTTGTGGATTATTATTTCTCATGATTTGTAAGTTTTACATAATGTGCACATTTGTTAATCTGTATTTAAATATGTAAACATAATGTGCAATATATTTGTAATATATTTTTTATTCAATTAGTTTTTTTATTCATAGTTAACAGAGGAAGTAAGAGAAGCTTTAGCATGGTTTATTATTGAGTAGAATAATTGAGGTTATGTTTGTGTGTGCAGCTGTGTGCACTGTGTGTGTCACTCAGTTGTGCTCCTGCTCTAGTGTTGCTCTGCGGTCATCACCCACACATACCTGCTGTGTAATCCCAGCAAGGGGCTGACGCCAGGCAGGGTGAGAGCCGGAGCAGACCCCTGCTATATCACCTTAAACCTTGCTGACTGAGAGCTCCCGGCTTGTGAGACAACTGCCTCCGCTCGTCTATCAGCCTGCCTGGACTTTGAAACCCAAGCCTCTGTGACCGCCTTGCTGTAATCCATTATCCAGCACTGCACCAATCGGCCATGACCAGAGAGACTATGGTGAAGAGAGTGTGACCCTCAGTCCTGACCATTATAAACATGAAGGAAGGTGAAAATTGTAGTACAATGCATGCTGTTTTTAAAGCATCTCTAGCTGACATGCAGATGACCAGCTACTGAAATTAGGGGTTATTGTACTGGCAAAAGAGAGTGTAGATAGAGTGGCAGGTGTGTACCTGGGTCCAATGTACTTCCTTTTCATGCATGTGCCTTTGTGTTGTGTTTGTTTTTGTGCTTCTTTCTCTATGTGTGTGTGTGTGTGTGTGTGTGTGTCTGTGTGTGTGTGTGTGTGTCTTTGAACACTGTTTAATAAATATATATTTTTATTCTAGTATTAAGTACTACACTAAATATCAATTTGCATTGTGCCTGTTTTTTGGGTCACCTAAGTATTATTATATTGTCAATAAAGGCCTACAAATGTTAATTTTGTTTTGTTATGGACAAAGTTGGTCTTGAAAAGTGATAAACTCCTGGTGATGACAGCATCAGTCATTACACTTGTAAACTGATATGATACGCTACATTGTTCCCACTCAACTGCCTTGATTTTCTATCATGGGCAAGTAGAGAAATTCTACATAAAATCAAAATCGCTCAAAACCTCTTGATTTATAATTACATTTAAAAATGATTGCTACACTTTCAGTAATAAGTACCAGTCATAGTTCTTAACTTAGCGCAGAACACGAAAATAAGCTGTTATTCCTTTGGGTTCATAAAATCCATATAGTCATTCTGGCATTTCAAATGTCTCCAAAAGGTCAAACCCCTTGATGCGCCTCCATATGGAAAATTACTTTAACATACCTTTTTAAAATGCCTACCCTATTCCCAGCACTACAATAACTCATAATTAGCTGCTGAACAAAACAGTTAACACATTTGCAGTGATGATATACATAATTTAAGTCTTAATTGTCTGACAAAGTCTTAAATCCCAAATCTGTTACAATTAATAATGTTAAATGTTTAGACTATTTTTCAGTACATAATAGCTTCCCTTAATGTGCAGCCCTGCAGGTATTTAAGATAAACTGTCATTTAGGCTGATACTTTTGGTTTTTATGGTATTGTTTGTCTCAATATAAGTCATGGTTTGTAGTCCCCTAATGCCTCACTGCGTCAAAAGATTTTTTAGAACAGGCAATAATGGACAGAAAGAAAGACCAGGAGACAGAAGGTAAGGGTGTAAGAGGGGGAAGGGGGTGATATGCGCCCCACCTGTTCTATTTCTGCACTTTTCCCCCCCACATTATAAGTGAAGAGAATGGGACTCGCTTGTACACCCAACCTCTCCCCCACGGGGACTGCTCACATTACAGCCAAACCTTTTCTTCCCACAGAAGAAACTCCCTATATGTCTTATTCACATCTAGCACAGACTGACGCTTTGTGTGCTCACCTTGATTTAGTGGTGCAGCAGAAAGCTGGCTTTGGGAGGCAGCAGCGAAAGAGAAACCTGAACCGTCTTAAAAGGTGCCTTGGCCAACCACCAAACTTTGGTACCAAGCCCACTGGCTTTCCGGGCAATAACTAAATAATGGTTCAGCTGAGAAAGTGCAGGAGTCAAAAAGCTAATTTGAAAAGTTCATCCATGGTTTAACGTCAATTGCAAGTAATAATTTAACCTTTAGAATATACTGTAAGCAAGTAATATTTTTTTAGCAAGTAATAATCTCAACTTAAAATTTTACAATTACAGGTTCAGTTTACATACAGTATGTAGGCCTATGTAATGTTCTTTGTCAAAGGTATTTTCTCAATGTTTTTAAAAGCTGTTTTCGTTTGCCAAATGTCTTCATATTACTTTTTATGCTGTACCGATGGTTGGGAGTCTTCTGAGACATGATTAATTGAAATAAATATTTGAAATGCTTTAAAATAGTAATATTACTTCTGTTATTAATGTGCCTACTGCAAAATTAGCTCAGTAAGCAGGCTGAATCGGAGTTCATTGTAATGCACATTTTGAAAGCATCAATAAAAATGGGAAAATTCATAGATGAGGGGTTAAATCACTTAAAAGCAACTAAAAATTATAGAGTTTGCGCTGAGGAAATGCTAGCTGCCAAGACAGTCTGCGCTGAGTTGGTCAAGCTTAGCCAGCTGGTCATTTGTTTTCCAGCCTCGTTATTAAGTTCTACTTGATTATATTAATCAGTTCTTGTTGCTTTACTGTTGTGTTATTTCCTTTAAAACCTAAAAATCAGTTTCCATCTACGAGCTAATAACGCTGGTCCACGACTTTGACTCTGTTTTATACCAGCTTTGTTTTGCCAGCTGGTAGCCCGTCAGACCAAGTTGGATTTTCTGCAGGGATTTGGCACTAGTCTGTTTTTTCGGTTGAATCTAAAACGAATAATCTAACCTATGTCTTGTCGGAAAGAATGACTGAAATGTCATTTGTTTATGGTTTACTACAAAGACCGTCAATACAGGATACGTTCTTATAGTATTTTCACACGGGTCCTGAACAGAAAGGAATGTAACAGGGACTGTGTATATGGCCAGCACTGGCTCTCTTAACGCTGCTCAGTGCTGCTCCAGCGCCTGGTTCTGATTAGCGACCGGAAATCCGCGGTGCTCTCTGCGCAAAACTGAGTGTGACATGCGCGCGCCGGGCTGGGTGGGAGGCCGCGGGGTACCAAAACTTTAAAGCAAACAAAAGGAAAGCGAGTTTTGCACGTCTAAATAATAAACACAGTTTGTTCAGTGTGCTACCCGAATATTTCAGGCTACGTCTTAATCCGCCTACAATAATAAATAATGTGTACATTTGACACTTTATTAGTCAGAAGCATATATATTTATTATCATGCTCTCCTGAAACGTATGGATGCTATTGAAATGGGCACGGTCATGTTTGCTTAAAAGGGATTGACGCCCAAGGTCAAAAGGTCCAAATGGGTGCTACTCAGCTAAAAATGCCCTGCATAGTCTCTTGTTCAGGGAAAAAAACGTATCAATCAAACTACATCACCAGATCAGGATATAGCACTGCATAAAAAATTATGCAAGATTTCAACCAAACTGATTTTTTAAACTGTGTTTTTGATATTTTTTTTTAACTGTGTGTCCGTGTGGTTTGGTTCTGCTAGTAAATTTTATGTCGTCATATAGATACAGTATATGTGTTTGACATACTGTATAAACGCATTAGCTATAAATGCATGACGGAAATTTAATGACAAAATGTCAGGCTGGTTGTTTAAATCTTTTTGTAACACGTCTCATTGGCAGACGTTGTGCAGATCGCATTTATGAAATAATAATAATAATAATAATAATAATAATAATAATAATAATGAAAAAGAAGAAGCAGCAGCATTAAACCACTAAGTAATCAACGCAGTCCAATTTGCCCTAACTATGTTTGCATTCAACGTATTATTTTATTTTTATGAAAACTTATGAATGCAGGCGCGTGAGCGCGCTTAAGGCTGCTAGTGTCTTCTCTTTGGCCCTGAACCGCCAGAGCAAACAGTGAGAGAGCGCAAAGCAAACAGGAGTCACAGGAACGGAACGAGGCGCTGCGAGCGGATAAGCAGCACGCGCCACCCGGAGTTCAGGAAAGTCAACAACCCTGCTCAGTGACTGTGCACGAGCACTTTTACAATGACATCTTTTGTAAATCAAACCAGACATTAATGAAATTTATTATTATTATTATTATTATTATTATTAGTTTTCTTATAAAAAATGCCATATAAATAATTTATTATTCATGTATTAAAATTAATTGTGATCTAAGCCAGCCCCTCTATGAAAGCCTTCCTGTGGAAAACTGACCATACGTTCATAAGCTTCGAATGAAAATTAATTAAATTAATTACATTTAACAAAATAAATAATTTTATTACGAAATATTTATACGGTCAAGTATAAGTGTTTTTGTTTCAATGTCTCTGCTAAAGTAATCTGCGGGGGTTTCCTAACCTTTTGATCATCTTGCTGTTACAATGTAACATTTAAAAAACTAAAATTGTTTAATGCTTGAACTATGAAGATCAATAGCCGTAAGACAAAGTCGGTGCAGAATCAAACAGTGGAAAGGCGGCGTGAGAGTGATGAAGACTGGTTTTATTTACTGATAATGGTTTTGTCCTCTGTCCAGTTTAACGACTTGGCAAATGTCAGTCCATGGGGCTATCAGCCTGCTACTGCGGTATAAACCTAGAGTGAAACTTTACCAGGAAAAAAAACCCTACAGATTCTGGTGTTCACATTATAACTTTCTTGGTTTATATCTACAGTAAAGTGGCAGATTAGCTCGCTCTATTGATCCGTACAAAATAAAACAACAACAACAAAAAAATAAATAGAATTTCAGTCTTAATGGCTTAAGAGCCCAGATCCACCAGGCTGGAGGTCAGAGGTCCCAGTATGGAGTCGTGGAGCTGGTGCTGGTGCGGGTGGCTCTGCATTGCCAGGCCGCTCATGCTGTAGGAGGAGGCGGGGTGGTTCATGTTAGCCTGCAGCAGGAGAGCCGGGTTCTGCTCGGGACTCTGTGGAGGAGAGAACTCGTCGTCTTCTGAACTGGACATAAGCGACTTTCCGCCATCCAACGGAGACAGCTGGTTCTGTTTGTTCGCGCCTGCATTGCTGTTCTCGCTGTTCTCTCTGTCAAACACAAAGTACAGTATATTTGTTTAGTATTAGTATATTTTAGTGTCTGGTCATAACCATGATTTTTCAATTAAGCAACAATGCTAGGATTTATTAGTCTGAGCGGTACCTGATCTCATTAGGGAATAGAAAACCATATTTATGTGCAGGTCTAATGCCTAAAACCATCCATAATTATTTCTTTCAAAATGTTTAATCAGGGACTCAGGAAGTAATCAGTCTAATTTAAGGTGAGCCTTTGTACATATGTTTTTACATTTATTTTCTATTTCTGTCTATCAAGTTTTAACCATTTAATCATTAAATAACATGTTATGTTCTAGGGTTCCTTAAACCGGAGGTAAATAAATTGGTTGTTGCTGTACATTAAAATTATTTGTAGTAATACTGCTCTCTGAGAGAAAAGGCAATCAAAAATAAAACACAAGTCATAGTTTAAGCTTCAATTTGTTTTTGTTTTAAGTTTGAATAATTTAAATAAAAAAACAGGTTTTATTTGATCAGACGTCACATACGTTTTATTATGAATATTTAATATAACTTATAATATATGATATAAAATAACGCAATATATTATTTTGTTAGTAAAGTAATATCTAGATGACGGGCTATTAACAAATAATGTCAAATTGTTTACCGGTTAATCAGTCTACAAATTCTGCAATTACTTAATTAGGAAATTTAGTTATTCGTGCCTCGCTGTTTTGATATTTAATGTGAAACTGATACATCACTTGAGTGTGACCCTGCATACTTGCGGAAATATGTTAAAACGGCAATTTCTGCGGGTAGTATTTCTCACACACTGCAAATTCACCAGTAATAAATGATCCCGTCTGGTTTTCAGTCTAGTCCTAGAAATGCCAGTTAAACTGTGCGTTAATTATTTCGGTAATCGTTTATTTAATACTGATGCATTACTATAGTCTACTTTTTGGTTGTAGATACAACAATTTTAACGTCGAATATATTAAAATTAGTTAAATGTATCATTTAAAAACGAATATTAAAAGTAAATGCATAGACTTATGTGAACAGTTGAGAGAATAATTAAACATTTTAAACACTTTTATCTGTCATCCGTGATACTTTGTCATGCCATGTTTACCTTAACTTGCGTTCTAAAAGTTAATACCAGATTGATAATTTTTGAGTTAAAATGATTGTTTTAATTCCGTGATTAGTAGTTTACCTTTCTTTGGCCTCAGCGGCTCGATCTCTCTGTCTCCTGTTTTTAAACCAATTGCTCACTTGTGTGGTTGTGAGCCCTGTGGCTTCAGCCAGCTCTCTTTTTTCTCGTGGAGAGGGATATGGGTTGTGCGTGTACCACTCCCTCAACACGCCGCGGCTCTTCTCTTTGAAACAGTAGCTGGTCTCCTCTCCGTCCCATATGGTGCGTGGTAAAGGAAACTTCCTCCGTACTCGGTATTTTCCCACAGCGCCCAGCGGCCGCCCCCTCAGCTTTTCGGCCTCGATGTAGTGGGCTTTCAGCCACAGTTGCTGCAATTTGGGGTGGTTGTGTGGCGAAAACTGGTGGCTCTCCAGGATTTTGTACAGCTCCCTAAAGTTGCCGCGGTGGAACGCCACTACAGCCTTGGCCTTGAGGACACTCTCATTCTTGTGGAGATGGTCGCAGGCCGGCAGGGACCACAGGAATCGGCCCAGTCGCTCGAGGTTCCCGCCCTGCTGCAGCACCTCGCACACACACGCGACCTGCTCCTGCGTGAAGCCGAACGAGGGCAACATGGACATGACGGACGACGGTGGGCGCGTTACTCCTGTCGGCCAAACCGCTCTGTTTTTGGACTGCAAGAAAGAGCGGAATGGACTTTTCAATCCGGATGCGTTAGTGCTATTGCTAATGAAATGCCTTCGAATGGGGTTTACCAAATGCCTTGGTTAGAGATGTCCGTGTCAACAAGCTCCGAAGTTTTGGACGTTGGTTGGAGACGCTGCGCTCCCCGTCCAGTGATGTCGCGCTAAAAGAGCACAGCGCGCGCGCTGATTGGCTCTCCATGCGCCCTATCCGAACAGCGCTAAAGCAAGAGCTCTGCTGCCATTTCCTCCCTCGGGAACTCGGTGGTCTGAAACTAGATCTCCCGTCTCCAGTTTTACCTGAGGGAGTGGAGCACCTCGATACTAATCAATTACAGTGCGTCTCCGAAGGCTACGTTCACTCTCATCCCCAGCTGAAGCCCACTTTGCCCATTTACCGATCTTGCATTTAACTTAACCAACTTTAAAGCCATTAAATTATTAATGAATTAACGAACATGCAAACATGCAGTGCAATGTGCGAACTAAAAGGGGATAAGGGTAAGCTTAAACAGACTACTTAAGAAATATTTCTCCAGTTCGAGCATGCAGGTATATTCTAAATATATTAATGTATTTTATATAATAACAGATATATTCTAGACTGGCCTAGATATGTTTTAAATAAGAAGAAATAAACATATAGCACAGCAATATTGCAAAAAGGGGTGGATCATTTGAGGTTGCTAATTTACTGTATTTAAGCCAGTAATCGCCACACATTTTCTTTGCTTTGTGTGTGTGCGTGTGTGCCAGGTGTTTATTGTGAAGGCACACGCGGTGCGTAAAGTCCCAGGGCGCACAACACGGTGATTAGATACTTAGCGTCCCATTAAAAAACAATCAAACCCTAGAGGTGGAGAGATAACAGAACGCTGCTAAGAGATAAGCTCCAAACCTAGGAGTGCTGAAACCCCCACTTCAGAGCTACATGGATGTGTACATCCGATTAAATATGAATCAGCCATACCCATGTCCAGTTCCTGCACCAAACCTATTGATAGGCTTATGACAAAGGTTAGTGGTACAGTAATTGCACACGAAATTAGAAATATGTAAAGATTTGAATAATGTTGAAGGAAAACAAAATTACTCAGCCTGTCACGCGCCTACTTTTTGGATAGATAGATAGATAGATAGATAGATAGATAGATAGATAGATAGATAGATAGATAGATGTAAGCCTATCAATTTTCATATGCGCAGCGTAGGCGCGTGATTCCTCAGTTGAGTAATTTGTTTTCCTTTAACAGCATGCAAGTCTTTCCCCCATTCCTCCCATCTCCCCCTCTCTTTTCTTTCCCCATCTTCTGTACAGTGAAACCGAAAACCGGTGCATTAGTAAATGAGTTCTGTGTTCGTCGAGCTCTTTGCTACCCAGTCGCTGTTTTAAGGAATAGATCGCATTTCTTTATCTGCGCTGAAATCTGCAACATGACACCAGGGCGACGCGGAGCTCACGATCACTCACCCGGAATGGAGCACCTCTTTATAATTTAATTGGAGACGGGGCGTCCATTTTCAAGAAGACCACAGAGTCCACTCACTTGCCCACGCACTTCTTATCCTACCCTCCTGCAGGCTGACTGGATTGTCCTATAGATTCTGCCCAGGGTCACTAAGATAAAGTAAGGACTTAATTAGGTTTAGAGGGCAATTCAGGCACCTGTGAAAACATTTTTGCCCACTGTCTCTGGAGGGTCGGCGGCAAGAGGAGCTTTGCAAGGATGGTCCATCCATCTGGTCAAAAAATATCAAACGTCTCTCGTTTTTCTATGTGAATATTTCAATTTGTTTTAAAAACTGGTTTGACCGAAGACATCAGCGCAAAGTGATGATTAATGCAAATGTTATTAACGCTGCTTACTTTTAAATTCATTAAAATATTGTATTTTAAACACACGTATATACTGTGTGTTTGCACAGATCTTCGATGCAAACTCTCCTAGACCTTAAATATTTTAACTGCTTGTTTTAAGTGTAAGTTTTCGCCATATAAGAATCAGTGATTTGGGACTTTCGTAAACGTAACGACTTCTAGTCTTTTATTAGCCGGTCCGGAGACCATTTTCATCCCTAAGGTCAGTGATGGACGGCTCTGCTTGTCCTTATGTCTCCTCTACACTGAGACGCCCGTCTCAGAAAATCCTCTGCTCGCTTTTAGACCCTGATCATTTCAAGATGTGCTCTTTTACAGCCTAAAGGCGAGGGGCAGGAGACCATAACGCTGAAAAGCAACACCCACCCACACACACACACACACACACACACACACAGAGTGAGAGACAGAGAGAGAGAGAGAGAGAGAGAGAACGTGTAATAACTGCATTTCATTTAATCCCTAAATAAACAGGGACTTAGGGAAGGACAAGACCTATGACAGAACCCTGTGTCTTTGACATCAACAAGAAGTATTAGAAAGCTGCTCGGTTTATTATATTTTAATACGTTAGAAACATAAGATTTATTACTATATAAGACATTTTTAAGCTAAGACCATTTTAAAATTATTATTCTAATAGGAGATTCTGTTACTAATTTAATCTTAATTGTTTTTACGTTGTGGGAATATTCAGATATATATTTCAGGCCATATTAAGAATATATTATTATATTTCATACCAAAATGATCTCTTTCTGTTGTAACAGAATTTTATTTATTTATTTATTTATTTATTTAATAACTAATCTCCACCGATGTTCACGACATCCTTCTAAATCGTATGTCTCAACAATCCTTAGTAGTCAACAACAACAATAAAAATAAATAATAATAATAATAATAATAATAATAATAATCAGCATATACGACACTAACAAAAAACATATTCATATGTGTGTGTGTGTGTGTGAGAGAGAGAGAGAGAGAAAGTATGAATTAAATGTATACACGTTAAACGAATCGAACAAATAACTCATATTTAACCTTTATGTAGGTTATCTAATGATAATGTTTATTTAATTTATATTTATTTTTAGGTATCTGCATTAATTATTTTCTGTAAAGAACACTTAAATACATTTCCATCCACAGTTGCTGTTTGCAGCCTTAGCCATCTGTCTAGAAAATAGCCAGCAATAAATATATTCACAGTACTTTTAGACATGTTTATGAATCTCCCTTACATCATTTATATGGGACACAGATAAACCACAGTGACCTCTGTTGCCCTGGAGAAAATTTGTCTAGCTTTTGGCCGCCATTCAACTCCTTCAGGCAAATATTCCGTTTCTGCTTGAGACGGTTTTGTCATACTTAAGAATACAGTCATGCCATTGTCTTTTATACAATGCATATATGTTCGAATGTAACAGAATGTTTGCCTTTTCTTAATTCTTTACGCATCTAACTTAATGACAATGATTTGCTCAGATGCATTTTCAGGGCCAAATAATTATTTACATAAATATTAGTCAAAAGCAGCTTTAGATGAATCTGATTGCATTGTTATATACGATTACCCATTTTTACAACTTTCTGTCACACATAATAACGTAAAATATGTATATTAATAATCCTCTATGCTTTTCCACTTGCTTGCTTGTGTTTCAGAGTATGCGTGTGAAGTGGTGGGTCTGTGAATCATACAGACCCAGTTGGCCTCTGACCTCACATTAGCACAGTGTGTAGGGTTGGGGCACTCAGGGCTTCAGCTCAGGTTACCCGCGCCTCACAGACTACGGCAGCACACTAAATGTCAGGCTTTGAAATTGCATGCAAAAGTCAGGGGGCAGCTTCTTTAATAAGCCTACTTCTACACGGTTCCCTATTTTCTTTTTTTTTTACAGCCTGCTTCAACCAGCATTTTATGCTTGTGCCAGGTTTGGAAATATACACAAGGGCAAACAAAAGCAGTGGGGCTATGTTATAAATATGTTTGAATGCAACGATAATAGGTAGTATCTTAATATTAATCTACTATATTTGAGTATTTCTCATTTACCTCATACTTACTGAGATTGGATGGAGAGGAAGGTTCACTCTGCATTTATTTTTTTAGTTTTTTTATTTG
Source organism: Clarias gariepinus (assembly GCF_024256425.1). Taxonomy (NCBI): domain Eukaryota; kingdom Metazoa; phylum Chordata; class Actinopteri; order Siluriformes; family Clariidae; genus Clarias; species Clarias gariepinus. The sequence goes on along the minus strand of NC_071126.1, from coordinate 7,506,975 downwards.
TGTGCGCTGTCCTAGGGCATGATAAGCTCACAAAGGTTTTCACAAAAAGCCGTCCCATTCACTGCCCATGGAGACGCTCTGACGTCCATATCTGAACAATACAGCAAGGCAACAAGATACCCCACGTTACACACAGTGGCTGACACGCAGCCAGCCCAAGGGAAATGGGGGACACGAAACACACATGTCCATTCGCCATGGCCATTGGTTCTTAGCTCAAAAGCCTCAAACAAAAGTGCTTTCTTACTCTTCAATATTCCAGGAGGTGCCATTTGATACCCAGCAATCAGCTAATCTGCTGCCCTAGGCGACAGGGTCACCTTTGCACAGGTAACAATAGATTCTTTACTTGGGCATTTTTCCCCTTTGTGTGTGTGAACCAGTCCTACCTTGGTGCCATTCAATTAGCTTGGACTCACATGCCCTGGTGTCACAAGAAGAAAATGTTCCCACGATACAGCAAGGGCTTAAGCCTGATCACTTCATGAAGCCCATTTCACCCTTATTTGACCCTATATTTGCTAAACAATTTCATGTATCCTTATAAATCAACATCTGATAAAATGTTCTATTGCATGCACTTACATGTGGATGCACTATATAGTAATTTTGCACAAGTTATAAAAGTGTTCCTACAAAACAAGATTTTTATCTTGTGCTAACAAATGACAACTCAAGCTTGACAGAAGCCTTTTCCTGTTTGGTCATGTGCACAAGTGTCTGAGAAATCCAATGAGCATATGCAGCTTTTCCACATACACTCTGTCTTTTAGGATGGCACTTAAAAAATGACATGGCACAGGCAAGTGCCAAGCATTGGCAAAAGATCACAGAGGACACCCATAGTGAGAATTTGAGCTTATGAGAATATGATCTCCATTATGCTGCATATGCATACATTCATGCATTAGTAATGTCTGAGCATCATAGCCAGCTGTCCTAGAGGCCCAAGCCATAGCCTAATCTTGTTAAATAGAGTCTTGTATTTCTTTGCCACTGACGTCACAGTATTGGGTAAAACATAGAGCCAACTTACCTACTGCTTCCAATAATGTATGATTCATTCCAGGTGATGTCATTTTCTTGAATTATCCAAATGTCAACCCAGGACTCCAGTGTGAAATACGGGTGTCAGTGACACATAAAATCCATTCACCATTCATTATGCATGTATAAATATAAAGATTTAATAGAGGTGAATGGTTTATAAAAATACGTTGGTTCCATTTCTGAGTGCAGGGCTAAACTCATAAGTCTCAGAATCATTTACAGCATGTGATTGCTAGCTGTGTTTGTAAGTCATACATTAAGGTTTATAGCAGAATCATTTAATAGACTGTAGTGGTTGTTATTTTTTTATACAGTAAAGAAAAAATGCAAAACATGGTCTAAAACCTGTTCTCTTACAATTGAAATCATTTACTACTGTAAGGATTTAATTTTTTCAAGAAAGGTACACGAGACCAGTTGTTGAATGCCCAACAATACAGTATTTGCATATCGAGGACAAGAATTTCTCATTTGTGGTTACTTCCTTGTTGAACACAACTTGCTTAAAAAGCAAAACATAACAAAACTTTGTTCACATTGCCATTTCAAACTTCAAAAAAATTAAATACAAAAACCAAACGTCAAAAAAATTTAAACATCTGTGCTTTGTTAAAATTTTGGAGAGTAAAATAAAGAATCAGTATGAAGCTGCAATGATAGTGCAGAAACATTTGCAAGACTCACCAAACACATCTGCTATTTTACTACTCTCTCTCTCTCTCTTTCTCTCAGTCCACTGTGCTCTATCACTTTCCATCTCACTCTGAATTAATGAAAATCTCCATTACTGCAAATAGGAGAGAAAAGACAGTGCTGAGACATCTTGTTCAGGGTCAGTGCATCAACAAGTACATTCTGCAGCCATCCGAGTGCAAGTCAGGACATGTGAGGCTACGTTTATTTAGGGATTCAAAGGCACTGTTTATGTGTTCCATCTATTCGCGCACATCTTGCATACATTATCGTAAAAAGCGACAAAGTATAAAAAGTTTGATGTGTGCTTAGGAGATTGTAATAGTTATGCTGCAGTGCAAGAAAATCAACCACTAATGAAATACAGCTCTTCAGATGTTGCGATTACAGGGGTCAAAGGTCATTGCTGTCCTCGTCCATCTGAACAGTCTGCAGCTTGGCCAGCTCTTTTCCCTCCATGTCCAGATCACCGCACACTCCAGGAGGGCCCTCACCAGTACCTGCAGGGGACTCGAGATTGTCAGACAGGGGCAGCTGTGCTTCCTGTGCCCTGTAGTCGGAGGGCAGAGCTCCCCCAGTTTCCTGCAGGCCGCGGGCGTTGTGTGTCAGACCGGAGTGACCCTCGGTGCTGGAGAGCACAGAGGTGATAGCAGCCGTGGCAGCAGGGGCCAGGGGGGCTCCATTGTTGGGGGAGTGGCTGAGGTTTGTGGAGAGGAAAAGGGATGCTGTGTAGCCCAAGTTACCACTTTGGTCTAGGGGGACACTAGATGGATATGTGTAGGCCACCCCAATGTCCAAAGGCTCCTGTTTGACGTGTTGGTTGAGTGTGTACAGCAGTGGTTGGCCTGAATGCTGGGATGAGTTGCTGACCACCCCGTCCAGTGGAGCTGAGCCTGCTGGGGGCAACAAACAGAATAAGACAATGTTGTTAAGTTAGCCACCACGCCCTGTCTGACCAGGCTGACCACAGGTTAATCCCCAGTACACACCCTGGCCTAAATCCAGATTTGTCCACCCTGATCTCTTTTCCTGATAATTCTACTGTGCTCCTTTAGGAGATGATAACCAGCCTTTTTTAGCCTCAAAGTTAATAACTATTGGAAACTGAGTAAACAAAAAAAACTGAAGGTGGAACGCTGACTTAACATTTCTCTATGATTATGTCTTTTTATATATCTTAGTGCATAATTAATGTGGTGCCTTCTCTCTCCCAAGTCCTACTTCTTTATGTCACACCACCAACTTTGAAAGAACTTATGTGAAATATAAAATGAAACACCTTTTTCATTTTCTGTTTGCGGTTGCATTCTATGTGATTTCCTTGTAACTCTAGAATGTCGTTCTTGGCACATTACTCCAAGAGTGATAGACTACTGGCATCTGGCCAGGACATTTTCTTCCATTAGGCTTGCTGAATTGTCTGATAAATAATCACACAGTGCCAACCCCCTCCTCTTACAATCTCAAACTCAGTTACTACAGGAAGAACCACATTTTTTTTTCCAATAAGTTTCTTGTTGCCAAAAGGTGAAGAAATCAAAACATAACCCAATACCTATATAAAAATTATCAAGTCGACATATGCTTATGCAGTAGATTATATTAGTGAACGTTCCATTTTTAATAATAGGCTCTGTTATTCATATACAAGTCTTTATGTTACAGACTAAAACACTTTTAAATGGAAAAGGCAATTGAAATAGCTGGGTTATATGTTATGCAGCACTGGACATCAAAACCAGCATTTTATTGATTCATATTTTATTGAATTGACTTAAACTTATGGGCAGAAGAAAAGAGGGTTTTTGGCTAAACAATTTTAATATTGTCTTTTTTTAGGAGATCATTTAGGCTCAACCATTTTCCTCTTAAATCAAAAGTTCAGCCAGGGGTGGGTTTGTTTTTATGTGGCTCGTAAACTGCATATTAAAGGATAAAAAGATGAGTGTAGTAGGGAGAGGGCAGCAGCACCCAGTCAGCCTTGCTGTTATTGATGTGGCTATAAAATATTCATGGAAAGAACCATTAGTGTGTGGTTAGGGCCATGGAGAGGAGGTGGGGATAATGTCATTGAGGCCTGTTATTTGTTGCAATCCTGAAGTCATCGCAAACTTGACCTGACCCCCATCCGATTCCTGCTTTATTTTATTCACGATACACTGGTCCTATTCCTGATTTGCTTTTTTTTTAAATTATTATTATAATTGCCTGAACCAGTGATCTCTGTATAGAACAAAGTACCATGTTTGATGTTAGAACAATGAAGAGCAAATAATATCCTGTGATAATGTACTTCTTGTAGTGATGCAATTAGTTTAGTTTCTGGTGTGAAGTCTGTGCCAACTGTTGTGAAGACACAGGGGAGAGAGGAAACAAAGGAGCTTAATGTCTGAATTGATCTTTTGTACATAAGCTTCTACTATTGAATAGATGTGGTATATCATAGTGCCCATCCCTGCTCCTGAAATACCAGACCTACACACTAGTTTCTAGCTATTATCAAGTGAGTTAAATCCTACAAGGCAAGCATAATTATGCACATAAACATAATTCTATATTCTATTCTATTCTATTCTAGCTGATATCATTATAATGAGTTATAATCAAATCACTATGCATAGGTAGTCTGAACACGCATACTGTAACAGAGTAAGGCTTTCTTAAAAGTGGCTAAAAATTCAGTATATTTGCCGTAAAGCAAATTCAGTAAATATTTTTCTCCTACCGTGAGAGGGTGCTGAAGAAGATGGTGGTAACAATAAAGGAGGAAGACCCAGGCTGTTCTCAACCCCAGAAAGGTTGACCATGCTGTAGTTGCTGAGATGAGGAGCTCCAGACTGAGAGGAGGAAGAGGACGTGGTAGTGGCAAAGGTGACGACTGAAGGCACTGCTCCATGTTCTGAATGTGAAACCAAAGACTGCATTCCATCTAGTTTTCCAACTGTGGTTTCAGGAGCTCCCATTGAATAAGAGGCATAAGACACAGAGGAGCCACCCAGTAACCTTTCTTGGGCATGGGAGACCCTCTGGGAATCAAAGGTCAAGAAGTGGCCACTTGTGTTTCCAAGTCCATTCAAGAGACTGTTGCTGCCATGTGATTGAACATATGCTCCGCCATTAAGATAGTGAGTATTGGTGTTTGTCAAGTCGCCATTGAAACCCATTCCTGTGGCAAGTGGAGACATTTTGGTATCCCCGATCTGCTGAATGACTGTGGGGGCACCATCGGAGTATGCTACAGCAGGGCTAGTGCCAAGGGCAACTGAACCAGCAGAGCCACTAGAGAGAGGGCGAGGAGAAAGCTCTTCCTGCCCCTTACTTGACTCATCCTCTGTGCTATGATTGCCATCTGATTCACTGCAAGACACAAAAAAAATTTTTTTTTAATGCAACATGCAACTTATTACACAGAATCAATTTAATGGGGTATATTTTAAGCAGGGTTGAGAGGCTGAAATGTTTGCTTTGTTCTGAAAAAATGTCCAGTGACAGTGCAGTGCAGATTCATGCATAAAATTTTCATATTAAAAAGGTACAATGCATTCAAAAGATGTGCTGTGGTGAATGCTGTTGCTGTGGATTTTTTATTCACCATGGTATATGCAAATTTTTAACAAATTCATATTTATTCTATTTTAGTTTTAGCTTTGTGTTTCCTTAAGTTTTTCGCTTATTCCTTTAAAGCGCTGGTACACAATACATGCCAGAACGGGTAAAAAGAGGATTTTTTAAGTTTCCCTTTAAATCTTAATTTGCTGTACTGGGCAACTAAATAAAACAACTAATACTGGAATATAAGACATAAGACATACATAAGCAGGATGAAGCCCTACAAAAGTGAAAAAGCATTTTTTTTTTCTGGTTCCTTTAAAAATACAATGTCTATTCTATTCTTGTAGAGGCTTATATTCCCCTCAATACCTAAATAATTGATCCACACCTACTAATTATCTTTGTCTAAATACATCTTTAGGAACATTGGCACATGGTGAGCCCAAAGAGGATTTAGGAAAAAAGCAAAGAATTGTCTTGAAAATAGTTTTGACATTATTTTGTTCTTTTGTATTTAAAGCAATGCTCATTGTTTGCCTTTATGTTAGAAATAACACTCTTCTGCCAAAAAAAAAAAATGTTGACCATAAATTTTAAACATTTGGAACTTCTAAGAGTGACTTTTTGCCCTTGGGGCAGCAAAGAAATAAAAAAGTGTTGAGCATTTGGCAGCCTTGGAGTATCCTTACTGACTCTGACAGCTGTGGATACACAAAGTACAACCATCAAACTATTTAATTATCTTCAACTACATGGCAGAGTAAAATAGGTTTTTCCATGTAAAAATGTCCCTGTAAAATTGTAATGTAAAAATGTGAAATTCACAACTAGACACAAATGAGCTTTTTTTTTAATGAATTTTAAACCCGGGTTAGCCCTACAGATTTTGCTGTGCATATGGTTTATTCATTGTGGAACATTTGTGTCTTCTCATTGCTGACACGCACGGAAAAAGTCTGACCTCCCTTATTTACAAAACTGTATACTACTATGTACTATTAATGATAAAAGCAACCTAAGACATGGGCATGGGTGGAGGGAGAAATTAGTTATTTTTGTTGTGAGCCTGGGTGTCAGTATGTCGCAGGAACCAGGTGCACCAGGGAGTTTGATGTGTAGTTAGTTTACACACACACACACACACACATAGAGTATCCACAGCAAGAGATAAAGGCCTAATGGATAGATCTCCTTGAGTGATAACCAGGGAGAAGAAGACAATGGGTTTAAAATCCACAAACAAACATGCACAATGAGTGTATTTAGGTAATGACATATTTCTTAGAAAAACACACACAATGGGAATGTCAAAGTAATGCTCACATTCTAAGTGGTACCTTTAATTAGTAAGTATATATATATATATATATATATATATATATATATATATATATATATACTGTTTCTGATCTAACATTAATGAGAAGTGTATGAAACTTATGTGAATATTTTTGCGCACGTTTTACTATTTCTTTGCCCTTGAGCATGTCGTGCGCTCTGTCATTCTTAAAAACGGCACCTCACTTGAACGGCCAAAGCTTCGTATTTCAAAACAATGTGAAAGTGTGTGAGCATTCAGCATGACCACTGCTGGGATAAGATGCGCGTGCACTCTATCCCAGTGCTTTGTTACCAAAACGAAGAGAACAAGTTTTCATGCAAAATCACTGTGTGTTCAGCTACATCACACAGGACTGGATGCGAGCGCGATTACTGAAAATGATGAGAAAGTTTAAAATGCACTTCGTACACACCTCTTGGACTGCGCTTCGGATGGATTCCGGTCCCGCTGTCTCCTGTTTTTGAACCAGTTGCTGACCTGCGTCAAAGAAAGTCCCGTGATTTTGGCGAGGTTGCGCTTCTCCGCGGGCGACGGGTAACGGTTGCGCTTGTACATGTCCTTGAGCGCGTTCCTCGACCTCTCCTTGAAGCAGTACACGGTCTCCTCGCCGTCCCAGATGGTGCGCGGCAGCGGGTACTTCCTGCGCAGGCGGTATTTGTCCACGGCGCCCAGCGGCCTGCCGCGTGCCTTCTCCGCTTCGGTGTAACGCGCCTTGTACCACATGTCCTGCAGGGACGAGTGGTTGCACGGGCTGAAGTTGTGGTTCTCTAGGATGCAGTAGAGCTCCTGGTAGCGCGCCTGATGGAACGCGACTATGGCCTGCGCCTTGAGGATGCTCTCGTTTCCGCGCAGCAGCTCACTCTGCGGTAAGGACCATAAGAAGCGGGCAAGTCGCTCCACATTGCCGCCCTGCAGCAGCGCCTCACACACACACGCCACTTGTTCCGGTGAGAATGCCAAAGACGCCGGTGCGCATTCGACTGCCACCGCAGGAGATCCGGAGTTCTCCATGGGCAAACCGGCCGGATCGAGCGCGGCCAGCTTGACACTCCCCCGAGTCTCCAGTGCCCTCGAGCTCTCCCTCTTGATCTCATCGGCGCCAATCACTTCACTCGAGGAAGAAGACATGTTTTTTTTTTTTTTTCACGTGTCCTTAGTGGTGAGTCACTCCTCCGGGTTTCGTGGGGCAGCAGTACATTCGGAAGATCGGGTTTCACCCCTCCATCCGAGCGCGATCAGGTGTCCGGTCGCCGCGCAGAGTGAATAAAGATCTTAGTTTCAGAGCTCCAGCGCGAGTTTAACTCTGCAGTCCGTATGGGAAAGGGGGTCCGAACAGTCGCACGCCTGCCGATTGGCCGCCTCGAGCTCTGCGGGGGAGGAGCGTGTGAGATCGAGAGACAAATGTTTGCGCTCGTAGGAGCAAGCGTGGTGTCTGAACGCAGCGACTACCTGCGCTCAGGTGAGCAAGAAGTCGGCACGCTTCTATATACACAAACTTGTTCATACAGGTCAGAGAAGACCTCCTTTACAGGAATGTTAAGCCAAGCTAAACAGCTTAATTGTAATGATCAATTAACTGATCGATGAAACTTTAAATTTAACCTTTAACATTTTTTTCAATATAATTTTGCCTGGCTCCTAAGACCATTTATTCCCCTTTCTCTACGCATCCCTTCATTGGCCTTTTTAGTTTGACTCTGTCCTGCTGTTTACTGGAAACTGAAGGCTTGTGAAGGAGCCAGCAACCACAACAGCTGACGGAGCCCCTTGAAGCCTCCCTTGAAAAAGCGGAGGACAGTTTGACACGAGTGTCTCCTAAAATTAAACCCAGCAATGCTGCAAATACCTGGCATCAGCTTTGTGCACTGAGAGCCATTCGCATGCTTTTTTGATATGAGGGGTGGGAATGGTGGTGGCCACCAGTGTACATGGCCTGAGGTATCTCTGCTCAGGGGGTGAAGCAACAATCCAACTATTTCTAAACAATTAGTCACTGTCATAAGAACATCCTGACTGACACGCACAGGCACAACACAGTTATGGAATATCAATCACTCCTTAGAGCAACCATTTAGGATTTCAGTGATTCGGTGATATACACCATCCGTGAAGTGTTTAAAGAAGCATAGAATAATCTCATTGTGTTAGGTGATGGCAGTAGATGTGTTGAGGTGAGTATAGTGCTGTCAAAGTTTTTGAAATTTATGAGTTTTTTTGGGGGGGGGTTTTCAAATGTGTGTGTGTGTGTGTGTGTGTGTGTGGCTGGTGTGGTGAGTTGTACTATAATGCTATAGGCAGTGAGAGGAAAGCTCTTGCCAATTCTGCTCCCCTCAGTGCCCAGCGCTGTCCAAAGGATCAACGGATGAGCCAAAACACATGTTATAAATTTGTCAAAAAGTCAAAAAAGAGCTGGGTCTTTGGAGCGAAAGAGACAGAGTGAAAAAGGGAGGGGGGACAGGAAGCAGGGCTTACTTGATTTTAAGCAGAGTAAGCAATGCAGACTATCAAGGAAGATCGTGAATATAACTAACAACAAGTCTAAACAACCAGAAAACAATAAATACATTGAAGATTGAAGATCCGCTGCTGTTGTTGCTTGTCCTAATTTTTGGACAGGTGTTTTATATGTTTGCATGTGGTCTTCACAGCTGTTGCCAAGTCATTCACATGTACATTCATGCTGGACAGTGATTTTTTTTTCTTCTCTGCAACGAGTATCTGTTTTATTGCTATTGGCATATCCACATGTCCAACACTACAGCCATGAATGGGCTCATTGTGGTTCAGCCAGCAAAGACCCACGACCGTCCCCAACCCCAGTGCAACCTTCAGCCTTTTCTCCATATGTTCCCCATCCATCTGAACCTGGGCCTGAGGGCTACCACTAAACACCTGCCCCAGTTCACCCACAACAAAGAGCCTTCTTCACAAAGCGTAGACGAGTCAACATGAGTGAAGACTGGTGGGCTTGTGGATAAGGCAGAAAAGCAACAGGAGCAACTTGCATGCAGCTTGTTAGTAAACGTATAGAGAAACTCAAAGCTCAGCTCTTTGACGGTGTGTGTGTATGTGTGTGTGTGTGTGTGTATTGTCTTTGTCAGTTTTCCCCTATGTCTGGTTTGACCAGTCTTCACCTGTTTTTTTTTCTTTCTTTTTTTTTTTCTCATGTAGAGTCAGATTGTTATTGATGCAAGCAATGCCGTTGATGCGAGTGTGATGCTGAGTTTCAGATGGAATGTAAGCAAAAACACCAATGTAAGGTGTTTATAATAATGACTGCCCTGATCATATGGTAAAACTTATAGCTAAATTTATAAATCTATAGTATAAAATAAGGAAGCTATGCCTTAGTAAGTATTTAAGATTTTGACTATAACCATTTTAACATTTAGAAATTAACCGTCAGTATAAAATGTTTGAACTCACTGTCTTTTCTGAATACAGTAAGAAAAGCAGATGGCTTATTCACCATCCAAACTCGTGTTTTGTTTAGTTGTCATAGTCATCAGGGTGGGTGAGTCTGTTAAGAATGGGACTGTTGTGTCTTCTGTTGACTATTAACACAATGTCTATACCACTGGTGTAATCACGCAATATGACCTGATAGCACTTCCCCTGCTCATATGAAATACTCACAATAGGACCCCTCCACACACACACACACACACACACACGCACGCACGCACGCACGCACGCACGCACGCACACACACACACACACACACACACACACACACACACAGATTTCTGTCTGCTTAATACTATGACTTTAGATTCAGAATCTGAAGAGAAGACATGTGCTTAATCTATCTGTCACTTACTGCTAGAGGTAAAAACAGTCTTCAACGCTTTCTCTCCCTCTCTTGCCTCCCTTCCCTCCCTCCCTTTTGAAGTGATTGACAACTGTGAACAACTGTGTTACCTGGAATACAGAGCTTTTGTTTTTGACTGCAGAATTACCCTTCTGATTGCTTGGACTAATCATTATCTTTCATTGTGCTTTCTGAGCTGTCTGTCAAACGACACCTCCTCTTTTATCATTTGTTTTTCTACCTACTTTATAAGGTTTTCTAGGAAACTAGTCATTTAGAGTAAAAGAATTGCACATGAACCAATGCAAAACATGATGAACTTTTTAAATAATTAATTAGAAAGTATATACAGTATTCATTAGTAAAACACATGTTAATTCAGTCCTTAAATGTAAATTATTGCTCTGAGAAAAAAAGATCAATGTATGCCATCTAAACTCTATGTCCCTCCCTCTTGGTAGGTCACCTTTGGTTTGATGACAATGCTGTGTTTTGTAGTGCCAACAAACCTTCCATTCCCAGGCCCCTCAGTGCAGGGTGTGTCTTTGCCCTGTGTATTGTCAACAACACACACTCTCACAGTAAAGCTTCATCACATCGCATTACATCATCTCACATCACAGCTCACAATCAATACACTTACACTATATTAAATCATGTCTTTTATTTTAACCAAAGCATAAAATAGCATAATTTCTCTTCCACCTCATTCACGATGGCCCTTAGACACAGACCTACTATGACCCTGAGCAGGATTTAATCCAGGTTACTGAGCATAAATAAATGTATATACATACTTTCTAAATAACAGTCTTTATTAATTATTTATCAATAATTAATATGTACAATAAATAAAATGCAGTGACTGGTTATATGGTTTTATTTGAACACAGTTTTTACACCTGAAAAAAAGTTAAATACTATTTTTCTGGTTTTAAAATGTATAGTTATTGAAACATCCCACTGAGAGAACAACAGTTTTGTGAGCTTTCTTAATCTTTTTTATATCTATATTTTTGTTTGTTATGTCTTCACTTCAGACTACAGCTTTTCAATAAGATGGCCGTTTGAGAAACATTTATTTTGTTTTCCCACAAGTGTCATAATCTTTTTGAGAACTTTATCTAAGGTTAATTCCTGGAAAAGTCAATCATACTTTTTCATATTTGTTGATAATCTGTGATGCCATCAGTACTCTCGAGAGCCCCTAGGTAGTGTGTTTACACATTTCTTAATGGCAGATTCAGGCTTTATTTTAAACCATGGCCCTGATTGTGATTAATGATACCCTTAACTGTTGCTTGCTAATCGTTCATATCAATTACCCCACTAGCGAAGGTCAACAACAATCTGTCTCTTTTATGTTTAATACTGCTTTTCCACTATAGCTGTGAATGACAAATATTTTGGGAAATAAGAGCAATTTTATACAAATGGGTTTCATTAGAACTTAATTTTAGTTAAAACAAATCTAAATAGCTTTTCCAACTATTTGACAGAATATATGTAATTATGTAATTTACTCAGCATTGACATTAATAAAGACCTCAATAAATAAGTACAGCATGATTGTTTAAATGATAATAGAATTAATGGAGTTAATCCTGTACAGTATATTTTTTACCTTCCTTACTGTTTGCTACTAAATTAACAATGTGGTTTGATTAAAAAGAAAAGCCTGGTCTCTGACTTTTCAACAGTATTTAAGGATATATAAAATCAATTAACCCATTCTTTTGACTTACACCAATAATTTCTAAGTTGACTTTATTACTTATGTTAATATTTTCCCTTATAATAAAATAACCTTTCCTGGCACAGTGCTGTTATTTTATTTTTAATTTTAAGTAACGACATTTACGAATCAAATTCAAACTTACTTTGTCACCTATACAATTATACACAATATAATATGCAGTAAAATGCTATAGGTTAAAAAAATAAAGGTTTTGAATAAAGAATTTAAAGTATGAAATAAGAGAAAAATTATACTTATACAGAAAAAGGGAAAAAATATGGAAAACTTTACCTGTTAAAAATTACAATAAAAATAATCATAAAAATGAAAGTTATTTTACAAAAGGTTTTGTTTTTTATTTCCAACATTCTCCTTCACTGATAAAATAGTAAGCACACATTGTATCAGAATGACATATTAAACACCATATCAAGATAAAATAGTTTGTAATAAAGTAGGATCTAAATCCACACTATACATAAGATGGCAATAACATGTTAATGATATTGTAATATTTAAGTGTGACATATTATCGCATGCACACACACACACACACACACACACACACACACGTGCGCACACGCAAACTGTGGATAAAGAGCTCTTTGTGGTTCTTGTTGTCTCTTGTAATTACTTTCAAACAAGCCTCAGTCTTTCTCAGCAAGGGGTCTTTACTGAGAGCCAAGAGCTCTGCCTTGTGCTGTGTTTGCAAGTCTAATGCTCTACTGACAGGCAAGCTTTCAAAAGATAGATGGATGATGGAAAGATAGAGAGATGGATAAGAGACAGACAAAGAGGCAGAGCTGCAGATACTACATCAACACCTACTTCTGATTTGTCTGTTTTTTCTTTTTACAGAGCTCTCCCTGCTCATCCAATTTGCCCGTAAGTAGTGTTTAAAGAATTTGTTGAGATGCATACAGTAGGTTTTTCCTTCAGCCTCTCTGAATGTGGGAATGTGGGAACCCTTATCTTACCTTATCAAGATGTGTGTGTGTGTGTGTGTGTGTGTGTGTGTGTGTGTGTGTGTGTGCATAGGGGCTGCTGCTGATGCTTCAGTGCTGAGAAGTGTGCACTGTCAGGTTTTTGCTTCTTACTGGCACAAGGTGTCTTTAGTCCTGCCCCACAAGTAAGCCCCATAGCTGGCGATGGGCCAATTTCTTTCACAGGTGTTTATTTTTGACTGTTCACACTATGTACTTCACAGTGAGATTATATCTCTAAAGAAGAAAAGGGCTTTAAAAAATAACCCTCATGCCGAAAGATATAGCGAGTAAAAATATCAATATCGACCACACGATTTGGGAATGTAAGTATGTCTGTAGCTCACAGGTGCTCCAAAAGGAAATGACAGAATAATTCTAATTAGCGAGACTATAGGACTACATAATATGATGTCAGAATGTTGGCAGAAAAAAAAACGCATTATTTTGAAATAAAATTCTGATGAAAATTAAGTCCTTTTTTTCTTGTATATCATGTTTGTATTATTTTACAGTGAATAATGGTTTCCTACCCACAATGCTACATGCTGATAGAGCAGCCAATTAAAATTCATTTCTAACTAAAGAGGCTTCTTCAGCAGTGTTTGAGTCCTTTGATTGTCCAGGTCTCACACATCCTCTCTCACATCTGTACATGCTGCTTAAGCATACCAGGTTCTAAATCTTCGACTTTTATTCTAATATCGCTGTTAATGCCAACATCGTGTCGCTGATGTAACTTGGAACAACTGCATCGTTTAACTGCATTGCATTCTGGAACCTTTAAATGCAGCATATTCTCACTCCATTACTTCTACATTTCATTTTATTGCATTTATTCTTGGAAAATGACGGCAAAAGAAGTTCTCGCTCTTTTATTTTTAGGGGATGTCTGCTATCCTTAACTTCTCACAATAAAAGTAAAACCACAACACCATTCGAAAAATTGCATCAGAATCACTAAACAGAGATCAAATATGTGTGAATCTGCATGTTCACACTCATGGCACCTTGTAAATGCAACACAATATTTGTATGTTTTTTTTTATCTTATCTCCTTATCAAGAATGTGTTGCCTATTTAATTTACTGCAAAAATTACATTTTAGAAAGGTTAAACATATCTATTCTTTCTCTCAACAAAACCAAATATACAATTATTAAACAGATTTTAAAACAATTTAAGCTTGAATTAAGCTTGGACCTTAAAAATCACTAATATTAAGAAACAGAAAACATATTTGAACATTTAATTCATAATAATCTTATACATACATTATACATAGAGAGTCTTAACATAGAGGAAATGAATACTTTTTTGTGTTAACATCAGCTATGTTAACACAGGTTCATGATGAGTGTCAGGAACCACCTTGTGCATGTTTACAAAGTCTTGTAAATTGAAAAAAAAAATGTGTTTATTTTCCCAGTGTATATATACTTTTGGGACTCCCTGTACATACACAACATTGCAAATATAACTCCATTTATACAAAAGCACTAGGTTATGCATGAGAATTTTCCAGTCCTTTAGCATCCACATAAATTGTGAATTCTCTTTTGATAGCAATAGGTCTTCCCAAGTAAAAACAGCTTTGTTAGATAAATATTATTTTATAATAGAATATAAATAATCATTGTATTTGAGCCGAGCAGCCCAGTGGCATAGTGGTTATCTCTGTAGTCTCTCACCTCCAGGGTCGAGGATTGGATTTCCACCTCAGGTCAATGTACGTAGAATTTGCATTTACTCCCTGTACTTTCATTTTCCCCCACAGTCCAATGACATGCAGGGTGGGCTTACTGGTGTTTTCCAATCTCCCGTAGTATGCGAGTTAGTGTTTGAGTGTGTGGCATAGATTGGCATCCTGTCCAGGATGTTCCTGCCTCATGGCCCGAGTCTGCTGGGATAGGCTCCAGGCCTTATGCAACCCTGTACAATATAAGCGGTATCAAGAATGAGTGAAAGAGTGTATTTGTGCCCTCATTTTCTTAGTTATTGGCCATGCAATCAATTTGTAGTAGCTAGTCTATTTTCCTCATGCAGGACTTGATGAATAGGGAGTGTTCCATCCTGCTGATTTTGTCATCTCAGAGGCATGAGAAGCTAGAGGGTTTTTTTTTTCTGTTTGACTTTTTATAAGACAGCTGTGTGGGCCTCACATGGGCCTCCACACACTAAATCACACTCTGCTATATTACTTTTTCGAAAATGGAGCTTGAACTTGAGATCAGTATTAGCTCTCTGGTGTATAAATATGACATCTCTGTGAGAAATGCAAAGTCAGAACTAAGAGAACATTTTGCACAGTGAAATGCTTGGGGGTTAAGTATTCCAGTCTACTCTATGAAATCATTATGAAAATGTTTTTTTAATAAAGTAAGGGCCAGCCGTAAATCATATTAAGGTTGTGACTGGAATTTTACTTTGCCCTAATATGTTAGTGGTTTGCCAGATTTCATATAAGAGATTCACAAATACTGCAATACTAAATAAATACCTAGATAATTTCTGAAACGGTTTATGCCCAAATAGGTGGGCAGGAGGGAGTGTTCTGCCTGCAGACTCATAGAAGAGAGACTTGTGTTAGTGAAGATCAGGAAGTCTCCCAGACAGATCAATATTCTGTGAGTCATTAATATTTGTAGATGTGTTGGACTGGGAATTTGCTATGATGCATCTACACTTACAGAGTTATAGACGTATGCACTTCTGGACATAACTGACAGATGAGGTTTGTGTGTGCGTGTGTGTACGTGTGTGTCTTGGCAGACTGTAGTCTTATCACAGGAAAGAAAAACTGTGGAAAGGGCAGAAGTTCATGCTGTTGTTATTCAAATGACTTGAAAAAATTCAAGTGCTGACATAAAAAAGACAGAGGGAGAAAAAGAAAAAGTTTCTTTTGGCAAAGTGCACAGAAATGATTTAATCCTGAATAGAGACTCTGCTCTGAGCATTAAATGTCAACCTGGGAAATAATCTATAGGTTCAATCTCCCATTATCGCTTAATTAGTGGTAGAAATAAAGCATTTTGTTTTGCGTTTATCCAGCTTGCACTCATCTTTCTTCATCAGGGTGAAGGAGAAAAGCACAGAGCGGTGTTTAGAGTGCTTGCCTCCCTACCTCCCACTACTGTCACGATGACACAAATTAGGATGAAAACTCTAAGGATCATAATTAATATTTTTTAAATTATGCTTAGTTTAATCTTTATTTGTTTAGTAAATGACCTCACATCACTAACAGGGAGCTGGATATCATTCGTTCCTGTTCATTCATCTTTTAGTGTTATTAAGCACAGGATGCTGTGTATGTCTATTATCAAATTAACATCTTGGCCTTGTGTACAAAATATCCTTTCTTCAGGATGCAATACATATATGTTTGCACATCGGTATGTGAAACTGTGTCTTTGTTTATGTCACTGACCAGCAGGAGCTCACTCCATCACTCTTGTCCTGGAGGCATTGCCATTGCAATGGAAGTGATCATGTAAACACTGGATCAGGAGCATGTGCCAGGGGACTGTTTGCAGGTGGGGGAGGAAAAGGGGGAATGCAGGCAGCCAGGGGTGAGTGGGGGTTACCATTCCATACTGGGCTGAGTTTATTTCAATCCAAGGTCAGAGGCATTTGGCACCTTGTGTTGTCAAAATCTGCAGGGATGACGATACACAATAGAGAGGCAGTTTATTTTCATTTATATGTGCTATATTTGAGTAGTGTATTTTGCATCCCTTGCATCATTATAAATGCCATTTTTATGTCTTTACCTTGTTTTCTTTTAACTGTGCATTGCTTTTTAATGTATTCATCATTTCCCTGTTGTTCCTGATTTTGCACACTCGTACTCCTGCCACACTTTTGCCCCAATGTCCCTCTTTTAGTCCCTTAACATCACCTTCCCCCACCACACAAAACCCACTGCAGCTGGAAGCAGCCAGATCAAGTTTCCATCCAGGTCTGTAAAGGGGCAAGAGCTGCTGTTTCTCATTACAAATGCCTCGGGAGATGTGGTCACTTACCAACTGAAGGAGCAGTTAGGTCACCAGGTAGCTCCCTTACTCCAAATATCTGTCTCAAAATACAAACTGTCACTCAACTAGGCATGCCGCATGTTTACAGGAATCATCATTCTTCTGTCATCTTCATACATATTTTCACTGGTCTATATACTGTATACTCTACAATCAATGTTTTTTTTGTTTGTTTTTTTTAACATTTTTAATATACTAATGTATACGAAAATCACATGCAATGCAATAAATCTATAATAAGTAAAGCATTTTGTTGAATTAAACATTCTGGTAAACTGGAAAACCTTCTAAGCATTTCAGTGTAATTTTGCGTTATCTGTGTAAATCATACAGGCACACCAAAGACTGGGTAGTTAACGATTAGCAAAATTTTATTGTCGTCTTTCGGGTTCTTCCATCAATGGATCACCATACGATCCAATCCACACTTAACTTGGCATATGTTTGATGCCGGGTGCCCTTCCTGACACAACCCTCTAATTTTATTTGGGCTTGGGACCTGTGCCCAAGGGCTGGAGTTTGGCATCCAGGCTGGGAATTGAACGTGGACCTTCCGCATGGCAGGTGAGAAACCGACTACTGATCCATCAATGGCCTAGAACTACAGATTAGCAAAATTCTAGTTCAAATTTTATTTGTCACGTACACAACCATACACAATATTATATTCAGTTAAATGCTTATGACTGCCTAGGACCTTAAAAACAATATATATATATATTTCTCTATGATGAAATAAATTGCACCAGAGAGTACAATTGTAATACTTTCAATAAAAGTAATTAAAATTTCATTAAAAGTTAAATTAAAAAACTTATACTGAAAATTTACAATTTTTACAAAAATGACCAAAATAAAATATAATTAAAATAGAAGTGTATAAATGATGCAGGATTTACAGACTTTACAGAAATTATGAACTCTGAGGTATAAAAGTGTAAGATTATAAAATAAAATAAAAAACTAAAAGCTTTTAAAAAGCAGCAGTATGATTGAAACATGGAATGTGATATGGAATGTGTGTTAGCTGTGGTGTGGGTGTCCATGTTCCAAAGTGTAGTCCTCCTTTACATGTAATGAACAGTGTGTAATCAGGAACAAGAAATGTGCAACGTAACAAGTAACGTATAAATTTCCAGGGGATATTTTTGTAACATTCAACAGTCATGTTGCTGTTGTAGCCCATCCACCTTAAAGTTTGACATGTTGTGAGATGTCTTTCTGGTCCCTACGTTTGTAAAGAGGTGGTTGCTTGAGTTCCTGTTGACTTCCTGTTGACTTGTTAAGCTCAAACCAGTCTGGCCATTTTTCTTTGACCTTTGTTGTCAGCAATGTGTTTCTGCCTGCAGAATTGCCGCTCACAAATTTTTTTCTTGTTGTTTAGTTTTGTTTTGCACTGTTCTGTATAAATTATAGAGACTGTTTTAAGTTACGTTCCCTGGAAATCAGCAGTTTCTGATATACTCAAACCAGTCTTTCTGGCACCAATGACCGTGCCAAAGTTAAAAATCACTGAGGTCACAATTTTTCACATTCACATGATGTGGACTGTCATGTATTGTGCATATTGTGATATTATACAGCCATACTATGGTTGAGGAAGTATACTGGTGTTCCCAGTTAAAAGGTGGATGAGTAATAATACATGTATGTGAGCATGACCACACAGTAAAGTAGCTGTGAGGAATGCGGGAAAGGCCAGATACATATTTCTGCTGATGCAGAGATCATAATGGTTTGACGAACCATTACTCATTACTCTTTCAGTCAGGAAGCTGCAATTATACAGGTCAGTCCTTAGGCACAATAGATGCCACAACACATAGAAACTGTTGTTGTTTCTTTCACTTGCTTTTTTCGAAACACATTTTAAACATTAAACGGGGCAACACCAGACAAATCCTTCAGTTACATCATCTCTCCAGCCCTCTCTCGCTCGTGAAATCAGATCTGTAGAATCTCAACAAATCCAGGTCTATCAGCACTGAGAAGCAGTAGGGGAAATGACCCCATCAAAACTTCCTGTTGCTGACAGACAAATGAGCTTAACCTTTGTCACCAGTCTAAGCACTGAGGAGCTCCTGTGCAATGTGCGACAAGGAAACTGGAAAATGTTTACTTGCTCTTGATTGCATTTCACCCTTTTTTCCAGTATATATATAATTTTTCTTTTCCAAATAGACTGCAAGAGTTAATTGGATAATGCTAATGCAATCACAAAGCAATCACCTTACATGTGCAGTTGTACGGGTTCATGTGTCTTTCACGTGTCTCATTTCTGTAAATAAACTTCGGCCCGCATCCATGAAAGTGTGTAAAGTTTATGTGACTGTGCTGGCCCACACATTAACACACACCGAGGCCTGTAAGCCGAGCTGCGTGTGGAATGTGGGAGGTGTTTTCAGGGAGGGAATAGCAGGGGAAGGGTGATTAGTGGGAGCAGCTGAGATCTGTCCCCCAGCTGTAATGACAGATTACCCAGCAGGTGTGGCACTCATCCCTCACACTGTAGCCAAAACCCAGCCCAACTCTGCCCAGTTAAAGACATAACCACCCCCCCCCCCCCCCCGCCCCTCCATCCCCTGTCACCTATACACCTCTGGGGTGTGGGATCAGAGGCCTACATGTTGGCCTGCACTAGTAAAAGTATCATTTTGAAATCCGCTGTGAACAGCTGGATTACACAAACCGGGGACATAGTGAGAAAACCATATACATAAAGCATAATAAATAGACTGTTTATGAACCTTTTTTATTTCCACATGGTAATAAACTATGCAATACTGCTCTAACCTACAGTATACTAGTCGTAACTGTTCCCACAAGTGGTGAGCCAAAGCAGTGCTTCCTCAGGAGGAACATCAAGCATAATGGTCTACACTGACACCAGTTGTTGCTGTTGTTGCTGCTAATGGAGCTGTTGTCTGTTGTGAAGTCAGACTTTATGACACTGGCTGCTCTCAAAGCAGTATGGCTTTAGCTAAATGAGCAAGTCATAGATGTTTTAGTCAGTCTTGGCCATTTGTAGGACTGGATGAATGAGAGTGAGATGCCTGCTGTTTTTACTTCACACAGACACTTTGACTAATTACTCGGGGCAATCACAAAAGGCCAGTCAGCAGGGAGAACTTCATGCCTTTTCCCCCCTTGTGCCCTCTGCCTTCACTGGAAAGTGAGAGTGAGAGTGAGGAAAGACAAACTCCTGTATTTTATGTCTGCATGCATGTCTATAATTGTGCGTGTCTGTGTGTGTGCATGTGTGTGTGTGTGTCGGGACCCTCTCCCCTCATATACCCATTACAGGCCCTTCAGTCTGTCACACTTTCGTTTGATGGCTCTTTACAGCAGGGCAGGTCTGGCTGCAGGGGGGGTGGATTTAGCCTTTGATTGCCTTGATGCAGAACACATGTGAGAGAGGACCTGAAGCTGCCCTGCTGAGAGTACCTCTCTCTCTCTTTTTCTTTCTCAAAGCTACAAATGCATTCTCTCTTCCTCTCAGACTTTCTCCTCACACTCATTCACTTTTCAACTCTCAGCTGTACGATACTTTATAGCATCACCATTTTAGTCTCTTATCCTTTACCCTAACAAATGTTGCTTTCCTTTTCCATGTCATCCTCTGGTTTCATGCATTGTTCTCATTTTATTTCACTGTTTTCACTGTTGACCACCTTCGAGACTGTCGGCATGCCTTGCCCTGGGTGAATTCAGGCAGAATGGGATGGGACTGATCTGTATCTTTATTATGATACTAATGGCTCAGTGAACACAGCAGTTCTCCAACAGTGTGATGGTTAGGAGGAAATCTTAGGAGGTCAGCTTCTGATTAGATCTGTAACACAAATACGAGAGTTTTGTTTTAACAATTAAAAAAAAAAAGTTGTACCATGTTGTTATTCTGATCCGTACAATGTATGTACTAAGAGTATTATTTGCTCGCTCTCTCTCTCTATCTCTAGCATTTCAAAACACCAATATGTAAATTCCCACTCCTTTAGCACCCTCTGTAGGCGGCTCAGATGTTCATTCCCTCAGCTCTCCAGCTGCCCTTTATTTACCCAATAACAAAGCTCTGTTTGAGGGCCAGATCGAGTTGCAGCTAATGCTTTAGCAAGGACCTGCCGCTGAAAGATGTTGCTATTTGAGGCAGCTTGGGTTTCAAGGTGGCTTACAAAGCAGGGCACAGACTGTGTGAAGGAAATGGGACTTGGGGGAGAGAAAGAAAAGGGTGAAAAGCAGTGATGAGAAAGGAAGGAGCCTTGTGGGGAAGGAGTGAGAGATCAGGGACAGACGGAGATAAAAGGAAAGGAAAGATGAAATTATTGTGGGAAAGTTTTCTGACTTGGAAACAGAAGACGAGTGTCATTCTTGATGTGAAGGTAACCAATGCGCCCTTTATTTATTTGTTGAAATAAATTTCATTTGTGGTCACATGAGTCGAACAATAATGAGCAAATAATACTCTACAGTTTCATTCTATATAAATGAAAACATGCAAACACTAACCACTTCCTTTACCCAAACCTTAAATGCTGCAACGTTTTCCTACAAACTAAGGTGTGTTATGAATTTGCAACAAGGGGCCATGCCAGATTATAGTCTCTCACCATGTTGACTAGAAATTGTATTTCTCTTCTATTGATATTCCTGTATAGAAATACATATAACCACCCACATATACATCCATACACACCCATCTCTCTCTCTCTCTCTCTCTCTCTTTCTCTCTCTCTTTCTTTCTGGTTTTTTTTTTCAGGGGCCCCTGCTGGTGTTTGGTTACATACAGCTCTCCATTTTCTGGAAGGAATGACCACATCGGTTGCCTAGGGGATCAAACCAGGAAGGACAGCCGTCGGAGTGGGGATGAAAATAGCCCTGAGCATTATTCAAGCAAATCAATACACTGCAGTTCTCTCCTAGACAGAATATCATCCACACCCGCATAAAATGAAGCTACGTGTAGGGCGTGTGGGCATCAACACTGTTATGTGTATAGGTTTATGGAATTCCCTTCACGCACCTCTATAGTGGCTTTAAGGGGCTGAGGGTTGTTGTCACAGGGAAGAGGAAGTATTAGCATGATTTGGGGTCAAGGGTTGGCTGTTCAGCAGTTATTATGGTATCTGGTTTTGGATAGGTAAACCCTCAGCTTAGGGTGAACCATGTGGGGTCCAGTGTGCCAAATTAGTCTCATATTGATGATCTTAATACAGATTTTAAGTCAAACATACTGAACATTTCCAATGCAAATGTTCTCATCTGCTTAATAACTCAGGATTGTTAATTGATAAGCGTTGATAAACGTTGAAAGGTTCAGAAAACAATTCAAGGTTGTACAGGCATGTACATACACCAGCATGCACTAATCTCTAAATCTAATTTTTTCAAAATGTTAATAATTAATATCTTATTCACCGCCAAAATCCACAGACATCCTTTACTTTACTAATATTTAAGCTCTGTATATTTTGTATTATCACTCGAAATGCTGCAGCATTTCTACATTTTATAAGCTTATTATTATTATTGTTGTTGTTGTTGTTGTTGTTATTGTCAATGTCATTGTTGTTTTAAATATTCCAAGATGCATTTCTGGAAAAGTGTTATGATTATGATTTAGATTGAGGAATTTATTCAACTATTATGTCCATATTCCTGCAAGGGTTTTTCTTTTCTTTTTTTTTCCTTTTTCTTTTTCCTTTTTATTTGTTTGCCTGAATAGCATGTCCATGTTATAACCTAAGCACTGCCTATTCTTTTCTTTTCAGGTTTTTGAACTTTTCTTCAGGTTTTTTTTTTATTTTTTATAAATTATCTAAAGAAACTAAAATTGGTCACTTTACTGAAGATAAAAAAGGTGTAAAAAGCAAAAAAGATTCCCATGGTGTGTCCATAATAAAGCTATGCAGAAGGGACAGTATGAGACATTGAGAACCAACTCATCCCCTATGCTTGGTGCCAGCTCTGTTTATGCTGTACCGTGCTGTTCTCGTCTTACCCTTGTGGCCCTGGCACATCAGCACTTTCATCACACCTGCCTCCTGCCTCTCTCCTTTTTCACCCTTCCTTTGTCCTTCTGAAGGGCAGTTTTTAATAATTGTTCCCTATAGCCAGCTCTCAGTCATCATACAGGAATATAAAACACAGTGTGCCTTAACTAGAGTTGCCCCATCACTCAAGCCAATGCTAAGCCACCCATCATTCTGTGGAGTACACACATGTTGCACGTCTGTCTGTCAGTGCAGATCACTTTCCAGAAGACCACGGTGATGGTCTTTTATGTTTCCTATACTCATTGATCTTTTCCGGTACTATGAATTTGCCAAGTGTTAACTGTGCATTAGGCATTATAAAACATACACCTTAAAACATCTCTATATTGGATTATATATATCTAAACCCAATCATTGTGTATCCCAACCGGCTATAACACATTGCATTCCATATAGGATAGAAGGAAAGCGCATTGATCCCTTGCTTAGTTTTGAGTTTTGTAGTCCTTAGCAGAACTTCTTTACATAACAGGTTTATCCAGGGTCAGTGAGGTGACGCTAGATCAGTTTAAATGAGTTTAAAAGGTGTGGTGAGAAAAGAGCAATAAAAAAAAATCCATGTTTGTTTATTATAATTTCTTAGAGGCACACATAAAGACAAAAAGATCATGTTATTATACAGTCATCAAAAATTATAATAAGATTAATTTGCTGACTAACAAAAAATATCGAAAATACTGAATCTTGCAAATCATGTTGCAGAAAGGGCAGAATGGTCTATTGTTCTGCACAGGCAGAGAGCTTTACCAGTCCTTAACCCCTCTACCTGGCCACTGCTACTGCTGAACACTCATTTTCCCTGATGTATTTGTTCTGTAAATAGTGCAATCCTGTGTAGTAAATATTGTACAGTAATAACTGAGGTCTGCGGTATGGAAGAGCCTAATCAGCAGATCTCAGATCCCACACTCTCCCTAGAGCAGGCCTCACTCCTCTACTCCTCTAATGCTAGGCTTGTCTTATGTAGGACACGCCAGGCAGAGCAGGTGATGTGTCCGGATCTGTCCAGTTAGAGGAAGATCAGTGAGCCAATCCACTCTGACCAAGTGGGACAGCTGCAGAGCTGTCTGAAAACATCGGCAGGCTCACAGCTGTCACTGTGTCCTCAGTAAAGACATTCTACTTTAAACTCCTTTGTAACCAACCTAACATGTTCAGAATTTAGAATTTATTTATTCAGTTCCTATGCCTTCCCTTTTTTTGTTGGCAAAATGGTCCCGTTCAACTGTACATCTTTTTCCACTATCTGTGTCTATATACAGTATGTGTTTAATTGTCGAAGCATTTGGCAAATAGCTTGTTTAAATTGGATAAAGCTTGGATAAATGGATAAAGCTTGGATAAATGTCTATCATTGGGTGAGCTAAAATCAGTATTATTTGTCTAAAGCATATTTTAAAATAATGAGGACTTATATTGGAAAAAGTTTTGATAAATGCTAAGTGGTTAGCTTTGTCGTCTTGCACCTTCAGGGTCTGTATGAGTGGAGATTGCATGTTCTCCCTGTGCTTGTCCAAAAACATGCAGATTAGGCTAATTGGTGTTCCCAAATTACCTGTAGTGTGTGAATAAGCGTGTAAGTGTGTGTGCAATGCAAAGGATTGGAACCCCATCCAGAGTGTATCCCGCCACTTGTTCTAAGTCTACTACAGTAGTATAAGTAACAACAACATCAGTTGTTATTTTAAGACCCGATGGTCAGCTGTTCTTGATCAGTTCGAGCATAAACAGTATTGCCAAGTGCATTTACAAAACCTATCAAACACCATCATTAAACTGGCTCTCATGAAGACCATCCCAGGAAAGCAAGAAAAAAAATTATCTTCATATCTTTTAAGTTCATTTAGAGTTACCAACCTCAAAAATCACCAATTAACAGCACCTCATCCTGTTTTGAATGCTTTACAGAAAGCAAAGGTAGTGGACATATCTCAATATATTTAAAATATATATTTTATATGAGACATATCTCAATATATAAAAAAAAAAAAAATGTATGCCTTCAGCGTTCTTTTACAATGTAGAAATCTGGAAACACCATGGAATTAACTATCCAATGATGGCGCTCTGGATAACAGCGCCTGCCAAATGCCTAAATGTGAATGTAAATGTGAAACGCAAACTTTTGACTTTAAGTGTAGCTACAGTAAATAAAATCCTGCAAGATTTGCTGTTGATATTTTTGGTTCAGGAAAGTTATGCATGATTATGTGATTGGCATCCTGTCCAGGGTGTGCCCCGCCATGTGCCCAGGGTTCCTTGGAATAGGCTCTATGCCTCCCATGACCCTGTTTAGAATAAGCCTAGAAATTTGGTTTGGAACCGTGGTCATGAAGCTAAACAAACAGTTTAAGAGAGACTTCAAAGGTATTGAATGTCACCGTGCTGACAAGCTGCTGATATATGCTTCTAGTCATTAACCCTAAAAGTCTGCTTGTTAGATGGAAAAAAAATAATATATATGATTGTACCAGTTATTGCTTATGTCAAAAACCTTTATAAATAGCTTTTTTATTGTTTCAACAAAATTTTCAAAATGTAATCTTAGCAATATTAGTGTTACTCATAGTACTTCCTGCCTCTGATTTATTAAACATCCTATATATCTGGTTTATAAAATATGAATAATATGTATAATGTGGCATTTCTCTTGGTATTGCCTGTGCTGGTAAGAATATACCCCCCACATTGTTGCGAGGGCTGTGTGGCCTGGAGCACAGCAAGGAGGGAACCCTACTGAGTGGAATTCTCAAGCCTCACTTCCCTGCCCTAAGGGACCACATCATTAGCTCAGGTAATCCTCGGTGCAACCTTAGCGAACCTATCCCAAATGTTCGAACAACAAACAATCCTCTACCCCTCTATTTACCACACATACCATCTGCCAAACAATTAGGCGGTGTTGAGTAAATACCACTTAACCCAGGCTAAAGTTGATGAGCTGATTGAGTGTAATTATAGTTCTGTTGTTATGAGTATGAGAGCTGGAGAGGAGGCATTTTCCTTCTAGTGTGGTTGCTATTGTTAACTAGAGATTTTTCCCCCCCAAAGTTTAGTGTATTTTACTTCAACATTCTTGGCAGCAAACTGGATAAATGTTGTTAATTGCTGCCCCAAGTGTATGCCAATAAATTCTCTGTGATGGATGTTGATGAAGTTACTTTGTGCTGTACAAGAGAAGTGATGAATCAGATTTTTTAAAATGCACTAGATGTTTTATTTGGCACTGCATTTATACAACAATGTTTTACAAAGAAAAGCTCCTAAAGTGCTGTTTTCTTTACCCCAGGTCCACTTTGGGTGTGTTGCTAATGTCAGTCTTGTTATTCTAATATGATCCAAGCGTAGCCTTGAAATCCAAACCAGGTTTAGTTTGCCTGTGTTGCACGACGCTCCAGCTGATAAAATCCAGCGGTAAGAGATAATAATAAGGACCCACCCGGTCTTGACTTACAGAGGCATCTGGATGAATTAGGTCAGGAAAGGACAGCTTGTTTGGAATTGTGGAGGGGAAAAGCTTACTGTTTCAGGCCCTGACATAAAACATGTTTTAAAAACGTGTAAAAAAAAAAAAAAAAAAGAGGAGGCTAGTTAGAAATTTCATTATTGTTGCATCACAGCTCCACAGTGTGGAGTTTGATCATGAACATCGGGTTTTGTTTGTGTGTTTTGCATGTGATGGGTTTCCTCCGCAGACTCCGGTTAGGTTTTACTTTTTAAAACCATGCTGGTGTAGGATTGGTGCTTAGTCCTGCTATTGCCTCATAACCCAGGCTCTATGGCCCGCCAAAATAGAGCAGTTACTAAAGATGAATGAATGCTTAATTCTTGAGAGGGGGTTTAAAAGGCCAGACATTACCATGAAGACCTGTTCTGAGACATGTCATAAATTGATGTTGATAAAGACATATGAATGGATGGAACAAAGGCTTTCCAAGATGAACACATTTTGGCTGCCTACTCTCTCTCTCTCTCTCTCTCTCTCAGCTGGTGGGGGAACAGAAAAGAAGCCTTGAACCCCAAGCTTAGGCACATCCGGCCAAGGCCTGGAGTCTAATACTGCTGGCTTTCTGGGAGATTTCCTGAACTTGCTGGCCCACTCTTGCAATAATGGACAAAAACGCTTTTGGCTTAAATCCAGATTGTTTGTTTTGATTTGTTATGCACTGCTATGGTATTTCTTTCTTAAAAGAGGCAAGGTCACCGCTTACAGGAAAGTGAATTACTATTGGAGCCGGCACTTTATTTATTTTAGCTTAAACTGATTACCACATTCCTAGACTCTCTTACGAGCGTCCATTCACCTGAAGATTGTTGTTAAACCAAACCCTCATTCTCAATGAATTTCCATAAGTAAGTCATTTCTCTGTCAGTCAGGAATTTTTATTTTTTTCTGATGATCAGGTTGGACTTTTTAAAAAGTAAAAATTATATTATGGTTTAATGTCTGTAAGATGTTTGTGTCTGAAAGAGGTCAAGATTGATCTAAAACCTGCTGGTCTACAGATTATAATTAAGGCAATACCAATTGTGATTGTCATTTCTTGTATAGAATAAGTTTGTTTGATTTAGGATTTGGAATTTAGAATTTATTTCAGATAAGGGATTGAGATAACATGGTTTAGAGTGTGGCATGATGTCTGATTACATCTGTATAAATAATAAATTTTTTTTCTTTCTCCCAGGAGCTTGGTTTTAATGAAAAGCACAGAATGGCTCATGTTCATGTCTGGATGGATGTGAAATTTTCGGGGAGAGACATTTCCTGCAATAAATCTGTAAAATAATTTCAAATCATACACAGCAGAGTTGCACTGAATCCTAATTAATATCAAACTATGTCAGAACCAGTCCTCCAGGCACTATCTGTCATACTAAAGTCAAGCATGAGCTCAGAGCAGGATTAGATTGAGGCTCTCAAGTCCATTTTAAGGATATGAAAACATTTATCTGATACTTACGCACAATAAACATGGCATATACATTACATTGTTTCCAAAATGTGTGTTACAGAATCACTCAGGGAAAAGCTTATTGAGATGTTCATGGGTTGAAAAAAAAGATGTCTTGGTCTGATTCCACCCCCATAAGATCTTCAAGAAGCTCTGCGCAGTGGCCAATGCATCATCCTCAGAGTGGTATGTTCACACAGATGGGTTGAATTAGGCAGCACTAAGGCAAACGTTTCCCAGTTGCTGGCAGACGGCATCGTCTTAGTTCATGCATGGAAATCGTGAGTAACGCTGCAGAAACAAAACGTAGCTCTGAGGAGCAGGAATGTGGGGTTGTGTGTCGAATGCTTTACGTTCTCATCAACTAGGGAACCCCTTTGCTGCATGGTATATTTTACAGTAGTTTGGAGTTTATCGCTAAACTTTAGGCCTCTAATGTATGCTTAACCACTTTCCCCTCAGGAAACTACCAAAACAATTTGAAATTTGCTGGTTAGATTTGTTGGTTTTGCTGAGACCATAATGTCAGCTATAGGGAGCAAAACCAGAGCCTCAAACAACGAGTCAAATGCAGGCCGCATGTCTTGGATCTATCATTTAGGTTGAGTGCACTTATGTGAGCGCCCGTGAGTGGTTTCACGTGTGTGTGTCTTTAGTGTCTTTTAAAACCAAAAGGCCATAACGCATAAGCTCCTTCCTGGTGTCTACACGATTCATGGATTGACTGAGAACCTTTTCAGATCTCTAATTTGATCAGACCACTCTACTTGCTCTCCGTCTTTTCCCCTCTCTCCCCCCTTTCTCTCTCTCTCTCTCTCTCTCTCACACACACACACACATCCACACATGCACAGACACCCCCCCTTGAAGAGGATAGTCTTTATTCAGTCCCCAGTTGGGAGGCTGGAGTATTACCTTTATTTCCTAATTCAGATCTCAGCTGATGTTTTTCCTCACCCTAAAATAGAACTATGGTTGCTTCAAAGATTAAGTCAATAGCTTTCAAAAGGAAACACTTTCTTTCAAGAGCTTTTTATAATTCTGTTAGGTTGGCTACCAACGATCTTTTACCTTTGAAAATGGCTGTGATGTTTACAGTATATCTTAGCTAACAGTCTGTTCATGAAGGTACATTATAGAGTCCTAGATCCATAAGGTCTAACTGATAAAGTGCCAGTAAATTGGAATGTGCTTAACGTAGGACATTTTAGTCAACAAAAGGGACTATTTTTGTGCAGCTAGTTATGATATATATGTTCCTATAGCGCATGATGAACGAGGTGCTGCCTGCTGTTGGGCGCTGACTCGCCTGTCTGCCAATATAGTAACTCAGTAGCCGAGCAGCTGACATTCAGGGGTCACATTGCAGGGACTGCAATTGCAGAGCAGGTGCTGTTTTTCTTTCTTTACGCTTTGCGTCACACTCATCCACAGCTCACTGCCTTGTTGTCATATTAAAAGCTCATCCATGTTTTTTCTGCATGTCATCCAAACAGGCTTATTATTGTTAATTCCAAATATTCCTCCACCTTACTCCTGCAAGAACAGAGAACTGATCAACTGGGAACCTACAACCTTCACTAAAGAGAACAGCCGCAGAAGAGAGATGAGGGGTTAACTGAAAGTAAGGGAAAGTGAGGTGAAGGAGTGGATATGGTTTAGTTCTGATGGAAGGGTTCACTTCACAAGCAGCTGGCCATGAACTCAGACCTTACAGGGAGCATCTTCTTTTTTTAAAGGACGAGGACATCTAGTGGTTTCCCAAAATCTTTTATTCTACTGTTCCTCTGGTAATGAAAGTTTCAATGTATAGTCGTTTATATTGGAATAGATACCAACGTCATTATTTTAAATCGTACTCCAACTAGAAAAGTAGATGGCAAATTAATAGAACATTGCATAAATAAGCCAATTAGGGCTACTCATTTTAAAGAGCAGTGCTTTTCAAAGCTGGTTATGAAAACTCCAGGGGTCTATGAAGTATGGAATGGGAGATTGTGACCTTTTAATTTAGTTACATTAGTAATTAATAGGTTTAATCCAAACCCCAATAACTCAAAAACAAGTAGATATATAAATAACCTAATGTTATAAAATAAAGCCCTTATATAAACTGTTGGTGAAAAATTCTGAAATAAAAAGTTTACTGAAAATTAATCATTAAATGATTTAATAAAATAACACAGATATTTAAATTGACCTGTATTAGAACAGTGTTCCGGTTCCTTTATGCAATTATGCAGTCAAACAACCAAAAGTCAAACATCAGAAAGAAGATTAAAATGTCATATCAGTGACTTTGACATTGGCATGTTTCTTGGTGTCAGATGGGCTGGGATGTTTAAACATGTCTACTGAAGTGTCTGAAGTTTACCCCCAAATCATTTACAATAAAAAAAAAAACAATAAAAAATGCATTGCGTGAATGGGAGTTCTGTGGGCAGAAACACTTTGGTAAAGAGAGATTGGATAAAAATGACCAGACTGGTTTAAGATGACAGGAAGATTTTGGTAACTTAAATACCCAAATATCTATTCCATGCAGCCATGGAGAGCAGAAAAACATCACAGAATACTTATCACATAGAATACTGACGTGGCTCGCTACAGAATACCATGTATGGTTTTATGTCTTTGGGTCTAAAACAGGGCTCTAAGGCAATAGTGGGCCCAGCCCAGACTCATTAAAAATTAACAGGTAACTGGAGGCAATATTCTTCCAATATTTGACTGACCAGTAAGTCTTGTGTGTACAGGTATTCCTCATAAAATGGTTGGTGTTTGTATAGTTATGCCAGGGTGAACATTGGTAAAGAGTCACATTTTTCCTGTCGCTTCACAAGACACCTTTCCAGAAGAAAATACTACCTTCACTTTACCAGTATTTACCTTATTAACCTCATGCCCCAAATTCCCCCCTCAGGCCTAGTGTTATTCTATGTCTGTATGAACTGTCATTGTGTCTCCCTCTACAGGCTAGAAATCACATAGCATGCTAATTACCATAAATTAAAACTTATATAAATAAAATATATTTTATTTATAAAAAAAATCTAAGACTCTAGATTTGCCAAACAATAATGATGATTGACATTTTTTGTGGCAATAATTATCATCAAAAATTGACATTTAAGGTGAAGGTGAAATATATACTCAGTTTTGGAGTTTCTGACCTGTTTAAGCTTTCTTTCTATTAATAATGTAAATACTTCAACACATTTATGGCATGCTCAAGGTGTTGTCTATTTAGAAGTGAAGAAATTTGTTAAGATTAGATTATATTAGATTACGCTATAGTCTAAATAAACTAACTCATTCATATTTATATTAACATGTTAAATAAAATTCAATTAACATTGCCCTAAATGTTGGCCCTGGTATACATATATAATACATTTTTTTCAATAATTTATTGTAGCAATTAAAATATTCGCATGGTTAAGAAAATCATAATTATAATAATTTATAATTAATCTTTTCTAATCTTCAGTAGGCCAATATTGAGAACAAATCTCAGTAATTAACACCTTAAAAAAGTAAGTCCTATTTATAATTTATTTATTGCAGTAGCACAGTTGTGGGATGTTTCATACATCCATTATATGCTTGGATTATACTGTACATTATACACTATTCCTCTCTCCACTTATATTTTAATTTACTTTTTCATTGCCCAAGAATTCTGTGGTTAAATTATTTAATTTTTTTACTGACCACACGCATTTATAGTACACTATATGTATAAGTATTTACCCAAACCTGCAATGACATTGTATCCAAATTCATATACTTCAATATGGAGTTGGTCCCCATTTGCCTCCATAACAGTTTCCACTCTTCTTGGCAGGCTGTCCACAAGAGGTTGAAGTGTTTCTGTGGGAATTTGTGCCTATTATTCTGCAGAGCATTTATAAGGTCAGGCACTGATGTTGGACTAAAAGGCCTGACTCTCAATCTCCATTCCAGTTCATCCCAAAGGTGCTCGATGGGGTTGAGGTCAGGGGTTCTGTGCAGGCCAGTCAAGTTCTTCCACACTGAACTCATCAAACCATCTCCTTATAGTCATGTTAGAATAGGAAACGAAATGTCCAAGATGTATCGGTATGGGGAAACATTAAGATCGCACTTCACTGGGGATAAGACTTAAATACTTTTGTCCATATAGTGTATGTCACATGAATTACATTTCTACATACAGCAACAAGGCTCTGTAATGTATATATATATATATATATATATATATATATATATATATATATATTTATTTATTTATTTATTTATTTAATTAATTTTTTTTATTAATTTCATGTTTATTTACATTTCGGATTCTTTTTTGGATTTTTGTTTTGTAGTTGTGTTCAGGTACCTGTCAATTATGATTACTTGTTACTCTTATTAAACACTACAAGCTCTTGAGTTTTAACTTTTATTTAAGAAACTGAAAATCTGTGCTTCTGAGTAAAACTATTTCAGTGTACCTCATGTTCTAATATACATCAATTCACAATGCATTAAAAAAATACCAACTCAAAGCGCATACCTTTCCCTCCCGTCTAATGACTGTGTGTGTGTGTGTGTGTGTGTGTCACGCATTGTTTACGCGCTTAAGGAAAGATCCTGGCGAGAGGAATTCAGTGATCTAGCACGGTTGTGATTGCGGAACTTGAACACCCTGAACAGAAGAATTCACAGCAGGAAACACGTAGCAGTCAGGATCTCCAGGCGCTTCAGGTCTCGGTCTGAGTCAGTGCTCTCACCTTAACCGCCGCGCTTCGTCTGCTTCGGAAACTTTCGTGCGTTTATACTCAGTGCCGACCTTTTTCTCAGTCCGGCGATGAGCGTGTTGTTGGCTTGTCAGTGTTTTTGTTACGTCGTAGCTGCCATACTTTCATATTCGACTCATTCATGCTGCGTGTGAACACCGGGAGGAAGCTCCAGCATCGCGCCGAAACACAGCTTTGTGAAAGATGAGGTTCACCGGCTACATGAGACTGCGCATCAGGGAAGCGCACGACCTGAAGCCCACCACTTTCTCAACGCGCCACACTTTCACCAAGAAGACCCCACAGCTGGATCCCTACATCGTGGTCAAAGTAGACAATTTTAAAGTGGGTCAGACAGCCATCAGGCCCAAGACTAACAATCCCTTCTTCGATGAGGAATTCTGCCCGTATATATGCGAGGGCAAAGAGCTAGAGGTGGCTGTTTTCCACGACACACCGATTGGATACGATGACTTCGTAGCGAACTGCACTATGAAGCTGGACAACCTGCTAACGTCATCCAGCAGCAGACAGACTTTCGAGGGATGGGTGAGGAATAGTTCTCATACTTACATAGAGTCATTACCTACCGACAAACAATATGTCTATGGGGCTTTACTGGGGGCAAAATTCTGGAGTCTAAAAGTACTAGGTACTGTGACTAGAAGACTACTAGATATGTTTAACTGAATGAATGAACATTGACACTTATGAGCAGTTGAGGGTTAAGGGTCTGCACAAGGGCCCAGCAATGGAAACTTGTTATTGCTGGGGTTTGAACCTAAGACCTTCTGATCAGTAGTCTAACACCTTACATTTACATCACGGCATTTGGCAGATGCCCTTATGCAGAGCGACTTTTTTAAATCTCATTATTCATTTAAGAGTTGAGGGCTTTGTTCAAGAGCCCAAGAGTAACTTGGAAGTGGTGTGGTTTTGATCCAGGGACCTTCTGATTAGTGGTCCAATGCCTTAGTTACCCCTGGGTTACCCCTGCCCTACATACATATACAGTACAAACACATAGGCCAACATAATGTACCACCTATTATTATTATTAGTAGTAGTAGTTTTTTTGTTTGTTTGTTTTAGACAATAAGGATCTATTTAGCGCTGTATAGTGTACCGTATTTTGCCAGTCAGCATAATAAGGGAAAAAAAAGCTTGGTTTACTACTGTGGAAACTTATACCTTTGTGTCATGTGGTTAGAGTACTCAGCATTGTAGTCCTTACCATATGAAACACAATGTGTTATATTTAGGAATGGAAAAATCATACTGGTTTTCATAAACCAATTTAGTAACCACTCAAATTTCCGTTTTATACTAAAGGCTGGGAGCAGTAAAACAGAAGCAAAATGCTTTCATATGAAGTGCCGTTTAAATGTTCACTACAAATGATGAAGTGTGAGCTTAAAATGTTTCATTGAGAATATTAGATTTAAATGTCTTCGTTTCATTCAAGAATGGCAGACAATCTGACTCTCTAGTGGCCCTTGTAAATCATGCCTGTCATTACACCAGAGTACATCAAAATGTAATCAATGTGTTAAAGCCCACTTAGTAAGACTATATAAGGGCTACGTTTTTTAATATGAAACCCATGCAGACCTCCAACTGTGCATTAATGCCCCGCACACATTTGTTTCATAACAATCTAAGCAAGTATGATGTAGGTGAGTGTTTGTTCCAAACATATTTGAATTTATAATAATAATAATAATAATAATAATAATAATTTTTTACAGTATATGCCTTTTTTTTAATATAATAGTACTTAGAATCAAGTTTCAGTAGAAAATCTAAATAAAAAAAAATTTGCTCTGATGTTGTTAACTAGGAATGGATTTAGACATTTTACTGACCAGTTTTTTTAAACTGCTTTTACTGAATTAATATTAAATAATAGTCTATAATCACTTATTGTCCAACAATTTCCTGAATAAAATAGAAAGTATGTCCCATTTATCCTAATTTCGTCAATTTATTTAAAATTAAAAATGAATGATGACTCCACAAATCATGTAAGGGGCTTATGTTAAAATAAATAAGTTCATTTTACTGCATATATTGTCCCACTGTTCTTAATACATTTTAATACAACAGTCATTTGCTAAGTTTAGTGGGTTTAACCATGTACCAAATTGTATTATATATTATATAATATATAATTATATATGAAGTCCATTTCTCCAGACAGATGGCTAAAAGCTAAATACTGTAGTGAAATATCAGATAAACTGTTATCTTAATGAATAACAGTAGCTCTTTATACATGACGTTGGCCAAGGCCTCATTAAACCCAAACTGTTTCAGGTTCTAAATAACACTGATGCACATACACCTTTTTGTTTTCCTGACTTGATTTAGTACCCTGGCATATTGACAGCATAGCATGTGTATTCAATACAGACATGTAAAAATAAAAACCTTTTTTTTTGCCCATACCCCTACAACTGCTATTGTTTCTATAGACTTTTGCTTCTGCTTCCTTTGTGAGGGTCTTCAGAGCAATGTTCATGCATTAACTAGGCCTTGCACAAAACCACAGAGCTGCAACCCCAGTACACGTCATGGAAACTCTGCATTCTTCAGCCACAGTGAGATATCATGCTTGCTTTGGACTGATTTTCACAAGTGTATTATATAACTTAATTTGTGAAGAACAAATCCACTTTCCCTTTTTTAGTAGTATTGTATTACTTTGCTTGTCTTTTATCCCCACAATTATCTTTGCCTACAGTTAGCTATCTTAGTATGTCTAGTTTTCCAGTTCTCCAGTTCCAGTTCAGTTATTATATGCATCTCCTTAAGAATGGCTAATGAAAGTCAGATGTTCATGAAGAAATTCCTTATCTGATCTAGAGTTTCCCTAGCTCATTTTATTATAATAAAGCTATGGGAAGCGTGTAAGGGTTATCACAATCAGTGGCATATTGATTAAAAAGTTCACATTCATTCCTTACCCATTCACATACCCATTTGGTTCAGGCTGCCAGGAAGGATGTAGTTATTCATGAAGTTACTTTTTCTAACCGTGCTGAGCAGAAGAGCATCTCAGTACATAGGTGAACGTGCAGATCAGTATGTTGTTTGTTGTAAACGACAATGGGTGTTTGGGGTCACTCTGGGTCAGGTTATAGTTGCCTGGCCAACTGACCAAAATGTACCTACAGTAAATAGTAAGGTCTAAATAGGTTGTGTATCAGCTGGGTAGAGACTGTTACGTTTGAAACTCACATGAGAGCAGTAGATTTTGAACTACTCAAACCAACCATCTAGTCAGTCAAAAACAAAGTTAAAGTCATCAATTTAATTCAAAGAGATCACATTTTTTTATATCCTGATCTGCGAAGTAAACACTGAACTGCGATGATAACTGAAGCTCTTTATTTATATCTGAAAAATCTTTTGCATTGCACAGCAGACACATGATTAGCCGATAAGATAAATGCACAGAAGGTGGCATGGTGGCTTAGTGTTATTCTGCACCTCCTCTGGTCTGCGTTCCTAGAGTGTCTACATTTTCTCTCTCTGCACGGTGGGTTTTTTTCTGGTTATTCCGGTTTTCTCATACAGTCCAAAGACCTGCAGTATAGGCTAATTGGCAGTTTCCGAATCACCTGTAGTGTAAGAAGAGGTGTGTGACAGGGTGTCTCCTACCTTGTGTCCTATGTTTCCTGGAATGACTCCAATCCCCTTTGTGATTCTAAACAGGACAGAAAATTAATAGATAACTGTATGTGCTGATGTTAAAGGTAAAGGTGTGCACTGAACTGGTAGACAAAGATGTCAGACTCTGTTATCATGAGCAGTGGTATGTAGTTGAACTAACCCTACTGGATTCCTATTTTTTCTCCCTATCTCACAAAACCGCATGCTTTTCAATCCAGACCACATATAGGTGCAACAGAGGACACGATTAGATCATTACGATAACCATCGAAATTTGAATGACAATACTGAAAGACACTTACGAACAAGTTAAGTTACTATGGACTT
Organism: Clarias gariepinus; assembly: GCF_024256425.1. Taxonomy (NCBI): domain Eukaryota; kingdom Metazoa; phylum Chordata; class Actinopteri; order Siluriformes; family Clariidae; genus Clarias; species Clarias gariepinus. The sequence continues at coordinate 7,469,999 of NC_071126.1, read as the reverse complement.
GTGATCTAATTTTCCACTTTGTCTTAGGACTTCTCAATGACTTACAACTACTAAAATACCAAAACTGTAAAATGTTTTTGGTTAGTAAGTAACTGATGTGAAATTACAGGGTAAAGTTTGCTGTAAAGAGTGATAAGTAATTTGTATTATCTAATATTATCTATATCATTAGTTGGGCATCATGCTTTGTTATATAAGTGAAAAACTAATTACTATCATAAAACATTGGTTTGTTACATAACCAATACCAATTTATACTATTATGGAGATTTCAGCTCACTCAAAAGTATCTAAGTACTTGAGTTTTGCAGAACTCTTACCTGTCCAACAACAGATTGAAATGCCAGCTGCTTCATTCATAGTTTTTTTTTTTTTCTCTTGTGTAAAAAAATTGGTTATTTTTTATTGGTTATGTCGATGACAAATGATTATGGGGTAACGAATTAGCATGACTAATATGCATAATAGGTTATTGTTAATTAGGAATGAAGTATTTCCTAAACAGACAACAACTGCTCTGCCTTTAAGCTGGCTAGCACTCCTTAGCTTGTCTTAAATTTCCTGCTTATTGGTGTAGCCTTTAGAGTAGCGTGAATGGGAAGTCAAGTCCATATTTTATGCTTGGGAATTTTTTTTTCCAGCTCTGAATATAATTCATGATATTGTTGCTGATGTAGTTTAGGAGTGTTGAAGGAGAGAGCCATCGAACAGGTCTATCTAGTTTAACCCCACATTGCTGCTTGTTCAGATAGTTAAAGAGACAGAATGAAAGTGTGTTGGGTTCAGAAACTGTTAGAAACTTCAGCATAAAAGGCCAGGCTTTTATACCTGTTTCAAAGCCACAGACTCGCAGCACTCAGTTTATTTACTCCTCACCCAAGTTTTGACCACATCCTATTTTCAGAACAGAAATGTCAGCTTGTAAAATGCCATTCTTAATGTTACCGTGGCAGAGTAAGCTAGTTTAGTGTCACTAAAACCCATATTATTATCCATGTTCTGAATCTGGAGCCAGAAATAAGAACACACCCTGGGTAGATCCAGCACACACACACACACACACACACACACACACACACACACAAACAACAATACTCCATATTCATTGATAAATCTTTCAGACCAACTTATTTATAGAAGCAAATGATTTAGGAGTAAATTCACAATGATTTATGAGTTTCATTTCACATAGCACCAATTACAAAGAGTATATAAAAACTCAACCAGAAATCAGTTGTGACTTCGTAAGCCAAAATAAGTAATGCACTGGAGAGGTTGAGATTGTCCTTTGTTTTGTATTCCTTTCGCCAGGTTAACCTGGAACCAGAGGGTAAGGTCTACATCTGCATCAGTCTTACAGGCAGCTTTACAGATGGTAAGTACCTGCTGCTCATCGGTTTCGGTTCTGCTTATACATACATACATACATACATATATATATATATATATATATATATATATATATATATATATATATATATATATATGTGTGTGTGTGTGTGTGTGTGTGTGTGTGTGTGTGTATACCTATTCACGCATCAAAATTTTCACTCTCTCAGTGTGGCCACTCCTATAGTCAATGATGTAATTATGCAGAAAATAGATCTGACGTCAGTCTGTGGTTAGATTCTAGGCTTAGAATAAATGCAATAAGGTTGGTCTGGCAGGTGTTAAATTATTTCATGAGTTCTGAAACTTATAAGATGCTAAGTCACACCATCGCCAATACACGCTCATGTACTCACTTGCTTACTGTTTGTTTTTCTTACTTGTTCTATCAAGTAGCAAGCTGACAACATGTGTTTAAGTATAGATTTAGTGTGAAAGAGAAGGTAATGCTAAGAAGTTTGATTTTTAAACAGAATCGATATTTGTGCACATTTGTTTCTGTATTTTAACTACAGTATAATATTGCTTAAGTGTATAAGTATAATATTGCTTAACAATTTTTTCTGAGTTAGTTTTTCTGAGTTAGTATTTCTTTTCCCTGAACCAGCCAAAATACTAACATCCTTTGTTAGTACTCAAATTTGGCTCGTTTGAATAGTAGTTGTCTTTACATTGGACTCTCTTATTTTCATAAAATAATTTAAAGCCACAGTCCAGTGTACCGTGTGATAAATTACTAGATGTAGGCCTGGTTAGAACAAATGCTGCAAATAATCTCACTACACTCAATTACATACTTACTTTCAACTATATAGGAAACATAATAAATATTCCATAAATATTTAAACAAAAATATTTAATTATATACTGAACAAAAATATAAACGCAACACTTTTGTTTTTGCTTCCATTTTTAATGAGATGAACTCAAAGATCTGAAACATTTTCCACATAAACAAAATAACCATATCTCTCAAATATTGTTCACAAATCTGTCAAAATCCGTTACGATGAAGAACTGGATTCAAGTCGAGACCCCAATGAGGACGACGAGCATGAGACTGTTTCTGACAGTTTGTGCAGAAATCCTTTGGTTATGCACTCCGATTGTTTCAGCAGCTGTCCGAGTGGCTGGTCTCAGATGATCTTGGAGGTGAACATGCTGGATGTGGAGGTCCTGGGCTGGTGTGGTTACACGTGGTCTGCGGTTGTGAGGCCGGTTGGATGTACTGCCAAATCCTCTGAAACACCTATGGAGACGGCTTATGGTGGAGAAATGAACATTCAATTCACGAGCAACAGCTCTGGTGGACATTCTTGCTGTCAGCATGCCAATTGCACGCTCCCTCAAAACTTGCGACATCTGTGGCATTGTGCTGTGTGATTCAACTGTACCTTTCAAAGTGGCTTTTTACAGGTGGCCAGTCTAAGGCACACCTGTGCAATAATCATGTTGTCTAATCAGCATCTTGATGTGGCACACCTGTGAGGTGGGATGGATTATCTCGGCAAAGGAGAAGTGCTCACTATCACAGATTTTGACAGATTTGTGAACAATATTTGAAAGATATGGTTATTTTGTGTATGTAGAAAATGTTTCAGATCTTTGAGTTCATCCTATAAAAAATGGGAGCAAAAACAAAAGTGTTGCGTTTATATTTTTGTTCAGTATATAAATAAACGTGCCTCCAGTTACTGTGCAGATTTATTTATAAATATCTAGGTTTTAAAGAGATTTTAAAATGTTATTAGATTACAAAACATATGGTACCTGAACTTCTATATCTATACCTAAATCTAAACTATCTATATTAATATTAATTATATTCATTTTTAAAATATTAAAATATATATTTTTTTTTTCTATTTTAAGGACAATATTTTAAGGTGTATATAAAAGGGTTAAACCGAGACTTGTGGACTTTTCTGGTAAATGAAGGCATAAGTTTGATTGACATTTACAGAAGATTTCAAGTATAGTACAGTAATGAGGCTCTTAGCCACGGTAAAACATTTAAATGGTGCAAATGTTTTTTGGTAGGCCGTACATCTGTGAATAACAGCTCAAGTCCCACTGCAGTTGTCCCTGTGAAACGTTCAGCAAGTGGAAACGTTCAGCAAACGCCTGATCCTTGAAAATATTCCCATCTCGGGACTGTGTGTGTGGAGTTTGCATGTTCTTCCTGTGCTTGGTGGGTTTCCTCCAGATATTCTGGTTTCCTTCTACAGTCCAAAGACATGCAGATTAGGCTAACTGGTATTCCTAAATTGCCTGTAGTATGTGTATGCCCTGCGATGGTGCCCTAAGTTTTCGAGGATATTCTCCAGGTCCCCATGATAAAGTGGTATAGAAGATGAGTGAGTGAGTAATTGAAAGCAAGTAAAAAGCTGCAGGATATGTGTTGGGCGGAGCCAAGTGACTAAATAAACAAATCAGAACCTGTGTTGATAATAAATGGTGTTTGTAGGGCTGATGTATAAAAGCAATATCACACACAAGGTCATTGTTGTTTTGAATATTGGCACGGCTTTGATATTTGTCACTCGGCCTGTGGTTTCTCATGTGAGTAATTTACCAGTTTAGATTCCATTAATTCACAGTTCTAACCATGCTAGTAGAGGGAGGGCATTTGCTTTTCTTTACACTGATGTGAGAGAAGAGTTAGTATCTGCTCAGGCATTTTTATTGAATGTGAGTGCTGTATAATACAGGGCCCCAAAACACTCCTCTTGATTTGCAATGCTTTTTCTTTACACTTGGGATCTAGCTATAGAAATAAGTATAGTGGTATCTTGGCATACAAATTTAATCCATTCCGGAGGCAAGTTCATAATAGTTTTGTAAGAAATAATGTTAATGCAGATAATCCGTTCCAGGCAGCCAAAAATATTACCATATTACCAATTTCCAACACTATAATAATATTGTTGCATATAAAAGCAATCAAAGACATGTAAATAAGATGAATAGACATTAAAACTCACTTAATCTTAATTTATTGATTCTTGATTCTTCATGGCAGTAGTTGGTTTAAAAACAAAACTAAAAGTGGCTCCCTTTTTTTCTTCCTGCCGTTCTTGCTAACATTCTCGAGATTCATGGGGCTATGTCTTAACTAAATCTTGCACAAAATGCAAAAAAAAGCTTGGTTTTCCACTGACGCAAACAAGTTTTAATCGGCTACAGGAAGTCACTCATATGCTGAAAATGCTTCATATGCAAAATTTTCATTTTTAAGGCAAACTATTTGCAAGGTGGGGCATTCATACTGTATGCGGAGGTACCACTGTACCACTTATTCACCCAATCACTCTAGTCTCCAAAAATATATAATATGTGAACTCTTCACATACCTACTGACAACCTGTTGTGGATATACAGTAGATACTTTTAAATACTGATAAATGGGTTTATCTTTGCACATGATAAACTTCTCTACTTCTCTAAGATAAACAAAAAACATTTCTATATGGGTCTGCAGTTTGTTTTTTTGTTCCCATGAGTTTCTTCGTGTCACGAAGCAGGTACGCCGCAGGGGCAGTTTAGATCAAGGTCGGGGTGCAGGCAATGTTCAGGCAATTAACAAACAACATGGAGAGGAGTAGGCAAGGGCAAGACATGGAAACCAGAAACAAGATCAAAAACAGAGGAACAATATACAGTCAAAGGCTTGGTAACAATTGGTATGCAAAACATAGAGCATATCCTTTGTAACGAGAGTGGTGTAAAGGTTCTTTTATGCCTTGTATGAAAGTGGCTGTGATTGGTCGTAGGTGCGCATAAGTAGGACAGACATGAATGTAAGGGATTGTAATGGAGGGAGCATTGTTTTCAGGCTGTATGCTGGGAGTAGGATTCCTGCGTAGAAACAACACATTGAAACGGCTGGCCTCTAAACATTTACCCAACTTTTGCGCAGTAAATGCCATATATTTACAGTTGTACAAATTTCAACTATTACACTTTTCCTTCTTTTCCCCCCAAGTTTCTCCCTAATTTCACCAGAGCTCACCTATTCCTCTGTAAGAGTGTTCTATCATCAGGGCACAACAGCTACCTCACAGGGAAGGTAAAGACTGCCACATCTTTCCCAACTGCTGCTCAAGCAATGTTGGGAGATGGCGAAACACACTTGCCCCATTGACTTTCATGACCTCGAAGACTCGGCAGTTAGCTAGTGTTGCATCAGAGAGAGTACGGCCAATCTGCTGTCTGGAGTCCTGGCTACAGATGGCTTAGGCATCACTCGGGAATTGAACTCCCCATCCTGCGGGATAATAGGGACAACATGTTTCCGTTACACTACTCAGAAAGCCACAGTAGGACTCCAGTGATTTGATCCAAATTCACACATTGCGTTTAGTTTCTGTCTGATTTCTGACAGTATTGTAGGGAGGCTACTAATTCAGGAGGCTATTAGTTCTGCATTTGACCAGGTGTTACATAAAACAAGACAGAACTACATGAAACTATACATTGTTAACTTTAACAATAACCCAAGACATCTTGAAGTGCACATGTGAATGTGTGTGCAAGACAGTAAGTTTCTACAAAAAAAAAACAGATGGACACAAGGACAGTGAGGTGCAGTGACAGTACAAAGGTATAGAGTGCTAAAAAGACATTACAATATAATACTCAATGTCATAAGTGCAAACATAAACTGTAACACACTGTTTGGCATAAATATCACAGGTCAATATGGTGCAATATTGTGCCACTGCTCATTGTTAGGTTTAGTTACTGTATCTTACTAAGCTTTTAGATTGTGGAAGCTTTGATTAGCCACGCCCACTTTTAAACAAAAAAGTTTATTACCATAAAGTATTTTCCACCCAAACATTTTGGTGATATGACGGAATATTGACGATTTTCTTGTATTTCATAATAAAGGTGTGATCACCCTCTATGTTATAAATTTACTGAAAATAATTTTTTTCCATATCTATAATATTGCTTAATCTTACTTTTTTTTCTGGTGTTTATAAAAATATGACCTGCAAAGTTCTTTCTAATATCACTCGATCTGCTTATACGATTTACATCCTATACATTCTTATATCTACCTATGCCTTTATATATTACACGTTTGAGATTATGACATTTATTATCTTACACAATATTGCTTCCTCTTTCCTCGCAGAACTTCTCTATTCTACCACATCTGTAGGTATACTGTATGAACTGTCAGCACACCCATTTCCTCCGGCGGTGATGCTTATTTTGTACTTGGCAAACACACAATATTAGATCTTTAACAGTCTCTCATTGATTTCAGATGATGCCGCTGTTAATGGATGGAGGACTCACAAGCAGTTAAGCAGGAAACGACAGCGTGCTTTGAGGAGGAAAGTGCACCAAGTCAATGGACACAAGTTCATGGCCACTTTCCTACGACAACCTACATTTTGCTGCCACTGCAAAAATTTTATATGGTGATCCTAATGACATACACACACACACACAAAAAAAAGTATAATTAATGCCAACATGAAGTATTGACAAAAAGACACGTCCTTTGAGTGACAAATTTTAGGAAATTGCATAGCCAGTAATAAATACCAGTGAACATAAAGTCTTTACGTGATTTCTAACATATATTTCACAAAAAGTATGCTAGTTATAAATATATGGTTTACTTAAGCAATATCACCTAAGAGGTAGTGCTGGTGTACTGAATTTCAGCATGTCATGTGGTCGTAGGTACGAGGGCAGAAACCCGGTTGCTTTCAAAAAACAGTCCAACAAACCATTTATTGTCAGCATTTTACGATTTTGCTCAGCTTGTGTTGGAAGCTAGGTAGCTTTGGAGCTTGTATTAGCCATAAACAAAACATCACAGGCAGTTCAGAGGCAGTCTGGAACAATTTAGAAGAAATAAATAAGTAGAAAGTGTTGTTAAGATGACATAATTATTAGATGTGTTTTTTTGCTGAATGTGCTGGTTTTAAATGAGGGTTTTGACAGGCAGCTGCTTTTCCGTCTTTTCAGTACTGCAGACCGCACTGTCCACACCCATGCTGACATGTGACACAGAGTGATACTGTACATATAGTTAAATGTCCCAGTGCTGTTAAGCTCTATCATCACCAATCAGATTACTCTGTCACAACTAACCGAAGCTGCAAAAAGGAGAGCATGTTTCTCTTAGTGTCTCTTAGTGTCTCTTAGTGTCTCATAGTCTCATGCTATTCGTTCAATGGACTCAGTACTAATAAGGTTTTGGATCACATTGAGTTGAGAAGAGCTCAATTTTACTTAAGACAAATTTAACACTCATTGATTTTTATTATTGTTTCTTATGATTTTTATTTTATTAGGAGCACTATACTAATACTGGATATGGCCTACCTTTGCTTTCAAAACAGCCTTAATTATTCCGGTATTAAAATACTACTCTGATATTCTGGTCCATATTTACACTATTGATTCATGCAGTTTCTGCACCTTCTTCCACAGCCCCAAAGGTGTTTTACTGAATTCGGATCCAGTGACTATTAAAGCTGAAAAACACTGAACCCATTGTCTTGTTTATTAACCCAGTTTGAGACAAACTTTTGCATTGTGATTATGGGGCATTACTCAGCAGGAATTAGCTCTTAGAAGATTATAAATTGTTGCCAGAAAGAGATGCACATAATCAGGGATGACTGATGGGGATTTAAAGGCTTAATGTTTGCCAAGAAAACATTCATCATACCATTACTTCAGCGTTCATTAGCAAGGACTTGTGCAAGGCAAGCAGGCTGTGCCAACGGATTTATGCCAAATTCTGACCCTAGGATCAAACCAGACTACATTTTTCCAGTATTCATCTGTCCAATTTTGGTAAACCTGAGTTCACTGAGGCATTAGATTTTTGTTCTTGGCTGACAGAAGTAAAGCCCTATGTGGACATCTGCTGTTGCAACCCATCTGACTTAAGGTGTGACATGTCTAGCCGTTCTCTGTTGACCTTTCGTTCCATCCATGAAACTGTTGCTCACTGAATGATTTTTTGATATTGCGCAATTCTAAGGAGTAAACTCTAGAGACTGTCGTCTGTAAAAATCCCAAAATGTCAGCAATTACAGAAATACATAAACCAGTCCTTCTGGTTTCACATTAGTGAAATTAAATATTTCTATTTCTGATGTGGATATTACTTAAAGCTCCTGACACACATCTGTAGGATTTCATTTATTTCCCTACTGTACATCATTGGCTAGTTATATCATTGCTGAAAGTGCAGGTGTTCCTAATAAAGTGTGCAGTGAATGTAATTTGGGAAATTCAGTATTAAAGATAAATTCACAAAAGAAAAACAATAAATATACTTTAACGGTTATAATTTGCATTATAATATTGTTTAGAAATATACATGTAAAAAACATATGTCAATGACAGTGAAAATGTGTACTCCTTACTTTCTACATTCTCTGCAACTTGTGATTGGCTGTAAATTTAAACTCCACCAGTCTTGTAATTTAGACAGTGATTTAAAACCATAATCTGGCTGAACGTCAAACATCCTGAATGTTTATCTGTTATCTCTCTCTAGGGGCGTTTTCGGGAAGCAGGGTTACCAGTGTCAAGGTAAACATCTTGGGAATTGTTCAGATTGTTAAAATACCCTAATCACCAACTTGATCCACAGTTGAAGTACAGGATCATAACTAGAAATCATTGTCATTAAACTCTTTATTTCAAACCCTTATCAATTATTGTTTCAATATGCCAGTTTGTACCTGTGTGGTCCATAAGAAATGCCACCATCTGGTTGTCACTGAGTGTCCAAAGCTGAAAAAAAAGGAAAATGAGGTATGGGCGTTTTGTTTCTGTAGTTTTATCTATATAATAAATATGTGTAAAATAACTCTAGCATTTCAAATATTACTCTTTTTTTTCTCATAGGGTACAAGTCAAGGTTTTAGCATAAACATACCTCATCGATTTCATATGCATAATTATAAAGTGCCCACTTACTGTAACCACTGTGGATCACTCCTGTATGGTCTGGTGAAACAGGGTCTTCAATGCAAAGGTAACGACAAAATGTCAATGACTGTCTTCAAATTCAATAACACTGTATTTGAAAGGTAACTAAATAGCACATTCATACCCGCTGTTTAAATATTAATTAAGTCAGTGCTGAACAGATATATATGAAGTTTTGGGTAAGTCATTATATGAAAGAGAGAAGAAACGCCGACACATGGACATTCATAATAAGGAGCACATACTGTATATTAGTATTTGCTACTTATTATGCAACATCTATTGGCAGGTGGAAGAAAACATTAAAATCCATGATAGTAATAGCTCGGTTGCTGAGATGTTGGACTTCTGATTGTTATAACATTAAATCCACAAAGCTGCACTCTGGATAAGGGCCTCTTTAAAACAAACTCCCATCGTGTGTGTGAGTAAACCATTTGTAATTTATTTTCAGGTTGTAAGATGAACGTGCACATTCGTTGCGAAAAAAATGTTGCTCCCAGTTGTGGGGTGAACAGTGCAGAGCTGGCCAGCAAATTGGCAGAGATTGGCTTGGAGGCAGGGAGACTCAGCAAACGCCACTCTAAGGTATAGCATCAGCTATATTGTGAAAATATCAGCCACCAGTGGACCATGAAACGAAGTAAAGTAAGCCCATGTGTGTTTATTTGCCTTTTTCACAGATAAGCACATCCTCAGGGAAGTCTTCAAGTTCTAGTGTTAAAAGTCTAAGGCAGTCTGATATGGCTTTGGAGGAGAGTATGAAGGTGGGGCTTGAGGATTTTACATTCATACAGGTCCTGGGAAAAGGCAGCTTTGGCAAGGTGAGATGCATTAAACTAACATGTACTTCTATTTATCAGATCAGCAAATAGAACTTAGAATGTTAAAAATAAACTATGAGTTTATCTTACAACCAAAGTCCAAGAATATTGTTATTACCTTTTTCAAGTCTGATTTGAATAAGGCATATGATATCTCACAGATTTATAACACGTACATCAAGAGACATGTTAGGCATAATGTTAGAGCTAATGTAGCATATTACACCTGAGAGAATCGGTAATATCAGGTTACATAAAAGAGGTTTAAGGCATTCTCTAAGCTACATACCTAGACACAACACTACTTATCCAACTTTACAGTGTAAATGCTATAGACAGTACAGTACTGTGCAAAAGTCTTAGGTGTCCATGGTTTTGGTACAAACTTTGTTATTGACTTTTTAAATTAGGTTATGAATTCATTCATTACTGAGTCAAAACAAAAACATTTCTGACTTTCAAACATCAATATTATACCACAAAAGTAAAAGTTACAGAAGAATATTTGTATGCCTGCCAGAGAAGAAAGCATATATATATATATATATATATATATATATATATATATATATATATATATATATATATATATATATTTATTTATTAAACAAAGACTGTACGTGGTTTTGCAGGATGCTCAGTACAACTTACAGTAGATTTTGTAAAATATGGCATAAATTATACCTGACAAAACAGGCTTCATGCCAAATATTGCTTTGTTTATGAATAACTGTTTACTGGGGTCCGTTCTTCGTACGTCGCTAACTCAGTTAGCTGGATTTGATTGTTGTGGATTTGTCCTGATCTTGGATTGTTTCGTTCTTCGATGCGCTTCTAGCATTTGTTGTCATAGCAACATATCCGTAAGCTTGAACCTGCTCGGGAGCAGGTTTATTTCATGTAAACAGGATTTAGCCTGCGCTCCTGGCGGGTTATGATTTGTTGAAATGGCGAGGTCACATCTGATTGGTTAAAGAGCACGACTGACTCACGTGGAAAAAGAAAAGTATATGCCCCCTGCCATGGACAACACACACACACACACATAATCGCTATCAAATATTATATATGAACATAAATTCATAGGTTTATTGTTATCAAATATGATATTACTATTATAATAAACCCTAGGCACGAGACAGCCGTCAAGACCATTAATACAAATTCGTGTATAATGTTTATTTTGTAACACATTTATTTTTCAGGGGTTTGTCATAAAAATATGCTATATATAATATTATATATTAAAAATAAATATTTTATAATGATAAATTGGACGAAACTAATTTTATTATAAAATAAACAATATAAAAGTATACATAATATTTCTATTTTTTTCATGTACAACATATTTATTTTCATATTGCCTATTTTATTTTATTGTCACATGTAATTTGTAATTTGAAAACCATGAACTTATAAATTTATGTTCTAATATAATATTTGATAGCGATTACGTAGGGGGGCAATCCATGGCAGTGGGGCATTTCAGCGCATAACACGTTATGACACGTTACAAAAAAAATTGAGCCGCTCTTTTTCCATTTCATTAACCAATCAGAGGGCTTGTGATCAGTGTTTCTATTGTCGATGCATATCGCCTTTTAAACCAACGCACGAACCCGCAATAATCCTAGACAACTCAATCCAGCTATACTAATCATCAACAACAGGTGTGCTCAAAGAACCGACTTAGCCAGATCGTAATTAGCACGATGATCTCATCTTAGATGTGTCAATTCATCTCGGATGTGTCAAGCGACGTACGAAGAACGGACCTCTGGGCTTTATATTTGTTTTGTATTTTTTTGTTTTGTTTGTTATGAATACATATTATCTTTATAAATAACAGAAAGATTTTGTCTATATGTTGGTCAGACCTCGCTCTTTCAATGATACCTTTACGTTTCATATATTCGAATAACCCGAAACCAGTCTCAGAAAATTCTATGTGTCTATCTGTCTGTCTGTCCAGCCAGATTTTGTCACAGCATCATGCAAAACTGTCTGGACATAATTTAAAGAAATTTTGGCAGTATTTCGGTATTTGCCTAAAATTAAACCTGCGCCATAAATAAAATCAAAAAGCCGAGACGAGGTGAAGTTCTGAGCAGATATATGCCACATTGGAAAATGCACTTTTTGACAGCGTGACTGTCTTTTCCCATAAATGACGGATCTGTTAATACATACTATAATTTAAAATACATCATTTTAATTTGGACAAAATATTATGATCATTAATTAATGATTAATAATTTTTATTCATATATAATAATTCTTATTTATATATTGGCCTAGTGGAATAGCTGGATTGTATCTCCAGACAACCTCAGTTATTCCTATAGCTGGGATGTGGATTGTGTGATTATTTCTGTTCCCTTTATAAAGTGCTTGAGTTTTTTCATGTAATATACAATAACCAGTGTTGGCTGGTGGTTTTCGAAATTAGGGAAGCACAGGTGTCTATTACTCAAGTACATATCTCAAATCATATGTGTGTGTGTGTGTGTGTGTGTGTGTGTGTGTGTGTGTGAGTGTGTGTGTGTTCTGTTTTATCTTGTTTAATTCTTTGCCTCTCCTTTTTAATGACTGAAAATGTAGTGACAGTTATAATATACAGGGAACAAAATATTCAACAAGCGTTAATCTCGTATTTCTATTTGTGTGTGCACATGTGAACAGGTGATGCTGGCTCGCATGAACGATGATGAACAAGTGTATGCTGTGAAGATGCTAAAGAAGGATGTCATACTCCAAGACGATGACGTCGAGTCCACCATGATCGAGAAGCGAGTGTTGGCTCTAGCCCACAATCACCCGTACCTCACACACCTGTACTATTGTTTTCAGACTAACGTAAGTACCTAAAGCAAGCGAATGTCAAACACAGATCGTGCACAGCAGTCGGAGAATTTCCCTACACTGATGCATCACATTTGGTTTGACAATTAGCCGCCTAATTAAAGTGAGTGTAGAGAAAAAGAATTGCTCTGCTGTGAATGGAAAAGTCTGTAACCCCTGTTTAACCCCTCTGTCTTGCATGCATGCATGCTGAGATCTCCAACAAAGTCACAAAGTGACCACAGTATTTGCAGTGGTTGAAGGGTACAAAACGTTCTGTCTGATTTAAATTACTATAGTATTCGTTTAAACAGGTCAGGAAAATTAATTCTAAAAATGGCAGTAGAAATTAGTAGTAAAAGTAAGAGCTCACAGCTAAGCAGATGTGTGACCATAAGAAAACCAAGGAAACCACATGTTAGTGATACACGGCTACACTTTGCATGAATACTGAACTTTAGAGCAATGGATAAAAGGTTGTGTGGTCTAATGAGCTCAGACCGACCTTGTTCTAGAGCGATGAGTGCATCGGGGTAAAAAGGGAAGCACATGAAGCGATGCACGATGCATCATTATGCATGGTGGCCACAGTACAAGCCTATAGAAGCAGTGTTATGTCAGGGGCTGCTTTAGTTGCTCAGGTCTAGGCTTAACAAAGTTATGTGGAAATAAAATGAAGTTAGCTGATGACCTGAACAGGCATATTCGAATGGAACAGGCATATTTCATTAACAGTGCTGAGATTCATTGGCCGCAAATTGTGGATGAGCGGCTCTGCGAGCATGATGGATGATTTTGACACATTGCATAAGGTTGTCAAAATAATGGCATGGCCAATGCAAGTCGTAAGGTAGTGTACAAATTTATGTATGTGGTGTGTAAATTTGGTGTGTCTGCATAACTACACTTTTTCACGAAAGCATAATTTGTTACGACAGTGAAGCACATCTAGTCTAGTCTAGGCTCTCATGTAAATACGGTGGATTCTGGTTGTAAAACACTAGGGAATTCCTGTAAACAAAGGTAGTTCCTTACCGGCAGTCATCGCCTTGGTGACGTCTTTACTGGTAATAGCAGCAATTCTGCGTTAAGTACCTGAGAGAATTGTTTTATAATGAAGGGAATGTGCTCTAGTGTGTTCCGCATTCTGAAAAATGGACAACCATGTTTAGTCAGTAGATGGCAGCACATTATACATTTTCAGTAAGATTCCTCTCTTCTTGGTAAACAGCATGTGACACTGCATACCAGGCATAGATAGGCTAAAAGCATGCTTGTTCTAGCCTGTGCAACTAATGAGGAAGATAAAGGTCATAAGCACTGATATCATCTCTGTAAGCATATTGTCATCCAACTATCAAACCACACGAAAAACAACAGGCCAGAAAAGGACCACAAAGTCATTACCATAAAATAGTTATTTAACTTTGTTCTAGTACTGAAAAAAGGAAATACTGTACTTACTGCACATAAAAACACCAAATATTCTTTAGTAGTAACATGTATTTTTGTATTTTTGCTACATACACTGCTGGCCGAAAAAAAGTCACACTCTAATATTTCATCTTTTACTTTGATTATTACTATGGCATCATTTAGTTAGATAGGCTTATGCAAGGTCACAGCATTTATTTCAGTCCAGAGTTGTATTACTTTCTCTCCAAGATCTTGTATTGATGATTGGAGAGTTGGAGTACTGTGTAAAGTCTTCTCCTGCACGTCCCAAAGATTCTAGATGGGGTTATGGTCTGGAATATGTGGTGGCCAATCCATGTTAGAATATGATGTTCCATGCTCCCTGAACCTCTCTTTCACAATTTGAGACCGATTAATCCTGGGATCATCAGGTTAGGTAGTAAGCTGGGTTCTTAAAGAAGCATCTTTGTCATGACCACAGGATGGGTCTTCTGACAGGGTTGGTTAAGAAATGAGAAGTTATTTATTGCATCATTTAGGGTAAAAAAATTAAAAATCCTGTTGCCAGCTGAATCGGCCAGTGGAAGGCTCTTAACTATTTGTTTTGTTAAATCCAAGTTGTGACATTTTTTGTCCGGGCAGTGTGTGTTTTAAACAATTATTTCCTCCTTGATTATTATAGGCTTATTAAATGTTCCTGTGTCACTCTCTCTATTTGCCAGGACCGTTTGTTCTTTGTCATGGAGTTTGTGAATGGTGGTGACCTCATGTTTCACATCCAGAAATCTCGGCGGTTTGAGGAGACCCGAGCACGGTTCTATGCTGCTCAAATCACCTCTGCTCTTATGTTCCTCCATTCCAGAGGCATCATATACAGGTCGGCTACTGATTCTTCATAACTTTCCCTTTTTTTTCCAGATGGGTTCAGTGTGCATATCTGAAAGTTCGGAATTATAGCTTATAGTATGGACATCAACTGCCCATAATAAATGAATGAATCATTGACTGACTGAATGAATGAATGAATAAGGGAACACTGAAATTGGCTTAAAACTTATTTGTGCAAACATCACGAGTTATTCATGTACAGGTGTTTTTTTTTTTTTTATTTGCCCTGTTTGTTTGTTTAGGCATGGTTATGTTTGTACCTGTCTCTAACAAATGTTACTGGCATAGACACACCCCAACTGATGTTTCAGACGTAGCTATGTAATCTACACTCCTACACTCCTCATCTCTTGCATGTGACTTGCTCCATCTTGTAAACGTGCTTAGCTTCCACTCGTCCAAATTGAAAGACCACAATAATACAAGCCCAAGTAGATGACAGTCCATTGTCTCTAGATTTTTTGAAAGGCCTCTGCTTTTTCAACATCATTAGCTTGACCTTTTATTGGAATGTTTTTATTACCATTCATTAACAGCCAGCCCACTGCACTCGCATTTCCTAGGGCAATTTAGAGTAGCCAGTACATTATATTCAGAGTAGCCAGTACTACTGGCACATTTGTTAAAGGCTGAGAACCTAGGGGATACCCACACAAAAGCAGTAACCCAATCTCATGATCAGAGGGGGAAGCTTAGAGCTGTGGCAAAACAAGTGATTAAACCCTTTCTATACAGGAGTTTTAAATGTAAATAAAAAAAAACTTTTTTATTATCCAATGCAATTTACAGTATTACCTTATGTGCCGTCTCTGTCTATTAATTTCTCTTCTCACTCAGTGTCTTTTAACATATACACGCACAGTAATTTTATGTCGACATTATGATTCTGAAATATTACACCTGTTAATAACAAGTAACAAGTGGACTACTGTATCTTTACTAAATATCGATAAAGTTAGCAATGTTGCCTTGGGAGATGCAGAATGGATTTAAAAAGAATCACATTATTATCAGTAAAAACATATTCTTTAGGTGGACAGCTCACCTTTAACCTTGTCACCATGTCAACTATAACACTGAATTTTAACTGAACATTTCAGGGTAATGATTATAGTAGGTTCAGGATTATTGAGCTTATTATAGTAAGTATACAGTTGCTATACAACTCCTCCATAGAGCCAGGTTGATCTGACAAAAAAAGTGAACTTTTAATGCTTGTAAAGTTTTTGCAGTTTTGCAATACTAATGACGTTTTGTATGCATAGGACACAAAAGGTCTAATTTGTTGTTTTGGTAATCTTTCACCAAGAATTTTATGTCATCTGGCGGTCTTTGTAGTGTGGCGAAGACAGATCTTACAAATGTACATATATGAACTTCAGTTAGGCTCTCTTCAATATCGCTCATGTTCGTTCTACTTTTAACTCAGTTAAAAAATGAAAGCAGGAAGGAGGCAGGAAATGCAGTGCAGTCGGCGCGATCTGCCTCGCTGCGTCGTGAAGTTACTTTTCTGGGCATGTATACGTCAGGGTACAGCATAGACTGCAGCATAGGGTGCACAGCACCTAGGTGAGACCTACCGTAATGGCGTTAACTTCCATAGAGTTATTATTACATACGGTGCATTAAATAATAAGAACCTGCAACAAATAATTTTATTAAACTTTCACCCAGTTCATAAAACTATCTAACAAGATTGTCCATAACTTGTGAAAGGTCATTATTTGTGATCTTAGTTTCATCAATGTTTTCAGTTGTTGTCAACCAATCATACAGTGCTTTGGTAATGCATTTCTTGTACGACACACACAAGATGAAAAGCCTGGTTTATACCAGACAGCTCTCTGAGGAGGCACCGAACACCACAAACACTTTAGATCTGTTTAAGCTGCTTTCGATCATTTGGATCATGCATGACTGCTTGAGTTGTTGATAACGTAATCTACCTATTTCCTGTCATTCATCTATTACTAAATGTCTGTGACACAGCAGTGCAGCCGCAACTTGTTATGCTGTGCAACTGAGTTGAGCTTGTCTTTTCTGTTGTTGTTGTTTTTTTTTTTCTTCAAAGCATATTTCTGTGCACAATCTGTCTACATATCACATCTGTCTACAAATGATCCAGTAGTGCTGTATAATATACAGGTGTTTTTAGTAAATAAGATGTATGCTGTAATTTGTGGTTTAGTCTACGTCAGCCGACTATGAACTCGATTCATTTTCAGACTTGTTTTCCTATGGTATGCAAAGATAATACTAGGGCTAGCCTAAAGTTAGATTTTTCTTTTTTTTTTTGGTTAACTGAGTGGTAATTGACTAAACATGAAACGACTAGTCAGATGATTCCAGGTTATGATTAATGCTATTACTAAGAGTAAGAGTGAGCTTTCACTCAGGAAATTCCCCCAAATATTAATCTATTATACTGCAATCTTCGAAATATTCGGACTAATGTTAGATCCCCTGTAAAAGCTTTTCTTTAGGGAAATATTTGATATAATAAAGATTCCTTATTGCTTTTGGTTTTTGTGTTGCTTGTTTAAAAGGACGCCTGTACTCTCCCTGCTGTCACTAACCCCTGCTCCCACCTCTGCATCACTAGACCAGCAGGAAATGAGTCACTTTCCAGGGCTATTGCATCATAATTCTGCTCTTGAAGTTAATATTTGTTTTTAATGATTTTTTTTCCTATTACAGCGTAGTGTTTCCTTGTTTAAACATTAATACAGTATTTTAAAACTAATAATCATTGCTTTTATCCTTGTTAATTATGACTGGTCTATTTTGCTACCAATGATCTTGGATTGGGATTGGAGACTCTTTAATCCAGTGTTAATCGCTCTTTAATCTACTCTCAGGAAGAGGACTAATAATTCTCCTGTGGCTTGCTTTGTTTAGAGCTTCAGAGTTTTAGAGTTTTCTTCGGAGGACAAAGCAGAATCCACTTAAAGACATATTGAAATATAATGATGTTATGTAAAATTTATCATGAATATTATAATACTTATATTACATATATTATATGATAGATTATATATATCCTTTTATTGAATCACTGGAATATAAGTCTGTTTAATATAAGTGTGTTATTTAGTGTATTACTTGAAATGAGAGATCATACACAGAGATATACTATATTGAAGGATGTCAGGTAACACTTTTGCAGGCTGGAATAACTTGGCACTATTGGATAAGTCATATTAGGGCACTGGTTTATTTGACAGCTAGATAACAGAAAAATTTTTTAAAAAAATAGCTGTTTTAGATGAGACCTGTCCTTGTCTCTCTCCCTCTGGTTTGTGGTTAATTCTGGGAATAGTTACTTTACCAGACAGCATTGCGATGCCAGCAGTCCACCACTGTAGACGTGAGAAACTACACGGTTTTGGCCTGCATGGCAATATGGAGCTTTCCACATTTTTTTTTCATCTGCTGAGCTGGCTGTCTCCTAATCCTGACTTCAGTCCTAAAACTTGTCTGGGGGATCAACAAAGTATTCTCCCTTATTTTTTGTAGGGCACACTTATTTAGGTGCAACTGTGCTGGAACATTATTCTGTTACTATTTTTGAATATCCTTGAATCTTGATTTTTCAATCTTTGTTTGGAATCTCTGTAGTCATTCTGTCATAAGAATGATATTTCGTGTTCCCTCCTCTGTAAGCATTCCAGTTTCTTTGTGGAATAAATTATATTGTGGAATAAACACATACAGACAGTTTGCAAACAGGAAGTGAATCATTCTTGCACAGCTATTGCCTCATAACCTGACGAGTGCATTTAAGGTATATTTTAAATACGATGGGTGTATATTTAGTGCATGATGTATTCAGTACATTATAGCCCAGGGTAATTCTTTTCTCTCCATATTCAATAGTCCAACAGTGGCAGCTTGGCAGTATTGGGGCTTGAATCCCTGGTCTCTTATCAGTAACCTAAACCATTAGAGTCACCGCTACCCTATATTCATTGTACACTTTGTATGGAGAACATCACAATGCATTCCTTTGGACAAAAATAAGATAAGGATCAGCAGCAATCCTGTTTGCACTTGCACATCAAAGTGTTGTAGCTCTATTTGCAGTATCATACAGTGCTTGAAACAAGGATTTTAATCATTCTTTATGGTTTATGTAATAACGTAGCAGTAACTCAGGCTAATCCTTATTATTACTCATATTTCTATATTTGTTCTGTCACACTATTGTAAATATTATCATACTGTATATGCAGTAAAACTTCTGTATATATACTGGTGTAGGGACCTGAAGCTGGACAACATACTACTGGACAAAGATGGGCACTGTAAGCTGGCAGACTTTGGTATGTGCAAGGAAGGGGTGAAGGATGGAGGCCTGACTTCCACCTTCTGTGGAACACCAGACTACATTGCGCCAGAAGTAAATATTTATCAGAAGTGACGATAATCTCACTGTCTGTTTACATATCCGCATACACATAGCTTGTAATAGATGTGCAGTTTTGCATAGTGAATTCTGGTGTGTGTGTGTGTGTGTGTGTGTGTGTGTGTGTGTTTTTTTTTTAACTCTTAGATCATCCTAGAGGAACCGTATGGTGTGTCTGTGGACTGGTGGGCTATGGGAATCCTACTGTTTGAGATGCTGTGTGGACATGCACCCTTTGAGGCAGAGACAGAGGATGAGTTGTTTGAGTCAATCCTCCGGGATGAGGTGATTTATTCATCTTGGCTTAGCAACGAGGCTGAGCACATCCTCAGAGGGGTAAGTTAAACTCCTACTGTGAATGTAGGGTCAACATGCTTAAGATTTAGTCAGACCATTTTTAGACATGTTGGACGTGGTGCCTGTAAATCAGTGGAAAAAATAATGATAATGATGATTTGCAGCATCCAGTCTGTCAAGACAAGCAAGTGTTTCAACTTGCCAGTAAGCGTGGGCGAATGTGTTGTGGGGTGTGGAGGTCTGAATTCAACTCAAAACAACCAATTACTTATCATTTTATCTTTGTATCACTTATCAGTCTACATTACATCTTTATTGTTTGTTTACTTTTACTTCCAGTTACAATTCTGTACAAATGAAACAATGCAGAATTCCCCTTCTTTAAATCCGGCAGTTAGTGTTATGAATAACAGTCCTCTTTTTTGTTCCAAACTGAGCTTGATTTTGCATGTGTGAATGTGTGTGTGAATGGACTGGCATCCCAGTTTCTGGGATAATCTCTGAATCCACCACAACCTTGGCCACTCTTAAATTTTCAGTATAATACAAGCAATATACTGGACCTACAGTATGAATGTTAAATAGGAAGAAATTGTAAACTGCTTTGTGTAAAAGCATGTGATCAATGAACAAATTTTTTGTCATTGTATCAAGCTTTTTTAGGAAGCTAGGGGCAATGTACACTGGGACCTTAAACAACTAGTCAAATATTTGTCTTTACATTCTTTTGTAATTCAATTTGCATTACGAATTTGAATACTGGCAACAACTTGAGTGAAAAGGGAATCTTGTCTTGTCTGATTTTTGCATTAATGACAATGTGGATTCGAGTTTTTGTGGAATCCTATGATGTTTTTTTTTTAGATTGCTTCAATCAGAGTGTTGTCTGAACACTTGCTACAAGAGCGTTTAGACATGTGGAAAGTCTGACCTTCTGTACGAAGCAATAATATTACACGTTTGCATGCATGTAAATAGGTGTCTAAAACAGTGCTAAATCAGACATTCTCAGAAAGTCTCAGACATTTAGACTCCATCTTATGTATCGTACTACAGTTCTGGACACTGACAGCTGCTGCAGAAGATTGATTTACATAACCTCTTACATAAGCTCAACATCATAACGATGTAAATATTAACACCAATACTGTACTGCACCATGAAGGCCGTTATCTGGTGGAGAAAATTGGACACAAGGTCAAAGTCAAAGGCCTTGCAGCTCAATATTTCTATTAACAGAACAATCCTATTCCATAATATTTATTAAGTTAATATGGAGCCATGAGTTATGGGAAATAGGCCCACATGTGGTAGTTAAGAGCTTTGTTTTAGGCCAGTTATATGATTAGTTGCTAGGAGACCACGATTCCATAAGAGTTATGGCCGTAAGGGTTTGATCTAGATCACATAAAGACCTTTGGCCAGGGTGAGTTTAATCTATAGTTATTTAATCCTATTCCACTTTAGTAAGGGTTTAAAATCTGGGCCTGCATGGATTATCCCCTGCAGCATGCGACTGTACCTCTCTGTAAGGTTCAATCCACACAATGTTTCCTTTTGCATTTTGTTTCTGTTTAAATCCTTAAAGCAGTTTTTGTTGACCAGACACTTTATTTTTGGGGGTTCAACCTAGAACCTGTATGCATTCTGTTAATTAAAAAGAAATAATGAAGCTGGAGTTGTGACTTGAAACACGTATGATATTCTAATTACTTGTTTCTGCGGTTAAATGCTCTTATAGGGGGGAAACACAAGCTATCCCAGCAACAGAGTAAACAGTAATTTTCCTGGGTGGTGCAATGTCTTCAGTTGCTTCAGTTTCGTCCGTAATCCTGTATGAAAGCAGTTGCGCAAGGGTTCCTCTTTGATTTAGGGTTAGGAAGGAAGCAGTCTCCTTCTGTGTGTAATAAAATGTCCTGTTTCTAAACGTTTGGGCCAGCACAAAGGTTAAGAGTTTGACCCTAGCTGACCTACTAGGAAATAGTTCATCCCTTTTATCTGCCTCTGTGGTTTACAGTCCCTACACACTGAGCCTCCAAACATAAACTGAAGTCAGAATAGATTGCAGAATTTACTAACAAGTACATACTGTATTGATCTCCTGCAGTTCCTGACCAGAGATCCTTCACGTCGACTAGGCTGTGTAAAGTGGGACGGAGGGGAAAGGGCGATCACTGATCACGCTTTTTTTAGCGACTTGGACTGGGAGAAGCTGCTGAAGCGCGAGTTGGAGTCCCCCTTCAAACCTCGAATAGTAAGTGAAGCCAGCCAGCACAATTACACCTCTTTAATTACATCACCAGGATTGCTATTTACAGCTGTGCTATGCCATAACATCTTTAAGTGTTAATGGTGACAGGAGTATGCTTTATGCTGCTGACTGGACTAAAATAGTTCACTGCTTTATTTATAACCCCTGCCCTGTTTTTGCCATGTGCTGTGCAGAAATCTTCAGAGGACGTGAACAATTTTGATCCTGACTTCACCCAGGAAGAACCCACCCTCACTCCCATAGAAGAAGCACTGATCCCTGTGAACCAGGAGGACTTTAAAGACTTCTCATACACAGCTCCCGATCATCTGCATGTTTGACACACAAATATGTATATAGTACTAATTTATACTTTGGGTCATACATGAACTATCTTCAAACATGGTGAAACATTAGTCCCATGAACACTGCACGTGTTTATTGGCATCCGACAGTACAAATGTCTGCCTAGTTTGATTTACTTTGCTGTACAAACACACCAGAACACATCTTGCATATTTAAATCCTGTTCCTTTAGAATCACTATTTTGTGTTTCCTCTGCTTTAAAACATGCGATCAAATTGTAAAATAATATTTAGTGCAGAGTTCCCAAGAGTAGGATTAAGAACTGCTGGTTTAGCACCGTCCTGTTGGGACATGCCATCTGTCAGAGGACTACCTGAAGAGTTTACTATGATGAAGTGTTTTAGAAAAAAAATAAAAATAAATCAAAGACATTGCTTGGAAACGGAGCATGCACCAAAACATAGCTCTCTATGAGTCTAGCTCTCTATAAGTCCATATAATATCTGTAAATTGGCGTGTGTGTGTGTGTGTGTGTGTGTGTGTGTGTGTGTGTGTGTTTTCATGCTTATGTTGCTTGTCTATTCAGCCTTCAACATGCACTGTGAGTCTGGATATAAGGTGGATTTAGTTCATGCACACTGTTAATGAAATAGATTTTCATGCAAATGTCTTAGAAACACTGGACTGGACTCCTTAATATGAGTCACAATGTTAGCACTGTACACTATATCTTAACTGGAAAAAGTACTTCATGAAGACTTCTTGTTATAACTTGACTGACAATCTTGGATGTCTTATGTATACTGATCTGATAAGCCATATCAAGTGCTCTTAGTATAAACAAACTAAATAAATCATATTGCCTTTTTTTTTACATTGCCGTTTTAATTCACTGACCACAACTTGATGGTAGTCATATTTGGAAGCAAATAACACTTTCAGTACTATTAATGGTGATAGTTTAAGCAGCACAGCAAATAACAGACTCATACTGATGCCTTTTGTAAAACGTGAAACAATTGAGCTTGTTAAACAATTGTAGCTTTATTTATCATCATAGCAGTCTGCCAATCAAACGTCCTCAGATCAGATCAGTTTGTATTTTCCAGTTTCTTGGTAGCATGACAAGCTGTGTAAAAAAAGAGTGAATGCTAGGCAAAAACTTCTATAGCTGCTATAAGGTAAGTGATAACAGTACTGTATGTCTCACATATGTTTTAGAACATTAAAGGTAACTATGAATGGTAAAAAGTACAATATATTGTTTATTAATAAAAATTATACTGGCAAACTTCAGAGAAACATTAACCTGACAGTTAATACCAGAGGCATAAAATCCTGTGCAAAAAAAAAAAAAAATTAAGAGCATGTGTAACCATTTCCAGTGTAATACCCACCTAATTCCAATGTAATACATCTGCAAATCATCAAAAACCACAAATGCAATAAAAAAATGCAGCTTTAAATGTAATAATCCTACAATGTGATATTACACATTGTATAAAGCTATCACAGTTTTAAAAGCTGAAAAGTTTAACCTTCCCACAAATGTAAGAAATCCCTGCAAATGTAATAGCTATTTATTACAGTCAATTGATTATAACATTTAAAATTGCAGATTAGATATTATGGTGTTTTTGTTCACTGAATCTTGTTTCTAACATTGTTGAACTATTTTCTTTCAATAGATTTTTTCAAATAATTACTTACTTGAATATTTTTAGGTACAGTATACATGATTGATACTTTCTAAGAAATTATATCAGGATCAGTCAGATAGTAAGATATTTAGGGATCAAATGATGAATTGCTTAAGTGCATTAGAGTCTTAATAACAGATGCTTCAAGTTCTTAAAACTATATCTGGTCAGGCTGGGGGAAGGTATTGTACACATTCTGGAATTTGATGGAGTAGTCATGTGACATGTTATTTACTGTACTTGGTGTTGATGTTGTTTCAGCTGTTCCACTTAATGGCTGGAAGCTGTTCCATCCCCACTTCCAACGTCCTTAAAATATGGTGGCAGGAAGCAGGAGATCTTACTTCCTACAACCTGCAACCCTAAATTTAGGGTTAGCTGCAGACAGCAAGGTGTCATATCTCGATAAAGGATGTTAGACCCAACTGTATGAGATCAAAGATTATTCTCATACAGTTGCTTTCTAAAGAATTTCACACACATTTGTTGTTACTAACTGGTTTAAGAGAAACTTATCCTTACTTACTCTTACACTGAATAACATTTCTGAGACAGTCAGCTAGGAATGGCCAATTTGGCAATATAATAATTACATAATGAGAAATTAAGTCCGAGTCACAAAAAAGCAATGAGAAATTCCCAGAAGAATCCACTAATTTATTATATAAATGAAAATCAGTCTTCTCCTGAGGCTTAGCCAAAAAATAGTCTTGTGCTGCTAATGAAAGGAAGTTTAGCCATGCGTTCAGTAGCGCTGACGTTTTCCACAGCAAGCAGCGTGACTGCCAAAAACTACTCCATTCTGGTTGAATCGTGTATGTGTGAATAAGTGCACTGAGTCACTAGATTGCCGAGAAGTTCACTGGGTTCTTCACGGAAGAAGGCATCTGGAATTTTCAAGCAATTTGATTTTTTTAAGCGTGTTTTACATATAAAAACTTTTTTTTTTTCAATAAAGGAGTCTTAAGCACATCAGTCTTTGTGTATAGCTTTACTTCTTTACATACCCCTGAGATATTCATAGTTCTAATGCTATGGTTATTCTATATCCTGTATTGCTTTCTATTTATAACTTGTGTCTGTCCTTCGGCCTTTAAAGGGACCTGGTACGCTTTGCAACATCCAACTAAAAGGATAGGATGTGCAAAGCAACGATCCTGGTAAACTGCATAAATATGTCACCATACAGTTTTTTTTATTTCCCCGCTTTATTTCCCTGGTAATCCTCACCTATGTTTGCATGCCGGACAGTAACCCTATGATATCCGAAACATCACTGATGACTTTTAGGGAAACTGCCTATACTGAATCAGTAGGGTAATATGATTGGTAGCACTGGCTACCATATAATTGGCAATAAACAGAAGACAGAATGTGTTTTTAAAGACAAACAAAGCTATAATCTGATCCATTTACCTATCGCCACTGAATAGTGGGATGGGTCTTACTATGCTTTGACTAATATGAAAATGAATTCCCTATTAACTGTTGATGCACAGTTGTTTATGACTCAGGAGGGTGCAATAAATAATGTTAGTGCCTTTAGACGAGTCGCTGGCGGAAATTAATTTATGGACAGTGAAACAAGAGCAGATACTCATAAGGCTCTAAGACTCACAAGTTCTTAGTTGTGCAACTGGATTTAACATGGTTATAACAATAAAGGATTTAAATTGCATTGGTGACTGAATGTTGTTAATAGATATTTTTGCATCCCAAATAATCACACATGCATAATATAGAGATTCCAGACTGCTAAAAATGAAAGCATTATTCTTAAATTATTGTTTTGGCTACTTTTTACTCTTTGCCATCTCCATGTAGACACAGGTTTTCTTTTCGTGCTCTTGCCATGGGTGATGTTTTTAATAAAAATAAATGAACAAACCTTGAAAAAACTTGTACTTGCACTCTCCATGATCAGACATTTGATTTTATTTGATTTGTACAGTAGTTGTGTATATGCACTCATTTCCATCATATCAATTCCCTGACACTGTGGTATTATGGTATTTTCAGTTACAGAATTATTGAATAGTCTATAATAATCCCAAAAATATCAGTGTGGAAAAGTTTGTCTTTATTCAAGTAAGTCATGGAGAATTGAGTAGAATGGGACTAGTCATTTCTTTTGTATATTGTCATTTATACCACTAACATCAATGCTAGGAAAAAGTGTCTAAAATAATGATTCCTTTATACAGTTGCAACCGGGATTTTAAAGCCCGCAATCAGTCTGCACTGCTCGTCTACCTCCTTGTTTAAAGCAGGTAGTTAATGCTCTACAGCACTTGATTACTGGTTTTTAGAGTATATGGGACCAAAATAGTGTAGAAAAGAGGGAGAAAGACTGGCAAAATTGCTGAGGTTAGTGTATGTCTGCTTGGAAACTTTTTAAAAACCTGTTCAAAATTAATATATGGTAAAAAGTAAGAATTCTTATTTTTGCGCAAAATATTTTGTCTAGTGAATGTCACTAAAATATAGTATGTGAAGGTCATGGTTTAATTTACTAGCACTATCTTATAACACTGTTGACAAATGGATCAAATGTGTTGACCTTTGTAAACAAATCTGTTCACATAACTCACTTCATCTTTCTCTCTGACAGCTCGGGCAACCTTAATGACTGACGTGCAGCATGTGAACTTCTAAGAGGATGGTATTACACAGTTGGGGGCATGTTCAAAAACGAAGGACATACTGGATTGGAGCAGAAACATTTGTCAAGTCAGCTTGGCACACATGGACAACGCCTTTACTGATAGATGACTTCAATGTAGATTGTGAAGGTTACCAGTGATATCCATAACTACACTTAGTTGACAGTTTATTAGGCACACCTACTCTGTCACTGTGCAGAGTGAGCCACACCTACTGTGCAGTGATTAGTGCTGTGGATTACTCATCAGACAGTCGTGACCTTGAATTATTGTACTGCCAAGTGTCTAATGTTGCCTTCTTTAAGTGAAACACTTAACCCTTATCAGCTCAGTTTAACTATAAGTTGCTATAGATATTGTAAGTTTATCTTAAATAAAACACACACACATACATACAGTATATATATATATATATATATATATATATATATATATCTTTTTTGCTGAGTATATATATATATATATATATATATATATATATATATATATATATATATATATATATATATATATATATATATACTGAGCAAAAAAAGAAACGTCCTCTGACTTTCAACTGTTTTTACTTTCAGTAAACTTAATGTGTAAATATTTGTATAAACAATAAAAGAGTCAACACCATAAGACAGAAACTAAAAATGTTTCCCAATGTGTCCCTGAATGAAGGGAGGCTCAAAATCAAAAGTACCAGTCAGTATCTGGTGTAGCCACCAGCTCTTGAAGTACTGCAGTGCATCTCCTCCTCATGGACTGCCTATTGCGGACAGTCTGAGCACTGATGGAGGGATTGTGTGTTCCTGATGTGACTCGGGCAGTTGTTGTGACCATCCTGTACCTGTCACGCAGGTGTGATATTCGGATGTACCGATCCTGTGCAGGTGTTGTTACACGTGGTCTTCCACTGCGAGGATGATCAGCTGTCCTTCCTGTCTCCCTGTAGCGCCGTCTTAGGCCTCTCACAGTGCGGACATGGCAAATTATCGCCCTAGCCACATCAGCAGTCCTCATGCCTCCCTGCAGCATGCCTAATGCACGTTCACGCAGATGAGCAGGGACCCTGGGCATCTTTCTTTGGGTGTTTTTCACAGTCGGTAGACAAGTCTCTTTAGTGTCATGCGTTTTAAGAACTGTGACCTTAAATGCCTACTTTCTGTAAGCTCTTAAGGTCTTAACGACCATTTCACAGGTGCATGTTAATTAATTGATTATGGTTAATTGAACATGCATGGAAAACATTGTTTAAACCCTTTACAATGAAGATCTGTAAAGTTATTTGGATTTTTACAACATTATTGTTGAAATACACAGTCCTGAAAAAGGGAAGTTTCTTTTTTTGCTGAGTATATATAAAAAAACCCTAATGAAAACCCTTTTTGACTCTTAACGAGAGAATAGGAACTTTAGATCATATTCATTTTGGGGAGGAAATAATGGTTAAGGGTTAAGACTGGGCAGTTCATCGAATGATGACAAGTTAAAATTACAGTCATACCAAACTGCCACTGATAGGTGCTTAAGCAATATCTCCAAGCTTTAATTGCACAATCATATCCTGTCTCAGTTGTGCGTTGCTTGGTATAACTCTAAAAAAATGCCAGCAAGTGGAAATATATTGAATATATTCCATTTTATTAACAATGATCTGTTATAGGATATCAATAAAAATTTTAACAAAACCTATTTCCATATTATGGCTGTTTTAAATTTCAGTCATTAAATAAGCTTTTTCTGTTGCCACATAATTTTGGTAATGTTAAGCATTTATTTCTAAAAAAGATAATTCATCTATCTATCTATCTATCTATCTACATATATATATATATATATATATATATATATATATATATATATATATATATAGGTCATGTATGCACCGCTGACTTGCCCTTGTAGGGCTGCTTTTAGAGGAGTAAAACGGTGAAAGTCCGATGGAGCAGGATCAGGACTATTCCAAGTATGCTTTAGCTTCAGCTCTTTAATAAGCATCTTACTGTAATGAGCACTGTTGATTGATAAACCCTTTTCCTGATAATGGTCCAACACTGCCCCTTAATCCCAGAAAATTGTACACATCAATTTCCCAGGTGATGGTTGACTTTTGAACTTTTCCTTTGATCTTCTTAAAGAAGCTTTCAACTTCCTTAGATTATCGGTTGTTGATATCCAAATGCTTATGTTCATGCTCTTCCATGTGTTGTTTTGGCACCAGGTACACCCTTACACCGCAAAAAAATAAATAAATAAATAAAATAAATAAAAAATGCAAATCATAAGTGGGGCATCCATTTCTACTCACACTATAGTTACAAATGAATGATGTAACACGTTCACACCTGCACAGCAATGACTGGGGAGACAGTAGGCTTCAACGGAAAGCACGGATAAGAAGCACCGATTTACTATAACCAGTGTGTGGATTATTTTTGACTCTTATACAAAGATAGAAATAAGTAAAATGTTTTGATGTAGCAGATTCAATAATCGATAATTGCTATATATAATACATGATATATAATAAACACACACTTCAGGTAAAGAATAAATATAAACCTTTACAAATATTTTAACACTAAATTATCAACTGCTTTGATATATGTATTCTTATTCTTATAATAAGAAATATTAAATTGAATGATTTTGACTATATTCAGGATATTTCACAATGTTTTTGCAATGCAGGCAAATATACTGTACACACATGCTGTCCCCTGTCAGGAGCTCTTTACTGTTTCCATCAGTGTAAAGAGGCCATGAAGGAGCAGATACCTGTGTATGAACACTCACACTCCATGGGACTATCAGGTGAATGTCACTACTGTGCCTATAGTGAGACTGTGTTGACATGTCTTTTATCCTATTCACATTTCCTGGCTATCTTTACCCTGCACAGATCATGTGGATGGAGCTGCAGTAAGAGCTTGCAGTGACGTTTCTTGTCTCCATGCCAGGGAGGCATGTGATTTGCGCGTTCCCGTTCCCATGAACGCGCCTCATAGAGTGTAGTTGTAAGCGCTGTGCCGTCGCCTCGCTGTAACTGCGTGCCGAAGAAAACCGAATACAAATGTTTTGACCTTCAGGCATTTCGAGGGTCGACCTCCCTCTTGCATTCGACTCATCAGAATATCGGATAAGAGACTGTTTCTGTTGTGTTTCTTTAGTTTTTTTTTGCAAGTTTTGTCATTTTTTGGAAAGCCTCTCGGACACGTCCTTCATTCTTCGGGCCTTGGGAACCAGTTAGCTTAGCCAGTGGTTTTGTTCCGGCGGTGGATTGGGGTAAAACCTTACACATTGAGAGGTTTCACCCAGGAATGGATACTGGAGTTGTCACCGAAAAGAAAAGGTAGAGTTTGCGTTTTTTCCATGGTCGTCTCACACCTTGGTGTTTATTTTGTGCTACGTTATATTAGGTATTTAAGTAACACTTTCGCCGCCGCTGTTAGCAACGACGCTTGGAGCTAACCCAGAGTTAGCAAACAGCCAGCCGGGTCGCCGCCATTTTGTGTCGAGAGGGTCCGGAGGAAGCGTTTGTTTCACACAAAGTTTTGCACACAAGACAACAACTAAAGATGCATTGAGACAATCTGTACATGAGATTTATGTGTTATTATTTAAAGTGCAATTATCATTTATTTTGGGAAAATAGTTTTTATTTTAATAGTAGGAATAAAATACATAAAGTAGACAAAACTACCGGGCATTACGTTACGTTGTATAAACTAATGTAATAGCTTAGTCCTTATTAGTCTATTACATTTTATTATTTAAAAAAAAATGTCATTTGATACTATTATTTAAGTGTAGAACTTAAAACTAAATATGCAGTCTAGGATTTTTTTTTCAATTAATGAATCTTTAATGATCGTAGACGGAGAGCAAGGTTGTCTGCGTGGCATCATTTGGTGTGGACTCAATAATTATAACATAATAGTAAGCCTAACAACAACAATAATAATAATAATGATTATTATTGTTATTATCAATAGTAGTAGTATTTTATAGTAATTATATTGTTATTATCATTTGTTAGAGACTCTGGAAGGTTGAGTGAATATAATAAATGATGGATTTAATTATCCTGTAATACATGTGTATTTTATAAATAAGCGACTTTTTCAATAATTGATTAATTTTAAACCCAAATTTTAGAATTATTTTACAACTTTTTGTAAAGAAGACTTCTGTTTGGTCCTGCTTTTCACTCAGATCTTACTCAACCTAGGCTTTGACGTCAATGGGATTTCCTGCTTAGGCTTGTGGCAAGAATTTGGTCTGATCTCTACCAGGAAATCTGGTATCTTGTTTGTAATACTTCCTATTTACTCACTGTTTTTGTGGGTGAGAGGTCAAGGCAAGAAAAGTTATAGTAAACAATTAGTTATAGATTTAGGATTTGTTTTTCCTGGTTGTTGGTTTTTAGCAATACAGTAAACATTCTGAACACCACACAAGATAATGCAATAACACTTTGGCACAGTACACACATCCGCTGATGAAAAGAGGATATATGGAGACGCGATTTTGCGTACTGTCAGGATTATTGTAGCCACAGTATATTAGGTGTGATGCTTTTTTTTTATGGTGGTCTCATTGACTACTAGGTGATTAACGTAAATACCAGTAATCTCCTAAGCCACTTAACAGACAAGTGAAAGTTTTTAACACTTTAAGGATGTGTCTTGTACTAATGGATAATTCTGCTACTGTTTGCCAGACATGCTTTGTTTTATGTCTATTATTTTCACCCTTTGTCACTGGAGACGAATTATAGTCTGGTGTACAGTACCAGGCATGAGAAAGCTTCAGTATCATGCCCAGTCATGTGAATGTTTTGCCCGGGCTTAAAAAGTGTGAGTTAACTTGATGTCATAATGATTGTTTGCTAGAAAAGTGCATTGATACATACAAAGGGAAGCAAATTCAGAATGCAACGTGTAACCATATCATTATCTCCTTTTCTGTCTAATGCTTTGTAGTCGAGAAGTTGTTGGCCAACATTTCACTATGAGCTTTTGACATGCACAAAAGATAATATTCAAGTCAAGGCTAGCATCATTATTTTCATCCAAGATGTGTGAATGCAAAAATAAACGTTTATGCTACTGGCCGGGGGCTTGATGACTGCCCTTTATTCATCCGGAGTATAAATCCAGACAATGTTAGGACTAGGATGTACATAGCTATGAGACACAGCAACCCTAGGCAGGTTTGAGCATTTGTGAGCTCATTTATGTGTAAGACAGTAGATAACTTTTTCTTTTAGTGTGTTATGGTGGGTTTTATGAGCAGCTGTCACATTAAAGATACAGTTGGGTGGTTTCTTGGTCTTGTCAGGTGTTTCTCTTTACCTGGTTGATAGCAGAAAGAGGGGTAGAAATTGCCCAAGACCTGCTTAAATTATTACTGTCTGATTTGTCTCAATGAGATTTGTTTCTTATAGTTTTTGTTTTTAATTGATTAAAAGCTACTTAAAGTATTTAAACATAAAAATTTTGTTTCACATTCAATGTGGTGTTTTCTATTTAGTTGACATGGCTCTTTTTTTTCTTTACCATTCCAGTAGCTGGTAGTATTGCATAAATCCAAAAGAAGAAGAAGAAGCAACAATAATCAAAAGAAATTGTGGAAGTTGTCAAGTTTAGCAGTTTAATGTTTGTAGGTATGCCTCAATAATAAAAAAAAAAAATGAAAGTGTGAATAAATGTAACTTATCTTCCAGAATTTGTATTACACACCAGAAGCCTGCTAAGTCATAAAAGATCGACTTAAGCTGGCTGCTAGTAGAACATTGCATCTTAAATATTGCATTGGAGATTTTAGTAGCTGTTCAGTAAATTATTATTCTGACATCTAGAGACAATGACTAGAACAGATTTCTTCTACTTTCTGTCACAAGGATGCAGTGAAGAAAAGGCATTCTTGCATGGTTGTTTCAGGCATGTGACATGGCATCGTTAAGCAAGACTTCAGAGGAAACAATATCTGTGTTTCTTGTGTTACTTTTTATTTTTTGGTTTTGATAATGTGTTAAGAATTGGTTTTACTTCCGACCTAAGAGAAGTAGACAAAGACATATATTTATACTTTAATATTAAATATTTATTTTGTGCCAGGACAAAAAACAAAAACTAATGAGCACACTTTGTGTTTAAAATAAATTTATTGAGCGTTAGCGGATTCTTCAAATTTCAGTACATGTTGCTAAACTAATGAATTTTGAGTCATTGTTTACACTAGTGTTGTTACACAAATACCACAAAATGGTGTAAAATCCATCAGCTGTTTTTTTAGGTGTAAGTAAATTTGTTTAGGAGAATTGTATGTGCATAAAGCACATTTACACATAGCGTTGAAACCAGACATTAAAAGCAGAAGTTTTCTTACCCCAACACATTTCACCTAAATTTTCTATGGACCTGGTAAACAATAACTTTTTTTAGGTTATTGTTTTTTTAGGTATTAGGTCAGTTAGGACCACTACCTTATTTTTTAAAATCATTTAAGACCCATTTGTGCAATTTTGAATACACTTAGTTATGATTTGTTATTATTGCCCTTAAATTGTTAAACTTGTGTAAAACCATTTCAGGTAGCCACAATAAACCACTGAATTGTAGCCTATTTGTCCTCAGAAAACTTGTGTACCAAAGGGTAAGGTCACCCATGCTTTTTCAGTTGTTACTTGTTGGATTGAGGGCCTTTATAATACCTTGACTTCTTTGTCTTTAAGCCATTTTGCCACAACTTTGTAAGTATATTTAGGGTTCACAACATTGTGTTAGGGTTTAGGGTTTATACAACATTTGGCATAAAATTTCCAAATACGTTTGAAACCAAGCTTTAACTTCCTAACTAATCGATGCCTTGAGATTTTGCTTCATTATATCCACAAAATCTTCCTTCTAGTCTCTCCTGGAGCAAAGCACTCCCACAACATGATGCCTTTACCCCCATGTGCTTCAGGTTGGGGAATGATGTTCTTCAGCTTGCAGGCCTCCACCCTTTTCCTCCAGACAACGATGCTTATTATGGCAAAACAGTTAAATGTTTGTGTTATTAGACCAGAGTAGATTTCTCTAAAGTAAGATCTTTGTCCCCAGGTTCACCTGCAAACTTACATTTAAAAATAATAATAAATTCAGTTTTGTCCAAAATCCAGTGTCTCAGTCCAAAATTCAGTTTTGGACTGAGACACCTTCTTTCCTGAGCACACTTTCAGGTTAGACAAATTATTTGTGTCATGCATGATATAGTATGTCCTGACCAACTTGCCAAAACTTGTTAACATGTAATTTGTTTGTTAACATGTAATCTATGGAATGGTTAAAAAAATCTCAAGAATGACATCCAGCTAGGTGTATATAAACTTCTGCCTTCAGTAAATATATATAAACAGCATGACTAATAAATATATCACACAAAAAGTGTTGTGCCAAAGTGAAAGCTGACATTTAAAACATTCCAAAGTAATTTGATAAAAATAAAAATCAGTCCGATTTCTATGATGAGAAGTTTCTTTATTTATTATTGGTTATGTATTTGACTTATCTATGCAGCACAGTTTATAATTACAGTAAATGGCTTGCTGACACGTTGGCAGTTTCTGCACATCAAGTACAGAGACAGGTGAATAGACCACAGAAAGAAAGAGAGAGTAGCTTGTTGTCAGTATCTTGGAATAATTTGTAAACCAGAGCTAAATTAAAATGTTTTGTACTTCAAAATCATACAGCAGAGTCACATTCTTCTTACCATTGTGTTGTAGCTTTTTTCAAATTAATATACCTTCTGTTTTGTTTCCTCTCAGTTTGCTGGCAGCTTGACGCACTTCCTTCCCTTTTCTTGAAGGCCACTGACAGCCTGCAGTGTCATTGTTTTAGCAAATGTCGTTTTCTAGAACTTACCATAGGAACAAGGAAACTTGAAGGCTGAAGGGGCAAGTTTTTTATTATTTTGTGTGTAATATAAGTAGGACTACAAACCTTGGGGAAGAACTTGGGAGTCATAAAAAGCTTCTTACAGTCACAGATTTAAAAAAATGACTTTTTCTTTCATTCCCCACTACATGGAAAATTACCTCTCTGTTTCATCTCTTCCCCTTCCTTCCCCAGTGTTAGTTTTTCTAAATGTAATTAGGGCAATATAATGCA
Source organism: Clarias gariepinus (assembly GCF_024256425.1). Taxonomy (NCBI): domain Eukaryota; kingdom Metazoa; phylum Chordata; class Actinopteri; order Siluriformes; family Clariidae; genus Clarias; species Clarias gariepinus. The sequence continues at coordinate 7,434,891 of NC_071126.1, read as the reverse complement.
CACATGTAGTTAAATTGTACAAAGGTTAATGTAATGTATGCTAATTGTAAAAGTGACAAACCAATAATTTATGTTTAACTCAACTTCTATTACTGTTGGGGAAAGGTTTTGGAGGTTTCACCACAATTCATGCTGTCTGCTAACAAGTGTAATTTTCCTTTCATGGTGATTTGGGATGTTTTTGTTCAAATGGGTGGGGCTGTGCACAAGCAGAGCAGTTTAGAATGATTGGTATTAATCGGCATCTATTGTGTATGGCTTTGTGCATGAAATGTGATGCCAATTTTCACATGTACCTATTACGCTGTTTTTACACTAGAGACGATAAAAGCATACCACCCCATAAACCATTGCTTCCCACTCCCCCAATGGGCAACATTACTATTATTCACACATTATTACTATTATTATTAGTTATTTACACTCTCCTAAACAGCAGGTGGCAGTATGCACCTAGTTGGTTTGCGAGCTGCCAGTAAACACAAAGAGAAGATAGAGCAAAGCTTGGCTTCCTTCTTATGTCTAATATTATGGCTTTTCTTGGCATTTTAAGTGGACTGAAAGCATTACTCGAACTTTTTCTATATGCACTTTGATTTGACAACTGGATCTTGGAACGTTCTGGCAAACAATATCCAAGTTTAGATATATGTTCTGCTTCGATTGTAGTAATGGCTCAACTGCTATTATTTGCCTTACTTAGTTGCCCGTGGCAACACACACAACAACTGATGACACAGTTTGGCCTTTCTTATAAGTTATGACGATTACTTGCACTGGTGACGCAGGTTGGTGCTTGTCACTCGTGAATTAACTTAGAAGATAGACAGAAGACTTGACTGTTCCGATTGAAGAAATTACAAGCAAGTTAATTAATTAGGACTGTTAATATTGACACAGTAAATGATTAATTATTCAGCCTTGAGTTTGTGTAGATTTGTGTGTCACCTGTGTGACGGTCATGCATTGTATTTTTATTGCGGTACTATTTGCATGTAGCTCCCAGCTGGGAAAAAGTGTTGTTCTCTTTTGAAAGCAAAGCTGATTTATACCTCAGTTGCCGTCCCCAAGTGAAGAGTTAGAAACACAGCTGTTCTGAATACATTAGAAAAAGAAGTGAAACGCACACCTTGAACTCCCAAGGGACAGGAAAAAAATATTTAAATCTTAAGGGCCATCTGTGAGCAGGAGTAAAAAGAAAGCAAAATTAATTTGATTAAGTGGTGTATTATGATTCTTTTCTTTGTTAATTCGTGTATCGCCACACTGATCCCAAAAAATTAAAAACCCTACAATCAGTTTTCCAAAATAAATTTTTCATATTTATATGTTTGCATATAAAGTGGTAGATCCTCTATACTCCTACAGATGATGCGCTCTAAACTGTTCACACGTTACCATGCAGTACGTAAGTTTGTTTAGCATTGTAACAAAAAAAAGAAGTTAAATATAAAATCTGGATATTTATAAAATTGTACTACATATGGAATCGTAATACAAATTACATCTGCACCGAGGTGTTGTGATAATATCGTATCAGGGGATCCCTGGAGATTTTTAGACTTAAATAAGGGACGTATGCTCTCTTTCCAGGCAAGTTTGCAAATAATGTTGGTCAACACACACATGAAAATGAGGGGGGTTTTGGTTTTAACTTGGAATGCAAATACAGTAATTTGTGGCAGTGAAGTAGTAAAGGGTATATGCAGGTATACCTACTGTACTTATTTTTCAGTCTCAACTGCATGTATTTACTTGTCCGTTCATGTATTTACTGGCCCTTTCTAGTGTAAAATAAATATTTAGGAGTAATCTTACATGTCACTGCTTATAACACAGACTGTTTTTTGCTCTTTTGCATTTTTTTTTTCCTTTGCTTGATTGGCCACCCTAAAAATGGGGGGAAATTTACTCAGCACTGTGGCAGCAACTCACGAAAATTGCAGACCTTAAAAGTATTTTTAATGATCTATTAAAGAGCTAGAAACAGTGCAAATTGTTACTTTGGGAGAACTGCAAGGTGCTGCGTTTTTAATTTGCATTCGCATGACTGCAGCCATCCTGTACACACCATACTGTAGCTTAAGGCTGTTTAAGATCATTGTGAAGATATTATGGAATTTATTATGATATCTGCAATATGTGGGCAGTAAATATTTTGTGTGTTGCAAATCTTGCCTCTGCGTTGTATCATCCTTGAATCTTTAAACATGGCCTAGTGAGTGCTGTTGTAAGTAATCACAGGAGGATGTGTTGGAAAAAAAAAATTGTCAGGGAGTTTTGACTAAATAACAATTCCGGGAAAAGTTTTTTTTCACTGTTTATTTTTAAAGCTTACACAAACATAAAAAATGTAAAGCTGCTGGTACTTTCTTTCCAGATTGAATGATATGCTTTTGCTTTAGTACAAAAAAAATTTACACATTGTGGTGGTCTGCAATATTATATAACATCATTACACCAAACCTGACTTGTTAAATAGTTAAAAATTTGTAATTATATTGTCCTTGTGTTATAAAATGTTTTTTGCTTTAACCTTAAAGTTGTTGATTTTTTTTCTTCTTTTTTTTTCCCTGGAATACTTGAGGCCGCTTTGGGATTGATTCAGTTATTCTGTGACACACTTTCGGGAAGGTTTTGGGGGACGTGTTTTCTGCTTTAGTCTATAAAGTTGACAAACGAAAAACACAGCTATTTTTAAAACAGATGTTATGCTTTTATTCCACATGGTCACTTGCAGAAGTTGAGCATGAGGGTGGTTCATGCAAACCAATTTCCTTTTACTGTAAACTCTTTTATAATGGAAGCAAACAGAAGATTTTGGACAAGTCAGTACAGGCTTTTGTGAAACACCTTTTATTGAATCTTGTACTGAAGTTTTAGGTTAAAGGGATTTAATATTTTGCAATGTTTTTGGTGACATATTATAAATAACAATTTTACTTTAATTTCACTGCATTGAAATTTATTTTAATACAATCTTTAATACTTTATAATATTTTTAGTAATTAACAGCATAAAAATTGTAGATCTACACAGTTGTTTTCTGATAAAGGTTTGGTACAGTTGTACTTTAAAGAGATGGGTATATTGTGGTGTAAGTGAGGAACAAGAGAAGTGACCAGTTGATCTTGTGAAGACTTCTCGTTTCTATTGTATAATGCTCTTTTATTCTCTGTTCATATTGGGAACCTGGAAACTGACTGTGACCATAACTCGCCAACCTTTTGTCTTGGCAAATAATCTATTCTAAAATACCATCACACCACCATGTAGCTAGTTCCTCAAGTTTCCTCACACATTTCGTACTCATTTCCTAATTCCTTTATTTCACTTGTGGTGGAATAAAAAGACAAAATTAAAATGACCATGCATTTACTTTCCCTATCTCTGTCAGACTTAAGGAATGTAGCAGGTGTATTGTTAAAATAATTTCCCCCTTGTCTTTTCCAGGGTGAGCTCGGAGCGCAGAAAGGAGAAGTCCAGGGATGCTGCCCGATGCCGCAGAGGCAAGGAGTCTGAGGTGTTCTACGAGCTCGCACAGCAGCTGCCCCTGCCCCACAATGTCACCTCTCACCTGGACAAGGCCTCTATCATGAGGCTCATCATCAGCTACCTGCGCATGAGAAAACTGCTGAACTCTGGTCAGTCTAAGGATCAATGGATATGAATAATCATTTCACTACTGTGCTTCCTCCGTTTAGCAAAATGTCCTTAGGGGGTTTTTGACAAGCAAAGCTGTTAAAACTAGGGTTGCAAAGTGATTACCCTGGTCAGTAATTGACACACCCAAGGCAGCGGTAAGACAGCTTTATAAACAATTGATTTATAAGGAAAGTGAAAATGGAAAAAAACACCTGAGGTATAACAGCTTAACACGCAATTTCTAATACAGACATCTCATCAACATCACCAATGCATTAGTCGTCGTGTGATTTTTGCACCCAGCTTGAGATGACATCTTCACCTTAGAATGAAAAGTCAAATGGAGCAAATCCATCAAAACAGAATGGCTGAAAAATAAAAGAATCATAGTTTTGGAATGGCAAATCGAAATGCTGTAATGAGACCTTAAGAGAGTAGCGCATAAGCGAATGCCCCAAAACCTCAATAAACTAAAGCAATGTTGTAAAGATTGTGAATCAGACAGTTGAATCATTGGGATTCTTAGTATTGCCCACATGTTTGTTTTTTTTGGCTTTATTTTTTAATAAATATGTGATGGCATAGTGAAAAAAGTAGGGATGCACCGAAATGAAAATTCTGGGCCGAAAACGAAACCGAAATTTTTGGATGCACTTGGCCGAAAATCGATACCGAAACCGAAAATGGCTTCATTAAAAAACATGTTTAAAATATTTTCTTTTTGTTTGTATTAAAAAAACTACAAATTAATTAAGCAATCAAACTTTTATTGATAATAAATAACAGTAATAAGGCTGTTTAACAATAACAAAACTTGCTTCCAAGTGCTTCCAAACCGCCGACATACTCCGTGTTTGATGCGTAATGACAGCGCGAACGAGACGGGAGGATGGGAGAGGCGTGGCGACAATTTCGGCTTTTATTTTCGGCGCTTTCTTACGTTTCGGCGGCCGAAATTTCGGTGCATCCCTAGAAAAAAGTATATGTTGTACGCCCGAGGTTGCCATTTTCCAGTGTTGCAGGTAAGTTCCAGTGTGCTGTTACACTAATGTTGTCAATTTTTTTCCTTTGGATGTATGCTGGGTGCATATTTACAAATGTGAGCATTTTTTTCTAGATTGCTTAACTAGCTTCCCTGTGAAAGTGAATAAAAGAAGACCATCTACTAGCATTAGGTATAAAAAGTTTTGGCATGGTTTCTTTTTAAGCAGTCTAACACTGCCTTCTGATAATGATTTCATAGGGAATTTAATAAGTCACATGCAAAAAGACCAAGTTTGCTGGTAAATGATAAAAGGAGTCAGACTGAACTGTTTTTTTTTTGTTGTTTGTTTTAGATGAAGAAGAGAATGAGTCTGAGCTGGAGAGCCAGCTCAATAGCTTCTACCTGAAGGCCCTGGAAGGCTTCCTAATGGTGTTATCTGAGGATGGAGACATGGTCTATCTTTCTGAAAATGTCTGCAAATGCATGGGCCTCACACAGGTACATATCTACCCAAATTCACTAAGCTTTTTTGTTCTCAGATTTTGTGTGTTATGCTGTTTGTTCTTCTCCTTTATGTCAGTTTGATTTGATTGGCCACAGCATTTTTGATTTTGCACATCCCTGTGATCATGAGGAAGTCAGGGAGATGCTGGTGCACAGACCTGGTAAGTCCTTTACTTTACTTGTTTTTATAATACTCATTATATGAAAGCTAATTAAAAGATTGTTTTTGGTACTAATTAAATTAATTTAAGTAGGGTTTAGCTAATGATCTTGGGTCTTTTGCTTATTATGTAGGGTCCAAGAAAACCAAAGCACAAAACACAGAGCGAAGTTTCTTCCTGCGCATGAAGTGTACACTCACTAGTAGAGGACGCACTGTCAACATCAAGTCTGCCACTTGGAAAGTAAGTCTCTTTATTACTCCATACTTTACTAAACACATGTGAGGGCACTGGTGGCTCATTGGTAGGTGTTTTGCTTGCCATGCGGAAGGCCTGGGTTAGATTCCCAGCCAGTGCCCAAACCCCAGCCACTGGATGCAGTGCTGGTCCCAAGCCTGGATAAAATGGGAGGGTTGCGTCAGGGCATCCGGCGTAAAACCTGTGCCAAGTTGTAGTGCAAACTGGGTATTCCACTGTGCCGACCCCTTGCCTAGAGCAGCTAAAAGATCAACAACACTTTACTAAGCACATGCGTTCATATGGTATAGGCAGTCTAACTGTGGAAACATTGTGAGTCGGGCACAAAGTAAACCACCTCAGGCTTGTGGCCCAAATCCCATTGTGTATCTGAAATTACATCTTAACTAGTACAGACGTGCATCAGCAAAAAAAAGGGGAGAAGTTTTCTCAATAATTTTTATTTGGCTCACCTAACAGAATGGTACTTTACCCTCTATTGGCTTGTCAGTACTTGAGGCAATTTTACTTTTAGTGAAAATATGAAATAATTATCCTTGTTGTAATTCTGTTCTGACTTGTGTTCCAGGTTCTTCATTGCACAGGACATGTACGTGTTCAGGAGCACAGTGACAGTTCTGGAGAAGGCGGATTCAAAGAGCCCTCCGTTACCTATTTGGTCTTGATCTGTGAGCCCATCCCTCACCCCTCCAACATCGAGGTGCCTCTGGATAGCAAAACCTTCCTAAGCCGCCATACTCTGGACATGAAGTTCTCATACTGTGATGAAAGGTGAAAAAAGTTAATCATACTGTACTAATACTCTACTAAATCTAGCAATTCAATTTTCACAATTATTTCATATATTTAGTGACACATAAAAAAAAAATTCTTTTATATATGAAATTGTACTTTAGGGCTGTGTTTTTTCTTCTCTCTCCCATGGCTATTTTTTAAACCATTTGGGCATTTATGAGGTTTCATGTGATCAACTTCCTCTGTTGGCACCTGAGTATTTAAAATATGTTCCGGGGTCATCTTGGACTTTATCACCCCCTAGTGGTGTTTTCTTTTTTGTAATTGTCCCTACAGTGGTGAAAGACATTATAGTGTTGTGAACATGCTGAGATATTTTGTTGTGATTGCCTTGCATCTAATAATTATAAGGTTATTATTTTGTTATAAAAAAACAAATTTTCAATAGGTAACATAGTGTTAAATCTACTAATTTCATACCTAAATACAAACTAGGAAACATATCTGTCATTATTAATCTCTCTTTTATTATATAATCTAGAAAATTCTTTTTTGTGATATATTGATTTATACCTTGGAAAAAGCTGTTTAGTTTAAGTGGAAGTGTGTATATGGCTAGAATGACAGTGATGCTGTCTACTCTATAAATGTTTCTAACATTAATTGCTATTTCTCTTGGTCCTGAATGAGAACAATGTAATTCTTTGTCTACCAGAATCAAAGAGCTGATGGGACATGAGCCAAGTGACCTGCTAAATAAGTCTGTGTATGAATACTACCATGCCCTGGATTCGGACCACCTCAACAAGACACATCAAAACTGTAAGTTTCCTTAGGTCATTTATGTCACTATTTGGTGGCACTTTATTTTCTCTTGTAATTATGACACCAATACCTACATGACTGCAATGATTAAAGATTTTCTTGCACATTAATTGCCTATTATCTACCAGATGTTTTACAGAATTATTCACAAAAGATTTTTTTGTCAAAAGAATTTGTCTGACTACATTTTCCTTTTCTCAGTGTTTGCAAAGGGCCAGGCTACCACAGGTCAATATCGCATGCTGGCCAAGAAAGCAGGCTACGTATGGGTCGAAACTCAAGCCACAGTCATTTACAACCCCAAGAACTCCCAGCCACAGTGCATTGTTTGTGTCAACTATGTTCTCAGGTAGACCTCATTTCACTTTATCATTTCACTTTATCTTTATCTGTGTGTTGTATTTCTTTTTTACTACGTTTGCAATCATATTGCAGTGAAATGTACTTTTTATGTTTTGTCTTGCAGTGGAATTGTGGAGGAGGATGTCGTTCTTTCCCTGCAACAGACTGTGCCTGAAAAGACTGAGGAGAAGGAGGAGGAGCTGCAAATAGAGCACGAGGACAGTTCAGTTATGGACATGATGAAGCTTTTCCAGAAGGACCACCTGTCATGCTCTGTGGAGAGCCCCAAGAGCCTGTATGACACCCTAAAGGATGAGCCAGAGGCCCTCACCGTTCTGGCTCCAGCTCCAGGGGACACCTTTGTTTCCCTTGATTTTGACAGCTCAGGTAATAAGCACTGTATAAATCCATTATATGACTGAAGGTAAGTGGACACCTGACATCACACTCCTGTGTGGTTCTTCCCCAAATCGTTATAAGCACCCATTTTTTAAGATGTCTCTGTGTTGTAATTCCTACCAAAATCTAGTGGTGAGCCTTCTCAGAAGACTGTAAATGATTATAACAATAAGGACGGTCCAAATCTGAAATGGAGTGTTTCAATAGCAAGATGGGTGTGTTAATCAGGTGTCCATAAAACTTTGGCCATATAGTGCATGTTCAAAATTGTCAGATGTCAGTAACCTAGATAAAGTGATTTTAGTAGGCCGTTTAATACATGAATGTTAAACCATAGTCTCTCTTTAAAAATAAGTTGTTTCAATTAAGCTCTAAAGTTTATGAGCTTAAGTCACATTGAACACAATTAACGAAATTACAACAGCGACAAAATCTATGACTTTTTTCAGACTCTGACACGCAAGTGCTGAAGGAGGTGCCTCTTTACAATGATGTCATGCTGCCCTCCACCAGTGAGAAACTCCCTTTGCCTCTGTCACCACTGGCTCCCAGTGATCCCTCTCCAGCTTTGGTTAAAATGGAGCCTGGAGGAGAGGAATTTTCCATCTCATCCACATCACGTCGCACTCTAGACACTGCCAGTACTTCTCCCAGCTCCACCAGTTCCTCAGAGGTAAATGCATCGTATGATGAGTTCAATTTAATTTTATTTATATAGTGCTTTTAACAATGGTCATGGTTGCCATTATATATATATATATATATATATATATGTATGGATCAGACTGATCAGATTTCTTTCACAGGCCTATTTGTGCACTAGTTTGGGTTCTCAGTTACTAATGGTCATATTGATTGCAGTACAATTGAAACAGTAAAAACTATTACAATGTGATGCTAAAATTGTGTTTTCTGCTCTCTCCCTCTGCAGGCAAGCAGTCCATCACATTACTTCCATGTGGATTCAGATGTAAACTCTGAATTTAAACTGGATTTGGTCGAGAAAATGTTTGCCACTGACACAGAGTCCAACTCTGACTTTAACACAGATGTAAGATTGAAAGAGATTTTCCATTTGCCATTGCATTCAACACCTAATTATACAAGTTCTCTAAATATAGTGCACAGTGTAATGTCTCATTTTTTGCCTTGAAGGAAATGGGTGATCTTGACCTTGAGATGCTTGCTCCATATATTCCAATGGATGATGACTTCCAGCTGCATATCCCATCCTCCCTGGACCCACTCCCCTCTGGTCCTCAGGCTGGTTCTGCTATTAACTCCGTCTTCCAGCGATCACCTACTTGTCCATCTTCAACATCCAGCACTTCTATAAAACCGGAGCCACCTACCCATGTGCCCTCTCCCCTCCACCTGCTGCAGGAATTGAGCAGCATCTTTGCCACACCCTTCAATGAGGCCTCTCAAACCCTGGACATCAGCCCCGAGACAGGCATCCCACTGGCCAAGAGGTACATTTAATCCCCAGTCTGTGTGACCGTGCTAATCATTTTGATAGAAATTAAGAAAACAAATGTTCATGACCTTTTTTATGAGAAAATAATTCATCTATGTGCTGCTAATATACAGGATGTCCCAAAATTCTCCATACAGAGCGAAACATTTTTAGCAAAATGTAATGCAAGATGTTCTCCACATAAATGCCTTTTCTTTGTTAATACAACCCGGTGTTCTGTATGTAAATCGAATATGTTTTTTATTTAAACAGGTCTTGCCATACCTTCTGATACATGGTAAATGATTTGATAAATGATTTAAAAACATTATTCTTCTTTTATTTAAAACCAATAAAACATTTATATATATATATATATATATATATATATATATATATATATATATATATCTTTATACTAAACTGTGTTAATTTTCCTATGTATGGAGATTTTTGTGGAGCCCAATGAAATAAACTAAATGAAATTTTAACTAATAAATACTGCATTTGTGAACTTTTAGAGAAAATATTGGAGCGATTCAGAGAGATAAACCCTTTAGTTTTTAATTAATAAAATAAATAAACACTGTTTAATATCTAGAATGTATTTAAAATCTTACCCCATGCTTAATCACGGTCAGGCAAATACAAAACAAATTAAATGTTCTGACATTTTACGTTTGTCTAGTATGTTATGTTTGTGTAACAGAATGTTACAAGAATTATATTTAATAACAATAATAAATTAAAACTATTTTTCAGAATGCAAGTGGACGATGAGGAATTTGCCTCAAAGGTTTTGACTGTCCAGAATGGCCAGCGGAAGAGAAAACTAGAGATCACCTCTCTATCTCAAGCTGTCGGGCTGGTCAGTCTACAGCTCTAATATTTTATTTCTGTTCATTTTATTTCACTCCTTGATGTCATAGCAGAATTTTGTTATCAGGCATATTTCTGAAAGTCTGAAAATAATGTTTTAAAAATAAAAAAGTGATTTGTTAGCTTGTAAAAATTTTGTACATTTAAATTTTTTAATGATTTCTAACTTTTTTTTTTTCTTAGTGCATAATTGTGTATTATAATCTTAAAACTATAATTGTCAGTACTGATTATTGTAAATTGAAACAGTGATATACACTCAGTGAACCTTGCATTTTGTAATACTAAAAGTTATCTAATAATACTACATGATATTACAGGATGCTTTGCTCCAATCTGTGGATGAAGTTGTCGAGCCTGGAAAGAGAGCCAAGGTGTTGGAGGTTAAAGGTTCGAGCTTGCTTGGGGGCAACAAAACCATTCTGATACTACCATCTGGTAAGTGACAAGAACCACAAAGTAGTCATATATATATATATATATATATATATATATATATATAGTTATAGTTATATTAATGGATGTATAATTGTCATGCTTTGCATTTTATTTGCTGTTTTAAAAAGTGGTATTTTTGTTCTTACTTTGAAGACTTGGCCAGTCGTTTGCTGAGCAGCTCATTTGAGAGCAGAGGAAGATTACCACAACTGACACGCTACGACTGTGAGGTTAACGCCCCAATTCAGGACCGCCACCCCCTGCTGCAGGGTGAGGAGCTGCTGCGTGCTCTGGACCAAGTTAATGGAGTCTAGCTTGCTTAGCGATTCCGGACACTGTATCCCTTTGTATACTTCTCCCCTACCCCACATTACCTTCAAAAGTAGAACCATCACCCCATCTGTTCATCGTCTGCTGACTTATCCCCTACATGTTCCATCGCCCTCAGTGGGCATCCCAAATACCAGTGGCCTTGGGGCCAAAAACTTAATGATTATTAGTTATTTTTTTTCTTGCCAGGCAAAGTAAAGGAGTGTAGCCTCCACTATGACCAACAGCAAAGTCAAGAGCCTTATTGATAAACGCACACTTCTTTAAACACAGATATTGTCCCACACTCTCTGTATCCCTTCTGTTTTTGTCTATCTATTCCCCAAGCATTTTGTATTGTAGCTAAAGTCGCACAATAAACTATTTTCGTAAGATAGAATACCAGCAGCTCATGCAATATACAAACAGTTTTTTTTTCTTTTCTTTTTTTTTTTCTTTTTTTACAAATATGTACTTTTATCAATTATTATAACCATATATTTTCAGTCTGTTGCGTTTCTCATGTTTATCATTTTTGTTTGTAACGGTTATATTTAAGAGCATTTTGCTCATTCATTAGCTTCAAGCAGATATTCTTATTGCTATAGAGAGACTTGTGCAGTTTTTCAGCTCTCTGTACATGGGTTAAAGCAGTTCTCACATTTGTTTTCAAAAGATTTGAAATTGTAACATTTTCAGCGATGTGCAAATGTCTGTAACATAGGATTTTTTAAATCCTGTCTCAAAGAGGCTGAACCATAAGTTGGGTTTAATTATTTGATAAATTTTTATATTTTTAGCCATTTTTCTGTCATAATACATGCTTGTCAAATCTCATCGACCAGGGTAGATTTCAATATTATGCTTTTGAAGCATAATGTAGCGTAACCATGCAAAGCCGATATCAGTTACTCAAGTGTCTAATGGTATATAGAACATTACCGCGCAGATGTTTTCCTTGTGCTTTTCTAAGTTGACTTTGTCCTGCATCTACTTTCATTTTATTATGTTTTTGCAGTAGGATGAACATATGCTTTTGTGGTGGTTGTACACTTCTGTTCATTTTGGCAGTTTGTACATGCACATTTCCTTAACACTAAATGTACTGTTTATTGCATAATCATTAAAGGATAATTGTGGACCAGAACTTTTTGTGTTACTTGTTTTATTGGGTGATTTTTTTTTTTAAATAGCTAGCAATAGCTAAACAAAAATATTTGTCAATATGTATTAGAAGGTATTTTTGGTTTGACCTTGTAGAGCTAACTTTGTTATATCATAGAGCAATTTCTTAGCTATGAGCATGCATGCATTACAGTTACACTGCCTGGCCAAAACAAGTCAACAAATTAATCAATTTCAAGTTATTAATTAATCCAATTATTGCACCGTATTAAGAAAATAAAACAACTAAGGTGATTTGTAATCACAGGAACACATTATCAATTCATGGGAGGACAGTCCTGAACCATCAACTTTGTGAAAGAAATGTGGTCAGAAAAAAATTATGATTGAAGATCACTTAAGCACATGAAGTTAAATATTTAAAAAAAAAAGTTCAGATTGAGACTATTCAAGAGCAAAGGGTGCATCAGGATAAGAAAGGAACAGCTAGAATCGATGGACCCATTATGCATAGTGGCCACTGTACAAGCCTCAGGAGGCAGGTTTTTGATTTGATCTGAGGTTTCTTCAGCTGGTCAGGTCTAGACTGAGCAATGTTGTGTGGAAATAAAATTAAATCAGCTGATGACCTGAATTGACTGAATGACCAGGTTATCACATCTATGGAGTTTTTATTTCCTGATAGCATAAGAATATTCTACGACTCAAATTGTTTGAGTGGTTCTGAGAGTATGAGGAATCATTTTCACACATGAACTGACCATTTTCACACATGAACATTGGCCCTAACCTTTTTTTTTTTTTTTTTTTGTCTGTTTTTTGCCTTGCAGTGTATTTTATCAGAAATAAACCCCTATTTCTGCAAAATAACATCTGCCATACAGTGGCTTATTCAATTCAATTCAATTTTATTTATATAGCGCTTTTAATAATGTTAATTGTCTCAAAGCAGCTTCACAAAAATGAAAGAAATTCATAAAAAAAATAATAATAAAAAACTTTTATATATATATATATATATATATATATATATATATATATATATATATGAATATATATAAACTTATATATATTATATGAATGAAATTTCTCTGATGAGCAAGCCAAGGGTGACGGGGCAGTGGCAAGGAAAAACTCCCTGAGATGGCAATAGGAAGAAACCTTGAGAGGAACCAGACTCAACAGGGAACCCATCCTCATTTGGGTGATAACAGATAGATTAGTTAGTGTGTAGTTAGTTAGTTTGTTAGTGTTCTGTAACTTTATTTTATTTTTTCATTTACAATGAACAACCATTCGACCTTGCAATTTTCTTGTCAAAGTTGTTTACTTGGTAAGAAATAACAGTAAATGATTGTGGTTGATTGAGGTTATTCTGTTGATAAAGCAGTTGTCACCTGACCAATACACTTTTATGCTCTTCAGTATTAGAGAGGTAAAGTTCTGATGGTAGGTAAGGAGGCCTAGGGTGCCTCCACCATTCAAGTTCACTCCAAAGGTGTTCACTCGGGTTCTGTGTAGGTCATGGGGTATTTCCGAAAACAAGTTTCACACTTGAACCTGACCTCTAGGTTACTTACTCTGACCTTTTTAGTTTCGGAACAGGTGAGAACAATTAGTTCAGATAACTCTAAGTCAAGGGCAGCACTGTGGTGTAGTGGTATCACTGTGACCTCTGACCTCCAATGTCGAGGGGTTTGATTCCTGCCCCATTGCTGTGTGTGTGTGTGTGTGTGTGTGTGTGTGTGGTGAAGTATTGGCATTCTGTCCAGGGTGCCCGCCTTGTTTCCAAAGTCTACTGGGATAGGCTCCAGGACCCCACGACCCTGTACACAGGATAGAAGATAAATAAATGAATGAACCCTGAGTCAAGTTAAATGTGAGTTAACGGTGTGCAAACGAAAATATAAAGCCTTTATCAATGGAACGCAGATAACATCATGGCAACAGGAGAAAAAAAAAAGCCCTATTCTGCCCCCTAGTGGCGTTAGAAATATTAATGAATGCATATGCAGAATATACTGCATGCATACTGTATGTTTAAGGAAAAAATGCACTATATATTAAAATCTTAAAAATAAATAAATATGAAATAATATTTATTACTAACAATTAGCAAGAAAATTATATTAATATATCATATACAGCAAGGCGATATACTTTATAAATAATCAATAATATAGGAATAATAATCATATAAAAGCAGGTGCAATCATTAGGCCAGATATGCAATTAGTGTATGTGGTTTACTCTACCCTACAATCTATTGCTGTATCCAACATGTCACATGATTGTTAGTGAAATTCTAAGCAAAAACTGCACTTTCAGACATCCTAACACTACAGTGTGTTTTTTTTTTAAAGCAACATTTAAATGCCTTTATACATAAGCAATTTCCCTCTGGGATAAATAAAGTTTTTTGAATCTTGAAAACATACGGGTCTAAATTTTTACCTCCAATTAAACAAGCTTGTACCCCACAAAAAACAGGTGAGTTTGAAAAGCTTAATTAATTAATGAAGTAACCCTAAAGCCACGCCCACTTGTCGGGTCTCAGTAAAGATGGCGGTGAGTGATTTAGAAGTTTTAGAAGTGCTGCTCGCTGCCTTTTAAACAATTTAATGTTGTAACAATGTATTTGAATGTTTTTTCTTTTTTTAGCTGCCACAAAAAACGATTGATGTCCACTGGATTCCGTTTAAAACCGACTGTGAGGAGTTGCTGGGACGCTTCCAACAGACAGAGTCGGTTCGGTTTAACGAGTTCGCGGTCATATGGAGAGCCATGGACTTCTCCAGTGTGTTTCAGTAAGGCCTAGCTGAATTGACTTTTAGATGATGCTGCGGCTTGCATTTAAACTACAAATGGATATTAAGAAACAATTACCAGTATGGAGTCATCTCCATACTGACTGACATTAGATGTTGATTGAAGTTCTACAAGAGTACAGGTCTGACCATAATGCACCATAATACAGGTTTGGGATACCTGACTTTTACACTCCTATTTGCTTGTTGATCATCCTATTCAACAACTAGTCCCCTGTTCCTATTATATTAATCCTAGGTTATTGTTTTTTTTTTTTTCCCCTGAAAAGACTTTTCACTAGATTTTGAATATGTGGTTGTGGCGATTTGAGGTCATTCTGCTGCAAAAGCATTGGTGAGGTCAGGTGCCTGGTTCATCCCATTGATGTTAAATAGGGTTGAAGTCAGCGTTGAACTCAAGTTCGTTTCAATTTAATCCTCTTAACGATGTTTTGTGAAAAGAGGCATTCCTAAGATGGAAGATGGAACATTTTTGTGTTTCGAAGAAGAACCAAATATTGGTGCAATAGTCAGGTATCCACATACTTTTGGCCATATAGTGTATTTGTCCTTTGATGGAAATCATTTACAGGGACTAGTATGGCTTGTATAATTTTCTTTTCTTTTCTCACTCCCTCCCTCTAGTGGAATGACTACAAACCACGAGAAAAGACCCTTCGGTCGGCTGGTCTTTACCACAGTGTACGAATACTTCTTGCCCCCCTACAGCTTTCAGATCCGAGTGGGGGCGCTCTACATGTTCTACGGCCTTTACTTTGCACAGCCTACCTGGCCGAGGGAAAAGGTGCTGCGACCAACGTCGTCATCATAATCCCTGTCTCTTTTTTAGTGTGAATTTATCCATATCTTTAATCCCTTTGCAGATCTGGATTGCACTGAAGGACTGGATGTGTATACAGACGTTTATCTTGGATGCAGTCAGCTGTCAACACCTGGATGTTGTATATGTCTACAGGAAGCTTGTTTCTGAAAAGGCTTTTTTTCATACTGCCATGCCCAGTCAGGTGCAGTCCAACAATCCTGTTCCTTACATATTATAGTAGTTCACCTAGACAAGCGGAAAAATACTGGGTGTCGTTTAATTTCCATACTCATTGTAAGTCAGTATCATATACCCCCAAAACAGAAATCTTAAAAAAATGCCAGGTAAATGTTACCATTTTACCCATGGTGTATAAAGTGATTTTTTCCCCCCCAGAGATTAATAAAACATGTCCTAGCAGGCTATCAGTAAACCACATATTTTCTCATACCACCAGCTTACATTTGATGCCAAGCGCCGTTTTAAAAACAAGAAAGTGAATGAGATGTTCCATGACTGGCCAGCCAGAGTGACAGAGCTGGTCAATAAGGGTACACTGGAGGTAAATGAAAAGGTTTTTGAATAGAGAAATCCTTGTGAATTAAATCTGTCTAAATGGTATTTGGAATAAAAAATTAGAAAATATAAATACATCAAGTCTGATTTAGAAATACCATTTCCCAGGAAATTATTTTTATGAAGAATCCCATAACAGATGATTTCTCTTTCAAAAATGGCTGAAAGTATATGACATTTTTTATGTTTCTGGGGATATTGACAATAGATGTTAATTCTTGTGTGTTCTCACAGGAAATTTCAAATGTGCAGGCTCATTACGAGCGGATTAAGCAGGCTCTTGATGTGTCCGCTTTGATCAGTGTGACACCAGTCAACCTGACTGCACAACTTCAGAAATGTACACTTGAGTTTCAACAGTGGCAGGAAAATATCAAAGTGAGTGTGAAGACTTAAGACTTGCAGTCATTCCAACAAGCTTGTACAACATATTTATTATCAGACTACATTTACATTGCTTGTGGCTGCTAAATATTGGAGTTTATTTGATTGTTTTTGCAACCTCTTTCCAGAAACAAAATAAAAACTCTGACACAGAAGCAAAGAAAAGCACTGAGTCACTAGAGGTGGGTCCAGCTGTGTTGATAAACAGGAATCTGATTTTCAGACTGTTAATACACGAACCAACTAAAGAATCTTGAACATGTGTGAAGCAGATTCTCTTTTTCCTTTGAATTTTCCCCCAGTGCTCCACAAGGGCAGATATACTGGCTACGATAAAGTCAAAGTCTTATGGGCATCTAGCAACGGTTTGTCTTGTACTGTATTTACAAATTTACAATAGCTGTTTTTTAAGCCAAGTAAATTTCTTTTACTGAGGTGATAAGATATTTTTATTGCATTAACTGCATATTGTTTTTATCACTTTTATGTTCCTCTTGACTTCTTAGATATTCTACTTTGGGTAATTTGTGGTTTTGTGTGATAATTTGATTATAGGCTTCTAAATCACGACGACACAGACAGGTGGAGATGGACAACTCAGGATCTGGGACAGACCATGCACAAGAGTTTTCGTGTCAGGACAAAATGAAGCAGCTCTCTCTGAGAGCAAGGACCTGGCGAAACCTCGGCAAAAAAGGTCCATACCTAATATGTGAAGATAACACAATCTATAACATCCTGTTATGTGGGTGCTAGTATACTTAACAGTAAGCATACTTTTTAATGCCTTCAACAAAATTTTTTTTATTAATTAATATCATTCATTGTGACATACTGAAGGATCAGAAGAAGAAATATACCAGTATTGGGTACTAAGCACAGCAGAGGAAGACAAAGGAGCGTGTAAGGACATTTTTCACTAGATGAACCCATAATTTATCTGCATCGTTAATTGTTTTAGAATGTCTTAAATGTTTTATGATAAGCATTTTGTGATTAATTTGTTGTTTTTCCCCCACTTCTTTTAGTGAAGAAATCCCAAAGGAAGAAAAGATTTAGGTGGTAAAATAAAAGGAGTGGATTTTTTACGGTCTCTAAGGTGGTTTAATTTCCTTTTTTTAGTTTGTGTTATCCAATGTAATTCAGGAATAGAAACAATGTTAATCTTTTGATTTTCTGACTCGCCTAATAAGATTGTTTGAATTGAATGTATTTGCATTATCTAATTTTTTTTCTGTCTTATAGTTGTTTACTAAAGAGAATAAAAAAATATGCTTGAAAAAATGGAGAGTTAATATTCCTTCACTGTTAAGATATTTTAACAGATTTGGTGGAATTAGACTCCTTCAGCTCTCTTTCTAAGAAAACATTAGCCTGGCTTTCTGAATCGATCCCACAGAGATGGGGATTGTGTAAATAATCAGTTTGTTTTTTAAACTCATTATAGTAAAATATAAATGAATAGCATTACAGCATTACAATGTAGATTACTAACAATGACATTGGTCTAAACGTTAGCAAACACTGGTTCTCCTTAAAGACCCAATCTTTTTTTACAAACCTGTATAATGTTCCCTGTATAATGTTAATAGCAATATTTGAGGGCTCTTTTGAAATCTAAGTAGTTGGAAATGGAGGAAATCAGGGTACCCAGAGGAACCCCACCAAGCACAGGGAACACCTTTTTTTTATTTAGGCTTCAAAACCAGGCTTGGGACTGGCACTGCATCCAGTGTCTGATTTGGGCATTGGGTGGGACCTACCACTGAGTTACCTGCTCTAACTGCTTAGATGTATATAAGGAGATAAAAATATAAGTTGCTCTGGATAAATGTAAGGTAACTTTTAGTTTCAGTAAATGTTAAACTGTCATCTTACACCATGGAAAGACATTTTAGACAATCATGTGCCTCAGACTTTGTGGCAAGTTTGAAAAAGACCCACATGTGAGTGTGATGGTCGGGTGTCCACAAACTTTTGGCCACATTCTGCAGCATTAGACTTATTCAAAAGCTCTGTTTTGCGGGGACCCGCTTTTTACGTCATCTCTAATGCGCGTGCCCGTGGCCGAATGTGCGCGAGTCTCTACCCGCCGGTTCCTGCGAGCTTCTGTTCATATCCGGACGAGCTAACCGGTTCGGTTCGGCTTGTGTCGTTCAGTAAGATTAGCCAGGAGACGGGAGATATCGGGACCGTCGGGTACACGAACAGCAGCGTCGCGGCATCATGAGAAAGCGAAGAGAAAGTTGCCGTTAGGGAGTTAGCCGTGTTGCTAGCTGTATGTTCCTGTGTTTCAGGGAAGCACCGCCTTCGCGTCATCATCAGCGCGCGAGGCTTTGGGTTCCGCACAGCGAGTAGGGCCGTGTTGGATTTATTTACACATAATGGCGACTGGGGTGTTCGGACGATTCGTCTGCCTTTGTAGATACCTGCAGGATCCTTGCCATGTGGCCAGGTTTCAGCAGCTGTGCGGGGTCAGGGGGACGTTTTCCCGCAGATCAGCTGCCCCGGGGAAGGAGCGCGAGCGGGACGTGTCTCCTAACGGTGCGTGCGTGGAGCGCGTGAATCGGGAACGGGACTCTGACGGCGTGCACGCGAACCACGAGCCTTCTGCGAGCAGCCCTGAACACTTGGACGCAAAAGGCAGAGTGAAGCCTCTCCGTAAGAACTCCCTGACTGATGATGTTGGCCAAGAGTTCATCATCGAGAACAAGTTTCTCTTCTACCTGTTCACCATGGGCACCGAGCTGGGCAACGAGATGTTCTTCATCGTCTTCTTCCCATTCCTGATGTGGAACGTGGACGCATATGTGAGCCGGCAAGTGATCGTGGTGTGGGTCTGGGTGCTGTTCTTCGGTCAGACCACCAAAGACCTGGTGAGGTGGACGCGACCTGCGTCTCCACCCGTGGTCAAAGTGGAGGTCTTCTACAACTTCGAGTACAGCATGCCGTCTGTACACGCCATGACCGGAGCATCTGTCCCTTTCTGCCTCTTCCTGCTCACTTATAACCGCTGGGAGGTAATACTCCAGCCTGAGTGTTGGCTTGGTGTCCTGCAGCAGTCAGGAACAAGGGTCAGGAGTGAAATTAATGTCAACTGTTTAGATCTTATGTTTTTCACGTTCGTGTCATTCTGAAATATCATGCTGGGGCCATGCCGGTATATTTAAAATCACAGAATTCAATCTTTGTTGCATTAGTTTTTTTTTTTTTTTTTGCAAATAAGTTCAGTACTGTAAACACAACACACCGTTTAGTACTGTGAAGAAGGTTTTGGGGAATTTGGGAAAAGATATTTTTCCAAAACTTTGTGGACACTTGAACGTCACGCCTATATCTCCTTGTTGAACATCTCATAACTGATAAAGTCCTCTTTTCTGGAAAGACTTTCCTCTAGCGCTGCTGTGGTGATTTGTTTATTCAGCCTTAGTGAGGTCACACACTAATGTGCAGTTTCAGTTCGTCCAAGTGGTATTTACTGAGGTCAAGGCTTTGTTCAGGACATTCAGAATCTTCTACACTAACTTTGGCAAACCATGTTTTTAGGGTGGCGATTGTTCTGCTGGAACAGGATTAGGGCTCTCAGTTCAAGTGAAGGCAATTTTTAAAGCTACATTATTAGACATTTTATAAGATCATGTGCTTGAAACTTTGCTGCAACTTTTCGAGGAAGATCCTCAGATGAGTGTGTTGGCCAAGTGGATGCAACCATATAGTATAGGGCAAAAAAGGGACCCTGATCTTTCAGGATAATTCAGATGTTTTGATGCCCATGGCATAAATCTTTCTTTTTAAGTGGAAGTAAAATGTCCATTTGGAGAAAGTCTTCTTTTAGAAGCTACCTTAGAGTAAAATGCACTGAAAGCAAGAAGGTACATTTTGAGTATTGATTAAATGCAGCCTTTAGTGTTAATAATATATATTTTTTTGCATGAATAAAAATGATGGCTTATCACAGAGTGTATATTTTACACATGCATACAGTACCAGTCAAAGGTTTGGACAAACTATCTAATTTAATGCTCTTGTTAGGTGATTCCCTTTTGAAAACTATTTATTTTAACTATGAAATAAAACATATAGCATTAGGTAATTAGGTAACAACAAGAAGTGTCAGCTATTCTGAAATAATTCTTGCATTAACAGTATTGTCAAGTGCATTTGCAAAAATCGTTAAGCACCATGATAAAACTGACTCTCATGAAAACTATCACAGGAAAGCAAGATAAAAATTTATCTCTGCTGCAGAGGAAAAGTTACCAATTAATCATCAATTAACAGCACCTTAGAATAGAGCAGTTATGAAGACTTGACAGAGCAACTGTACAGAGGAGATTATTGCATATTATAAATGCCTTTAGCATTGTTTTTTTTAAGGAGAAAGAAAAAAAAACCCAGGAAACACCATGGAGTTAGGTGTGTCCAAACATTTGACTGGTAGTGTACCAGCTTAGAGATTGGGGTGGTGCGGATCAATTTGGTTATGTATTGCAATTCTTTTGTGTGGCGGCTCATGTATTGGCACCCTGACTCCAAAATCAATGTTTAAAATATTATACGTTTGCATCTGAGGTTGTACTAAGTTGCAGTTCTTCTATAATTCCACAATTGCCACGCTCTGAACTCTTTACACATTTGCAAGCAGCACAGTGTCCTGTTTGGTAGGAGCAGTGTGTTAATGTTCCAAGTTTGTTTAAAATTTTAATGAAATCCGATTTATAAAATGTTGATACTACAGAATCATGTTACAAATTGAATCAGCACCTGGGTCTTGTGTTAATATTGCATCAGGCAGTCCCTGGTGATTTCCATCCCTAGTGTACGTGTGGTTCAGAACTTTGAAGAGGGATTTGTGCTGCATTGTCTTTTAAACTTCTAGCTGCAACATTTCTTTTATCCAGGAATGTTTGATGCAAAACTAAATCAGTGGTGCAAAGTATGGAAAAATGCATTGAAAGCAGCTTCACTTTGAGCTACTCAGTAATATGCTTATGAGGCATGTTAGGCCCACTGCTCAACACATTACTGAACCCAGCAGGATGAGCATAGCACTGCTGTCTGATAACATTTGATGGCCTCTGATCTCATAGGTAATGTATCGACGTTCACTGAGGTCACACACGGTGGTGTGAGCTCTAAAGTTCACTGAGTAAAGGGTAACACAACGGCTGCAAGGAAATACTGATATGTTGATAGTGATATTGTTCCTGACCATTGGACAAATGCTAAAGGTTTAAGTTTTTTCTTCCTTCTCCAAAAGTCGTACCTGTTAACGATAATGCATATTGTAGTTCAGGAATGGATATTCAGTGAAAAGTTTTCATGTGGTGTAATACATCTTATTATAAAAATAATACCCCTGCAAATAAAATGGATTAAAAATCAAAGAATTAATAAAAATTAAAGAGTTTTTATCACCGCCAGCTGATGTAATATGGAGAAATAATGGACATAAATGCCAAACAGAATGCCTGTTTAACATCTCATTCAGTATCCATCATGTGATAGCGCATAATATATAATTCATAACTCAATAAAAGCCTGCATTCAAAGAGAAAACAATAGAGAAGGAAACAAGCCCCAGATTTTGTTTGGACTTTATTTTATGTAGCTGCCATTCTTGCTTTTTTTAAGCCATTGACACTTCAGGCATTTACAAATTTGCACAGGAGATAAGAAGAGCAATAGCAGACCCCAGGAACAATGGCGCTCGGTCATGCTCGCTTTGTGGTTCTTGTCAGCTGTGTTTGTGGACTTAAATATGAAGACGCTGTGTCTATAAAGATTTGTAAGAATCAGCAAATATAACGCAGCTTTCGTTATTTCCTCAAACCACTGTGCAAATTGTGGTCAGCATTTGCACAGCAGTTTGGCATACATTAGCTTTGCGCACAGCAGAATGCAAAGCTTTGTCCCTTTGAAGCTTAAAGCAAGGTGTGGCACTGCTTAACAAATTAGTTTGACATTACAAAAAGCCGTAACAGTAGAGGTTATTATTATTATTTTTGTTTTTTGATAGCGTTATGATTAGGTTTTAAATTACCGTTATCTCTGCTTTAGAAAGTGTAGATCGAACTGATCAGGGCGGTTTGTAAACAAAAGCAGTTTAACTGACATTTCAGTGTGTGTAGTTGCAGGATATAATATTTGAACAGTAGTGATATATATGGATATATGAAGGTGAGTAAAAAAATATTCTCACTCTTGCTATAGAATTAATTTTAGAAATGACAAAATCAGTACAAATGCGTTTTTTGTCCATCTGTTACCAAGCTTTTGTATTGTATTCAATCATTAAAATGTTTTAGGCTAAGCTGAAGTGAGTTTTATCAGAAGTGAGTTTTCGTCCTTGTAGGGCTTCTTTTAGGGGACAAAAGCAAGATCAGGACTATAGGGAGATGCTTTAACATATATCAAAACAAAGTTTTGGAGAGTGTGGGCAGATGTGTGCAGACGTGCATCGTCATGCACGATCACAACACCCTTGGATATCTTTCCTCTGAGTTTAATCCAATGTTTAGATTTCAGTTTTTCAGTAAGCATTTCACTGTAACGTGACAGTTAAAGAAGTGTACAGTATACAGTCAGTTTATGCAGTACAGATAGGTGCTTACAATGTATAATATGTGTTCTCTTTCCTTTTCTGTGATCCAGTACCCTTTCTTGTTTGGACTGAGCGTGGCCATATGCTGGAGTTTCCTGGTATGCATAAGCCGAATCTACATGGGAATGCATTCTGTCTTGGTGAGTAAAACTAATTAAAAAAAATATTTTATTAAACACCACAGGAGTAACATAATGTTTGTTTGCTAATATTTTTATAAAGTGACTCGAGGATTTTAACAATGTCTTCCTTCCTGGATCAAAGAGCAGTATAGTGATCAGTCATCCATAAACGTTAGTTTTTTTCCCCCTATCTCTCTCTCTGAGTGTTATTCGCTTATTCCATACAATCTTTATTATCTTTTAAACACATGATTCATTTTAGCAACGGCCAAGACACAAGAATAAAAAAAAACATTGAGGTGTAACGTGATTATATAGTGAACCATGATGCAGCTGCAGTCAAAAGCTGACTCATAACACTCGTTATCTCGTCCACCTCCGCAGTCCTGACCCCTTGGGATGGATATGGATGCTCACGAGCTAAAGCCGTAGATCAGTGAGTCATCATCGCTGACTCATCGTAGCATCTGCTCCGCTCAGTTAATCACGGGGTTCTGTTTCTGCTAACGGTTATTAGTTCTTTCACCGATCCTCTCTGATTGGGCTC
Organism: Clarias gariepinus; assembly: GCF_024256425.1. Taxonomy (NCBI): domain Eukaryota; kingdom Metazoa; phylum Chordata; class Actinopteri; order Siluriformes; family Clariidae; genus Clarias; species Clarias gariepinus. The sequence goes on along the minus strand of NC_071126.1, from coordinate 7,410,967 downwards.
TCGCCCTCCCGGGAGGACAATCAGCGCTTTTTGGCTGTCTCTGATTCAATCTGATAGCTGGTAATAGACAGTGCTGAATTTTGTTCACAAAGTCTGATACCTAAAATGGGAAAAAAACTCTTCTTATCATCTGACATTCCCTACACTGTGTTTAAATATAAAATAAACACCTAAATGGAATCTATTTGTTTTTATAGTAACCTCACGCATACATACACTGCAGTATGTCTTATGCAAAAGCAATGCAATCTAGAATAAATATCAGGCATTTGAGGAAATAAAACAGCTTTTGTTGGACCCTACTGTCCTGTAGTTCTGCATATATTAATATCTGTCTTATTTTGTGCTATACAAGTGTGTCTGAAATTTGCTACACCTCTCTTTTCACATTGTTTAAAAAAAAAACTTGCACTGTAGTCCATGCTCCTGGTTGTGGCTGTCTGTCTTATTTCTCACAGAGTAAGCAGATTCTGACTGATTACAACCCTGCCTTCTACATGCTCTTACTACCGTGATCATATTTCTTGAAGCTAATTGCCGCCAGGTCATGAAGGTTTGCTTTGTCACGTGTTAAAAATGATCCTGTAATCTGCCCTTAACCTTGAAGACGCCTCCTGTCAGATCAGATAGCGGGGAGAAGAACAGGCGAACCACACACTTTACACCTGACAGCAGCATAACAGTGCAGAACCGGCCGGAGCTCGCAGTTTACTTGACGTCACTGGAAAAAGAACGGAGGCCGATGATGAGCAGAAATTGTAAAGCAGAAAGATGTATAAGGGAAAGTGAGATAGAGGAGCTTTTTTAGAAGGTTTCAGTGTTAGTCTTTTTATTAGTGGATAATAAATGCTGTAAAGAGGGTAATTTTTGAAAGAATGGTTCAGTATGAAAGTCTTGCTAGGTGATAACACCGAGTGGCATAAACCCAGAACATGTGACTTTAATATGGGGCTATAATCTTTCACCCTGTTTCAGTGACGTTTACATTATATGTCATCAGTGTTTGTATTATGAACAAGGTGTATTACTTACCCAACAAGGAGAATACATTATACAAAAGTGGAGAGAAGAAGGAGGGATGACAGAAGTGCGTCTTTTTTGTTTTTTCTATTTACCGCTCAGAGAAACATAACATGCATCAGTAGAACCTTACTGCATGATTTGAAAGTGTGTGTGAGTAATAATTTCGTCCAATATTATTTTACAATGCGGCACGGTGGCTAAGTGGTTAGCAGTGTTAGGTGTAACGCATTACAGAGTATTTGGATTACTTTTTTGATGTAACGATTAATCTAACGCATTAGGTCCGCCATTTAAATACTTAGTTATTTTGTAATATTTTTAAAAATGTCATTCGTTTTTTCAGGCAATTTATGTAATCGTGAGCCAGACAGCAGTCATTCCCAATCCATTAGTGTGTGTGTGTGTGTGTGTGTGTGTGTGTGTGTGTGTGTGTGTGTGTGATAGTCGTCCTATAAGCCCTGTCCCTGATAACTCGCCCCCCTCTGTTATTCCTGCTGTTATACCCCTATCTCACCTCACCAAAACTCGTGGTGAATCATGATGAACTTCCGGCTACTGTGTGAAACTGCGTAGGTGAGATGGGGTATTGATAGTTAACAGATTATGGGCTAATCTTCACTGAGTGATGATGGTAGAATAATTATAAAGTTCTTGACTAAAACAACATGCACGAGGATTCAGTAAGGAGTTTTCATTATCTGCAATGGAAAAGTATTCTAACTAGTTACTTTTATTAGAAAGTAACGCTATAAGGTAACTGATTAGTTTTTAAAGACAGTAATTTTTTAATGTATTAGTTACTTTAAAAAATAACGTCCCCCACCACTGGTGGTTAGCACTGTTGCCTTGCACCTCCAGAGTCGAGGATTTCGATTCCAGCTTGCATGTTGTCCCCTTGCTTGGTGGGTTCCCTCAGAGTACTCCGGTCTTCTACACAATTCAAAGACATGCTAATTGGCATTATCAAATTGCTTGTAGTGTGTGAATGATCATGTGAGTGTGTGTGGGGCACCCTGTTCAGGGTGTACCCCGCTTCGCGCTCTAAGTCTCCTGGGATGGGCTTTAGGCGCCCCCAACCCAGCAAACAAGATAAAGCATATAATGTAAACGATGCCTGAGTGATTATTTTACATTTATGTACAATATTACATATCACATACAACTTTATCCAGGGCATGATGTTGATAAATCTTTTTTTGCGTCAGTGAGATCTCAGGATATAATGTATTGGTCAACCCATATAGTTTACTTTCTGAGCCACAGATTTTAGTCCTCCTGTCTAATATCATTACCATCTGCCACTGAAAAGCTGATATGTGCGAAATGGTGAAATGGCCCACTTGAAGAGGAAGTCCAAATTGCTATGTGAGGGTGAAAACAGGAAGCTGGTACAACAGGCACATAATTACACCTCAGGAAGTATCCAGAATGATGTATATTGCATACTTGTTTCCAGCATTGACTGTAGAGTCACGGACTCATAAATTAATCATATAAAACATAAACCTGATGTTGAAATTTGCTTTATTTACCACAACCTCAAAGACTGCCTCTGTTTCGTAACAGTTTTGTTTCACTGGTTGTCAAAAAACTATTTTGTAGTGGTGTAAGAACAACTGTTTGGGGAACTTTGTTTTACATCAGCATGTGAAAGTGCTGTTAAAGGATAGGATTAAAACACAAAGGAACAAAACAGTGTTTCCTTGTTTTTGAAAATCTGATGTAAGCTGTTTTTAAAATCGCTCCATTATTCACCATTTGCTCTGTACACGCTTATATAGCACTATAGTGGGAAGTGATAATCGGGCAAAGTCCGCTAAAATCATACAACACTCTGAGGGGAAAAAATGACCTTACATGGTGCTACATAAATGAGCTAAACCCACAAAAATACTGAAACCATAAAAATGTTGCAGTTGTAAATCTGCCAGTCCTTAGTGCCATAGTGTCTTTAATATATATATATATATATATATATATATATATATATATATATATATATATATACAGTACCAGTCAAAAGTTTGGACAACATGTGTTTTGTGATACATTCTAGAACAATACTGGAAGGTCAGCTGTTCTGGAATAGGTCAAGAACAGTATTTTCAAGTGCATTTGCAAAACCCACCAAGCACCATGATGAAACTGGCTCTCATGAAGACCATCCAAGAAAGGCAAGACCAAAACTTGCCTCTGCTGCAGAAATAAATCACCAATTAACAGCACCTCACCAGACATGGCTTAATATCAACCATTCAGAGGAGATTTATGCATATTTTGAATGCTTACAACATTGTTTAACAATGTAGAAAGAAAAGAAAATCAGGAAAGACCATGGAATAACAAAGGTTGTCCAAACTTTTGACTGGCAATGTATATGTACTCATGGATGCAAGAAATGTCGCACATGTACATTTCTTACAATTTTCTAAAACAAAAATCTGTGTATCCATCAGCACCAGAAATAAAAAAATTTAGACGATGTTGACAATGAGAGTTAGCATTGCCTAATTATATAAACCCCCTGCATGTCCAGCAAGTGCAGCTTTGTCCAAATGTTGTTGAATATTTCAACGACTTATCATGTGTAACCCTGGAATACCATTTCTCAAATGACACTATCGAATTAGTTTTGGTGTTGTCACTCTTGAGCTTTCAGACCTAGGGTGATCAGCAGTGGAACTTATTGTTCGCAATCTGTTCCATAGCCTGCAAATGTTTTTTTTCTGGCAACTTTAGGCTTTTTGGTGAAAGATTGTGGCTGACCTGACCAAAGGAAGCTTTTTGTATGCTTGGTGATGTGTTTTTAGGTTAAAGCGTAACATAAATGTAATGCAGGTGGTTCCTTTTTTTTTTGTCTGCTACCGTTAGGGGTCACCACTAATTCTGTCTACTTCATCTTCCCTTGTCACTCCAACCTCCTGCATGTCCTCCCTAATCACATCCATAAACCTCTTTTTGGGCCTTCCTTTTTTTCCTCCTGCCTGGCAGCTGCATCTCTAACATTCTCCTCCCGATATACCCCTCATTCCTCCTCTGCACATGTCCAGACCATCTTAATCTGGCTTCCCTAACTTTGTCCCCAAACCATCCTACCTTCATTGTCCCTCTAATATACTCATTCCTAATCCTGTCACTCCCAAAGCATTTAACTTAGTGCACGTGTAACCGGTCACTCCAGTTAAAATTCACTCTACGTTGTGTGAATCAGACACAAGACACAGGTGGCGGTTCACTGGAAGCATTTAATCTCTGCTCTCTCTCTGACACATAAAAGAACAAACAGCCTCAGAGTGTGAATTGCTCTTGTTTTTGCTATAAAATAAATGTGATGTATGATCACGTGCTTGATTTCCACATGTTTAGGCCAAAATTATTAATAGAACTCAAAAAAGGGAAAAATCCCAGAACATAATCACACAAATACATAAAAGAACATTATACACACAAATTGGAGTGAAGACATAAAATAATAAAAATTTTAATTAAATTGGATTAGCAGGAGTCATACTCTTCCATACAGTTTCATCAGAAAAAGGGAAAAGGAGAAGACAAAACAGGAAATTGTGCTGGCTTTAGGTGACATTACAAGATTTAAAGGGGAAAGCACTCATCTCAGTCAGGCACTTATATCAGGTATATGAAATGAAAAATTTTGTTTAAATTCTAACAATTTAACAGGTTAATTTATATACATGATACACACGTTAGTTTTAAATAACATGACTACAACAGCATCGGGTTTTACCTGTAGTTAAAAACAGTTAGCTAGCAATCTGTCTGTTCTGGATAATAATCAAGATAAATCATGATTGTTGTACATTGAACTCGGATTACGAGTAACGTGGTTTGCGAGTGTTCCGCAAGACAAGCAAAGATTTTCTTGCGCTTCTTGTTTTGACGCTGAGCGTCACGTGATCCAAACTGAGCCAATTTTCCTCTCTCTTGCGCTGCAGAATTGTGGGTAATCGTCTCCCCTGCTCGGTCTTAGTGCATGTCTCCCACTGGTATAATCAACATTCGTGCGCATGTGTACTGTTTACTGTAACACTGGGATGTGTGTTTACATTTTTATTTTGTGTTTGTAAGCGTGTGTGTACAGCATGCCTGTACTGTTTCTTATAACACACGCATGTGTGTGTGTGTGTAAAGCAAAAGAAAGTCTCATTAGAGAGGTTAAAGATAAATTTACTCTCTTTCTGTTTCAGCCTGTCTTATGTGTTTGCGCACATAATTTAACACCATGCCCCTTCACACATACACACACACACACACACACACACACACACACACACACACACACACAAACTCGCCTTTACTTTATATTTTTTTATTAATTATTTTTATGTATTTATTTTTAGGGGCTCTGCAACAAATAATTTAAGTTTCCATTATTTCTTATGGGAACGAATTACGCTCATAATCCTAGGTTCCACTGTATATTGACAGGTTAGTGTCTTAGGATCTCAGAATAAATACACCTGTTCCTAGAATCCCCAGACTTTATTAGTGTCTAGGACACAGTTGCGAAAAAATCTATTAAGATTTGTGTATAAATAAGACAAGCGTTGTTAAATCCATGAGATAATCTTCAATAGTTCCTTGTGTATTAAAACATGATTCCTTTTTTGTACATGATCTAGAACTGGTGAGTTATGTTTTCGGGGATATTTTGCATCAAAGATGCTGCCTGATATGATTGATGGATAGAAAGAGAGAGAGAGTGCTTTATTGCTCCCAGATGAAAGTTGAAACATTGCAGCAGCCAACATACATGGAACAAGGTGAAGAAGAGTATTAAGATTAAAATAACATAAAAAAAAAACTATGATGCACGGTTGGCCATAGTGCAGTCAGTTTGGAATCTGAAAAAAAAACTGCACACTGTGGTGCATTAACACGTAAAAAAAAATAGGGAGAAATATACCTTTTCTATGTACTGTACATGCACATAATAATTGTATTATCAGTTACGTCATCCACTATAACTTCGTCATGAAATCACTAGAGGGTTATAACAGTCAAGAGTCTTCTTCAGAGATGACAAATGCTCTCAGCAGATGATTTCATCTTTATAGACTATAATTTATATATATTTTTTAATCAGTGTAATATTTTAAACATTATGTGCCAGTTTTATGATGAAGTTTAGTGGCGGCTTTTCCATGAAAAAAACTGTTTTCTTCTTGTTAAATTAATCTCCGTGCTCATGCCTTTCAGGAGGTGATCACAGGCTTCCTGTACAGCTTGCTGATACTGGCTGGCTTTCTCCCCGTGTTGGACGACATCGATGCATTCTACTTATCAAGCAGTGCGGCTCCTGCGCTAATTCTGCTGCTACATGTGGGTCTGGCCATCCTCGCCTTCTCTCTGGATTCGTGGAGTACGTCCCGGGGTGACACTGCCCAGGCTTTAGCTACAGGTGCAGGAGGTGCGCTGGCAAGCCACCTCAACCAGCAGCTGAATCTGCAGCCTGACCCGGCTGCCTCCTTGCTTCCCCTGAAGATGCCCTCCATCACCAGCGCACTTCTGGGACGCACTCTCCTGCGTTTGCTGATCGGAGTGGCGGTCCTGCTGGCTGTGCGTGCGATCATGAAGGCCATCGCCATTCCACTAGCCTGCAATTTATTCAGGGTACCCTCTGACGATGTACGCAAGGCGCGTCAGAACCCTCGAGTCGAAATTACTTACCGATTCGTTGTTTACGGAACGGTGGCCTTTTGCTGCGTCTTCCTTGTGCCGCTATTCTTCCTCTGTCTGAACTTGTCGTGAAGAAACTATTGTGCATCTGTCTTAGCTAGTAACATAGTATTAGTTTTAAGTCTCTGGGAACACTCTGATAAAAGTTTTCCAGAACACTTTTTGGGTTTAAGCTGTCTACCAAGTTGGCATTAGAAAGCAACGAAACCACTAACTTCTATTAAGTAATTGTTTCTTTATTTTTGTTTGATTTTACGGTCAGTTATTAATCTTATTAATTTGTTTTTAATCTTTAACAAACCAAAGTGTCATTGATTTTTCCAGAACACGGAGGATAAATATTAGACCAGGCAGCTTTTTTTGCACAAATCTAAAAGAAAAAAAAAAATGATGTGTTGCTCAACATCAGTAATCAAATCATTAAATAAAATTATGAGTATTAAATTGAAATGTACAGACATGCAATAATGACTGTTAAAAAATATATTGATTCATCAAAATTCAAAGATTCATCATATCACAAGTTTCCTCCATAACTGGTCTGGCCAGTTGCTATGTTTTTTACAGTGTATACCCCATTTGTTGCAAAATATTGTTGATTTTTTTATTTTTTTTTCACCATCTATCCAGCCACATAGTGATTAAAATTTTTTTTTCCTCCACATGATTACAAGCCAGGACACATGGGTGGAACAAAAATTTTTGCCTACCACCGATTGGTCAAATTCAATCATACAGAGTTGTCTGATTACTTATGTGCCTGGTAGCATCATCCAACATGCACTAGTTCCAAACACGGATTTGTTGCTGAGCTGCACTGTTTGGTTGTAAAATGCCAAAGAGCACCAGACGGCGTACAGTCAGGAATTGCATACCTACACGGCCTTCTGTACGGGTGTGGTGTAGCTAGGACATAGTTGTGCTTAATTCACTGTCTGTGTCTCAGAGGTGAACAAAAGCTTATTCTGCAGAACAAAACATATTTGGGAGCATTTCTGCATTGTCATGCGAGGATCCTGTTTGTTTTATCTCCACCCGTCTACCAGACAGCCTTCCTACCTACACCCATCCTGCACCATTGTGTTCTAAAGTGGATTGGCTCCTTTCCCACTAAATCAAGCCGGTGCACACTCACAAGCTCTGCCTGCTCATGTTAAACTTGTATATACAAACCCACTCCTGACTGTTTTTTCCTTTTTAGGCCTTTCTTTGTTTCTTACTACTTTATCCTGAAGCATGTTCCTTTTTTCTTCAGAGTTGCTAAGGGCAAAGTTGTTTAAAGAATGCTGTTTCATACTAGTTTTATGCTGTCATACTTGATGGTGCAGTGTCTTAAATTTTTCTCTTTGTTTTGGTTATTGTGCATTTCATGGTAAATGAGTTAGCATTAAGAGAACCAGGGGAAGATGGGAAGTTTCTTCATTCTGTTTGCATAAATTTACTCACAGCCAATCTAAACCTGGCCTTGCATCCTTTAGTCTCGTGGACTTACGGACAGTCTTACAGATCATGTCAGGTCTAATAAGAGGGGACTTCAGCTTAAGACATTTCCATGGATAATTTTTTTTCTTTTTATATATTAACATATGTTCCCCATTTATCTTAATACAGATAACAAAATACAGTATCATTAGGCTTGTTTTTTTGTGACATTTCAAAATACATGAGTTTTAATGTAATCCTGCGTACTCTGTGGCTGTGCATGTATCTTGAAGCAATCGATTAATCATTAAAATAAGTACAAGGGTAAATAAAAATTATGCACACTCCATTTATATTAAAACTTGTTGTTTTATCAGTGCTTTCTGTTTAAGGCTACTGTCTCCCTAGTCACTGCTGTGCAGGTGAACGCTACATCAGTTCATTTGCGGTGCGAGCTAAAATGGATGTCCCACTTGTAATTGGCATAAAAGAAAAGAAGCAGTTAAGGGTGTACGTGGTGCCGTTATTTAGACTTTGTGCGCAATATAGAGAAAATGTTTGGATATCTGCGAACAAAATTTGGACCAATTCTCTGAGGAAGGTAAAAGTTTCCTAAAGAGAATAATTACTTGAGAGTAAACCACAGAGTATGGAACGGAAACATCGTTAATCGACGACCAACAGTGCTCGTTACAGTGAGATGCTTATTTAAGTGCTGAAGCCTAAACTTTTTATTTAAAACAGAGGACGGCTACCCAGGGGCGTTGTTATTTTGCATGACAATGCACATCAACAATGATGCCACCATTGATGACACTCTGTGAAAATGTAGGTTTGAGGTGTTGAAGCATCCACCCTGTAGTCCTGATCTTGCTTTATCAGACTTTCACCTGTTTGGTCCTCAGAAAATATTCACTAATGATGAAGAAGCAAAGACAGCTGTAAATATGTGGCTCGTGGCTCACCCTAAAATTATTTTATAAAAGTTGTTCACAGATGGATGAAATGTATTGAAAAGCAAGGAGATTATGAGGAAAAATTATGTATTTGCCTTTTCTAAAAATTTATTTAAATAAATTTTATAGCTGGAGTGTGGAAATTTTTGACTTACCCTTGTATATTGCACATGAATTTTGTATTACTTGCATTATACTCACTTCTTCATCAGTTTTTCTGGCATGTATCATCTTATCCTTAGTCTGCACTGTCCTTTTAACAGCCCAGGAAAAGTTAAAGCTTCTGGAGATTTAGATTTAAGCTGTAGATGGGTATTGATAAAACAACACAAAATACATCTTACTTGAATGACATTATACTGAAAATGTTTTGATGTACTGTTTTTTTTTTCATTAACATGTGTTTTGATATTCTGGAGTAATTTTAATTACATTGCTTTAATTATACACCTCCATGTCAAGGTATTTCGTTCCTTATTCATCTGCAAAATATGAGCAAGTTCTAGTGAAATGTATTCAGGCGAAGTGATTAGTATTTGTCTTAAATTGCATTATGTTGTGGATTATGTTGTGGATTTTTATATCAGTCAGTTTGTACTGTATGTATGCTATGGAAATGTTAAGAGATTATGTCAAGTTGTTATGAAGACAGATTTAAGTGTCTGATATGGAGCACACCTTATACCACACACCTTATTGTAGTAAATAGCAAAATTTCATTTTACTTGTTAAATCTATAGTCCAAGTCTTGTGTATGAACTACACCATCATGTGCTTGTGCTATACAAAAGCCATAACCAATGAGATAATGTACCACTTGTGATATGCACTGCTGTTGATTTGGACGCAAAAAATGTTCCTGAAGGAAAAAAAAAAAATGTGTAATTTGCATTCAAAGCTGTTATTAGACATTCATTATGTTTAAATTATGTCACTGAAATAAATATGTAAATTAGGCCACAATAAAAATACAATTTCAACATATATATGTGTATTACTGTGTGTACATTACTGTGATTTGCAATTTTATAATGAAAAAATAATTTAAGGTAAATATGTTTTTTTTATTTCTACTAATTTGTCCAATCATGCAAAAACTGTTAAAACATGTCTGCTTTCATTTACTTAGGGTGAAGGACCAGCTATGCACTGCCACTCCTGAAACAACTCAAACTTTTTCTTACTTGTAGGTCAGTTACTTGCAGTGCACAGTTCGTAACTTAAGATCTAAGAAGACATGGTTTGCCCAGATTGGAGTGGAAGAACTGTCCTGCAAAGAGCCCTAACCCTAATCCCATAAGGAATATTTGAGATCACCTGGAATGCTGACTGCACCCAGGTCTCCTCAGACATCATCAGTGCCTCACCTCACTCATGCTCCTGTGGCTCAATGAACACAAATTCCTGCAGTGGAGATATCCCTAAATTTTGAATGGTTTGTTCTGCAAATTTAGAAACATATAAATCTAATGGATGATGATGATGATGACTTCTGGTGACTTGTGACTGTAAATTATTCTGTGAAAAACAGGTGTCAAACAAGTTCCCCTTATTTAAGGATAAATGCAGAAAAGGTTGTCCTGTGCATTTGTCTCTGAAAATCAGTAAAATGGGTTGTCCAGACATTGTTCAGAAGAACAGTGTCTTTTGATTCAAAAGTTGATTAGAGACGGGAAAACATACAAAAAAGTGCTAACATTCGAATGGAAAACAAAATTGACTCAAAGAACATCTAAAGTTACCTGTTAGTACTGTAACTATTAGAAGATGGCTATGTGAAGTCAAGCTATCAGCAAGAAGCTCCCGCAAAGTCCCATTGTTGAAAAAAAAAGACGTGCTGAAGAGGTTACAGTTTGCCAAAGAACACATTGACTGGCCTAAAGAGAAATGGTGCAATATGTTTTGAACTGATAAAAGCAAGATCATTCTTTTTGGGTCGAGGGGTCGCAGACAGTTTGTCAGGCGACCCCCAAACACTGAATTCAAGCCACAGTAACTGTGAAGACAGTGAAGCTACAAGACAACGACCTCAAACACAGCAGTAAGCGAGCAGCATCTTGGTTCCAGACCAACAAGATTGACGTCATGCAGTGGCCAGCCCAATCCCCAGACCTTGGTCCAATAGAAAAGTTGTGGCCTGACATTAAAAATGCTGTTTCTGAGGCAAAACCAAGAAATGCAGAGGAATTGTGGCATTAAGTACAATTGTCACAGATGTGAAGCAGTTTTCAGAAACCATGGGTATACTAACTAAATATTAGTTCAAAGATGCACAAGAAAGATTAAACTTCAAGCATTTTTGTTAAATGGTTAATGCATCACTTTATAAAGATGAACTGCAGATGGTACTGCTATTTTTTTGAACAGGCTAATATTTGTTTTTCTTCTTTTAAATTAAACTAATAATACATTTAGCACATTTTTCTTCATGTTGTGATTCAGAATAGAACCTGCAGGGTGTCCAATGCATGTATGTGATTAAAATTAAAAGTTATCATATGGATATGGATCTTTACTCATTTTTTTCAACACACTGCTATTATTTTGAACACCACTGTATATCTTCTCAGTTTTTAAAATAATTTCCATATTTTCTTTTGATTCTGTAAAGTTGCTTTGTGACAATGACCATGGTTAAAAGTGCTATATAAATAAATTATATTATATAAATTATATGAATTAAACTGAATGATGATGACAATAAAAAAATAATAATTTAAATATTATTAATAATAATAATAATAATAATAATAGAAATAACAACGCCACCTTGTGGTGTTATTTCTATTACAACACCACAATTTCGAAATATTTCTAAATGCTCCAAAACAAATGTTTCAAAAAACTGTTAATTAAATAATATAGGCTAATGCATTTTTATGATTTTATTTTATTTGTATACTTTTCTGCGATGGATTGGCACCTTGTCCAGGGTGTACCCTGCCTCGTGCCCTAAGCCTCTTGGGATAGGCTCCAGGCCCCCCTGCGACCCTGAACAATTTTATGTTTGTGCTTTTATATATATAATTTTTTTTTTTTTTTTACCGTTTTATCCTGTATTCAGAGTAGCATGAGACAGCGTACAATCCATTTAAGGTCTCTCACACACACATACACTCATTCACACACTTCTGGCAATTTGGAACTGTCAGTTAGCCTAATCTGCATGTCTTTAGACTGTGTGAGGAAACCGGAGTACCCGGAGGAAACCCACCAAGCACAGGGAGAACATGCAAACTCCATAGAACATGCAAACACAGGGAGATGGGAATAGAACCAGGCTGAAAGCAGTGCTAAGCACTACACCACCGTGCGGTCTGTACAAGGTGTATGTGTGTGTTCGTGTATGTTTGAATGTTTCTAACAGTCCTCCGCATCCGGGTATTTTATTTTATTTACATACTTTTTTTCTCATTTCTTTGTATTTATTAATGAATGAATTATTAATTAATACTTCATACATCGCCCCTGACATTTGCTTGTTTTTTTAAATGTTTTATAAATTGTTGCAATTCTTAAAAATAAATGTATAATATCGTTATTATTATTATTATAAATCTCCTCAGCGCTTTGACATTCCTCAGCATCCGGGTATTTCTGCTCCGCTCTGCTTCGTTTAGACACAAACATACATCCTAACTTGATGACTCTCCTACGTCAGGGATATTTTACCTTTAAGGGCGTGTCTGTTCAGGAACAAAAAGATTGGCAGTTTTTTAGACCAATCACTGCACGAATGTTGTCTAACATAACCAATCATATCGTTAGGTTTTCAGTTTATTAAAAAAAAAAAAAAAAAAATCAAGTTTGTTGCCGTGTTCTGTTTTGAGGCAGGGAAAAAACTTCGGACGGTAGCTTGTTAGCATTTTGGTTTGTAAACCAATAGCTGTTATAAGAAAAAAATTGTGACCGTTAGTAGTAGTAATAATAATAATAATTATTAGAAGCGTATACCGGCTATAACGTTGGAACAGTGGGAGATGTAGCCGGTTAGTTTATTCCGTTGACGTTAGCTCGCGCAGGGAGGACCGCTGCCGAATGTCGCTGGGACGGTAGCGGAGGGATTAGCTTATACAAGCGGGCTAGCTTTCTCGCTAGCTATGCTGAGACACGCTCAGGTTGACTGGTAGCTAGCTCCTCAATTAGCGCAAACCCTGGCGCTTTACCTCTTAATCACAGCATTTGCACGGCGGTTATCGCGTGTGTGCTCCGTGGATATTTACTAGTATCTAATTTTTTATATAGCGTGCTAGTCCTGTAAGGTGAAGCTAGTAGTGCATTCACGGCACAGCAGCGCTAGCAACAGCACCATTGACACGCTTCTGTCCAAGCCAGCAGGATTGAAAAAAGCTCACTGAGGTAAATATGGATCTTTTAAATCTCTAACGTTGTTTGAGGTTTAACATTCAGTGTGGAAAATGTGATAAGGTGTACTGGCTAACCTGGCTGTCTAGAGCCTTCCAGTCATAACTCTGAATCGGGTGTCATTCTGAAGCAAGCAGCAAATTCATCCCAGTCTGCATAGAACTGTCACATTGAGCTCAGTATTTTTACCAAAGAGCTACGAATGACTGCAGGCTTTGAACTAGTAAAAAACTGAATGACTTAATGTAAAGTGCATTGCGTGGCGCTGGGATTTGCATGTCACCTTACAGTGTGTCGCACAAAAGGGCTCAAAAAACTGCTTTGGTGATTTTAGAGTGTACCGTAATGCAGTGTAAGTTTAAGTTTAGGTCACAAACTGTAAAAAGTACATAGAGTTTGTGTAAAATGCTCAGAATGCTGTCCTGCACCTTATCTGATGTTTTGCAGGTCATGGACCTGTTGAGGAATTTAAACAGAGAGACCTAATCTTACCCATTATAAAGCTTTTTTTCTGGCCATGTGATACATTTGAACCTGATATCAGTCAATACGTTTGATTTGTAAGCCTCTGATAATTTGGTAATGCATTCTTATTGGGAACTGTAATTGATTGAAATCATAAACAATAAACATTTATGTCCAAATATTTTCTTAATTGTCAATCGCTACTACAGAGCACTTTTAACATAATTTAAATGAATGACTAACTCTAATACAATGTTATTTCTACCACAGTTAAGAGCATTCATATTTTATGGCTGTCTCATAGTCCTCATTTAAATAGGCCTCCTGGGGGAAAAATTTCCTATTTTACAGATGCCACTCTGTGATTTTCTTTTTCTCTTGATCGGCCTGGTCAGTAATTTTCTCTGTTTTCATCTAAAAACATTACTGGCCAAGTTACGTACTGTTTCCGCTCAAACTTAACAGTCTTCTGATAATTTTAGTCCCATCCGGATACACATCTGTGAATTTCTTTGCAGATGTCACCTCATGTTGAAAAAATCAGTGACACTCGGGCAGATATTAAACACTGCCTGAATCATGAAATAAAAAATGGACCATATACTGGGTCTGGAAGGTTAAACCTTACCTTGTCTACATCTTTCTTTTTGGGAAAGCATTTTAGGAGAAGTAAAAAAAAAAATGAAAAGAAAATCAAGTTTTGTTTGTTTTTGTTTCTGAATTTTTTAAGTTCAATCAAGTTGGTCTCATAGCAATATTAATGTCCCCAAGTGTACATGAAAACAAGTCATTATAACATTCTCTACACTGACCCTTATAAATTTTTTTCTTTCGTGAAACTTAACTATACAGGAAAATAAAGAACAAAATACACGGCTAATGCCCTGTGCAGAAATTGTCTAAGATGTATTAGCTTCTTTTTGTTGTTGGACATGAGCTTCCTTCTGAGCTGCGGTGGAGGGATATGCTGTAGTAGTCGCATGTAGGTTTTATTATCATACCTTGCTTTTTAATTACCCCATACAGAGAAAATAAGAAACGCGGTATAAACTGTTAGAAATGTCAGATACTGAAGTTGAGGACAAATCTGCAGTGCTTGGTGAAACAGAATACTGCAACGACCAAGATTATTGTGAAATGACAAGATTTTTTTTTGTGAAAAGACCCAAACAACAAACAGTGATGGTCTGACCATGCATATAAGGGCAAAGAAATAATAACCTAAATGCACAATCAATATGACAGTCTTTTATATTCATTATAATATGCCTGTGCAAGATATCTTGCCATTTCTATGAAGCTGAGTGTGAGAATGTGCTGTTACATTGCTGTAGGCTAGGAAAACTGCTGACTTTAATCACTGTGGCTTTTTTTTTAATATATTTTTTTAGAAACATGATCTTACATGTACATAATTTTTGTTTGGTTAATTGATTTAAAATAAACAATAGTCATGTGTTTATTTGAATTTTGATGGCACAACCCTGCACTTCATAATTCTCCTAATGGTGTGATCATCATCTGAGAAGAGTGCTTCACATGCCTGTAACTTGCATGCGTCATATTTTCAAGTTGTTAGTTTGTATAATTAAAAAACGCTTGGCCAAAATAGCTCATAAAATAAATAAATAAGAACATAAAATAAATCCCACATTGCCGCAAACAAGTAATTAGGAATCAAAACTTTTAAGGCATGACAAGTTATATCATGAGACCATCGGCATAGTTCAGTGTAAGGTATTGTGTACTGTTTCTTTTTGTGCTTTGCCCTTTTTCATCAAATGTGTTTAATTTTTAAATGAAATTTAGTCAGTGGAAATGTGTGAAGCCATTGTTGTGCCAAATGTATTTAATTAAAAAGCAGATATACTACATCTTGTAGTAAAATGTTTACTATTTGTTTCTCCTGAAAAAAAAAAAGATTAACTGTACATTGGGCAGCTTTAATTTAGAAAGACTAGTCTTCTGCCCTTTAGCCATAGCCACATTCTCACATTTAGCACAGCAACAAATTGTGCTAGTTTACCCAGCATGTTAGTGAAAGAGTGAGTGCCCGGTAACAGAGATCGGCACCCTGGAGCTGCAGCTTGGTGTCTTTGTGATTTCATTCTGTTTTATAATTAGCTTTTGCTTTATATATGTAATTAGATTTATAGTATTACGCTGACAGTTCTTAAGATGATCGCAGATCAGTATGGAAACCAGAGGCATCGTCCACATATTTATGAATATTTTTCAAAAATGTAGTTTTCAAAGCTAACACTTGAAAACATGATTTGATACTTCTCACGAAGCATGCCAACTGATTAGGTGGCAATAGTGCTTCATACTAGCTGTGAATGCCTGCAATTATATTTGTAGTTTTGAGGAGTGACATGAATTTAGTAATTTTTTTGTCCTTTAGGGCATGTAACTAACAAAGCAACCTGATCCAAAACCTGTTTTCATGTGGCCAGAAGGCAGAGGAAATACATGTATTTTTGAAAGTCACATTATACACTGGCCTGAATGACTGCAATACCCGCTCCAAAGCATTGACTGAAGGCCTGAGAAAAATGTTAAATGATATCACTTTAGTTTAAATTGCTCTTAAAAATAATGAATTCTTATGAATTCTGCAATTATATACCCATTTGCTCGAAAACAAGCAACATACAGTAGTTTGTGCTTCATGAATCTCCTTTTTTTTTTTCTTTTTTTTTTTAACACTAGTTCATGTGGATCGAAATCAGAATTGCACTCTTGGCGCTTGTGAAACTCTTCCTTTAACTATTTATAGCAGTAAATTCTAGTCTACTCGTTGGACTCCTTGGACATTTAATGATCACTGTCACCAAACCTACATTCACCAGTTATATTACTGGTGTCGTATATTTGAATTGTATAATCATATCAAGTTGGTTGTTCAACTTTTACCCAAGAAGAATAGATTTTTTGGCTCATGTTTATCTTGCTACTTTCAGACTAATGTTTCTAATTTAGCTGAATTTTGCTTTGATTACAGTGTGCAGTGTGGTGGACATTCATGTGTGAAAATAATTCTTAATGTCCTATCCTGATTTTTATTGGTTATCAAATGGGTATGGAGAACTTCCCTGGTTGAGGCTTTATCTAAAGTCCATTTTTTATGGCTGATTTAATGGCAAGTTTATGCTGTGTACTATTGTGTAGTGCATAAAACAGTAAATTGAATGCAGAATTTGGAGGTTGATACAGATCAGAGAATAAAAGAAATGGGTTGATGATGGTATTATTTTTGCTCTTTTGGTCTTCATTTAATATTTGACTTTTTGACATCAAATTAATATTTATGACTTTTTGACATCAAAGACAGTTGGCGTTGTGTTTTTCTTAGTTGTAGAACTAGTAAACTATCTAATACCCAAGGAAACAAACCTTCATTTAATGCTTTGTGCTTCAACTAGCATTATTATCCGTAGATAGGAAAGACTGCTTGCTATGATAGTGCACAAATTTTAGGACAAGTAGACCTAGAGTATTGTGCAAAAGACTCGGATTTTAAGCTAACTATTAAGCCCAGTAAACAGTGATTCATAAAAGAAAGTCAGTATTTGTTGTGACCACTCTTTGAGGACCCATTATTATCAGGTAATACTTTGTACAGCTTTATAAGAAAATTAGCTACTAAGTTTTTTTTTCTGAGCATCCTGCAGAACCACCCACAGTTCTTTTAAGGACTTTCACTGTTGCACCTGCTACTTTTTTCATGCAAAACCCAGCAGCCTGCTTTCTTTTGTCTAAAGACTGGTCACTTATATAATATGCTGTCTTTTTCTCGCATGCAAATATTTTTTCTGTAACTTTTTCTTTGTAAATTTTGTGATGGGATACTGAAGACCTTTACACAGTATTGTATGATAATTTACAGACTTTTTTCCCTTATAAGCAGGTAGCCATTGTAAGTGTTTGTTTCTTGTGATCTGTTATATCATGCATATTTTAATTAAACATAATAAAAGCCGGTGCTGTTGATTCTCAGTTTTACTGCATGGATCGAATCCAGGACCTATTTTTGCCGCATGTAGTCTTACTTAACCGTTTTCTTTTGGCCTTCTCCAGCGTCTAGTAAAGTGTTAAATATTTCCTAGACTAAAATCTTTAAATCCATGCTTGCTTTTAAGCAAGGTTTTGTATGCTTTTTGACCGTGTCTCTGTTTGCCATTGCCTAGTGTAGGAATTAGATATTTCTATATAGAAATAAGATAATGAAACTATATGATTATAAACCATCATACGTTTAGTTAATGCCAGTAAAGTGTTGTCAGGTGCAGCATGATAGTATGTAGATAATAGGTTAACCTTTGTCGTGAACATTTTCAGTTTGGTTAAGGGTCATTGCTTGTATTAAAAGTAGATCTTTGGCGTAATCCAGTAATGATGCATTACAGTGTGTGAACCATGTGGCAGTGTGGATTTCCTTTCTCCTCTTCTTGTGCCTGTGTCTGTGACGGTGAGGAATGAGCTAAAGCATGAAAACTTCCTGTCAGGCTAGACCACTTTAATCCCCACTAGGCCTGTGAGGATGTGTGCTGAGCTGTTATATAAGCACTGACAGTTAGAGGGAAGACCAGCAAGCTGCTACCTCATCTGCCCTTCATCTGTCCAACTTCATCAGGCTAATCACGACACCCGGTCCTTAACCTGCTGTGTTGTATTTCACTGACCTGTGCATTCCAGTCATGTGGGCATTGTATTGTTTGCTGTTTTCTACATGGACAGCAGCACTCTGTTTTACCTCAGAGCTAGTTTTTCTGCCCTTGTCTCAATTATACAGAAATGGCCACTACTAAGGTTTTTGTTCAAATTTAATTCTGATAATATTTCTTACAAAAAAAAAATCTGTTAAAAAAAAAAAAAAAAAAAAAATATATATATATATATATATATGTATGTTAGTAGGCTGCTTATAATTCTGACCATTTGTTTTTTTCATGTGTTTCAGGGCTATGTCTTCAGCACCCCCGTCCGTAGACAAGGTGGACGGCTTCTCCAGGAAGTCAGTCCGGAAAAATAAGCAGAAGCGATCACAGAGCTCATCTCAGTTCAGATCTCAGGACAAACCGATCGAGCTAGTGCAGCTGCCACTACTGAAAGGTATCAAACCCACCATGATTAGATATCAGTCATTCAAAAGACCAAATCTACATCAGACACGTTTAGAGCAAGCGTTCTCAACTTCGGTCCTGGAGGACTACTGACCTGCACATTTTAGTGCTTTCTCAGCTCCCAATACACATGGCTTAACTCATCAAAAAATAAACAGCCTTTACTTAACTGAAGTTGGTGTGGTAAAGCAGGCAAAACACTAAAATGTGCAGCGCATCCTATACGAATAAGTGGCGAAAACAATGAAATTTTATTCTAGGCAAGGCCTAATCTGCATGAGACAAGACTTTACTCCATGCACGTTAGTCATATTTATGTAGTTTTAAGCAGGGGTGAAATTAGTTTTAAATCTATACTATATAATACTTTAGTTAAAGTCAGAAATTTATATTTTGGTTCTCCTGATATTTTTAGGACATTCAAATATGTTTTACAATATATTGTAGGACATATTTAACATATTTAACTGAATTAAATTCAGTTTAATTTACAAAGCACTTTTAGCAGTGATCATCGAAAACAGCTTTACAGAATTAAAAAGAAAATTCTGATTTTGATTAATGTAAGAAAATATGTCTAAATAACAATGATCAGGTTGTCCCTGATGAGGAAGCCAGGGGGGACAGTGGCAAGGAAGAGACGGCAATAGGAAAAAACCTTGAGAGGAACCAGACTGAAAGGGAACCCCATCCTTATTTGAGTGTAATCAGTATAATCAACCTTATTAATGCCGTAATTAATCTCCACTGCCACATCCCAAAATCTAGTGCAAAGCCTTCTCAGATGTGTGAAGTATGTCATAGCTGGAAAAGATGGGACAAACTATGTCATAATTCCTACAGTTTTGGACTGGGATGTTCAACAATCACATGTGCATGTGATGGTCAGGTGTCGACACCATTTTAGCTTTATGGTATAACTGGAGAACAAGAAGTTTCTGTCAATTGTCTCGTTTCAGTTCAGTTTTGGTTAAAAAACTAAACAAATGAAAAGTCTGACAAAGAAGAAGTGTTTTGGTGGTTAAGGAGTTGGTTTCACTCATAACACATCAAAGAGAAAAAGATGCCCATTTCTTTACAATCCTCTGAAATGCATGCACGGAGACACAATGTGCATAGTTCTGTTATTATTCTCTTTTTATTTTATCTCTCCCTCTAGATGTGTCGGCCCAAGAACAGCCAGAGTTGTTTCTAAAGAAGGTGCAGCAGTGCTGTACTCTGTTTGACTTCATTGACACACTGTCTGACCTTAAGATGAAGGAGTACAAGCGCTCTACATTAAATGAGCTAGTGGACTATGTCACACTTAGCCGAGGTTACCTCACTGAACTGACTTATCCAGAGGTTGTCAAAATGGTTGGTGCTACAGTCATATTAATCAGTGGTTGTCTTAACTTGACATTTAGTAGTCAAATCATAAACAAGGTTATCATCAAGCTGCATTATTGCCACATGGTTTCCTTTTGTTCTCTCTCTCTGTATTTCCATTAGGTGTCCTGTAACATCTTTCGGACCCTTCCTCCTAGTGAGAGCAATGAGTTTGACCCAGAGGAGGATGAGCCCACGTTGGAAGCCTCATGGCCCCACTTGCAGGTAGAACCAAGAAAAACTTTCTTTCACACTTAATTTACTTAAAAAGGCATCATGGTATCTCTGGTCGTCTTGTGCTATTTTGTTGTATTCTAAGATTGAACCTTGGTTGACGGTACTACCCAATTCTTGTCTCTCTCTCCAGCTTGTCTATGAGTTCTTTATTCGGTTTTTGGAGAGTCAGGAATTTCAGCCCAGCATTGCCAAAAAATACATTGACCAGAAATTTGTGTTACAGGTATGTTATGTAGTATATATTGTTTTTTTTTTTTTTTTGTTGAGCGCAAAAAAAAATAAAGGTTCTAAATATGGCAGATCAATTATTAAGTACTTTGCTAAGCTGGGTTTTTGTAATACGTAAGTAAGTACACGTTTGTGTATTGCCCTTTCAATATGTGTTTGTATGTCCACAATAAACCTCTGCCTGTTGATTGAGTGCCTCTGTCTTTTCCTCACTCTGTTTGTTCTTAGCTTCTGGAGCTGTTTGACAGTGAAGACCCTCGTGAGAGGGACTGCCTGAAGACTGTCCTGCACAGAATTTATGGCAAGTTCCTTGGTCTTAGGGCCTTCATTCGCAAACAGATCAACAACATTTTTCTAGGGTAAGAAAAGTAAAATTGGATTACTTTTTAAAATAATTGCATGAGCTCAGATAATAATTAATGTAATATTGCATTTCTGACATCATCTGCTCTGCTTTATTGTCTCTCTTCTCTGTTATGAGAAGGTTTGTTTATGAAACCGAGCACTTCAATGGAGTGGCTGAGCTGTTGGAGATCTTGGGAAGGTCTGTGTCTGGCTATATTTTTATACTTTTATATCGGTTTATCTTATATCGGTACATTTGTCATTTTGTAATTAAATTCATCCATGATAATATTTATTTTGCTTTGTAGTATCATCAATGGTTTTGCACTTCCTCTGAAAGCTGAACATAAACAGTTCCTGGTAAAAGTTTTACTGCCTCTACATTCAGCAAGAAGTCTGTCCCTCTTCCATGCACAGGTATTCTGGGCCCTGTGCCTGCTTTGGCTGTTTTACAGTTAAGTTTTTTGTCGGTCTGTTCATGTTTGTTCATGCTTGTAATACTTTACACTTTATTTCACACTGATAATTGAAGGACACTCGAAGCTACTGATCTGATGAATGTGGCAGGAAATAATATCTCAGCACATTGTGTCAAAAACAGAATTGAGTATTTTTATTTTTGTGTTATTAGGGAGATTGTTTAGTAGCTGTATCTAAGCAGATTTCATCAAAAGAGTTGAAATTGAGGCATCACTAAATGGTGAACTGGGGTCCAGATCCAGACCGATTGACAATTCTATCTGAACCCTGATGAGAATAATTAACATACCAATAATCTAGCATTTTTTTAAATTAATAAATAAGTAATTTATCATCTTTCCCTTGAGGTGGGCGTAGCTATACACGTTACTCAACAGAGCCAATCATCCCAATAGTTTACCGTGTATAGACAGTGTGTGTGCAGGAAACAGAAATGACAGTAATGTTAAAGCAACCAGAGTCCCTTCACATTTATTTACAGCCCAGCATCGTGCAAATGAAAATTCACTAAAGTTTGATTAAAGATTATATTTAACATATATTTAACTGAATATTTAACAGTAACTGAAAATTGACAATATTATTGAAATGCTATGGAAAATTTAATTAGCTTATTTTTGTAGACTTACAATGAATGCATATATAGAGATCTAATTCCTAACAGGGACATGAAATTTGGACCTTGACTCAAAGAAAATTTTATTGACCACACATGATGATCCTCACATCTTCTTAAATTTTAATTCAGGACCCCCTGACTTAAGTAAATGAGTGCATGATCTATGTATATATTCCCATGAGAAAACATGTACCAGAGTAAGGATTGTATGAACTCCTTACTGCTGCTGTTGTCAACTAAGCATACATGTGCACTTAAAGACTTTTCTGTTTTTCTTTTTGCAGCTGGCCTACTGTATTGTGCAATTCCTAGAGAAAGATCCCACGCTAACAGAACCTGTAAGTGATGTCCTGCTTACACCTCTTCTATCTCTTTAATGTTTGTCCCCTCAGTGTCTTATTTGACTTTGAACTTTTTAGGTGATAAGAGGATTGTTGAAGTTCTGGCCAAAAACCTGCAGTCAGAAAGAGGTAAATACATTTTTTATTTTAAATCCCTGAGCGATTGTTAGTTGACCAAATATGTCTTTTACTTGATGTCGGAATATCAACATTACCTAGTTTTTAACAACTTTTTAACTTATAAAAAAAAAAATTCTAATTTTATACTAACTGTAAAGAAATGTGCACTTGGATAATTACAAAATGTCAGCTAAAGACAAGGACAAGTGTGCTGAGTAGCTACAAGGTTGTGCATGCAGATTATCTGGAAATGCCCACTCTGTTTTATGACCTCTCTAGGTTATGTTCCTCGGTGAGCTGGAGGAGATCTTAGATGTGATTGAGCCCACACAGTTTGTCAAGATCCAGGAGCTACTGTTTAAGCAGATTTCCAGATGTGTATCCAGTCCTCACTTTCAGGTCTGCATCATATGAACTCTCGCATGATTTAGTATGTAAATTTTAGCCAAATGTCTTTGAACTGCACAAAATCGGTGCAATTTTACAAAGGAAGTAAATGTCTTTCTTTACTTGTTCATGGCAGGTGGCTGAACGAGCCCTGTATTACTGGAACAATGAGTACATCATGAGCCTGATAGAGGAGAACTCCAGTGTCATCCTACCCATCATGTTTGCTAGTCTCTACAGGATCTCCAAAGAGCACTGGAACCCGTAAGTTTAGTCAGAATTAACTCTCAGCCTGCAGTTCATTGATGGATGGATGTTTAGCATTTAACAGAGCATATTTTATACTTATAAACTTATGACTTAAGGAACAGATACTTTACATTCCACATTAACTCCCTGATATGATTTGTGTATAATGCAGTCCAATCCATCCTGCATTTTGTGTTGTTGTAAGGTATAATGCAGTTTTAATACTGGTATTGTTGCTTTTTTTTTCTTAATTATGCTGTATTTTTTTGTCATTATTTATCATGACAATGCTAGCTTTTCAAATAAAATTTTCACTCTTTCTTCACTAGAGCGATATCTGCTTTAATCTATAATGTGCTGAAAGCATTCATGGAGATGAACAGCGCACTGTTTGATGAACTTGCTGCAACTTACAAATCAGAAC
Source organism: Clarias gariepinus (assembly GCF_024256425.1). Taxonomy (NCBI): domain Eukaryota; kingdom Metazoa; phylum Chordata; class Actinopteri; order Siluriformes; family Clariidae; genus Clarias; species Clarias gariepinus. The sequence continues at coordinate 7,387,112 of NC_071126.1, read as the reverse complement.
GTCAGAGGTGAGAGGCATAGAGCGCCTTGTTTATAATTAAAGTAAATGACTGGAATTAAGAAATCAATATCTCTCTGGGCTTACTTTTGTTTTTATGTCTTAGGGAAAAGAAGAAGGAGAAGGATCGTGAGGACTTGTGGAGGAAGCTGGAAGAGCTGGAGCTGAGGCGAGGAGTTCAGAATAGTGACGGCATCATTCCCACCTAAACATGGACGTAGCTTCATCTCCAACCAATGTTCTGCCACAGGGACGCCACATCTCCATGTTCCTTGTGCTACTTACTTTACTGTACACTCCGGCATTTGTTTATCTATCCCCCAACACCAGCACTGTACAAACCCCTTTCCACTTTATTTCCTTTGACAATGATACACCCCCCCAAAAAAGGACAAGGTTAGCTTACCTTGGGGAAGGGAAGGAGTTTATATACACTCCTTGCCAATTAAAATAATTAACCACATTAAGGGATGTATCTAGAGCCTGAGAACCGAAGTCCCCCTTCAACACCCCACCCCCAATGTCCCTTTAGAGTGTGTTCTCAAAGACTCTTCATAATGCAACGGGTCTGAGTCCATTATTTCATGAAATTTTGAAGCCTTCATAAGGTTTTGTCCCGTGTCTGTCTACCTTTTTTTTTTTTAATCCTCAGAGAGAGGCCTGATCTTACATTATTACTGTGTCCTGGAAGGTGTGACCACTGTACCAGATTCTAGAAACTTTACACACAGTATAAAGATGAGGCAAAATCAGTTGTGAAATGAAATCTCCTTTATTCGCCTGCCTTGTTTTTTCAGGCTATTAAAGCTGTCAAGTGTCTTGTCCTGCACTGGTACCATCGATGAATAGTCTGCTACAGCGCTCATCGTCATCTCGCTGAAGTATTTCATTGAGAATTTCAAACCTGTTGAATTTCATTCTGGCTGTTCACTGCTTACGAAGAATTTAAGAAACAACATGGAAAGTAATTTTTTTTTCTTTGGACACTATCGAAGACATTGCATTCCTGTCTTGTACCGCAGTGTTCAGAGCTTCATTCAGTGTACTTGAAAAGCTGATTTGTTTTAGCATATTAACCTGGACTCTTAGCCTTAGGCAACTCAGACATCTCCTGCTCTTGTCTTTGGACTTAAATATGGTTGGATGCTCTTAAAATAATGTGGATTAAGCTAGAATATTTTTAAAGGAGTGAGTGGAATGAAAGCCTGCATATGTGGTGTATTTCTAAATGCTGATCCAGTCTTATTCCTCATCAGAAATGCCATCCACTATAGTGGGTTAGGACTAAAGCACTTGGAGTTAGAGTTTTTGTTGTGTTCACAGGACTCACTATTCTTGTTTTTATTTTATTCTGTTTTATTTCAAATTAAAATCATGGGTGTGGATTTTACATGTAAGGAAGATGTATTTTTTATTGATCTGTCTGTGGGCCTCTGTTCCTTTCATCAATCTTGTGTGATTTCTTTCTTTTTTTGGATGGCCCCAATATGTTTGTTAAAACTTAAAAGAAAGCGTTTGATGAACAGAATAAATCTTAATTATTTTAAAAAAAATACAGAGACGTTAAATAAACCTGTTTTTGTGATAAACATTTTATCTGTTTTTTCCCCCCCACAGCTGTGATTAATATATTTCAGCTTACAACAAGTTTTTTTTTTTTTTTTTTTTTAAGGCTAACCGATGCAGTCAGTAGTTTCTCATTTCTTTCACAAGGACATATCAGAAGACATGTATTCTAAGGTCAGGGCAAGGACGTTACTTTGTTTCAACTGCAGAATAGAAGAATAGTAAGAAGATTATTGTTCTGCGTCAAGCAAAGTGAACAATTAAGAAACTAGTAAAATTCGGTTAAAAACCGGCCAGTGTACTGTTTTATTAAAACCTGGAAGGATGGGGGTGAACCATCATCTTCGAGGAAGAAATGTGGTGGTGTTTTAAAAAAAAAAAACAGAACTCAAAGCTGTGTTCAATAGTGAATTTAAGAACATTTAAACACAATGTGAAGAGCACTGAGAGGTTAATAAACATCTGAGTAGCCTTAAGATAAACAATTAACAATGAGGCTAATTGGAAACAACTGGCTAGGAAGCATAAAGAATGGACTGTGGCCATTAGAAAAAAGTCATGTGGTCTAATAAGTCCAGATTTACTTTGTTCCAGAGTAATTGGTGCATCAGGGTAAGAGGGTGAATAAAGCAATACTTATCATGCCTAGTGCCCATTGTACAAGCCTATGGGGCAGTGTTATGATCTGGTGTTGCTTCAGCTAGTCATGTTTAGGGTTAGCAACGTTATGTGCCCAAAAAATAAAGGTCAGTAGATTGACTTCATGGCATATGCCAGTACCACCAGGCTCAAAATGTTAGCTGATTTGAGACATCACTTCACACATGGATTGGCCACTGACGGTCTTTGGGATTTAAATACAATACAAGATCGTGGAGAAAAACTTATGTGACTCTGGATGGAAATAAATGTGGCCTTGCAGAGGGGAGTTAAGTTTTAAACAACTATATAACTTGTATCACGCAACTTATGAAGACAAGCTATACTGATCAGAATTAATGACCATGTGAGTGGAAATTTCACTATTTTTATAGTTATTAATGCTTGGAATACCATGCTGTGATAAATGTCAGTCTGATTTGCTTTGCAGGTTTCCTCTTAAATGCAAAAAAAAAACAAAAAACAAGCAAAACATTCTAACAAATGTACTGTACTTGTGTACTACTGTACTGTGATATAGCACTTGTGTTTAAGCAAATTTTCACCAGCAGAGGGCAGTGTGCACACACAATATAAACGTTTTCAAAGACAGTAGGACAACTGTATATTATACTAGAGTTTATTGTTTGATATAAATGCAGTCTTTCAGTTTGAAGCATTTTCATTTAGAAAATTTGCCCATTTATTATTTCTGCCCCCCCAAAACAAACACCAAAAAGCGCACATACATTAATATTGTGCTGAATTACTTTTACCTTAAAAACAGTGTTTGTGGTGTTAATGCAATGTGACTACATTTACTTCCACCCAAAGCTGGATACATTTTTGGAGATTTTTGTATTGATGATGGGAAAAGTAAATCACGCCATAAAGTCTACTCCAGCTCAAATAGAACAACGTTTATTAGGGTTAAGGTCAGAATACTGCGATGGCAAGTTCATGCGTGAAAATGATTCCTCAAGCTGCCTGAACCACTTCTTCACAATTTAGCATTGTCATATGCCTGTGTCATATGTGCGATTATCTGGTCATACAGTACATTTAGGCCGTCAGCTAACTTTATTTTTTAACGTAATGTTGCTGAGTCTAGACCTGACTAACTGAAACAACCCCAGATTATAACACTGTCTCAAGAGACTTGTGCAGTGGGCGCTATGCGTAATGGCTGCATCACTTAATGCGCTTCTTTTCTTAGCCTGTTTTTTTTTATCCCATTGGCCAGGTAGGTAGTGTTCCTGTTAGTCTATACATTGGACTAAAAAAACTTTCCATTCTGTTTTAGGGCTTATTATGCTTAGACCTGAAATGTCTCCATTTCATATATACACAGATTAACTAAAATTTTACTCACTCACTTTATTCTATACCGCTTTATCCTGTACTTGGGGTCACAGGGGTCCTAGAGCCTATCCCAGGAGTCTTAGGGCATGAGACGGGGTACACCATGGACAGGGTGCCAATCCATCGCAGGGCACACACACATACACACACTATGGGCAATTTGGGAATGCCAATTAGCCTAATTTAAAAACACCAATTATTTTAATAGGCATGTCTTTGGATTGCAAAGGAAACCCACCAATCATGGGGAGAACATGAAAAATTCACGAACACCCCTCAACCCTCGGATCCTCAATCCTAGAACTGCGAGGCCACAATCCCGCTGGGTGCACTTTGTCCTTTACACTTTAGTCTGTGCATGTTTAATATAAAGATAATTTTTTCAAAATATTGAAACATACAACCCTTGTAGTGAACAGTGTTTTTTCCTGGTATATCCCAATAAATATATACCTTATTTTAATTATTATATATATACCTTATAATAATTATATACAGGTGATGAAAAATGTGCACGTCAAGTCCCTCACTGTTTCACCTCTGGAAAATTAGGAATACCTTGCATGTCACATGATCAGCTAAACGTCCTGAAGAACATATGAGGAAGAACAGTAAGTGCCCTTTGCCCCTGTTTATTTGTAATGACTTTGTGATATTGAGATCACTTTGAAAGTACAATCCTGTCACCTAAATTACAGGTTGTGACTTTACAAAATTAGGCAAATCAGTACATTGTCTCATGTATAATGCACATATTGTCTTTATACCATTATATTATATTGGCATGGCGCGGTATGATTTACTGAAAACAATATTTTAAATGGCATATTAAAAATGGTTAAACAATTCGGGTTGTTTTAAATCACACCTAATAGGAATAAGCTATAAATACATAGTTGAGAAGAAAAGCAGTCATACACCAAGTTGCCAGTTCATTATACTGATTTAGTAACTGCTCTCTCTTAATGTATGGCGTATGAAACAATACATGTACAAAAGGTCATTTTTATCACATTCTAAATAGTAAAAGGATACAAGTACACAGTTCAAACTATAGTTAATGTGGCCAGGGCTAATGCTGGTCTTCTGTGTATGATTACAGTATACAAGTTGTTGCATAGGATGATATAAGGCACAGTGTCTGAAAAAAATAAAATAAAGGTAATAATCTAACTGTGCTACATGGAAGGCATGGGAATTCAGGCTCATTCCTTGTGTGTGTGTAAGGGGCATCTTCACAAGGAGGTGGCTCACTCCCGAAATCGTCCCTGAGGTGCCACTTAACAGCAACCAGTGTACAACAAGGCAATTGAATATAGTGTCAGCGCGATTGCGTATTACAAGAGGTGTGTGTGTATCTGTGTGTTTGGTATCACTGGAAAGCTATAAGTGAATGTCAGAAATTGCCTGGGCGTCTGCACTACTCCATTTTGTTTAATGGTGCATGGATATAATATTTTCTTAAGAAGGAACACAGCAAAATTCATGCTGGAGAGGAGATCAAAGATTGACTCCCTGCTTCTCCTAAACATGAGGGATGTTCACAAATCAGGTCAAATGAGGAGGTGGATTTGGCAGAAGGGTGCAGTAAACAGTATATGGATCCTGTTGGAGATTACAACAAAGACTGGACTATTGGTAAAAATTTTCTCTTTGTTGTGTTGACGAACGTGCAATCGCAAAATACAGACACTAAAAGCGTCTGCTTTACACTTTGAGGATTTTCATGGCACATGAAAAAAGGAAAATCCAAGCAGGGACAAAGAAGCGATAAAACAGATTCAAAAAGCCCTGTCGATGGATGAGACAGCTAAGCTTCTTTTCAAAGATGTGCGCCAAGAAAAAAGCATGGCAAAAAAAAAAAATCTGGGTGTCCACTTTTTTATAATGAGCGACTCTTATAAAAGAAACTTGAGCTCAAAAATGGCTGCGTGCAGGAAAAGTATTATTCTCTGTCCTGTGTCGATCACAGTGACATTAAATCTAAAGCGGGAAATAGGGAGGAAATTTGGAAAAACATGTAGTATTCAATTGGCTCCTGTACTACAATGGCAATAAAATAGCTCTGGTTATACTGTAGTTTTCGGCTATACATGGTAATATCTCTGATACTGAAACCCTGGGTGTCGTTTATGAAAGAATGGAAAACTAAAGAGAAATCTGTCTATAAGAAAATTTAACCTGCATAAATGCGTTTTTAGAAGATATGTAGCACCATTGAGTGTTGTTTGAAACACGCATTAGATGTAAACGGCTCTTTTGGAAAACTAATTTGTGTTGCATTTCCCTATTCTATAATGCACTTTCTGTATCTGCCCTCTTTCTTAATGATTTGGCCAACCTCCTGAGAGTTTCCTATACTAACCATCTCAGACTCATGACTGCAGAAAGGAAATGTTATTGATCTGATCCAAACGCAAGAAAACAATCCATTACAGAGGAGTTGCTTTGCAACATTTGATTCACAGAATTTTTGTACTTATGGAGTTTAACATGTATAAACCATAAAAAAAAATACATGTATATATATATATATATATACACTGGTAATTTGGGAAATCGCCCTGTGACGATTGAGAGACCTGTACTCCTGGATAAAGCTTACGGTGAGAAAGCAAACCGTCTTTGGCATGATGATTGATCGAGGCACTTGAATTGCGCTCATTTATATAGAGAGTTTTGAGCTTCCAAATCCCAAAGGGAAACTTTTGTCAATCACTTTTTGTCAGTCTGCATCCTAGGAGTTAAATATAAGCAGACCAGATAAACACAGCTGAAGATTTTCAAAACCAAAGGGCAGAAAATGATTAATAAGGAAATAAAATGTGACTTTGCTCGTTTTCAGGACAGTAGTCGTAAGGCAAAGTGCGGAAGGCCCTCAGCTGTGTCTCATTTCCCTTCTTCAGGTACGGAAGGAATTTGGCCGTGTGTCATTCCTGCCTTAAATAGACTGATTCCTGGTTGTTTGCAGATGCTGACTGGGTGATAAGCCTCATGCTGCTGTGATCATGCAATAGTACAGCAGCTCCTGCATGATATACAGCACTTCTTTTGTTTTTTGGGGCTGAAGATCGTCAGGATGGCCTCGTCAAACACTGTCTTCAGTCCCTTCTGGGTCAGCGCGGAACACTCGAGGTAGCACTGCGCACCGATCTGTATACACAACACGGAAAACATGTACAAACGTGCAAGTGACTGTCGGTATGCGTCTTAGAAAAGATATGTTGGAGATGAGATGGATGAGATTTCATACTTCTCTGGCCAGCTTGACGCCTTGCTCGTATGTCAGTGGTTTCTCCTTCATTTGGAGCAAACGAGCCAGCGTCTTTGGATCGTCTCGCAAGTCAATCTGGAGCACACAAAACAAAACAACACAAATATCACAAAATAAAAGTGTGTGAAAGTAGTAAGATCAGCCTATAAGAGTGTTTAAGCTTAAGTGTGACATTATATTAAGTTGATGCACTCCTGAAACATGGCTCAATCAATGAGACTACTGAACCGGACCTAACTGTTGTATCAATAGCAATATTTTCTATCTACAGTGGAACCTCAGATTGCGAGTAAATAATACATTTTGACTCGAAAACCGAACAAGTCTTGGTTTACGGATACCGAGTATCATGTAGCACGCATATGCTTCTTGTTTTGTGATCACAACTGAGCCAATGTTTTTTCTCTCTCTTGCGCTGTGGAATTCTGGGTAATCGTCTTTCCTGCTCGGTGAGAGTGCTCGTCTCTCACTGGTATAATCAAGGCTTGTTCACTGTGACCACATGTGTGCGCTTAAAACATATTTTATTTTGTGTTTGTGTGTGTGTGTGTGTACAGCATGCATGTACTGTTAATTATAACACATGTGCGCGTGTGTATAGCAAAAGAAAGTTTCATTAGAGAGGCTAAAGATCCCTTTTCTTTCTCTCCATGGTACAGCATGCCTTCAATTTGATGGTGTGTTATGTGTGTGGGCGCAATTTGACACTGTGCCCCTTCACGCACACACACCACTCCTCTGGCCTTTACACATCTTCTTCCCCCTTCCTCTCGCCATCACGCACACTCACACACACACACTCTCTCTATCTCTGCTCTACACAGAAACACTGCTCTGTCGCGATTTTTTTTAAAGGTAAAGTGCAGGTTAATTATTATATTTTTTTACTTTACAGCAGTGATTCTGTAAGTAACGATGTTACTTGCTAATTTTTCTGATAAAACAGTCTTTCTGTTAATGTGTGTGTGTGTGTGTGTGTGCGTGTGAAACTTAAATAAGAGAGAAGACGAGAAGAGGGGAGAGGCTGATTCCTCCTCTCCTCTTACTTTAGCTTCACACACATACACAAACCCACACACGCATACACACACGCAGAGCGCCTGCGAGCATAAACGAAAATCTGTTGGGATTTATTTAGAATTTTTTTTAAAGGTGAAGTGCAGGTTAATTTGTTTTATTTTTACTTTACATTTTGTATGAATTATTTTTATGTATTTATTTTTTGGGCTCGTGGAATGAAAAATTTAAGTTTCTATAATTTCTTATGGGGAAATTCAAGTATTTGATCAAACTTTGGTCTATAACTGTATTGAAATACGAGTCCACTTTCAGAACAAATTATGCTCGTAATCCAAGGTACAAGGAAGAGCAGGTGTTGTACAAAAAGGAAGCTCCACATTTACGAGTTCTGTTTGTCGTATATGTGGTGCTCACCTGTGTGCCTATAAGGATGTATGGCACATGAGGCATGCAGGACTTGAGCTCGGGAACCCATTCCTCCTGTACGTTGTAAAATGAGGCTGGGTTAACCACAGAGAAGCAGATGAGGAACACATCAGTGTTAGGGTAGGAAAGGGGCCGCAGCTGGTTGTAGTCTTCCTATAACAGCAGAAGATCAAACCAGAGATGACAAGAAGTGAAATCCATTTCTCTTTCAAAGCATGTCTACTGTTGAAATGAAACCTTACAGTACAAGAAAGGTAAAAAATGAAATATGGCGTGGACAATGCATTGGACGATTAGAAATTTGATTTCCCTAAACCATTGGACAGCCTGGCAACTTCAATTTAAATTCATAAAATCATGCAGTTTGGGGGATTGTCTGTAATTTTCCTCAGGATTAATAATCTTATTTTAATATCTATTTAGTGCTCAAAAGATAAATATTTATTGATTAGGGATCCCCAGGGACCAGCCAATACAATATTATCACAATACCTAGGTGCTGATACGATTTGGATAGCAAATTCTGTTATTACCTCGATTTTATAATTATCCTGATTCTATATCATTTTTGGCTAATAATTTATGCACAGTACAGTACACATACAGTAGTTTGAAGCACGTCTTCTGTAGGATTATTAAGGAACGATGACATTTTACCATCTCTATTAAAATGAATTTAAAAAATAATACTAATTTTGGAATCAATGTTGCGGTATGTAAATATCCACACAAAAGAATTGGTACATAAACGAAGGTAACTGAATCGATGTTCTCCCCTATCTGTACTATCAATAGCTATATCTACGAATCTGGTTAAAAAAAATGCTTTTTCTTCATTTATTTTCCTCTTCCAGTGAGAAACCACTGAATTAAATCTTTTATATATTTCTGAGTTTGAGTTGAATTGGAGAATTTTGATGCTGAAATCTGGCAACACACTGGACACTAAAGTGGATAATACATATAATCTTTCTCAATGTTTGGTGTGTTACATTCTGAGATGCGTTTTTGCTTGTGTTGCTTGTAGAGAGTGATTATTTTAGAAGTCTTCCTGTCAGCGTGAATCTGTCTGGCCAGTCTCCTCTGACCTCTGCTCACTGGATGTTTTTTTTTGGTACCAATTTGTGGAAACTCTAGAGATCGCTTGCTGAGTGTGAAAATCCCAGGAGATCTGCAGTTTCTGAAATACTTAAACCAGCCCATCTGGCATCAACAATCATGGTTACAATCCAGTTTTCCTTGCACTCCTGAATAGACTGTTTGAATGTTCAGGTGTTCCTTATTTTTTTTTTAAGGGTTAACACTTATCTTATGTGAGCTTTATTTCCTGATACCAGCTTTCCCTGATAAGCTCCAGACCCTCAAGTGCAATTGAGCTCAGGGTAAGTGATCATTATCGGAGAAGAGCCCAGCATGCTGTAGATGATCTTTGGTGAAAAACACAATGTTTACTCACTGCAGAGCAGCACAGGGAGTAAAATTATTGTGTTTGCACGGCAATGCTTCATAAGCGCTGATGTTTATGCTCTCTCCACAGAGAGGAGTTCAATGAGCTGTGGGAAAGTTTGGTTTCTATGACTACATGCTACATATCTTACCATTGTATTACGTTCAGTAGACTTTTGCATCAAGCTGAGATACAAAATCTCCTAGTTTTGGATAGGGCAAGACTTGACTCGTATATACACTAACTGTCCACTTACACCTGCACATTTATGTGGTTATCTAATCAACCAAGCACAGAAAGCAGCTCAGAACATACAACACATCGAACGATAAGATGGATGGGCTACAACAGCAAAACCTCACATCATGTATCTCTAATGTCTGGCAAAAATAGGTATCTGAGTCTGTCATGAAAATAGAATCAGAAGATTTAAAATCTGTCGGTAGACACCAGTTGATTCTTCTCCAGTGAAATGGAATGGACAAGTATTTGCCGAAACCTGAAATGCCATTGTATCCAAATCCATACACTTCAATATGGAGTTGGTCCCCTTTTTGCAGCTATAACAGTTTCCACTCTTCTTGGATGGCTGTCCATAAGATTTTGGAGTGTTTCTGTGGGAATTTGTGCCCATTTATTCTGGAGAGCATTTATTATGTCAGGCACCGATGTTGGATGAGAAGGCCTGCCAATCGGGCACAGTCATTTTGGAAAAGAAAAGGGCCTTCCCCAAACTATTGCCACCAAGTGGGAAGCATAGCATTGTCCAAGGTGTCTTGATATGCTGAAGCATTAAGATCGCCCTTCACTGGCGATAAGGGGTCTAACTGAAACCTGAATTCAACAATTAACAGGTTTAGCCAAATTCCTTTGTCATTAAAGTGTACCTGTCTGTGGCAGACAAGAGTGGAGCCAGATGTGGTCTTCTGCTAATACAGCCCATCCACCCCAGGATGATCAATATTTAATGCACACTGGGATGCTTTCTTGCATACCACTGGTGTAAATATTGCTTAAATTAGTTATTATGTAGTTTCAGGCAGCTTAAACCAATCTGGTTATTTTCTTCTGACCACTCTTATCAACAAAACGTTTTTCACCCATAGACCTGTCACTCTCACCCTTTTTTGCTTTATTTACACAGCACTCTGCGTAAACTCTAGAGACTGATGTGTGTGAAATTCCCAGGAGATCAGTAGTTTATGAAATACTCCAACCAGCCCCCTGGTATTACTAACCATGCCATGATCAAAGTCACAGAAATCATCCTTTTTCTTTAATATGATGTCTGATGTAAAATTTAACCGAAGCTCGTGACTTGTGTCTGCATGATTTCAACTCCAAATAGTGGTCCAATCGTGTGATCTTCTTTCATTTGAGTGTCCATGTAATGTTTTGTGAGTTGATGAATAAAGCCTTGTGGAAATAAACTTGTGACAAGAGCTACAGGCAGGGGATAAAAGAAAAAGTTATGCCTATTAAGGGAATTTTGTTGGCATGGTTTGTAGTCTTGAGAAATAATTCTCTAGCCTTCCTAAAGAGCTTTTTTTGCCTCTCACTTTTTGCAAGTTTTGGGTTCTTATTTTCACTCCAGTCCCGTACCTGACCGGTTTCTAAACCAGTCTTTATCCATGAACCAGTGAGGAACAGGTGAAACAGGAGCAGATGATGACAGAAGATCAGGCCGGTGATTATTATAATGGCAATGCTTAAAGCTGAGGTGTTGGAAAAGATGAGAGGGGAAACGAGGTTGCTGCTTAGGTTGCATGAACAACAGTCATCATCCCCACCATCATCACCACCATCTTCATCATCTTAATAGCAAGTGAAGGAATGGATTTCTTTTTTATTATGGTTTCAGAGATTGATAAAAATCTAAAAATGTGTTTTCATGGGTTGCCATAGATTTCTTTTTTATCTATTACTTATTTTTTATTGGAAAAAAAATATATACATACATAAAAATGTACATACATATACAGTATATGTTGGATATGAAGCGAAACAGTCCAGTAATCTTGTGACTTACCTGCCCTGCTGTGTCATACAATCCCAACAAGTGCTGTCTGCCAGATACTGTGATATTTACTGTAAAAGAAACCAGATGATAGTGATGAGTTTATATAGATAAAGGAAATGTAAATAATGAGTGAAAAAACAACTGAAAACACATCCTTTTTGCTTCCCCAAGCCCGAAAAAAAGCCTAAGAAAAAGCCGAACGGTACAATATACTTTGTTAAGCAAACTGAACATTTCTGATAAAACACTGCCACCTTATTAATAAATATGTATAATTGTGCTTGTCAATCTTTCAGATGCAAAAATGTTTTTATCTCTGCTAATATATGTGGAATTATGATGGTGTCTGATTGCGGATAATAATTGCACTTGAAAAACACATTAACGTCTTAGCCAGTTAGTGAAATCACTAGATAAGAGTGTAGATTAAACTTGCTGATCACATCCCTTTTAATCAGGAAAAGTAGTTCATTTTGATAATTTACAATCTAATGGAGTTTTCTTTTTAAAAAAAGAGAGAGAAAGAAATTCAGCTGCAGTTGATGGAGCAGGTGTGATTCCTCTAGTCAGTGTAATTGTGTGCTAGACACATATCAAGGAGATATCATTAACTGACCTGCTGCTGTTCCTCCTCCACTCTTAAACAACACATTCATAGAATAAGAGGCTTTTAAACCAATCGGGCCTCCGTTAATGATTGTTGTAGTTCCCAGTTTTAACAATTTGCCTTTCTATGTATCAAAAAATGAGCACTAAATTATATTTTCTAAAATAATGTCATATGTGCACAAAAACAATATACAAGTGGTGTAGAAACAGTATACATACTTGAGGAAATAACAGTACAGTTGTGTTGCCAAAACTAATAGAATAATGGCTAAACATGCCATGATTTAGTTTTTTGGTAATGCTCTCAAGCACGTTTTTGGCTATTTGACAGGAGCGACCACTGCCTACTGAAATTCGGCAACAATTTTAGAGTTGCTTTAAACAGAGCTGAGTATCTGTGACAGCAAGTCAGCGAGGGATAGTATCTGCTGCTCCATTAGCCAGGGGAGAGATTTAAATGCCCGGCTCCCACCTGGCTAATAGTGGCAGTGGAGTCTCAGGCGGTTGAGGCTCTGGGTTGCTAATTGCAGGGTCAGGGTTTTGAGCCCCACCATCACTGGGGTACAACTGTTGGGCGCTTGGGCAAGACCCTAACCTCTATGCCTGTATACAGCTGAAGTCATCAAATCTCTTTTAAGTAACTGTACAGATTTTATGTTAATGGTGGTTACAAGTGATACGAGTAATTATAGATTATTTCACTTAGAATTCCAGTGGGTCAAAAGATTTACTGTTAGGAACATTCCAGAAAATAATACCATAGCTTTAGAAACTTCTGATATTCCAATTGACCTCATATAAGACAACATACCACTCTGGCGGGAGACACATTCTGTCTCCTAGAAAAAAAGGTATTTTGGTAAGTACTGTAATGTACAAATCAAGGACCTTGTGAAGACACTGGAAGAAACCAGGTATTAAAGTATTTATATCCACAGTAAAACATGACTGATATTGACATTGTACCTGAAAGGGTGCTCAGCAAAGGAAAAGCTATTGTTTTAAACTGCAATAAAAAGCCAGTCTACGGTTTACATCATTGTTACAGTACGTTTGGAGGAAAAATGGCAGCCTTGGAAGTGTCTAACCAACCGTGTGACAGTCCTCTTTGCTGTGCAACGCCTTTGGTCCAGGAATGATTGGTGCACTTTGCAAAATAGATAGCATCAAATACTAACTAAGTATGTGCAAACTTCTAACTCACTGTGACTGAGAAATAAAAGCTGAGATAGGTCTCGTTACTATTATTCTTACATATCACATTATTATAAATAAACTAAGTCATGTATCTGGCTAACTTTAAATGTAGTAACCCCTGGCACTAAGGATGCTCTGCATCTTAGTTGTTGTACAGTACATTTAAAGTCAGACGTTTACATGGTACCTTAGCCAGATACATTTACACCAGATGCACTTCCTCCCAAACCTGAAGAAAAAGGATGAGTCGTGGCAAGAAGGGCATCTGCCCACAAACCAGTGCCAATAACTCGCGGATTAAATGAATCAATGTGGTGAAGAAAAAAAGAAAAAGGAAAGTGCAACCTAGATAATAATAGCTAAACAGTTTTTTCTTTAACATGCTGGTTTTACGTTTATACAGTCAGTTTTGGGAGTGACACTTGTGAAAAATGAACTAATAAGGAGAAACTGTGTCCCTAATATTGTAGTAATTTAAACTGTAGCAAAAAAAGATTGGAACAAACACAGATTATAAAGACACAGGAACATATACCGTGTCCCAAATTATCATTAATATCATGTTCATTTTGCTGAGTAGTAGGTGCACCCCAGGGCTTAGCGCACCAGTTGGATCAGCGCCCATCTTATGATAGCCGTAAATAATACTTGGAAGTATAATGAAATCCTCTGTGTCTTTTTTGATTTATAATGAATATTTATTCCACAAAGTTAAGCATTTAGGCAAAAACATATTCATCCTTTCACTTGGAGCCCATTTCATAACAGAGAAGAGTTGTGTTAGGGAGAAAGAGAGATAGTAATATTAATTGTTTTCTAAAGTGTTTAAACTTGTAAAAAAACGATGATACCCTTTTAGCAAGGGATAAAGGCCGGAGGTTTAGAAACAAAGCAGCTGAAGATGCTAAGTTTTAAAAGTGACATAAGGAAGGTCATTTTGTGTGTGTGGTGTGTGTGTGTGTGTAGAAACAATATATATCCTCATGGGTGATGAGAGGATAAGAGAACATCTGTTTTCCTACACCTAACAGGAAAAATGGCCAGACTCAGCCGTGTTTATTTATTTATTTATTAATTTTTTGGCTTTTGCTGTCAATAACCGGCACTCAGTAAAGAAAGAAGTGTATCAGCTGAGCACTTTCCTGTCTCTTTAACCACACACCATGCTAACTCTTCATCCCCCAGAGGTTTCACTCTTGGAGTTGACACTAGCTCAATGCTTGTAAGAGGCAATACAGTCATTTAAAATATTTCCTCCCTTGTCTGCGGTAGTAATGAGCTGAAATGTTAAAAGCTCCACAGGGCTGGTGAGAAGCAGCGGTGAAATGAAACTTCCCTGCACATCATGTCATTATGTCAAGCATTATTGTACCCCTTGGCAGCATGTGGCATAATCGTGAAGAATTAGAAATATAATTGATGAGTGACTATGTGCTTTGTGAGGCTATAGAGCGTTTCGGAAATTCAAATCAGATCAGTCACGTCTAATACCCGCTGGAACGACTGCTAATCTTGCTGCTAAATTTAGCTTTCTCTACAAAAGCAGACAAGACTTCGATCCCAAATAGTGCAGGCAACAGCATGCTGAACAGCACTGAGGTAGCAGAGGAAGTGCTGAACTGTGCTTCTCAGGCATTTCTGCACTTTGGGCGTTATCAATTTCTTGGAGAGGGACTTGAAGGATTGCAGCTGTATCTGCAAAGAGTGGTAGAGGGGTGAGGGGAAGGTAAACTGAACCAACTTTTCATTTAGTCATGCTTTGTTGCAGTGTATCAGCTGTTCCTGCCAGCTCCCTATAGGAGCTCCACTGGCCTCCTGAGTCAGTCTGACTAAATAAGGAGTGCACTGTTGACACACACCATCTTCCTCTCCTGTGTCCCCATTCACTGTTTCTTGCCTGACGGTGAGGCAGGAAAAGGACAAAGACAGAGAGGAAGAGAGAGGGAGAAAAAATATTGTGGTTATCTGGGGGCGGTAGAGGGGCCCTCAGCTGTTCCATCCGGTCAGCTGCCTCTCGTCATGGGGCCTTCTGTTTTACTCCACAGCTTGGACAGAGACGCATGGTGTTGTTCCAATCATCCCCCTCTAGCTGAAAACCTCCACACATGCTGTGTAATGTGATTTGGGGTGTGGACATGTCTCCAGGCCTCTTACAATGCGTCTCTGTGTAATATGAGCAGGCTTAAAGGGCCACCATGGTTTCTTTAGCTGGCCAACCCACTCAGAGGAAATCACAATAGATAAACAGCCATGAACAGTGCTATTAGCTTAAGTAGGAAAATCCCTGACATTCCAGTACAGTATCAACCACTGTAATGTATATAAATCAGCAAATGATCACTGATGCCTGTTCATACTACTGTACATACTAAGCATGTTTTATATACAACTTATTTGGTTGTTTTAACATATTTCACTGACACATTAGCAATTCCACAAATTGCTCAAACAGGTAAGTTTTTAAACTTAATTCTAATACTGCTGTCAGTGCCATCTTGTCATCATAGTTATCACCTCGTCGACTCTCTAACCAGCCAAGCTAAATCTCTTGGCACAGTCGTGTGAGACTTTGACCCATACTGTAGGTAAGAATACCTCAGCAAGTGATAGCTTCTCATTCTCACATGCATCATGCAGCACTTAAAAAAGTGAAAAAGTGTGTGAGAATTTATAAAGACGGTAATAAAAATATTAATTTGCAGACGTTACTATAAAGGGATTACCTCAGACGGTGCACAAATATGTGATTCCTTCGAGATTTATTTGCGTTTGCTAGTGATAGCATTAGCTCATTTAGTGCATATACTGCGAATGAGACTATGCCATGGAATATGCGTCGCAAAAAAAAGATGTCCAGGTAATGTTCAAAATTACAAGCTTACTAATTAACAGCTGACCAACTGTTCTGCGGTTGAATCCCAAATAATGTAAAATTAAAAGCTAGTGCACTAAGTAAGGTTTAGAACCCATTGTGTTAGAGGCTAGTTAGCGTAGAAACACAACACGGACAGTTCAGAGGCAATTCAGAACGGCAATTAGTGTTGTTTAAGGTGACTTAATGTTATCAGATCTATTTTCGTACTGAAATGCTTCAGGCATCTGTAATTGATATCCACTAATTAAGGTCCCTTTAGCCCTCCAGAAGTGGGCAGGACTATTGCGGCCTGACCTCGTGATGTCCTGTGCTAAAGGTCAATATTCTAGAATTAGCAGAAAGAACAATATAGGTTTAAATGCATCTTGTTATATACTTCTGATGACCCGTTATAAATACAGTTGACTTATCATCTGCAGTTTAACTGGTATATATGTAGATGCTGATAGCTGATTTTAGAAGATAAACCTACCCTGATCTTGAACTATAATAGAGATGCCTTTATCACAATTCTTGCAATTTTAATTTAATTGAATCTTATTTAAAATGCAGTAAAGAATTCCATTTATTCCTCGTTTGTAGGAGATAATAATAGGAGTTCAATAATCATGCAATATGTATTCACAGGGGAGACTGAATTTTAGTTCAGCTATTTAGCTGCATTTCCTTTTTCATGGCTGAGGAACACACAATATTTCACTCTGTATTAGTGAATACAAGCATCTGTACCAGCATAGAAACTCATTGTAGAAAGTGCTAAAAACACAATGTTCTCTTAATATTCGCATAACAAAGTTAAAACATTATTATTGTAATTGATCTTCCATATTTAATAATCGACAGTCTGTAGGGAGGTTGTAGAGTGTGGAATGATAAATGTTTCAGCTCAGCTTTTTCTGTGAATTTAAGTATGCTGGCTAAGAGCAAAACCCAGGTCAATTGAGAGCACACTCGCTGCTAATTGTGCATATTAATCAAACCATGTCTGTGTAGCTGTACTCCAACTATTACGAGGCAAAGCCGGTAATTAGCCATGTACTGCACTTGCTTACAAGCACGCTTTACCAATGTGATCAAGGGACTGAAGAAGGGAACTTTATGGGGATGTTTCTTGGAACTTGAAACAAATGTGAAATTATTGATAATTACTCGTTTCGTTTGGCCTGTGCCTTCGAGACTGTACAAGCCAGGATGAGCATGCAGATGTGCTTCATACTTGTTTCGCAAATGTTTGTTTCTGCAATCTATCCCTACAGTATGTAACCATAGTTTACGCAACAAATCACTCAGTTCCTGTCCTCAGTAGACAGGTTGCAAAGATGTACAGTAGGTGGGTTCTCTGTCATTTAGTTTTGATCTATTTTTCTACTGAAATCTCAACAATCGTCCTTGATTGCAGTGTTGATGCAACTAGAACAAGAGAAATGTTCAGTCATGCATAACATGTAACTAAACTCACTGTATAGTATGATGCTGGTGGTGAATAAAGTACCAGCATTCTGCAGTTGTCACAACAGACTGTAACATACACTGTATTATGTCAGGCAAGAACTTGTTTATCAACCTGAAGCAATATAGCGAAGACTGCATTCAACAGTATTTTGACAAGAACTTTTATGGTATTAAGTACACTGGTTGTCCTTATAGTACAAATGGTTTTATATGTACAGAAAATGTCTTACTGTCATTGCAAACTTAATAGATTAAATCATCAGCCCACCAAAACTATAAAGTTTTCTATAGTATGGAAACTCGAAAAAGTGCTCTTTTCTATTGTCTCCATCTAAAATGAAACCAAATCCAAGTACCGGCTAAGTATAACAAAGATCATAATTAAACGGATTTGCCAGGGTAGCAACACTTTTAAGTAAATTGCTGGATTTCTAGCAAACATATAGCCTACCTATGTAATGATACAGGTCAGGGTTGTAGTGAATCCAAAGCCATCCCCAGCAACAGTAAGTGCAAGGCATAAGGATTCATCATGGACGGCAAACCTACAAACACCAGGCAGAACATGAAACTACCTCAGATAGTAACCTGACCTCAGGATTGAACCCAAGACCCTGGAGATGTAACCAATCACAGTGCGCAAGCACTTACACGCCTAGTCATATACTATGCACAATTTGGAAAAGCCCGTCAGACTGAGTTGGTCTGACTCTGGGAGGAAACCAGAGTACCCAGATGAAACCCAGCCTGCCCAGAGAGAACATAGAAACTCCACGCGCACAATCTGGAGGCAATATTTGAACATCCAAACCTGGAGATGCGAGTTGGCGGTGCTAACCACTAATCCACCAGCACACTCTAACATTTAATTTTTTCTAGAGGATGTTGGACACTTGCACTGAATTAAATAGACATTATGGAGACATTACAAAATGTATTATGTATTATATAATATAATATGTAATATAATTACTATATAGCGAAAGGAATCCCAGGAGACTTTGGCAATGGAGAGTGCCAATCTATTCCAGGGCATGCACAAACACAGACACAGACACACACACACACTATGGGCAGTTGGTTTGGGGATTGCCAGTTAACCTAATCTGCATATCTTTAAATTGTAGGAGGAAACTGGAGTACCCGGAGGAAACCCACCAAGCCAGGGGAGAACAAACCCACAGGTGAAAATCAAACCCACAACCCTACACAACAATACATAAAAACTTTGAAAACTTCGAATACACAGACCCATTATCCCATGCTAGACAATCATAACTGAAACAGACCTCTTACATGAATATTCTATAAAAGACATTTATTAGGTAAACTCATCCTGTCTGAATTTTACTTCTGTCTGTAGCAAATTCTTTTCATTAGCAGTAAAATGAGAATCTACCTTTATATTGCATGACCTCATCGATATGGTCCCCTTCATCAAAGATTCATATTTTAATTATAGTTTTAATATTAGCTCAAAAATGGTCCTCAGTGTGTCTGTGACTTAACAAGGGAATATCACGGGTATATTACACATTTGTGGGGAGCCACACGAAACGATGACTCATCTCAACAGCATTAACAGTCTCTATGCCGTAGACTGGGAACGCAATCTGTTTGTTTTGGACAAGGGAATTTTGATCCAGTGGGATTTGTGAACGGAAACCGCAGCCTCTCTTACCAGGAGAACTTTAACCCTACGTCCTTTACAGTCCATGACGTGAGCAAAGAGGCCCAGGAGTGCTCCGATCCTAAAATGGAAATTCATATACTGATTGCAAAACTAATCAGACTTCAAGAATGTTAGATTAAAAAAAAATAAGCGGGGTTAGCATGTTTAAAAAAAAATCAATAACAATTGCTTGCCATTTGCATGGTACATTTGAGAGTCTGATTTGAGGGTCAGCAGTCATTGATCCATCTGTGGGGTAGTTATGTGGATTGTTTCATCTAGTTCGCCATGTGTTTAAAAATGCTGTGCCTATTGCAATTCCTGCAGTAACTACTGCAAGCAGAATAATGACCATTTCTTGTTTAACACTAATACTGCTATAGCAGCAACAATGGGTGCCATTCAGCACCATACAAGAGAGTGCTCTGTTCCCTGGCCTAGACATTAAGGCACTGTGTGACAGTTCACCCATTTTATTATGATGCTGTGTCGAGGCCCTCTCCATGTGGAGAAACTGATGGAGCTAGACCTAAATGGGAACGATTGATAGGCTCTGTGTTTTCACTTTGCCATGCTGCGCAAGATAGAAGAATGGCCTTTCTCTATTCTCCTGGCCTTTTTCCTTCTAACTCTCTCTCTTCCCACTGCCTCCTGCTTTCTCTATTTCGCCCAACTTCTCATCCATCTGTGAGTTTGAACTTATCTCTGATCTTTTTGCTTGATACAAAAAGAACACATTTAATATACTGTATACATATCCTGATTTTCCAGACAGGCTAATTTGCTTTTTTGAACATACCTCTGAACTAGGATTGGATTGAGATGTCTAAGAGAACTGTGCACTTCTATGTTCTCCATATTCACACTTGAAATCCTGATCAGTGATTCAACAATTGACTGAAATGTGACTGGTTCAGCGGCTTGCAGAGGCCTTTGGGAGACAAAGGGAGTCAAAAAGAGTCATGACTTACTGTATGAACTCCAGCTACTTAACAGTCCCTTAAGATGATAACAAAAATGACCTAAAGCAAAACAATGCGCGATATACAGTAGTAAATGAACAGTTCAGTAAATGAACTAAAACAATAGGCTACACAATACACTAAATCATCAGTATACAATATTATCACAATACCTAGGTACAAATTTGGTTTGTATTGCAGTTTTGTAAGTTTCACAATCGGGATGAATAAACTTTGTTTTGTTTTTTTAGAGAGATTTTGTTACAATTCTAAATATACTTAGTAAATAATTTGCTGCTATTACAAAGAATGCAGTGCTGTGTGAATAGTTTAGAGCCTGACACATGCAGAATTATAGAGGAACAGCAACATCGTACAACCACAAATTAAAATATTTATAATTAAAAATATATATATATATATTAATAAATTGATGTTGGAGTTGGTGTGAAGACGCATGAATAGCCACACAAAAGATTCCTGAGTACAAAGACAGTTAAAGGTTTCGGATCTCCCCCGAAATAACATTCTGGTTAGACTTTGAGAGACTTGAAGTTTCGATAATTACTCTAGTATAAAAAAAAAAGAAAAAAAGAAAATTAAGAAACATATAAGCAAACTAAGAAATATTAATGACTTTTTATTTAACTGGAATATGTACCTGGACATAAAATATCTGAAGCACTCTCTTTAGCCAGCTGTATAACATATTTACAGCTGATACTAATGCTGTCTAGTATAAATTCAAAAATAAATATTTATATAATCTTGCCATCTTGGATAACAAATAAGTCATTATATATGAAAGTTCTGAGTATTTGCCGGAGAATGAATTAAAAAAGAATTAGTGTCCAACACAGGGTGTATTCCTGCCATGCACCCCAATGTTCCTGTGAAAGACTCCAAGACAGATTTTTTTTTCTGAAAATATGTTGTGAATAAAAACCTTTAAGACCTACACAAAAACTATGCGACAGGGTAGTACAGCAGGTAGCAATGTCAACTAACAGCTCCAAGCTCATGCTACTTTCAATATGGAGATATGCATGATCTTTCTGTGTCCACATTAGTTTTTATCCAGAGTCCCCAGATTCCTCATACTCTCTAAAACATACTCCTACTGTATATGCATTGGCTATACTTAAATTGCTCTGTGTTTACATGGCCCATGGTGAAAGAGTAACATCCCAACTGATGTGTTCCTTTCATGTACTGAATGAACACAGAACAGGCACATGAGTCATTGAGATAAAGTTACCGAAGATGAGTCAACAAATGTATAAAAACTATCCAATGGCAGTGCATACAGTACACAGACATGCAAAAAATAAATAGGGACTCATATGTTTATGGGTTTTGTGTTCATGGGTAATTTGTTACCATTATTATTGTTACTACTTGTTTCCTTCTTTTAAGACTGGAATAGATACATCTTTAAGTTTGGTTATAAGCCTAAATTAAAAACAATTCTGATTAATAAAAAAGCCTAATTGTTGGTCAATGTGAAGGTGGATTGTCTGAGAAACAACGCTCTCATTCTATGACTAAGTGAGTCATTACTCTTAAAGCTGCAAAAAAGTATATAAACAAAGAATTAATAATGTAGTAAAAGCTAAGTTTTACTTGCTCATAAATGTCACACATTCTGGTGTTTACCATAAAACCATGGGTGTCTGTTTACTTTTTGAACGTCACTCGCTAATTCAAGAGTTGTTGTCTTCGCAATATGTCTGGAAACAGCTATGAATGTAGTCTAGGCAAATCATCAACAACTTATAATTGTAATAAACCCAAGTTCACACATTATTATTTTTGATTTATATGTTTCTCAGTTCAAACGCATCCAGCTTTAGGCACATGCCCACATGCACATGTCCACTATTTTGTAGTAATATCTTACAAGAGTACAATGACATGCAAAATGTAAATGCTTACATACACTGAACCATTTATATGTCACGCTTAGATGAATTAACCACCATTGAGGTTTTAAAGGCCTATAAATTTTTAAAGGGATATTAAATATTTGTGGTAAGGCCACATCTGTTTGCCAATGCAATGTAATAGAACCAATTAAAAAATAGAGCCTTCATTTTTCCAGCTCTTTGCCTTATTACTACCATATAAATACATCAACAATAACAATCTCTCATACAATTTGGTAGGATTATATATATATATATACTATAAATATGTATTCTTTATTTTGTGTGTGTGGGTGGTGGGGGGGAGATGTGTCCTTGTGCAATTTAAACACTAATTCCATTCTAAGCCACGATGACTGAAACTACACAGACGTTCTTCTAATTATTACTTATCTGTCTGTTTATCTAAAGTGGGAGTCACTTAATGAGCAAGTCGAAGTCGAGTGGGAGTCACGTTTCTTGTGAACATATGTTCTTCTCATCGCTTTCCCACAGATAACCCACAAATGATGAGGCTTAGTGTTTGTCCTTTAAATCTATTAGCTCAACTCAAATTCTGGAAGACCACACTAAATGTAACATGCGCATCAAGTATATTTGAGGCTTGGAAGTGGTTGAATCAACACAGTATCAGAACAGGAACAAACATCCTGTTTAAGCTTTGTGGTACAGTTTTAACCGATTCTGCGAAGAAGGATTGGTCTTGCACACCTGGACCACATCTGTAACTCACAGGTTGCTTCATACATTAGATGCTCCTGCCATATTTGCACTACTTGTGAGTTCCCGAACCCACACAGTTCTAGCCTTGAGGAGTTCTGGCTCATTAATGCACATAAGACGTTGTCATAAAACATCGCCCACATGCAGAAACACTTCAAGCCAATAAAATTTCACAAATCAGACGGTGTCAAGGCCTGCGCGGAATGGTTGTTTTTCCAAAATGTCTTCTAGCTATGAATATATGTCAAACGCAACTCTGACTGCAAAGATAAATGGGTGGCAATCACAGAGTAACTAATTTATTATTTGTAACTTTATTATAATTATAATAAGAAATAGATTATAAGAAAGATTATAGTAGGAATTATGCTTGTCTCCTTTGTAGAGAAGTACTGGAATTATGTCAAGTTTCTGTCCTTTTGTTCACTTAGAACTTTTTCAAGAGTGATGTCACTTTTTCCAGTGATGTCACCACCATGCAAAGAAATGATCAGAAAAGCAGACTCAATGACCAAATTCCACACATCAGCAGCGTGTATGCCAAACTCCACAGAATCTGAGTGATTTCCTTTAATTGGTAAATATTTGTTGTGGCTGCAACAGATGTCTTAAAATAGTGGCTCTCAGAGGCTCATTCTAGCCGAGGAAACAAAAATTCATAATTAAAACAGAATAAGTTAAATGTTATGTATATTAATGAAATACATAAAATATATTCATGAACCCTGTATGAATAGTAACTGAGCCAAATTACACTGTGTTAAATGTTGGTACAATAGTTTTTTACATTTCTGTTAGATCACAGTTTGTTTTTGAAAAAACGTTTTCCTAAAGTGAAATTAGTTGGGGTAGGAAGAACTGTAATAACTTAATATTAACTATAACAAATATAATACCATTAGTTGGTGCTAGTGATCACTGTCATCAGACACCAAATCCAGAAATATGGCCCACGCCATATGGCCCTGTAAAGCCTGAATCCGCTATAATACGACCATGTAGTGTTATAGCAGGCACTCTTTCTCGCTCACAGCTCCATGTCTGTTCAAAGTTTCACATGTTCTCTTTATAGACTTGTCTGTTTCCTCTGTATTCTCCAGTTTCCTCCGACCTCCCCCAAAACAGGACGGCCAAATCCCCAGTGCTGAAATAGCACCCAGAGTGTTTACATGTGTCCAATTGGACACAAATGAACTCTGAACGTTTTCAATCGATGCCCTCTGTGTTAATTCGACACTGGGGATTTCTGCTTTGTGGCTCTGGTACTATAAATTGCCCTTATCTGTGGAGATGTTTGTCCATTATTTCACGCCGTTTTCTGGCTTCTCATCCTGTGTGTATTCCTGCTTTGCAGCCAGTATTCCCAAGACGGGCTCTGGTTCCACTGCAAATTGCTTAGTGAAGAATAATGTATGAATAGTAGCAAAGGAGGACACTTTTCACATTTCACGTTGGACATGGAAGTTTATTCCTTCACAGTATTGTTGTTTCTTTAGACATCCGTCTATCTTTATTTTCCCTCTGTGGATCACCTCAGTGCTTGTAATGTTATGTGCAGGACATTTTAGTTAGCGATTTATAATCTACAGTATCTGAGTTTACACTACTTATATGGAATAAGGGAATCAAGATTTACAGCTTGAGATCAACAGGTAGCACAGTGTGTGCCATGTTTTTTTTTTTATTATCATTATCTTGTTTTGTTTTTTTATTATGTGGCTAAACATTTAGTTAACAGCTGTGAGTTTTTCACTTATGTATACTGTATGTGTGTGTACTTCTGGCCTACATTTAGGATTATGTGTATCTAGTAACAAACAGTTAAACAAGCAGGCGGCTATTCTTGGGACCCTGGCCTGGCTATGGTGGGGGATGAGTGTCTGTGTGTGTGTCTGTGTGTGTCTGTGTGTGAGTGTGAGAGAGAAAGAGAGAGATAGAAAGAGAGACAGAGGGAGTGTCGTGAATGTCCTGTGCACAATTTGAATACAGTATTACAGATTAAATGTTTGTCTCACCTGCGTAATGGTCGAACACAGTCGGCACATATTGCTCAGGGAAAGCGTCATTGGCGTAGCTCATGAGTAAACACGTCTTGCCCACCGCTCCGTCTCCGACCACCACACATTTCAGCATCTTTTTAACAGAAGTGCTGAGGGGCTCTCCGCTCTCCGCTCCGTCCTCAGCCCCGGCGCGCTGCTGTTTACTCCTGGAGCTCCGGCCAGGCATGATCGCCCACTGCTGTCTCTCTGTCTCCTTCAAGCACACGTTACTCCTTGTCCTTCTGTGCTTCGTAACAAGACTTAGAGGGCCTTAGTTAAACCAGTCCAAACCCCCTCAGGATGACTCCTCACGCCTCGCGTTAATCCGGCAGCTCCGATGAGCCGCACTGTTTCTCCTCCCGCTGCCAAAACAAACCTCCGCCTTCAGCCGCGGATTCGCGTGAATCTGCACTCAGTCCGCTAGCTTTCATCCCGTCATAGTACAGGCTCCCTTTCTGACACTGAAACGTGTCTTGGTTTTCACATTTTGATCTAGATCAAGAAGCCTTCGCCGTTCGCCGGCTTTTCGTCGCTCGTTTCAGGAAACTGGGGCTTTCCTCCTCGAGAATGCCATATTAGGCAGGAGTGGGCTGGGAACAATAAGGGCTCTGTCCAAATCCACTTACAAGGGGGACTAGGTGGAACTACAGCAGCGACAAACAGAAGGAGGGGACATGATCCAGGTCCTGCATTCTTTTCTCTCTCTCTCTCTCTCTCTCTCTCTCTCTCTCTCTCTTCAGTTGGCTATCTACAACTTAACCACTGAAGGGTAAATTGTTAAATCCAGGTGCAGTTAGAGTGTTTATTCAGTGGATGAATGCGTACAGTTTTCCAGCTTCTCAGCTCTAATCTCAGGCTGTGTTAAGAGAAAGTTAGTGATTAAACTATGTTTTAAAAAAATATATATATATTTTTTTATTTACATAAGCAGGCGTGGCTAGGTGGCGCAGATGCCACTCTTAGACAAGCCTTAAAACCCCAGGTGCCACCCAAAATCTTCCCTAAAATATGCACATTACGCAAGCCAAAATAAGCATGCCTGCAAACAGGTGACTGTGGTGATCTTGTGATCTTGCTGGTATGGGCCCAACTGACTATTGGCCGGTATGGGCTGGTATGGGCCCCCCACCCCCTCCCGACTAGCTGACCCACCCTTAAAAAGAATTTTATAATAAAGTCATGTATGTGTTAAGATCTATGAGACGAATACAATACATTACGTATTGAAAGTATTAAGCTATTAATCATGTATTATAGGTATCTTAAATAAATATTTTATTATAGTGAAGTACCTATACATAGAATGTGTTTCTATACTGCCCATGTCTGTTCATTTTACACATTTTCTCCTATACATAATAAAGTGGTGCCCCACCCGAGACACCACGTGTGGATTGAGCATAACAGCAAGTCACAGTAGACTTAGGTTAAATGAAACATTTGATTTTAAGAGACATCTGTTCCTTATGCCGCTCACGGCAGGCGCGACACATTCCTCTGCGACAGATGTGCCATTACAGCTGTGTTTCTTGCACGTGTCAGAGAATCAGTTTCGTGCGCGCGCCGTCTCCATGGCACCGCGCGCCGCGCCGAGGATTCCTGTGCCAGTCTGTGTTCAGCTCTCAGTGTTAGTGCGCACGCGCGATCTCGCGGGGGAGCGCGGAGCTCACCGAGCCTGGCAGAGTCTCCGCGCTACAAACGAGCTCGTGGAAGCCAGGCAGAGCGCAGCGTTACCATGGTCTTCTCCATCCCGCCGACACATCCCGGGCCGGTCCGTTTCATTTCCGCGATCAGCTTCGACAGAGTGTGCGAACGTGAGGGAACTCGTAGCTTGAGCGCAGAATGCACGGGGGAAGGAGAGGACTGGTGGCGCCGCAGAACACTTTTTTGGAAAACATCGTCCGACGCTCAAGCGGTAAGCGCACTCCTTTCCTCAGACCGCTGGGATCTGATCAGACACGCGGGATTGCATGAGCTTTTGACAAGGCATCGCGCGTTTCTGCCCGAGTGGGCTTCTCTTAATGGTGATTAGTCCGGTCACATTTTACGTTTTAACGTGTTGAGCCTTTTCCCCAGAGTGTCTTTACAAACACATGATCTTCTGGGACAATTATTAAACTCTGATCATGTTATGGATTTAGAGTTAGATTTGAAACGGTTACTTTTTTGTCTTACTTTTGTGGATACTGGTGTCAGAATGGTAAGATTGAATGAAGATGTTCAGCATAGGAACACCATTATTTGCCGGTTTATTTTCTAATCATAAAGTCCATCATAGCGTTTGAAAAAAGTGCAGGTTTACTAAAAATTTTACTCTCTCTTATCATTAATAGTGGAGATAGAGGCTGTGATCAGAAAAGCAAAAATACAATTAGAGCTGCTAATTAAGGTTATTTATCTCTGTACGTTTTTTTCCTATCTATCTATCTATCTATCTATCTATCTATCTATCTATCTATCTATCTATCTATTTTTTTCCATTTTCATATTTATTATGAAAATGGAAAAAATATATATTTATTATTTCCATTATAATTATTATTATTATTATTGATATTATTATTATTACGGTAGTGTTGAATACATTTATTCCCTTATCCCAGAAACGCATGTGTGAACTGGTCAATGCACTTCTCTTATTGATAAATACTTTTCAGCATCTAAGGTACACTGGACAGCTACTTTTAATATAGTTTTCTTTGAAGTGTTCTGCGGTGCAGTGGTACGGTGTTCTGGAGCTCGTTGCTCTGGCTGTGGTGCTGCAGTGGAGCCTCTCTGTAAAAGCCTCTTCAGTGGAGTAAGAAAGTAGAGCCCTGCTGAGAGACGAAGCGTTTTCACGAGTCCCTCTCCAAGCTACTAGACACTACTGAAGAGCTGCTTCCACACACGAGGAGCGGAGAAGTGTGTGTGAGAGAGGCGCGCTGAGATCTTACTACTGAGCAGTCCATTTTACAGAACTTTCATTGAGTTTAGGCAGAGCAAAGAAAAGATAGAACTGTAACGTGTAATGTGCAGATGATCCTGACACTTCGGGAACGACTGGAAAACCTCCGCCATGTGAACACTGCGCTTTACGCACTCGGCATTCGTGGGAAGCTCTAATAAATCTCCAAATAGTGCGCTTAAATAATTTATATATAAACCGTAAGTCATATAAACCTTTTTAGAAAATGATAAAATATTTGTATAAAAGCTTTGGGCTGAAGTTCTGAAACTCTGCATAAAACTGGAAAAGGTAGATGCAGTTGTAGTTTTGCAGGGCATTAAATGGTTGGAGCTGTAGCTTTGTTTTTTATTGATTTTGTATCTATTCATACCTTTGTATCTGTTCATATTTGTATTTATACCTAGTCTATCAGGACTCAGTGATGCTGTGCTTAAGCCTATTAAGTACCTTCATGGACCTGAACGCAGTCAGAGTTTTGGGCTGGTTTTGTCGGGACATCGTCATTAAGAGTCCCTTACCAGCAGATGTCACACATGGGTACAAATACAGAAGCTGTCTCCTTTTTCTATACACGCACACACACACGCGCACTCACTCACACACACCAAGTATAGTAGAATTTACAGTCAGTAATATCCTTCTTTTTTCTTTTCTCAACTAATTAATTTACAGTTCAATAATAAAATTAGTTCTTACAATAAATTAACCTGCCAGGAGCATTCATATGTCCTGTAGTTTAGGCCTAGGTTTAATATGTCTCCTGAAAACTGGTCCAGAAAACTGGCGTAATATTAATATTAAATTATCAATATTCTCTCTCTCTCTCTCTCTCTCTCTCTCTCTCTCTCTATATATATATATATATATATATATATATATATATATATATATATATATATGTTTATTTATTTTTAAATTTTTACTGGTGAGCTAATAAAATATATTTTTATTTTACTTTCTATATAGAAAATCAGCCATTACATTTGGATGAGATTATTCTGCATTAAAACGTCAAAATTCGTGATTTTAAAGTTGACACATGGCAGCATGTTTGGTTAACATGACTAGTTAATGTGTATGGTTATTTATGAGGGTAATTTAAAAAAAAAGTTTGTTGCCCTTTATGGATTGTAACCCAATATGTGCCCTGACTAATTTGATCAACATTGACAATGCTACAAAGGTTTTTTTTATTTAACAAGTGTATGTAGAATTTGTATAATACTCAACTGGGATTGGGGGGTTGACAGCCATGTAGACACTTCAAAACAGTCTCATGTTTATATTGAGATTAACAACATGTTAATCTCAATATAAATATATGTTGTCCAGATGTTTTTCCCCCCAAATGTTGCATGTTTTATATTTTTTTTTATGCAGTTTACTACTTCAGCATATGGCTTCCTTGTAAAGTGATTATTACAGCTTCTTTCTCTTTTTACTCAACCTTTTGTGGTAATGAGTTTGTATTATTCCTTTGGAAAGGCCACAGACCAGGTGTTCTGGTACACTTTGGAACAAAAGGCATACATATACATAACTTTAACAAAACAAAAGTAAGCCTGAGGCAGATTTGCCTTTACATAACCTTTCCTTAGCAAGGCGAGAAGACTTTTAAGTCCATGTGTTTATTTAAGGATAGTAATGATAGGCACTGATAACATAATGAGACTCTTGGAGGAGAGTGCATGTAAAGCCTAAATGATGTGAGACAACAGGGATACTTGTTCCTTTGATTAATTAAATAATCCTCAAGATAGAAAAATAAGTGCTAGAGAGTCAGTTATGAACTGAAGTCAATGTTTACAGACTTCTACCTCTTTGTTTCTTTATAATTTTATGCTTTTATTTAATCTTGTCTTTTAAAGCACTTGTTAGTCTCCTTATCCATGGCATTGCATCCTTCTCTTTTCACTCCAGCCATGGTTTTTAGTTTTGTGGCCGCCCTGGCAATCCACAGCATGCTCTTTGGAAAGGCACAGTATGTGGCACAGACATGAATGAAGACTGAAACGATAGAAGTGAGGAGGAGGAGGAGTGACACTGTTAGTGTAGAGTACTGTATATGAAGGGAGGGGAAAAAAAAGAGAGAAAATCCCAAGCCTTACAAGAGTGTGCGAAGAAGCATAAGCCAAAAAGAGAAAGTGCTGAAGGTAGAACTGGGGAAAATGTATCCATCAAAAAAAACTAAAAGAGTCTTCGAGTCACAGAGACACATTATTGATTAAGCAAAGTGGTCTGCTGTCAATAGCAAGATAAAAATGAATGAAACTAATGGCAAATAAGGCGGAGAATGAGCTAGACAAGCGGAAATCTTTAACGTTGAGTTGTCACTTCCTGTTTGTTCTGATTATTAGGGCGGTTTGGTTTTTTTGGATGATTCTAATACATTTATTAACATCTTATAAACACTGTGCTATATCGCCACACCGTCAACTTACTGTACATGCAATTCATACAGTTCCAAAATTAGGCAAAAAAAGAAGAAAAAAATTATGTTCACAAAGGACACTCATTCTTAAAATGTTAAGTACAGTTGTTTATACTGTGGGTATCAATATCTCCCTCTATTTTCTTATTTCCCATGTAGGCATCCTATCTCTCTCTCTCTCTCTCTGGCAATGCAAAATCTCAGATGTACCCCTGTGGGTTTGCGGATATTATTATATAGGAGGAAAGCTAACTTGTATATGTATTAAGGGGTGTTAACTCTGGCTGCCAGTGGTCTTTATTAAATACATTAAAAAATGTATCGCTACTGGTTTATAAACTTTATGGATTTTATAACAGCAGAATATTACAAAAAAATAGCCAAAAAACCCCCACAATTATTTATTTATTTATTTATTTATTTTTCTATGTATTTATTTATTTATTTATTTATTCATTTGCTTATTTACTATTTTACTTACCTACTTAATTACTTACTTATTTGTATTTTCCCAGCAATCCACACCCACACAAAGCAAAAGAAAGCATAGCCAGCAAAGGCAGCAAGCGCATCTGTTCAAGGTCCTGCTTGGAGGAAAGCGATATGTGCCCTGTTCCACATTAATGACCTCATAGACACCCATAATTGGCTAGTGTCACTCTGACTGGCAGGGGAGAAACAGTAATGTCGTCCATGTTTCTGGCAATTTGGCAATTACTGCCAGAATCATAGCCATGGATGGTTATGCCATCATTGAGACTCATTTTTCTGAGGAAATCTTAAATATTCTACAAAGAACTGAAAAATAAGCAGTTCTCTACTAGCGGTTTTCAATCCTGATTCTGGAGGATGCTCTGCCCTACAAATTTAAGTGTTTTCCCAGCTCTAACACATCTACGTCAATTCTGGGAAAATATATTGATTTGCGAGCTCGTTAGATCAGGTGGGCTGTGAGATGAGAAAACACAGACATGTGCAGGGCAGATCATCCTCCAGGAACAGGCCTGAAAACTACTGCTATATACAAATAGCTTCAAAGTAAAACACCTTTTGGAAACAAACGCTACTTAAAAAGCATTGAAAAATGCCTTCCATAAGGGTTTTGAGTGACCAGTGATTGGTTGGCCATGTTTATTTGTGATTATCATGGTGACAAATGTTATTTGTTAATTTAGATCAAATGTAAATAATCAGTTAGATAAAAGGATTACTGTAAACCATTTTAATATAGTGTGTTATACAAATGTGTGTAAAAAAAGACTTACTCAAATTGAAAAAAAGGATATTATAAATAGTATTTACATAATAAATATAGATATTTATAAGAATTTATTTTAGACATGCTAAAAAACATTAAGAAATATTTGCTTACCTTTAAATGTACATCTAGATGATGATTCTCAAAAAGATTAAATGTATACAGATGATTCCACAACTCTTCCCACTGCAGTCTGCTCCGTTCTTGGCACTGGCATTGGATAAACGGTTGGCAATGGCTGTTTCCTTTTGCACATGCCAGCAGAACTTTCCTCTCATGAAATGCTGACACATGGATGGGGTCAAATGAAGATGGAGAACATAAGGAATGCATGTTTGATAAATAAGGCTCATTATTTCATTTGACTTGATTAGAAAAGCTCACAAGTGCACAGTTATCTGAGGCTTATGTTCATGTTATTAATGTAAATGAATAAAAATAAAATTAATAAATAAAACGGAATGTCATTTATTATATTATATAATTATAATATTTTAATTATTATTATTATTATCATTATTTTTATTATGGATATATGTGCTAAAATTACTGAACCAACTCAATTACTTACTGTCCCATATAGCCAGTTGTAGAATATTTACTTAATGTCTGTGGTAGTTACTTTGGCAATAGTACATGTGTATTTTTGAGGAAGCCTATGCTTTGTTTAGCCTTTGTTAGTGATGGAGAGCTGCCTGTTGGTCTCCCACATAGAGCCAGAACCCGTGCTGCAATGTCTTTCATCTCTCTCAATATGGCTTGTATTCACATTACAAATGATAAGCTTTTGCCAGAATCCCATCTGGAGCTAAAACACTTCTTGCATTTGCAGTACAAGCGCCTTGAGCTTCACCTGGGACTAGAATTGCAATTAGTGCATATGTTAAAAGTTTATTTTAAGTATAGGCATCAGCTGCTCTGAGAAGACAGTGACTAAGATGGATTGAAGTAATTCAGTAAAGATACAGTTGTCCACTGGGTTGAGTAATGTATACAGATAACACACTTTGGCTTGTGAAATTCCACTGTATTGTATGTTTTCTTTAGTTCTTAAACTTTTTCAGGGTTTTCAAAAAGAAGCACTGTATATTAAATGTTATCACAATATTAGCCTTCGCTAAAATTACACAGTTATTGCTTACAATATGCAAATGACTCAGTCATAGTTTTATGATTTCTGCAAGCCTTTGGGCTGATCTTAGGTATTACACTTTTCATTAGTGAAAATAGTGGCATATAAATCAAACACAAATTTTAACCAAATCCCACTATGTAGCTACAGTATTTAATTATAATATCATCTCAATATAATATTTTTGTCCACTGTGTAAATTACTGGTGGCCAAAGTGAGACAGTGGAACAAGCCGAATTTAAATAAAAATGTTCTGGTTAAAAATGTAGGTATCAGGGCATCTGTGACTTCACTTTTGTAGATGGCAGTTGATTTCACTTTCCTCACAATATGAAAAGCGATTGGTTACTGTAGCTTCACATATTTCAAAGGAAGCATGCTATACCTTTCATCTTTCTAGGTAGCTGTTAATAGTAGACATGATCTAGACATACCTGTAAGGTGAAAAACTGGACAAGAAACTTTCCTGGAAAAATAAAAAAGTTAAGAAAAATCAACTACACTAGATTTGAGTTTTGAAGCCAACTCAAACTTATACATTTTTAATCAGATTATTTATCGTTCACTTTAATAAACATTTTCAATCTTATTTAAAAAAAATTAACAAATACTTACCAGGGACAGCAAAGTGCTCCAGGACATGTAATGCCAGCCAATCCCACCAACTGTATTTTATGAATTTTATGGCCAACGTTGAGGACAGGATTTTAACTCATGCTGCCCAAAAGATTAACCCTTTTCTATTGTGCCACCATAAAGCGCCCAAATGTTTCTTTTATGACCAACACATTGTTCCATTGAAGAACAAAAACAAGCTAAGTCCTACATTGTTCTTATTTACAAGTCATATTGTTTATGGCCTCCCAAATGCAAGCATTAAGCAATATAAAACATCTTTCTCATTCAGTTTATCTATACTGTATATGTACACTAACAGTCAAAAGTTTGGACACACCATTTAATTTTTTTGATAGTTGTTCCTGATTTTTATTTCTTTCTATGACAATTCTGACAATAAGAACAATACTGTTTTTACAAGACTATTCCAGAACAGCTGACCTTTATGTCTGAAAATAACAACTGACTGTTGTGGTTGTTATTACTTAATTCCATCCATCTACAGTACGAACCTCCGGTCAACATTCACATGCACGTTCACACACTACCGGCAATTTGGAAACGCCAATTAGCTTAATCTGCATGTCTGTGTACTTTGTGAGGAAAACGGAGAAGACGGAAGAAACCCACCAAGCATGGGGAGAACATGCAAACTCCATTCACGCTGACCCCACACAGGAATTTAAACTAGGACCTGGAGGTGAAAAGTAACAGTGTAACTACACCACCGTGTCACTTATTACCTAATTACTTAAAGCCATATGTGTTTTTTCACAGATTTTTTAAATCCTCTACAATGTAGACAATAAATCCGCATGTATGTCCAAACATTTAACACCAGTAACACAGTTTGTATATCACAGGGACTGTATTATAAGCAAAATTTACATTATCCAGCACTAACACAGGGCCCGATACTTCCCGATACTTGAGCCCTGCCTGTGGAGGCCCCTTAATGGAGCCCCAGCAAGCATCCATTGCTTTACCTTTCAGCCTCTAAACCAGGCTTGTACAGATGAGGGAGGTGAAAGATGGACACAAAATAATTTATTTATTCATAAAGAAAAGCCACCACCTTCACTAATGGCTGTCAAGGGCTCTGCCTTTTTTGCCACTCTACCTTTCTCTATTACTTATTGTTTACATCTCTTACTCTAGTCCTCTCGGTCCCATTCTCCCTCCACCTTCCTTTCCCGGCTGGATACACTCAGCAGGTTGACTTTCTGGCTGAACTGATAAAATTTATGCTCATTGATGTTATTTTTACAAAATGTGCACTGATTTTTCTCTTCTGCCACAATGTCCTTGTTGTTTGTCTATTTTTATGCCATGTTTTAGTAGGATGCACTTTTGGGCTGAGTTCAGCTTTACTGGGAGCATTTTTACACCTCTATTGTGTTATTTAAGCCACTGTAATACCTGTGTCTGGCTTCTTTTGTTGTGATGATAAAGCTCTAATAAATGCAATAATTTGGCTATATAACGCATTAATAAATTTTAATTGATCGAGATTATTTCAGTAAAGAATTACAAATGCTGTGGGGTGACCGTGAGCATTGTGGAGTGGGCAGTTTCAGAATGGACATTTGAGGTTTAAATAAATAACAGCAAAACACAAACTTTGTTGCTGAAGCTCTTGTAAAAAATTTTTTATTGGAGTGTAATATTCATACGCAAATACTAGGTGCTTGCCGCATAGCCTTTTTTATTTTGTCCTCACATAATGTTTCTGAGAAAGTGTTCATTATCAGGAAGTACCAATGGCGCTACTGTGTATCTTCCATTGTTTTACGGCTCACGTTGTTCATTGTTTTAGTTTAATTCTTTCTTTCTTTTGCAGAGACCAGTTTTCTCTTGGGTAATGCTCAGATTGTCGAGTGGCCTATAGTGTACAGTAATGACGGATTCTGCAAACTGTCTGGCTACCACAGGGCTGAGGTCATGCAGAAGAGCAGCACTTGCAGGTGAGTGTAATCCATTACTACATTCTGTTAACACACTGAAAGCTGATTGGCTCATGTGGTAATTTTTCTAATTGTGCCACCCTCCAAAATCCAGAGTGATGTAGTATAATTTCACTATAAATTAAATTATGTATCATACCCTGTTGCTACTGTGCCTCCTATTCATCACCATTTATGCATACTGCATATCTTCAAAATCTTCAAAAATGTTTTTAATAGGTTTTAGACTGAATATGTGACTAAAAAATGTAAAAGATTTTGGCACAAAATTTTGTCTACACTGCATCAAATTAGAAAAAAGTATTTTTTTGTTAAGTAAATGTACAAAATAAATCTTTTTTTGTTTTAATTTTGATGATTATGGTTTAAAACGCACAAAAATATTTCCTAAAATCAATAAAAAACTACAATGCAAAAATTTAATTAAAAAAATATTAAGCACTGGATATTTGGGTGGAAATCACCTGATAAAACACAGTGGACCAACATCAGCAGATGATGTGGCACCCTAAATCATCAACAACTGTGGAAATTTTACTGTACACTGGACTTCAAGCAACTTCTGGATTCTTCTTCTGGATTCTCAACTTCTTCAATAATTCTGTTTAGCTCCACTGTTTCTCCAGACTCTAAGACCTTGATTTCCAAATGAAATGCAAAATCGACTTTCATCTTGGACAAAAGTGGACTTTGGACCAATGAGAAACGGTCTGGTTCTTTTTCTCATCGTGCATTGTGGCTTATCCTTTTTGTGAAGCGTATCAATGATTGTCTTCATGTTTAAGATGTTGTCTTCTCAACATCTGACAAGTCAGTAGTTTTCTTCATGCATGTACTGAACTAGACTGAGAGATACATAGTATTTATACTGTATGAATAGTAATTTACTCAAACCTAAAATTAAATATTCCAATGCTTCGAGATACTGTTTTCTTTTCATGCATGAGCTGTAAGCCATAATAATCTAAAATAATCTTGAAATATTTCACTTTACATTTAATGCATCTAGAATACGTGGGAGTTTTATTATTAAATTAAGTTAGAAAAGGGAAACTTTTTCATGATATTATATTTTATTAATATTATATTTAAAAATGTTCAGATGCACTGTATAAGAACACAGTTAATTTAAAATTTACAATATGTCCTTCCTTCAGAAGCTTTAAATTTATATGATTTTGGTAAAAAGTGAATATCCATAAATGCAATCACATCCATAATGAGCCAATCGTATAACTTCTCTGTGTCATACGATCAGTGAAGCAAAACTACAGACTAAGCAAAACTAAGGCTGCCAAAAATTAACTAAATGCTTTCGATGGACTTTTGGACAGTTTTGAAGCCAAGATTAAGGAAGTTTACAGCCTGTTACTGCCACTGCAGTTTCCCCAGCACTCATTGGCTTGTATTATAAGGAGTTGTAATCAAATACTGAATTGGTAGAGTTGCTAATGATTTATTTGTACCTAAAATGTTTTTTTTTGTTTTTTTTGTGCATCAGAACTTTTTTTTTTGCTCCAATTTGTTGCCAGCATGTCCTACTATGATATCATGAGTTTGATATAATTTTTAATAATTAATTTTTAACGGATATTACCCATTAAATTTAAGTTAGGAGAAATTTAACTTGTGATTTGTATAAAACAATGTACTTAACCTTCGTCACACACATATGTACATTGCTACTGCATGCTTTAAATTTTTAGATTAATTTTGCTCACTCCAACAAATGGTGCCAATAATTATATTGGGTATATTTTGCATACTGTATGCAGCATTTAACAGTTGCCTTTGCAGAAGGAAAGCATTTTTTAATTTTTGAGTCAAAGCCTTTCTCTATAAAGCAGTATGAAAATATATCATCACTGTGCCATGCAATGATTTACATTTTTATCCAATTAGCAAGGCTCAGCTCA
Source organism: Clarias gariepinus (assembly GCF_024256425.1). Classification (NCBI taxonomy): domain Eukaryota; kingdom Metazoa; phylum Chordata; class Actinopteri; order Siluriformes; family Clariidae; genus Clarias; species Clarias gariepinus. Next base: position 7,349,640 of record NC_071126.1, on the reverse strand, counting down.
ACCTGCTGTTCACATAAACCAAAGGTACTGAAACGCCACTTTGCTGCTCTGTGCCTAGATTTCACCCCCATATACTGTATTGCGCATAGTAAATGCTTCCAAATTTTGCAAAGTTGACTAGGAATGTATGCAAAAAGAATGGAAGGGTTTAAAATAGCAACTCAGTTCAGCACTTTTTCTTTCCAAGGAATGGAGTCTGATCCACTGAGGCTGCACATATTATGTGTGCCATAGAATAGCACAAACATTTTATTGTTTATTTAGCTAGAACAAAATGACGAGATTGTCTCCTATTAATTAAAACAAAAAGCTCACTCTTTTGTTGCAGTGGCAACGCTTATGCTGTTTACACTCCTGGTATTAACAAAACAACCCTCTCACATGGAAAATGGAGAAAATCTGCAGTATCATTAAACTGTAATAAGGGCTTGATATTGAGAGGACAGAAAGGGGGTGTTAATGGTCCATTACACGTTCCACTGTGTTTAAATTAAAAGTGACCAATTTCACTGTGCACTGACTTGCTGGTTCTCCAGGTCAGCGATGTCTGGTCGAGCCATAATTATCACTTTTCTCTGCAGTGCTGAAGGGGAAATGCCACACTCCTCCCCCATCTCAGTAGGTGGTGTTTCTAAATTCAATGTGCACCACTGCAGTCCTGTTTTAATGTTTGGAGACACTTTTTTTTTCACCTGGCCACGTGCTAAATTCCTCAGTCTTCTCTGTAGGGCCTCCCAGTGTGTCTCATTATTGCCCACTAAGACGGGTGGGCTGCCACTCATCTCGGTGGAAACACCCACTGAAAAGGATAGCCTTCTAAGCAACTTAGGGTGCAGGGGGTTGGGGTGCAGTAGAGATGGAGCTGGCATGAGACCTGTCAGCTAAAGCAATAACACTAATGTGGATTTGATACTGTATCCTGCAATCGCACCCACTGGTAACATCTCACTGAAGTCATTACGCCCGTGATTTTACTCTTAAAGAGGGCAGAGTAATGAGCGGAGAGGGAAAACGAGCACAAACTTTTAAAGGGAGAAGAACTGATGGGGATCTATTCTGTGCTAGAAAAGAGTACAGTAAATTGTGTAAAATTCTGTTATCGCTCATCTGCACAACCTTAATTCGGATAACAGAGAGTGAATAAAAGGAGGAGAACAAGATAACTGTGTCTCCCTTTTTAGTGAGTCATAGCCACCTGTCTGCAGTCTCCGACTGGCTCCTAAATATCTCTCTCTCTGCCCAGTTGCCATGGGGACAGCAACTTTCTGATTTCCTCCTTATAAAACCACTTGGAGAACTTTGTGACAAATCTTGAAGATGGCTAAGCTAAGTGAGATGTCCATAATCGAGCATCATTGTTTCTGATACAGTCTTTGATATACGAATCTTCTTAGTACAAAAAAAAAAAAAGGTCAAGCTTAGAAACCCTAATAGCATTAAGGCTTGTCTATGGTATCCACAGCCTTATATAAAAAAAAATCTCTGTAAGGGTTCCAAATAAAACCCTTGTAGGAAGCCAAGACTCCTTAATTATCATCCAAAAACTCATTTCGAAACCCTTTTTCCTAATTGCCTTGAATATGCAAAATGTTACCATATGCTTAGTATATGATATAATAACTAAAGATTGTACAATATAATGATATTATACCTTTCAAACATCTGTATACAGATCATACACATTAAATTAAGATGAATGCACTCTTACCACGAGTACATATGCAACTGTGTTAAATGTGGTGTGTTCCACAATAAGGCACATTCTACATATATGTAATTGTACATAGAAAATAAATGATATTGTGATTCTTATGAGAATAAGAATAAAACACTTCTGGACATGCTGTTATAAGAAAATAATTTGCTATCACTGACGATTTTCTTGTAACAGCACACCCTGTCTTATTATATACTAATTATTCCCACTGCAGTTTGACAGTGACTCGTTTTTTTGTCTGTTCATTGTTGCATTCTTCTCTTTTCCCTCTTTTGTAAAATTAATAAGACAGAAAGCCTGCTAGGTTTTCTTTTGTTTGTCACTGAAAAAAGATAAAGTCCACTGCAATAAAGACATTTCCTGCATTCCCTTCACCTCTGGCTGTTACATAGTGGAGTCAGATACAAACTCTGGTCTCTTTCCCTAAATGTTACAGTATATAAACCTTGTCCTTACTGTACATAAAGCTTCATCATTTTTTTTTCCATTAATTTCAGTAGTTAACACATACATTTGACAATACTAATAAAAAAATGTGACTAATAATGACTGATACTGTATATATTACAGTGACCATCATCATCAGGGTTTAATTGATGACCATCAGTCATCAATTAGTTGTTGCCTACTGTATCTTGCTAAAGAGTTGTGCTAAACTAGTGAGAAACTGTCTATGTGACAATCATATTAAGCTTCTGGAGACATGGTCTAGGTCATCTTCAACCATAAACCCAATAGGACACTGTTAGACAATTGTGAAGGCAGCAGCTGTCAAGAAACCGTCTTCCAAACATGATTTTCAGGAAGCAATCAACCAGGAATGGATTGAGCGAGTGACACCAGAGTACTGCAGTATTTTTGACTCCATGTCTAGCAGGATCCAGCAGGTTTTGAAAACTTTGTACTAAATACTGTCAATGACAAATCATTCATATTATCTTGACTTTAAGATAAAAAATTGGGAACGTTATTAAAACATTGTATTTCACTTTTGTCTCAATACCTTTGGCCACCACTGTGACTGAATAAAAAAAAAAAACACACGTAGATGTTGATATGATGTGAGCGGACATTTATTTTGTATTTTTAGTCTCTATTGTCAATGCTTTGATTTAAAAATCTAAATCAAAGCTGTAACTTTATGCCTTCAGACACAGTGAAGTCTTCAGCACAGATGGCTTTTTCTGGTTTCTTTGTTACTTGACAAGTCGTATTTTTTGTCTTTTAAAATTAAAGAGAGGGAAAAGAGAGACTGGTTGGGGACTAGTTGAAACTGATACAACATGATTAATTATGGACTTATATTTACTAAATTTGTAAATGTTAAATTACTATAACATTAATAAAATGTATATACGATATATCACTCTAAAAATCCTTTTTTTTATTAGCATTGGAAAATTGCCATGGTAGGAAAAACAAACCAACTTTAAAATGTGGTGTTATTGGAAAATATTCACTTCATTATGGTACTGTAACCCACAAACTCAACATCACACCGGCCTGTCATTGATTATTTGTCCAATGAGAGTACATCCTATAGAATGTAGTTACTTATGTTATCAACACAGAAGTTACATATAATTTGTCCATTTCTGTGGTATAAATCATATTAAAGAACCAAAGTACAGTAAATCATTAAAGAATTGGCCAGAAATATATGAGAATTACTTTATTGAACAATCCTCGTATTGGGAATAAGAATAAATAAGGGTTGAAGAAATAATTACCTAATCTTGGTTAAAGACACTTTCAGGGAAATAATTTTTGAGAAATGAACCCCTTTAGCCATCTAAGGAACCTCTGAGGTACAACTTTCCTAGAATCCAATGGTACTACAGCTTGTTACTTTGTAATTGTTGGCTTGGTTTGATTACTTTTTTATTGACTGCAAAAGGTAAGTTCTTTTACATGATCATAAAAAAAACACAGCCTGTAAATGCAGAACTTACTGTGCCTTGTTAAAATGTTAGTCACATTATTTTATATATTTTTAATTCTTTAAAGCTGCTTTGCGACAATGGCTACTGTTAAAAGCGCTATGCAAATAAAGTTGAATTGAACTGAATTGAATTTTTGAGTACCAATGTAATGTCAAACTAAGCATTTGCCCCACGCTGATTCTGCTACGTCCATGATGGTTTCAGCAGAGACCCTTTGACTTTGTAATTTAGTTCAGCAAATCCAGAGTCTGAAAATGAGCCCATTTACTAGCTTAAGTGGCTTCAAGAATTAAGAGTGAGATCAGTGTGTTTTGAGCAGACTGGTTTGGGTGCGTGTGTATTTAGCCTCTTATTTGATGAAGACAAACAGTGGAACTGCGGACTCATTCACCAAGTGTCATCACCCACCATATCCCAACACACACCCACACACAGTAAATTAATTGACATTGACAGACAAAGAGTTTGTTGAGTGGTTGCTTGTGTTTGTGCTATGCAGGTGTGTCCACTCACCTAACCCTCTTACGTAATCTTTCTCTTTTGCTCCCTGTTCTCTATCTGTATCTCAACCACCCCTCTTCACCCCCCAATAACCTCCCTATTCCTTCTTCTTTTTTTTCTTCTCATTTTGCCCCCTCCTGTTTCTCTACTTCACTTCCTAAAGTTTTATGTATGGTGAACTAACAGACAAGAAGACAATAGACAAAGTCAGGCAGACTTTTGACAACTATGAGTCCAATTGCTTTGAAGTTCTGCTCTATAAGAAGAACAGTAAGTATAACAAGTATTCATTTAAAAAATCATTGTGTTTAAGGTTTTTAAGCTGTGAGTAGTGTGTACTGTTTAAACTGTTTCTGAGTATACACTTTTAGATTATTTTAAAACACAAACCATTTTTTTTATTTATTGTGTACTTAAGCTGTTACCGGAAGAGCTTTCTGCATTCTAAATTCAGTCTCGCACTGGAAGATACAAGCAAAAACAACAGTTATTCAATTTAAATTGATTGGTATAGTGAACAGTGTAATAATAAAACGCTAGGAGTATTACTATTAAGGCCCCCGCACTAAAAGCTATTGAATACACTGCCTGGCTAAAAAAAGGTTCAAACATTAAGATTTCATCCGACCATCTTTAGCTTTAATAACAGCACACAATGTAGTGGCCAATTATGTGTAAAAATGATTCTTCATGCTTTCAGAACCACTTTTTTTTACAATTTGAGTCCTGAAATATGCCTGAAAAAAAACCTCCATTAAAGGAATAACCTGGATGTTGAGTACATTCAGGTCGTCAGCTGAATTCAGTTTATTGCCACATGTTGCTGAGCCTAGACAACTGAAGCAACACCAGATCAAGGCCTGTACAGTGGACACTATATATGATCAGTGCATCACTTCATGTGTTTCGCTTCTTTCCCCAAACCACATTACCTTCTTTTTATTGCTCTAAAGTCCAATCTTAACACTTCCTAAAAAATTGAACCCTTTTTTTCGATTGGTCTTACTAACAAGTGGTTTCCTTATGGCCACACAGCTGTTTTTAATCCCAGTTCTGTGAGTTGTCATCACATTGTGTGTGTGTGTGTGTGTGTGGAAATACCCTTACTTTTACTATTAGTCATAGTTATGATTTCTCCTTTAGATTTTTTTAATATAATGGAATCTCACCAAGTGTTTAAGTGATATTCGTTCATAATTTTTTCCGACCGATTTTCACCAAAGTTGATTCTAAACACATTATTCTAAATCTTATTCGTCTTTTTGCTGGATGCAGGGCAATGCTACAATACCCATCCATCTGAAACAGGCAGTGTATCTGCAGCAAAATCCATTTATACAGAACAATAAAAGCGAGAACTAAAATGAGCTGTCTTCCTTTCAAAGTTAATAGTATATTGTGGAAAACCTTATTACTTAGATTCTTTGACACTATTTCCCCTAAAATCGATTTGCAATACTCATCTATTTACATCTATTTATAGATGTGCTCATTCTTCAGGGTTTAATTATTTTTAAATTACTTGTTTGTACTTATTGGTGTAGCTCAGAAAATCTTCCGAATCATTACTTAGAAGTTTTACGGTTCTTCATTGTGTAGTTTGTGTGATAAGAAACATGCTGTAGACAGTCAATCTTACATAATGTTTTTAAGGCCGGTAGTTATCTTACACTTCCTATTAATCTGTGTAGAATCAATAGTCTGACAACACTTTCTAAAGATAAGCCAGTCTGGAGAATATGTGGCTTAATGATTCTCTAGGCATTTACATAGCAGATTATACATATTAATGAGTTTCATGTATCTTCTGTCCTTTCCTTATACCTTTATTACTGTATCTAACCCATATAATTATTATATCCACCAAACGACCTTTACTAATTTCATCCTGGTTTATGTACAACCACTCACATCATCTCATCACAATTTATTTACTTTCATACCTTCTCTCTTTGGGCAATTCAGGGAGCCCAGTATGGCTATACATGCAGGTGGCCCCGATCAGGAATGAAAATGATAAAGTGGTTCTGTTCCTCTGCACATTCAAGGACATAACCGTCTTCAAACAACCCATCGAGGATGAAACCACCAAAGGTAAGACTACGACAGACATGATTATAGATATAAATTTTAAAGTTTGATGTGAAAGTGCTGGTGTACAATCTAGATCTCCCACTTTTCATTTTACTTTCTCATAACATACTGAAAGTAATACAGTTCATACATAAAGATAATGCTTAAGCCTATGCTTAATGCTAACATTTCTAAAAATCTTGTAGTCATTTAGACAATAAAACGAAGTGGGTGGTAATAGCATTTTCACCATGCCCGCATTACTCTCACTACCTCTTCAGCAAATTCAGAACTGTCTTAATAATTATAGAGTTCCACTTAAAAACAGAGATACATTGCGAAAGGGCCATTACAAGGTCAATTAGAGATGCTGTTTCCGAACTGATTTGTGCAGTGTTGCAAGCTCTAGCCTGTGTTAGCAGAATAGAGCAGGAGATGGACGAGCTGTCACTTTGTGTTTAAGAAGGCTCTCTTTTCCAGTAGCACAGGACTGTGTGCTGCAAAACTCAACTTGTGAGCCTGATTGATGGGAAGTGTCAGATCTCTCTATATTTTCCTTGTCTTCTGACCCCACATATCCCTAATTTGGTAGATCCTTTCCTCATCAGCTTGTGAGCCTGCTAAGTTAAAACCTACACACACATTCGAAGTAGGCTGGTAGCTTCTGTCACATTGTTAGATCGGCAGAACACAAGCAGGTGCAAGGTGTCAGCTGTGAAGCTGAGGCAAAATCACACCTGCTCCCTTCTTGAATAGACATCCAGGGCTAAAGAGGATGAGGAGTGAACCTGCTTTCTCAACCTGTCTATTCTACATGCTATGTGGGGCTCCTTTTCCTTCGTGTGTTGTACCTATCTGTCCAAATTATCATGAAGAATTTTTTTACGTGTCATGAAACAATTTCTATATCCAAACCCCTGCGGCATACATGGAAGAAAACGGCAAATGACAGTGCATGAGAGGACAGTACACTGGACCACACTACAATTGTCTTGAGTTGCTAGCATTCGTCTGATGCTAATCCAGATGATAATTTAACTGACTCAGGCTTCACAGAGGGAATATAAAACTAATCAAAATTAAACATTCTGGGTTAATAGGAAAGCCACTATAACATGATAGAAGCTTAATCAAATCATATGTGCGCTGCTGCGTACAGACAGACCGATAAGCATTACTTTATGAACCAGACATAGCTGTGATATGATACATCCTCGTTTTATGGCACATAAATGATAATCAAATTTGACTGGTTTGCAACCCTTCCACTTTTATCAAGGTGAAAACTGTTACACAAATGTTTAACTAATAAATAGACATGTGACATGCCCACTGATTGACTAATGCCAAGTACTGGCTTATTTGTCTGTCTAACTGATGCTTAGTAACCGTTGCTATCTGCCATGACCTCGATCAAGCTTTCAGCAATTGAGCAGGTGTGCCACCATTTTCATGGCCATATTTTTTAATTTAAAGCTCCAGATACATTAGAAGTCGGAAGTGTACATACGCCTTACGCAAATACATTTAAACTCACAGTTCCTAACATTTAACCCTAGTAAACATTACCTGTCTTAGGTCAGGTTTGATCACTACTGTACAGTATTTTAAGAATGTGAAATGTCAATAATAGTAAAGAGACAAATTTATTTCAGCTTTTATTTTGTTCCTTTTGCTCCCTGGGAGTCAGTAGTAAGCATACACTTAGTTAGTACTAGGTTATTAACTTGGGTCAAATGTTTCAGGTATCCTTCCACACACTTCTTTTTTTATGTTATCACATTCCTCCTAACAGAACCGGTGTAACTAAGGTCACATATGCTTTTTTTCAGTTCTACCTACAAATGTTTCATGGGATTTAGGTCAGAGCCACTCTAATACCTTGACTTTATTAAATAATTTTGTCTCAACTTTATATGCTTGAGGGCATTTTTGTTTATTTGGAAGACTTGTTTGTGGTCAAGCTTCAACTTCCTGGCTGATGTCTGGAGATGCCCTATATTCACATAATCTATCTTCCACATGATCCTATATGTTTTGTGTAGTTCCTCCTGGAGCAAACTGCTCCCACAACATGATGCTGCCACCCCCATGCTTCATGGTTGTGATAGTGTTCTCCAGATTGCAGGCCTCTACCTTTTTCCTCCAGACATAACGATGGTCAAAATGGCCAAACGGTAACATTTTTGCTTCATCAGACCAGAGGACATTTCTCCAGAAAATAAGATCTTTGTCTCCATGTGCATGTGCATGGTCATAGTCTGGCCATAGTCAGACTAAAGAAGCTACTTGAATGAACAGTGAAACATATCTACCTTAAAAGTCCAGTTGTCATGACTCGACTTCCAGATAACCTCACCTGGATGACTGAGAATCTTTATGGACCAAGTCTGGGTTTTTTGACAGTTTTGGAGCAGTGGTGTCTTCCGTGCTGAGCACTCTTTCAGGGTACAGTATGTCAATATTGGGCTCGTTTTACTGTGGATATAGATACCTTTTGTACCTGTTTCCTCCAGGGTCTTCATAAGGTCCTTCTCTTTTGTTCTGGGATTAATTTCTATTTTATGTACCAAAGTATGTGTTTTCTTCAGTGGGCGATATGATGGCTGCATGTTCCCTCGGTGTTTACACTTGCGCAGTATTGTTGGTACAGATGAACAATTATTGGAAAAATTTTTTGACATGCATAAAGTCTTACCAACTTGGCAAAACTATAATTTTTAACATAAAATCAGTGCCGTGGTTAAAAAATATATTTTTTAATGACTTCAACTTAAGTGTATGTAAAATTTTGACATCAGATTTTTTCTTTTGTTTGTTTTGGGGCATTTATATGTAAAATCTTGGGTTTATTTTATCTGTATTTTCACATTTTTATTTCTGTACTTTTTCAAAAATAAAAATAATTTGTCTGTGTGGAACAAAATATCATCAAAATATGTCCAATATTATTTTACTTTTTAAAATTATTATTATTATTATTATTATTATTTATTATTTATTTATTTATTTATTTTTACATTTTATCTTTTAATTTATTTTTGGCTCCGGAGATTGTGAGCATATTGTTAGAAGGATGCTGAGGTTGAAACTGCCAGGCAGGGAGGTCTAGTGGAAGACCAAGGAGGAGCTTTGTGGATGTGGTGAGAGAAGACATGAAGTTGGTTGCTGTGAGAAATGAGGATGCAGAGGATAGGGTTGGGTGAAGGTAGATGATTTGCTGTGACGACCCCTGAAAAAGAACAGCCAAAAGACAAACAAGAAGAAGATCTATTACTTTATTTTTAGGGTGGTTTTCATTTCATTTTTTTTTTTTATCCTGTTATGTGGTATGCTAATATTGTTTTGTAGTAAACATAATGTAGTGGAAAGGATGGTCTGTGCATTTACTACTGATGTCATGTTAAAGAGACTCTCATAATGTGCTAAGGCGTTTATTACATGCTCAATATAAAGCAAGTATAAGCATTGTAATTAGGAAGTCATGTAGTAAAGGCCTATTTTTAGGAGCAGTATTCCATGTCTCTGTGTACAGTACACTTTCCTCTACTTCCTTCTGGGTACACAGACCTAGATGTGTGTGTGTGTGTGTGTGTGTGTGTGTGTGTGTGTTGGTTTGAGAAGCACTATAAATCCCACTTGGATTGCATGCACTGCCATGACCTGGAGTGCTTTTAGGGGAAGTGAATAAAATATGCGATGATTTTTTAACTGTTAGTGTGAATGTACATCAGTGTGTACTGATGTAAAGCTTTTAGTTTGCAAAGTACCTGTATGTTCTTTTGTTGCACGAGCCTTTGTATGTATTTGAATCTCCGAAATAGTACCATTGGCTATTAGAAGCAGTGATTTTTAAAATGACTTAAAATAGGAAAGGAAATCATCAGAAATTTTGACCGAAGAAGCTGGACAACAACGGTGACCAGTTACAAAGTTAAGCAGTGACATGGGGAGAAAACTTGAATTAGAAACCCAGGAGAAACAGAGAAGCCAAATACACATTGTCATCTCCCCTACTCATTCTCCTTCCTTGTCCTTTTCTATCACTATTTGTTATGATTATTGCTGACACTGTGCTTAGCAGACTTATTTAACCCAGGCAGGAAAGCTAGGATCAGTCTAGCGGAAATCTGAAGGGAATAGCAGTTCCCTGGTGTGGGGCTGCAAGAGACCTCCATTGTCTCATACTGTTAGCACCTTGTCCTCAGAGAGAGGACAATTGGTCATTAGTTTATTTTATCTCCTTATCCAATCCCTCCACCATCACCCATGACTTTCTCATTTATACTTATTTACTCCCTTATTCCATTTAGTTGCTTTTTTCATCAATTTATCCAAGCCTTTTGTGAAAATCCTCCTCCTGTGTACATATTCATCTTCTTTAGATTACTCCACAACAATAACCTGCAAACAGATGCCAAAATCCTTAGTGCTTGTGTCTTTGGTTTCTCTACGGTGCCATAAGTATCTTTTTTTTTAATGCTTGCATGCTCTGCTGAAAGGGCTTGAGCCAATCAGTGCACCAGACATAGTTCTCCTTCCTTAGCCTCTGTAGAGCTCATGTGGCATGTGGTTGCACAGTGAGAGTGCCCCTGTGTACTATTGCTGTGAAATGCATGAAATGGTCACAAGAGATCTGTTTCACTCTGTGCTGCTTTTCTCCACATCGTTGTTTTTGCACATGGAATGTGCTTTAAATTGGATAAATGTGGTGCATCTTTGTCTTTCCTCCAGACTGCTTTTAGTGTCTGATGCTATAAATCTCAGTCTCTTTAGGGAGTAAGCAGAATGAATCTAGTGTACTGCAATTTCAAACTAAAGAAACATGGTGCTGAGCATCAGTTCCAAGATGATGACTTTTGATCTCTTGAGTACTGCAGTCTGAAATCTGTCAGAAAGCAGCCACTATTCTGCCAGTGTGGGGATTACATGTGCTATGCGCCCCTATTGCCTGCAGTGCATGTTACCTTGCTCCTCAATTGATTTGCAAAAAAAAAAAAAAAAAAAAATTTTCACTGATGAAACATGAATGATGAGGTACCTGCTTGTTCCTTACTTGAGGTACAAACTTGCACCCTTTCATGCTCCCTTGCTTGTTGTTTTAATGTAATCCTCTACTGTTGTGTGTTTTTATTTTGAAGTTGGAATTTGATGTTACAAGGCCTTACAAGAAAACAGGGATGTGTTTGGTAGTCCGTCCCTTTGAGGAGAAAAAAGGGAGCACATAATGAAAGGTTTTCAGAATCTAGTAAGGGACTGAGATTTGGGAAGAGAGCTCTAGAAGCCCATCAGAAATTCACTGTTGAAAGTAGGAAAGGTAGTGAGAAACATTGCAGTCATGGGAAATAAGTTTGGTTTAATTATTTTCAGCTGAAGGGCTTCAAGCTCGCAGCTACGATTTGCTGAATAGTTTGTGTTTGTAGAAACACCAACAAAATTGATATTGCAAGCTAATTTACTAACAGGGTCTGTGGAGGATTGCATATTTCATTAGAACAAAAAAAGCACATGTTTTGCATGTTTGACCTTATAAATATTGATTTATTAATTTGGGGGTGTATTTATGCCAAAATGATCAAATATACTGAAGTTCGCATCAATGCAAATAAATAATATGTAATTAGTCAATGTTACAAATTGCTCCTAATGAAATTTAATTTCCAGAAGCTCATTTTCAACAGCTAAAGACAAAAATATACCATTTTCTAAGTGTTAATGATAAGAGAATTTATCAATAACATGCCTCATTAAAATAAGCTGAAAATGACTCAAAATAATGACTTAAGATTACCATTGCTTTCACATTACATATTCTCCACACATTTGCACATTTAATGTTAAGAGCGTTTAAACAGAACCTTTAATTTGAATTTTTCCTTCCCATTTACTTTATTTACATAATGCACATTTACGAACTGTATTTTATGTTTCAATTTTTCTCAGTGCCTGCAACTGCTGTTGTATTTCAGTTTAAACTTCAGTAAAAAAAGAAGAAGTAAAAACTGAAGTTTAAACTGAAGTACGACAGCAGTTGCAGGCACTGAGACAAATTATGTCTTTATGTAAATCATGACTATATATAATTATGTCTCATCTAATTATGACTATATATAATGTTATTATATATAAACACATTGCATACATGTCTTAAAAATTCATTGCCTTTATACATACAGTATGTATATATTTCTTTATTATGTTAAAAAGTAATGCTCTTATGGCTGTTTATCTGCTCTCTGGCTTGATTTTCTCTGTGACAGGATGGACCAAATTTGCAAGGCTGACCAGGGCACTGACCAACAGTCGTGGCACACTGCAGCAACTAGCACCATTAAACAAAACTGAAGTGAGCCACAAGCACTCACGACTGGCTGAGGTGAGTTTCTCCCACCCTGTGTAGCTCTCTTTATCGGATCCAGTCCAGAAAGGTCAGCCTTCTACACTGGACAGCAGAATCACTGATGAGTCACCTTCTTTAAAGGTCTATGCCTTTTGCACACATAATTTTTTCTGCTTTATTACCATTCTCAGACTAGAGAAAGCAAACTACACTTCCTTATAAGTGCAGATATATGTAGTGTATTCTGAAGCCTTTATGTCTCTGTACTACTCTATGTTATTTCCTAAGCTAAAGCTTTTTGTAGGCGGGACGGTGGCTTAGTTGTTATCGCTGCGGCCTCGCACTTCCATGGTCAAGGGTTCGATTCCCGCCTTGGATCTATGTGCGTGGAGTTTGCATTTTTTATCCTGGGCTTGATAGGTTCTCCCGGGTACTCTGGTTTCCTCCAGATTAGCCTAATTGGCATTCTAAATGTTGCCTGTAGTTGGTGTGTGTGTGTGTGTGTGTGTGTGCCATTTAATGGATAGGCACCCTGCCTGTGGTGTACCCCAGCTTGTGTCCTGGGATAGCCGTCAGGCCCCTTAAACTTGTACAGCATAAGCGGTATAGATGAAGAATAAATGAATGTATAGCTTGTTGTAAAGTGCATGACAAAATCAGTTTTATCCCAGTTACACACATAAGTTATCATTTTACATGAGCATCTTTTTATTTTTTCTCTTCCATACAGGCTCTTCAGTTAGGCTCAGACATTCTCCCGCAATACAAACAGGAAGCTCCTAAAACTCCTCCTCATATCATTCTGCACTACTGCACCTTTAAGACAACCTGGGACTGGGTCATCCTCATCCTTACCTTTTATACTGCCATCATGGTACCGTATAATGTCTCATTCAAGACCAAACAGAACAACCTGGCCTGGCTGGTGGTGGACAGCGTGGTGGATGTCATCTTCTTGGTGGATATTGTGCTTAATTTTCATACCACATTTGTGGGGCCTGGAGGAGAAGTCATATCAGATCCTAAACTTATACGCATGAACTATCTGAAGACCTGGTTTGTCATAGACCTGCTCTCCTGCCTGCCATATGACATCATTAATGCATTTGAGAATGTGGATGAGGTAAGATGTATAACTTGTCCTTATAACAGTTTATAACACTGTGAGTTTGTAAGCAGTCTCACAAGACAGACTTCCTGCTTTGCCAATAGAATCTGGGCCGGTGGTGGAAGCAAAAGTAAAGTGTTGTCTTGTTCATATCCCAAGAGTTACACTCCAATGTCTATTTCTTCGCTTTTTAAGATGTTTTTTTATTGCATTAGGTGTATATTAGCCTGGTGCCAAATAATTCCAAAAAAGGACCACAGTAAATGACAATGAATCAGGAACTGTACTGACCATATCAGTCTTTTGTGCATGTCTCTGCTGACTGTAGGTGCACAGAAAAAAAAAAACATGCAAAATGCCATGCAAAGATAAAAAAAATATTTCATAATCAATTACTTAAAATGTACAGGAAATCACTGATCATTGACTATAATTGACTCAATTGAATTACTGGCAGCAAAACAACCCAAAGCCTCAAAGAGCCACCGTTGTACAGTATTTTATTCTGGAAATGAGGTGCTGTTCTTAGTATGCAATCCTATTTTCTTGCCAATAAAATGGATCTGCACGGCCAAAAAGTTACATTTTCATCTTATCTAACCACAAACACGAATACAGTTGTTGTGTGTTACCTGATAATCATACCGCAGTGAAACAGGAACCTCAATAGATGACAATAAAATTCCTAGACACTAAAAGCAATATCAAGAAACAATTTTCCCAAAGGGACAAACTCCTTTGGTTTCATTTACAGTACTATAATTTTGCCACACATGGTTTTGACAGAATCAACTATTCTGAAGATAAACAACTCTTTTACCGAATAGTTATTAATTTATTTAAACATTTAAGGAAATGTTTTCTACTTTTATTATCTATTTTATCTTATCTTTATAATATTATTGGTTGTGCTCATTTACATAAAAGGTGCCAATAATTATGTAGTTGAGTATATATATATATATATATATATATATATATATATATATATATATATATATATATATATTTATAGACTGGTGAATATACATCTTAAAATGAACATACCTATTCATTCATTCATTCATTCATTCATTTATGCATCTTTAAGCACATTTTCTTGGTCAGGGTTAAGAGGTGAATTTGTATCCTGGATGTGAGGCAGGAATACACCATGGAAAAGATTCCAGACCATCACAAAACATCATCTATGCACACATTCACACACTTATTCATACCTAAGAAAATTTAAGGAAATAACCTGCCATTATTTTTCACTGTGTGAGCATACCAGAGAAAAGGACGAAACCTACACAGTTGCAAGGAAAACCCTAGAGCTTTCCACTGCACCACTATGCCACTGTTATTATTTTAATTTATTGCCTGTTTAAAAATGTATGACTTACTATCCTTCATCTAAAATTTTCATCCAAATTTTGACAGCAGCATCTAAAACCACATTATATACTATAGGGGTAAAGGGTATTTATTTATTTTTTTGTTGGATTTTTTTCCCGATTTTCTCCCTAATTTAGTCGTGAATTTTTTTGTGATTAAAAACACAACAACTACAAAACATTATAGTGTTTTGTTCGTGGTTTATAGACTTAAAAGTGTTTAGTGCCACCTCATAATGGATCGTGCATTCTGAAAAAAATTGAGAGAAAATTCCATGTTTAGCGTTATCCTGGAAAGGTTTAAGCTTTCCAAAATAAAGTGCTCATACAAGGGGTAGAGTAAATGCACTAAATACCTAAATCCAAACAAATAAATAGTAAAATAAATAAATCCTGTTCTGCGTGCAAAACTACTCTACCCAAGAGCATGCTCTAATAGATAATACATCCAAGGCTAAGTCCAAGCATGTGCACTTAACTGCTAAATAGTACTGTGTGCTTTAATTTACTAAATAGAAAATGGCCATATTATTAAAGTTTATAGCTTCTGTAGTCACAGGTATTTAAAAAACAGGTATTTACGCTTAAGCTGTGAGAAATAATAGCAGCTTCTTTGCAGTTACAGTCTTGACAATACATAGCAAATTATAAGGTGTAGAGATCTAGGACTTTGTAGTTAAATAGCATATGTTTGTAGGCAGTTTGTGATGGTTTGGAAGGAGTTTGGTACAGTTTGGTTTGCAGCTGAGTTGATGCTGATTTCAGCTTTATTATCAGTACATCATGCCATTTCAGTTACACATAGCCAATTTATGTGTGAATTAAGGCGTATGATCTCACATGTGACCAAGTACCATCAAGGATGTAAATTTAGAACAATTTATTTTTAAGTTCTACCCAAATTTTTTGGGATGTGGAATAAGTAATTTTTGTGAGCTCTTCTGTGAGTCTTTAGCCACATGTTGAAGACTTTAAAATGTGTACATGAGATCCCCAGTCTAAAATAGATCCCCAGTCTAAAATGCCCACTTTTTCCTATTATTTTCATTATCTGTTACAGTGGTTACTTATGCACAAGTGGAAATGGACATTACACAGAGTGATCCTAAGCAGGCTGGATAGTGCCCTAAAGGAATTTATTAACTGGCTGGTTGCATAATCATTAAGGGCCTCTTAGTCTACCTTTTATTTTGACTGTTGTAAAAATAGTTATACTTTTAAACACTCAGGATCAATCTGTGGGTCTTGACTTGCATTAATTATCCCTATAACTACTAATTGTACTATTGGTTCCACAGGAGTTGTTATATTTTTTATATATAATAATAATTGATAGTAAATGTTATTGAACAGTATGATTAAAACCTAATTACTGAAAAGCTCAACGCTATTCTCAAACAGCCTGCCTGAGATGTAAGACATGAGCTTGTGTACTGTACAGTCTATGACAGGAGACACCAAAATTTAAACAACTCATGGAAATGCATATGACACTTCTGATTACCATCATCCATCTGGCGTCTAAAAATGGCCTAAAAAATGGCATTGCAAGTACTGAATCCGTGCTGATTGTTTCCTTTTTTTATTGTTTAGAGCATACAATACAGAATACACATATAAAATGAAAGGTTGTGTGATACTGGGAGGCATCAGTAAGAAGAGCATTTTCAAAAATCCACACTAGACACAATTCCAGCATATTATGCAGAGTTTATGCATGCCTGCTGCATTTATCTACAACTCTGACAGCGTGCCACTGTGGGTCAACTGAAGCGAAATAGTGTGATTCTCAGGTCTTATTATTATGCTTTTCAGCAAGCTATAAATACACACAATGTTATACATAGATAATGCAAACTTTACATATTCCTCCCAGTCTGCATCAGTTTCACAGTCGCCCTGGCAACAGGCATCATATCCCATCATGCTGATGCCATCAGTGTACATACAGCTCAGCAACAAGATGAACGCAATAAAGCGACCAAATTGCAGTGCACTGGTTTGCAATAAAGAGCTTTGTCGCCGTGGCATCTGGGGCTCTGCCTGCATGACTTAATCAATCTGATGTGCTTAAAGCGCAATAGACTCTGACACAGCGACTTGCATGCAGGAGCGTGTACAGAAGCAGGCTGTTCACACCTATCTCCGGGTCTGCAGCACTCAACTGTAGGCTACAGGTGCAGGAAAATCCAGACGAATATAATGACAATACATCATCCTATTATTGTGACAATGTAACAGAAAACTTTAAGGTACTTATCTAGAATACAGTATCCTTTTGGCTGTGTTTTTTTTAAGTAATTTTGTTACATTTTCCATAAAAGATTTATCACAAAGAAATTTAGGTTGTTAGCATAAAAATGGCCTGAATTTTGCTCTTTTCTTTGGATCTTATAAAAGTAAATGAATGATTACATTTGTCATGAACAATTAACTGTATAAGTAACACTCTGGTTTACGTTTTTTTCTGTTGACTCTTCTAAGAATGTCTCGCAATGTTAGGCACAAGGAAATTAATATTTTGTGCATTGCTTTAATTATGAATACACTGTAGAATAAAAATATTCTCTGTTAAAAAAAATGAGATACTTCAGGGTCTCTTTTAAACGGATTGCTCTTTACAAGGTTTCTGCTCAGAATCTTTTCACAATATAGAAGGGTGTATGAATGTGTGTGTTTGCATTGTGCACTTCGATGGATTGGTGGCATTTGAGGTGAATTTCTCTGCCTTGTGCCCAGTGTTACAGGAGAGACTCTGACCAGGTTAGGGCAGTTACTGACAGTGAGGGAGAGTGGCTGAAATAAATAAGCTCACTGTATTTTCCTGTCATTCCTCAGGAGGACAAACCTACGTTGGTCTGGTTTCACACACACACACACACACACACACACACACACACATATATATATATATATATATATACACTGTATATATATATATATATATATATATATATTTATATATATATATATATATTTACTGTATATATATATATATATATATATATATATATATATATATCGATTTTTAATAATTTTATATATATAATTTTTAAAGATGCAGGTGATTTATAGAATTATTTATGGAGAAAGGCTATCAAAAGGCTGCCTGCCAAAACCCACTTTCAAAAACACATCTGCTAATATTGCAATCTTAAACAACACACTTTCTCCTTAGTAATTGCTTGTAAGTCATTCTGAATTGCCTCTAAACTATATGAAAAGTGTTTTGATATGTCATTACTTTGTCCGCCACTAACTAGAAAAACTACAAAAACTACAGTAGTTTCTAACACAAGGCTGAATCCCAAAGTCATCTCTAATCACTGACCAAGGGCACTACTTGCCATGTGGAACAAGGGATTGTATACCCTACGTACGTAGCACACTAGCTTTCCGTTAAGTTATTCGGTATTCAACCCCAAAACAGTTCTATTTATCTCTTTCAGAACAGTTAATTAGGTCATATTCTAAAGCATAATAAGTGGAGGCATACGGAGAAACATGTGAGATTTACATGACTATCTATCAGTCTGTACCAGCGAGAATTGAAAACTTTGACTAACACCCCTGAGTAAATGTGAAACATCTCATTCCAATACGTCTATATAAAAAAACTAGAAGACGTCCCGTGGTCACCTTGTTCATTGTTATAATTCATACAGCCACACATTCGTAACAAAACGAACCCCCAAATGAGCTGGGAAAGCCTCACTGAGCTGGCTTTTGCTGAAGATGTGCCACTAAGTCTAAACTAGCTGAGTGGGATTGAACAGTGGTGTGCAACCTGCGGCTCAGAAAACATTACTTTTAAAAAGTCTGGGTCACTTTGGAATTCACTATGCTACAGTGCAGGTAGCTTTAAATTACAGCAAAAATGAGTTCCAGAGGAATTCCCTTTGGGAGAAGGTTAAAAACCTACACAACAAAAATATCTTATGCACATCTCTCCAAAAATAAAATAAAATAAAATAAAGTAACATAAAATAAAATCTTCCCATGACAATGGGTAGTAAAAATATGTGACTGGTTGGTAGTCAAGTCATTTCCCAGCATGTATTTAGAAAATCTTTTCAATGCATGGTATCTCTATGAAAGAAAATCAAGACAATGAGAAGGGCAGGATCGAAGAGAATGTACAGTAAGAGATAGACAGCTACTACTGTATATCAGCAAAGTTTGGGAATTTAAATGTAATATACTGAAAGGCAACAGAAATATACCTAAATCTTTAAAAACATTAGCAAAATTTGAGATCTAGACTCAGGGAAGAGAGTGTATCTTTGTTTATTAAAGCCTACATCAAATGACAGGTGTGGTGTGAATGAAACGCATCCTATTAAAATATCATAGCCAGGTTCGCCCTTGTGACCACACCACATTCGGTTTCCCCTCAGTTTATAACAAGTTGTCAGCTTTACCAACACACTTGTTGAGTTGACAGGTGTTGCATGTAGCCACCGTGCATTGCTATGACAGACCCACATTACACTTGTTCCATAGTAGCCCTTTCTCTCTCCCACGCTGCCAAACCGTTGCAGATGAATATGGAAATGTCACGTCATGCACATGTGCACGCTAAATATATGCATTTTAAAAGAGGCTTTGTGTCTGTTGCGCAACACCCAGCTTACATCATCTTACTGGTTTGTACTGTCAGATGCTTGCCTGCAATTGTGTTCTATCCCCTTCTTCAATGCAGTAGAACTCTGGATGTTTTGACTTTTCCTAGTAGCTGCCTGGGGTGATTTTACTGATGTATTAATCATTTCCCATGTTCCCCCTTGAACCAGTTTTTGTTCACTGATTTGTTTTATTGCATCAGGAACATCAGATATTTTCACACACTCTCCCTCTCATCTGTTTGCGGACACTCAAATCCTACATACTGGGGCAGATTAAATGAACGAGTGAGAGTCCACACAGAGGCCATTCTTAATAAATCAAGTCATTTTCACAACCCCCCCCCCCCCCAGGCAGAGGTCACGTGAGTTATTTTGGGGATTGAAATTATTAATATTGGTTTCCTCCCACAGTCCAAAGACATGCAAGGTTTGGCCTAATTGGCTTCCCAAATTACTTAAATTGGATTGGCACCCTCTCCATGTACCCCACCTCGTGCCCCGTGGTCTTGCAGGATAGGGTCCAGGCCTCTCGCAAACCTGTATACAGGATAAAGCGGTACAGATGATAAGTGAGTAAGTGAGAGTTTTTAATATGGTGAGGATATACAGTATACTGTATACAGTATTTAAAGAACAAGTTTGATCTTATGGCTCCTAGTATAAAATTATGCTTTGTTATGGTTGGACTACTTAGACTACTTAATTACTGGGGCACATAGGATGTAAATAAATTTTCAGTGTCAAAATCTAGAAACCACTTTTCCTTATTCTTTACATTTTCTGAAGTGGTTTTCTGAAGCTCAATATTCTGTCAAAATTGAGTGTTTTCTTGATTTTGAGGAAGTATCCTGTCTCATATACACATGCCAGCTAAGCACCTATTGTTTCTCTGACCTTTAGTAATTTTCTCCATCATTTCAGGACTCCATCGCTGACTCCTCTGCAGTGGGCCACATACCAGCAGTGCGGAACGGCACGCGCACTGAAGACTCTGTGCTGCCGGTAATTCGTTCTTCTCTCTTTGTTGTTCTCATTGTGGTTGTTTCACTCTTCTTTTTCCACCGCCTCCCTGCAGCGTGCTACTCCTCTATGCTTCGGCTTATTGAGTATGGAGGCATTTAATGGTATTGTAATTTTATGCTAATGATGTTTTGAACAATTCACCCATGTGTTTGTTTGTCTAAAGTGGTTTTAGATGTGAGGCAATCCAAATTAGCCTGCCGCATTATAACTGTGCTCTCTAAGCAGGCACTGTAGGCACCTGCACACACACACACACACACACACACACACACACATACACACACACACACTAGTTGATTTTACTAGAACAATTACTGATGCATTGTGACCTGCTCGTTTTTGGCACAAGCTTCATATCTTGTTTAATGAAGAGCTGTGGTGCATAGTTTCTGGAGCAGCATTATGGAGCAGAGATGATGAGTTGGATATCAGAGATAATGTGTATTTATGTTGAAATCAAATATCTCTAAAATTGAATGAAATACGTGCATGGGTTTGTGTTTGTGTGCTCACATGTGTAAAATGTTTGAATATGGTTAGGTCAGTTCATAACAAAGGTTGATTCATTGCTTCTGAAAAATTAAATAATTATGACTATTATAACTATAAAATATAACTGCATAGCATTTTACATCATGGTGCTTAAAGTTGGGACCTCCTGGTGAGCCTTTTTGTATATATTTGTATTATTATTATTATTATTATTTTTATCTCTGTGGTGGAAATCCCAATTCTCCATTACAAAAGTTACTTATAGTTATTAGTCAACTTAACTCTTCACTTACATTTAAAATATTTAAGCTGGATTTCTTTAACTGAAAAGGCTTGAAAATAAGGTAATTTGAACTTGCTGTATTCTGTCTGCTCCATAACTCATTATTCAAATTATTCCATATACATATAAATGGTAAGCATGATATTTGTATAGTAAGATTATCCCAGTCAAAATTTCAGACACAAGTTTGGATTTCTTTTTTACATTCTAGAAGAATATTGTTTTTTTTTTTTTTATGATTTAGCACATATGGGATAATTAAGTAACAACAACAACAGTCAGTTGTTATTTTAAGACATGATGGTCAACTGTTTTGGAATAGCTTTTGCAAAACAGTATTGTAAAATACATTTGTAAAACCCATCAAGCACCATGATAAAATTGGTTTACATGGAGACCATCCCAGAAAAGCAAGACCAAAACTTACCTCTGCAGCAGAAAAGTTCATTTAGAGTTACCAGCCTCCAATATCATCAATTAACAGCACCTCAGATTAGAGGCTTTATGAAGGCTTTAGTAGCAGACATGTACTGTACAGTTACATACATACTGTCACATACTGCATAAATGCATTGTTTTACAATGTAGAAAGTAATATAAATCAGGAAAGACCATGGAATAAGAATGTATGTCCAAAATTTGTATATAAAACAAAAGAATTACAAAAATGTGATTATCACAACGACGTCGATGATGATGATGATTGTTGTATTTTTTTGTGTTGTATTTTTAACTTATTCAAATGCATTGTTTTGAATTGTTTTAAAAAACATCATAAACATCTTAACAATAAACTAGGTTATTAAAGAAAATTCAATCACTTTAACTTACAGATTCACACAGGTATTGCCTATTTTATGCATAATTTCCCTAAATAGTGAAGCAAAACAACTATCACCAATATCTTTTGCCTTTATAACAATAGTAAAATAAATACAGCTGTGGCCAAATGTTTTGAGAATGACACAAATATATATATTTTTTAATTTTTAAAATCTGCTGCCTTAGAAGTTTTTGTACCATCATTTATTTATGGCTGTGTTCTTGGCTGAGAAGCAACCCCAAACATGAATGGTCTCAGGATAGTTTACTGTTGGCATGACACAGGACTGATGATAGCAAGCTTTTTAACGGATGCCCCAAACAATTGGAAATGGGATTCATCAGAGAAAATTACTTTTCCCCAGTTCTCAGCCCCATACCTTTTAAAGACTATCAGTCTGTCCCTGATGTTTTTCCTTGAGGGAATTAGCTTTTTTGCTGCCCTTATTGAAATGTATAAGGGTGAGCACTACCATCAGTCCTGTGTCATGCCAACAGTAAAGCATCCTGAGACCAAACAAAAACCCACAAATTCTTCATGCATTGACTATGTAAGAATGGGCTGCCATTAGTCACAGTGTGGTCCAAAGTTTGATTGACAGCATGCCAGGATGAATTGCAGAGGTCTTGAAAAATAAGGGTCAACCCTGCAAATACTGACTTTGCATAAACTTGATGTAATTGTCAATAAGTGCCATTGACATTTACAGTATGAAATGCATATAATTATACTTCAGTATACCATAGTAGCCTCTGACAAAAAGATCTAAAAAGGAAAAAAACCCTGAAGCAGCAGACAGTGTTAAAATTAATATTTGTGTCATTCTCCAAACTTTTGACCATGCCTGTACTTGTGAATACTCCCCTTGCACCTCTATTCCAGATGTCTAGCAGATCTACAGCTTCCTTACTGGGAGAGGAAACCAGTGTTGCAGTTTTCTAAATGCTAACTATGCACAAATGCAAAGTAGACCTCTACATGATAAATTACTTGGCATAAATTTCCATTAAAGGATTCATAACACACACAGGCAACACAATAATTATCTAGCAGAATCAGTGAATGTCATGTGCTGGCATAAACATCTTTGGAGTATCGTGCTTATGTGCTACAAATGTGTCCATTTTTACTCCCCCCCCAGTATAATTTTTTTTGGGAAAAAAAATGCTTTGCGTGTTTGAGAATTTGCCCTCATGATTGTGTGACAGCTAGAACAAAATGGACTATGGTAGAGGAAATGTTAATTAAAAATGTGAGGCGCAAACTGGTGCAGCTATTTATAAATGGTTTCAGTTGACAGTCTGTCACTTGCTAATGCTAATGAAGATGCAACAATTAGGCTAGCCACTGCTAGTTCAGTTGATTCCAGTGTCATCCCCATAAATCTTCTCAGGTGTTCACGTAGAACCCAGTTTTAGAGGAAATTTAGGATTTTATAAAATTATTTTTATGAACTAGAAGACATCATTTGATTGGCTTTCAGTCTTAGGCAAGCAAAACATTTAAATGTCATTAAATAAAGAAGTCCTAAACAATACAATCACAAGGTTTTGCATGTTAATTCATCTTCTTTTCCACTGCTTGTTTTTACTTGGATGTAGTTGGCAAGTAATATTTAGGTTTTATTCTGTCTAAGGGTCTATTGTTCTCATCTGTGTGGGTTTACCTGCAGTATAGGATGCTTTTTTTCTCTCTCTTTTGCACAATGCTTAAAACCTTTTTTTTTATGTTCAGCATATTACCTCTCTATTCAACTGTCCAGTTAATTAAGGTATATCAATTTCAGGTTTAAAACGAAATTAAAATACTAACCAGCAACTGGACTCTTGTACAGAATATACTACATTAGTTTATGCCTAAAAGGAATTTCAGTTCAGCACAAGGTATTTAAAAACACTGGATCAAACAGCATACATACAGTAAAAGCACACCTGCTTAACAAAGCATAGAAACAAATGTGTTGAGAAAGACAAAAAATACAATGAGTAAAATAAATTTAAAAAAGTAACAATGAATAAATGCATAAATGCATAAAGGCATAAATGACTACAAATCAGTATAGAGTTATGATGAGTTGAGGAGTATAACAGTTGTGTGCCGGTATTATAATGAAACCATGATGTTCTGTATGAGACTAGTATTTTTTTAGACTACAGAGAATCGTTTCAGGTTGGGGGCCACTCGAAGACAGCAAGTTTCCGATGATCCCTTGTTTCCTCCTACTTAAAGGAGAAATGAAGACTTTGATGTTACTGGGGAAGGGGAAGTGCAGCTGCCTATCACAACCTCTGCTCTTCTCCTTCTCTGGGTTGATACTAGTTTGATCAAAGTAACCATAGGCAAAAGATGGCTGAATCATTGCGCAAACTAGAATTATTCATGGGGAAAAAGATCTAGAAGATACCATAGCTGCTTAAAAGCCCCAAAAAAGCCTTAAAATCTACCTTTGTTTAATTTGGACCTTATAATTGTGGTGACTGCTGAATCTTATAGCATGATTAATACTTTGTTTGTTTACACAACTCTTAGAAAAAAAAACATTTTGAAATGTTAATGTTGTTAATGATCTTTTTTATAATATTCTTTATATTTTTCTCCTTCTGTACCTTACAGGGTCTCAGCAGCCTTTTCAGCTCACTTAAAGTGGTGCGTCTGCTGCGCCTGGGCCGTGTGGCTCGTAAACTGGACCACTATCTGGAGTACGGCGCTGCTGTCCTGGTTCTCCTTGTCTGCGTTTTTGGCTTGGTTGCTCATTGGTTGGCCTGTATCTGGTACAGCATTGGTGATTACGAGGTTATCGATGAAGTCACCAACACCATTAAGACAGACAGCTGGCTCTATCAGCTGGCAATCAATATCGGCACACCTTATCGGTACAATGCCAGTGGATCAGGCCAGTGGGAGGGAGGACCCAGTAAGGACACCCTCTACATATCATCCCTCTATTTCACAATGACCAGCCTGACTACCATTGGCTTTGGTAACATCGCTCCTACCACGGATGGTGAGAAAATCTTCTCTGTGGCCATGATGATGGTGGGCTGTAAGTGTTCTTTAATACTTTCTCTTATACTGCATATTTACTGTTCTTATAAGTTTTGAAAAATAGTATTGACATATAAAGAAGTTCCATGATGTGTTAGTTAACCTGGTAATAACTTGATTAAATAAAGATACTGTAAAGACTCATTATCTCTAAAAAAAAATAGCCATAATTATTATTGTATACGGTTAAATACTCTAAAGGAACCCCTGTCCTATAGCACTGCAAATGGAGCAAATTCCATATAAAAAAAAGATATAATTATCATTTTATAATAAGGGAGAAAAAGCACTGAACTAACCACAATTCTAAGACCTCTGTATTGATTTGAAACTCCTCCATGTCTCTCTTTTCTAATTCTTATTCTAATTCCCTGACTCAATCTGGTCTACAGGGCTAGATGATGAGGATTTTATGTGCATGTGTGGTTCTGTGTAAATAACCAACAGCACTTTAGTGCGACCTATCCTATCTTGTGCTTTTTTTAGTGACCACCTTCACAAATACATGAGTGGAAGTAGCCAGCTTGTACTTAACTATACTCCTGCTGGACATTTCAGTCATCTGGAACTGCATTACATTTTAATGCAAGAAAGGGCTAAGGAGGTCTGGTGTGTATACTGAGTAAGGATTGTGATGCCTTCTGCTACAGGCATCCTTGAGGTTACTTTATAGAGAATAAGCATTTCCATCCATGGTTGCACCTGTAATGCCAAGGGAATTGTCTCTATAGAGAATCAGGAGACTAGACAGTTGGCTAAACTAAACTATAATTATAGAAATGAAACAATTAAATGTAAAAGAATTGCATATACATATAACTGTGGTCACAGTTGGTTGCATACGAACACACACACACACACACACACACACACACACACACACGCACACATCTGTTGCTCTAATTTCCAGACAGACTGCCTTACAGTGCACTGATAGGAATAGTCTGGAAACGGCACTGACTGTTAGTGAAGAACACACTCGTGTTCATTAAAACCTAAACTAGCATGCTGCATTTTCAGACCAGCTTGCTACATTTTAATTAATTTTGTTTCAGACTTTGCTCATAGATTCTTCTATCATATCCTCTCATACTTCAATAGGCAGAGGATTTACAGTAATCTGTTCTAGCACATTGTACCACATGATCAGAACTGTATTATTATCATCGTTCTGTTAATGGAAGAACCATGTTCACACTGACTAGTATTATTAGTAGCAAGTATTACCAGGTGTTTGTTACATTCCTTTACTTCCAATCTCACTATACTGTACACAAGTCCTTTATGGAGATTTAATTATTTTTCTGTCATTTCCTCCTTCTCTTGCTTTTCTCAGCTGTCCTTTTTTTTTCTCGTTTTGGCCAAATTGACTCTTTTTGCTCCATCACTCACCTAATCTTTATTGTTCTTCTTCACTCTCTTTCAATTTTCTCCCTCTCTCTCTCTCTCTCTCTCTCTCTCTGTCTCCCTTCATTTAGCTCGCTTATGCTGTCTCACCAAGTTAAACTGTAGTTGTACTGATTGAGCTTGGCTGTACATGTCTGCACCTTAACTGTAGTGATGAAAATGCTCATCAGGCCATTCACACTATCTCAGTGTATCTGCCGGCGCTTTTGGTAGCACCCTGCTGACTGAACAATCACGAGCGCTATGGGATATGACTGGACCTGAGCTTTATCCCTGATTCCTGTAATTGGGAACTACAGAAGTGATTGACACTCAAAGAGATGGAAGGTGTAGCAGAAGTCATTTCTTGTTTTATATGTGAGTCAGAGTAAGGCAGGTTTATCCAGTTAGTGTATCAAATTGGGAGAGACAGTTTGATTGTCCAAGAATTGCCCAGGAGAGGATGCAGTCTTTTTGGTACTTTTGCTTTCAGTCAATAAGTTGGTAGTGTTCATAAATCATAAGAAGCATGAGCTTGTTAATTTGGCGCACAACAGCGATGTACTGTATTTCCTGCTAGTCTAAGCATTGATCTGGCCAAAAGGCTAGGGCATAGCTTGGCTAATTACAGATCCTGTCCCTCCTCTCCATATGGACTTGTTAACATCACCCACTACATTTCCAATAAGCCATGGCATGAGTCCCTAAGCCACCCCCTGCTAAGAAGAACCTTTGTCTCACCTATATGTTAGATGGACTAGAACAGAAAAGTCACCAATAGGTACAGCTCATTTAACCAAAACAGCACTCATAGAGCTAGGTTGAATTTTTTAACATACAGTATAATTGCATGATAAGTCTTTGAAATCATGATGAAAACACAAGCATAATCATGCTTCAGAATGAACTATATCTATGCACATATGTGATGATCATCTGTCTCTCCTCATTAAAGATTTTTATGCTTGGACCCACATAAAAGCCTTATTCCCCCAATGTGCGCGGTCAAGAGCAGAAAAAAAGAATATTGTATACAGCAAGGATACTGCTGTATACTACAGACACAGAGAGTGGAATACACATACTGTAGTACAGTACACAATGTACCATTCTATTTCTCATTATACATATTTTGCTTTTCAAGGAATAAAATCAAGGGAGGTCTTTTTATCACACCTGTATTGCAAGAGACCATGAGCATTCGGTTTAGGTGTCTGATGTTGACCAACATCTGCATTAATATAAAATTAAACCTTGAATTTCAATTAATTCCCATAATTTTACTTGGATATACTTATATCAAATATAATATATGGGAATACTAAAAAATGTGGATATACAGTAGACTTAAATCACACTAATGAGAAAGCCAAAGGCACCAGTGGCAAGTAAATGCGGGAAGAAATTTTAAAAAGAACAAGACTCCAAAGATAACTCATAATCCCATGGTAGGATTATAAATGGAGGATTATGTACATCTTTGGAAACGTTAAGGCAAACACTACTAAGTATATTGAAAAAATGTGCAGAATGAACATCCTGTGAATACTGTAGGAGTCCTGCTATAAGTCCTGGTAATGCCAGTAGTTTATAGAAGGAATAAATCTATAGTATCCAGTCGGGGTTATACATTGAAGCAATAATCTTAACTTTGTGTGTAAAGTGCAGGGTATTCGTCTGGGGTCATCCACTCCAGCAGAACATGGGTCACGTGCAAAAAGCACCAAGCAGAAGTACTGCCTCAAGATAAATTACAGAGGACCTGCCCTAACTGGCAAAAGGGGCATAATTTGAAGACAGATATTGAAGACATATTTCTATATATATTTGCTTCGCTTTTATTTAAAAATTACTTTTTTTTAATATTAATAAAATCTCATTTCATGCAAGTAAGAGGTGTAATAACTGATGTTGAGCTTTGCACAAAAGACAATGTAGCACAATTCTAAATGTAGCACAAGAAACCCTGTCCCTGTCTTACATCAGCTCCTTACAATATGTATGTACATATAGTCATCTCCAATTTTGGTCTCCTGCCAATTAACACCCACCAGCTAGGCCTATTATAGAACAACCACTAATTAAGGATGGCTCAGTTGAGAGGTAACACAAGCTTCGTCTGGGACTCATAAAGAGAGCCAACCATATTTTTTCACTAAAACATCTTTTCACTAAAGATAGCAAACTATCTATCATCTTTCACACATATTGACAGGAAAAAGAGAAAGAGAGAGAGAGAGAGAGAGAGAGAGAGAGTACGCCATCAAATGTATAGCCAGTTTTGCTTTCTTTGGCTCTAGAGCACAGATGGCTGTGGCATGGAGAGGATTCAAAGTTTTGAAGTTTCTATGCTTTTCTATTGTAGCCCTCAGCAGCTAAGTATGTGCCCCTACTTTTCTAAATAAAAAGAAGAAAAAAATGGTATAGAAACAGAAACAAATCAATATGATTATGTATAAGTGTAAGATGATAGATAACTGATAGAGAAGTGTGTGAGGTTTGTGATAATTTAAAGCAGGTGTTTAAATTCCTTCTGAAGTAATGCATGGCCATAATTGTTGGTGTATCTGACATCCAGGTTTATGTTTTGTACACACGGTAAATCTTTAACATGTAGAAGCACATAGTGTAATACTTAGAATATTCAACATAAAAAAGTTATGTGTCCTTTAAAAACAAAACCTTTTTCAGTAAGTGAAGCAAGCTGACAGTAAGTGTGATGCAGCGTTCATACCTGTACTTTTACAGACCCAGGGGAGGCTGGTATAAAAGTGCTTTTTGAGCTCAACTCCCCTGTGTTCAAGGATAAAAGACTTCAGTATAAGATTTTATTTTGGTATCCATATCAGATACTTTGCTTTGTCTTTAGGTGGATTATTTAAGGCTTGGATCTAAGTGGAATAGCATTATCAGTAGTTGAATAAAAAGAAATACACACAGGGTTGTGAAACAGGGTTGGGGCTAAGTTCAGTCTAGTCCATGTTGAATCAATGATTTAAATTATGGGTGAATTTGCACTCATGAGTACATTTACAAACAAAATTTAAGTGTAGAAAAGTAGCTATATTTTCAATATGTAAAAGTGATGAGGTGAAAATAATTTTTGAGGAAATGTAACAGTCATGTGACATCTGTGATATAATAGAACTCATCATACAACATTGCCATATCTTAAATGTGCTGGTAATGGGTTTAATGAAAGTACATGGGGTGGATTATTTATCATCAGCTTTTCTTTTTTTTTTTTTTTAGAAATTTTCTTTAAAGGAGAAACAAAAATAAATTGAGTAAATGGACACAAAAAATCCAGAAAACCCAACATACAGTAAACATAACCCGGATGTTGGTTTAAATAAGCGGATCGTGACTTTTCTGGTGTGTGTGTGTGATTTTTCATATTGTTATTATCATCTGTGAGATTTTTATGATATAATGCAGTGCTGAAATCTAATCTGATAGATATTAAACTTTGTACTTCACACTACCCTGACATCGCTGTTCAAGCTCATAAGCTCTTGGTTTATAGAGAAAATCTTAGACTGCTGGTTAACTCCTACATGGGTGCAGCAATTCAATGTCTTACTTTGAGAGCCAAATAAACATCCATAACAGGATTTCTTTAGTTGATTTCCATTTTAAAATGTAATCATAATAATTTTTAAATGTAGTTCAAAAAGGGAATTGACTCACGTATACATACTTGCTAACATTTTATTAAACTACTTTCAAGCAAATATGAACCATGTAAGTGTTTTCTTGAAACTAGACTTTTCCCCCCATTTACTGTGTTGTGATTCCAAGTTAAAAAAAATAATAGTTTTTTTGCTTGGAGTAAATACAACCACTTTTCAATGGTAGGCAATTTGACTCTGTTGACTCTGGAGCCTTTGAAAGCTTGCAGTTTGCTATTTAACCTGCCCTGTACATTTGCTCAAGTTATGGGAAATCGTTGTTTCGATTTCCCCTTTTCATGTGCTGTGTGTGGAGTTGTTGTTGCAATGTGATGTGGAAGTTCTTTCTGTGGACATTGGGGTTATTGGGCGGAATGAGTCAAATCAGCCTGAGGAAGCCAAAGGAAGTGCAGTGATGGATGGAGATGACTTGAGATGCTGGGTCAGGCCTCGAGGTCTCAGTGGTGTGTCAATGCTGTATATCGATCTGTATTGTGTTGCAGAGAGAGATGATGTGGTTAATGGGAGCAGAGGCATTTACAGAAGAGATAGAGAGATTGTTTGTGGAATTACAGAGAGTAGGATATCGGCCGAAGCTTATTGGTTTAATAAGCAGAGCAAAAAAAGTGCAGGAGTTCTTTGCTTTAGAGAGAGGCTTGATGTGAATAAACAAAGCATCAGGACAAAATGCTATGCAAATAGTCAGTATAGAATAAGTGCATTATGTCAATTAGGGGTTAGAGAGTGATTTCGGATTTGGCCTTTGCAGCTTATCTTAGCTATAAATAAAACAACAGAGACTTTCAGAAGCATTTACTAAGTGTTGTTTAAGTTATAACAATGTCAAGTGTTTTCTTGCTGAACATGCTCCTGTGACTGGTTTTGATTGTGGGTTTTGGCAGGGAGTTGGTCTCCCATCTTTCCAGTACTATGGACTGTACCAACCTGCCTTAACCCATGCTGGCATCTGACAGTTGTAATGTAATTAATGATTGTTAGAACATGGAATGCGGAGTGATACATATGGTTAAATGTGGTGTTAAATGATGTCACCATTTATTAACACCATTTATGGAATGCTTCTCAGCCAATCAGATTTATGTTAAGTGATTTTAGATAACGAAACATGTGTAAAGGTTGTTTTAGCAGCTCTACAGCCTAAGCAGGAATTAATCTGACCATTTTGATTTATAATTTTTTTCTTACAAATTTCATACTCATTTCCCTTATTTCTTTTTTGATTCTGTAAAGCTGCTTTGCGACAATGACCATTGTTAAAAGCGCTATATAAATTAAATGAAATTGAATTGAATTAAGTTGCACTGAAAGTTCAAACTGAGTGTCATTGGACTAAGTGATTACTCTACTTTTAATGAACTTACTTATCATTCCTAGGTGCAACCCAATGACTTCTTCACCCAGTCTCCACCGACTCTGTAAATTGAGTCAGGCTCAATAATCAGCCCATATCAGCATCCTAATAATAAACAAACAATAACACACTGTGAGATGTGTTATGATGAGGTGTAGATCAAGATTACTATAAACACATTACTTAAAAGCAGTGTATTGACACAGGGTGTATTACACCCTTCATTATCATTTTTTATTTAATATCATACACAGAAAGATTTATTTTAACAGGTAGTTAATCTAATACAGTATAATAATGATGTGTTAGAATCGTGAACACCCAAGAACCAGTAAAATACACAAAATTTTGTTATTATTCTGTATACTATTATAATAAGTATTACATTATCAATAATCTAAAATAAAAAATATATAATAATAAGATGAATTAAATTAAATATATTATAATTATCTTTATATATTATAATATAATAATATACAAATAGAAAAAAATACCCAAATTTGTCAAAATATTGTGTTAAGATATTGTCTTAAGTATTCTTAAAAAAATATAGAAGGTAAAAAAAGAAACTAACTATAAAAATATTTTAACATTTTTTTCTGGGACTATAAATATTTTCTGGTGTCAAAACTCTTTACTGTTACACTATTATAAGGCAGGATTTATTTTCATTATATATTGTCACATAACTTTCATCACATTAATTACCAATTCTTTCTTTCTTTCTTTCTTTCTCTTTTTCAAACTGGCATAAAGCATTGAGCTGGTCAGCGTTAAGAATGCATAACCAGATTACATGGTTGTCATGTTCTTTGCTGATATCTGCTGCAATGAGATGAAGACTGGATGAAAGTGATGTTGGAGCAATAAGCTCATGCTGGTAGAGAGAAGAGATGATGATGGACAGAAATGAACTCTGACTACAGGCTGTGCTGTAATTACTGCATGCGGGTGAATTAGTCATTCTCCTTGCGGGATACAGGCCTCTTTAGTACTCATGCTAAACAATGACAGTTTTTCCTTGGGCCATTAAATGAAGCCTACTGAGAAATAAATGCACATTAAAGAGTGACACTACAGGCTACATATGTGTCTAATTGTTTGGGCAGGCAAGTGAGCAATGATATGTGCTTGGGTTTAAAAGGCTTTGTAGAATCGTCTCTCAGAAAGCCACATCTTATGTGCTGCTGTATCTCTGTTTGCTCATAACTGTTTGCCCATACTTGAATACTTTGCCCTTGATGTATTTAAAGCTGCTGTAATGATGTAGCAATTTATACAACACTCTTTAAAAAATAGAATATCATGGATATCCCAAAAATATTAGAATATTTCATTTCATGTTTGAGGTAATTACTATTCATGCAGTTTAAGCTCTGTGTATCTCTTGGTCTAGTGTAGTACACAAAACCACGATCATGGAGAAAACTGCAGATTTGACAGTTGTTCAGATGATCATCTATACCCTCCACAAGGATAATAAGCCACACCAGGTCATCACTGAAAGGGTTGGCTGTTTTCAGGGTGCTGCATTGAAGCATATTCCTGAAAAGTTGACTGGAAGGGAAAAGTGTGGTAGCAAAAGGTGCATAAGCAACACTGATGACCGAGTTTTAAGAAGATTGTAGAGCAAAGCTGATTCAAGAACAAGAACAAGGTCCCAGAGTCTGGCGGAAGAGTGGAGAGGCACAGAATCCAAGTCCAGTGTGGAGTCCCGACAGTTCCTGATGATTTGAAGTGCCATGCAATCTGCTGGTGTTAATCCACTTGGTCTTATCAAGTTCAAAGTCAAAGCAGCCATCTACCTGGTACCTCATGCTTCCATCTGATGCAAGCTTTATGGAGATGCCAAATTACCCTTTCAAGCATGACTTAACACCTGCTCGGAATATTATAGGACTGCGCTTGATTAGCCAGCCAAATATATATGTATATATATATAGGGGATGGGAAAAAAACACCTAATTACTGCTGCAAAACTTTAGCAAAATCCACCACAGTACTTTGCTTTTGCAGAAATGTTCTACATTTACATTTACATTTAGGCATTTGGCAGACGCTCTTATCCAGAGCGACTTACAAAAAGTGCTAGATCTGCTTAATGCAAATGTATCAAATCCCTCAGGCTCACTAATCCATGTTGTGGCCAGAGTCGGAAAATCTAGCAGAAGGATATTAATTAAACAGTAAATACGCAAAGTTTCACCTGTTTGAATGGAATATTTTAACATGAATCACTGCTAACTTTTGTCCTCTTTGATTACCATCCGCAGATTTGCTAGTCTGTTGAATTACACAATAGAATTCTTAAATAGATTAGATTACAATGCACTACACTTGTGTACTTTTCTACCTATTGTATGCTAGAGTTCCTTAAAATATACAGTAGCTTGGAAATGACAGGCAACATATCAAACTCAGTTATTTTTGTGTGCTAGAACTTAGCACTTTCTTATTTAGAGCTGTCTTGTCTGTCCAGTCCCATGGGGCCTAACAATATGAAATGTACTCTCCCTGATGATTAATTGAGGAAAGAGGAAGAGACGATCTCTTGCTTCACTTGATGGATTATTGATTTGTAAAATAGCTCTTTTTTAAAGCATGTAAGGATGTCTTGGAGGATTGTTATTTCCTCAGAAGAATGAGAAAACTTGTTCATTAAGTGTGAGATCTTGATTTTGCTTCTTTGTGCTTTTCCCCCTTTTTTCAGATTTATATCTTCCTTCACTTAGCTAAGCATTGCTGGATTTACTTTTTTTTATATTTGACGTTTATTACTGCTGTGTTGCAATAACATCTCATTATATTTATGTCCGCTGACAATGAAATTAATCAAACCTGTGTACCAACCCAGTTTTAAAATTTAAGGAAACCCCACACATTTCTTCTTTCATGTCTTGTTAATAGCAACTGTGAAACCTTTATAGCACATCTATAAGTAAATGTGTTTTATTTTTTGTATTACTATCTAAAAATATTGTAATGACATTTAGTCTCTGTTTTTTACCTAATCTTTTATTCTCTTGTGCTCGCCACCTTTACTGAGAAATACATTATGCAAAGATATCTGTCTGTACTAAACAGCATGACACCGAGACCAGAATGTGGTAAGGTGGGCCAAGGATGCACCAGTAAGCTTTAAACATTGATCACACTGCTGCTGGTCTCACAGCTAGGGGGTTGTAAAGAGAAAAAATGCTCAGCAAGGCATTTTTTGGTATATATTTAGTTATTTATATCGTGTTGTATTTAATAATAATTTCAAGCATAAATCAGCAAATGCACAACATACATTATTTTCTATGCATTTGACCATGCATATCCTTTGCTCTCTGTATTTCACAAACATGCCACCTCCTTTAAATTTGCTATTCATTACATCACTGACAATAGAAATTTTAAGTGTCTCAAGTATCCACATTGTTTCCCAATCTGACACAAAATGTAGTGCTTTGTTCACAAATGAAGGAAAAATCACATGCATTTCTTGCATTAGCCCTTAGGGATGACATCAAACATTTTCTTTTCTTTGCACATGTTTTTGTACATGAAATGTTGTCGTACCAACCTAGAAAAAAAAATGTACATAACGTGTAGACAGTTTTCTTTCCAACACGGTTAATGTAAAAATATATTTTTTTAATGGTTAAAATAAGAAAAAGGTGTCAGATTCTCATCTTGAAAAACTGAACTGGTAGGAATTGTGACTAAATTGTTATATATAAACAATATATAACAATTCCTACCAGTTCATTTATATATATATATATATATATATATATATATATATAGCTCAGTGGATAAGGCATTGGACTACGGTTCGGAAGATCCCAGGTTCAAACCCCACAACCACCAAGTTGCCACTGTTGGGCCCTTGAGCAAGGCTCTTAACCCTCAACTGCTCAGATGTGTAATAAGATAAAAATGTAAGACGCTCTGGATAAGAGTGTCTGCCAAATGCATAAATGTATATACAGTATATAATGGCTACCACCCAGAAAAACAATTGGGGAAATGAAAATGCGAACCAATGCGAAAGAAGCAGATCAATCTCATTTTTTTTGCTGTCAAATGCAATATGGTTGGATTACAGTGGAGGATCCCGAAATGTTAATCATAGGGTAGCATAATGGAGATAAAATTTATAATAAGGCATTGCAACTATACTGTTTCTTAGAAACAAGCTTTCATTTTAAAATTAGATTTAATTTTAAAAGGCATAAAACCATTTGACATTTATAGAGGATTTAAAGTACAGTACAATGATGAGACTCTTCGCTGCAGTAAAACATTGATTGGTGCAAACATTTTAAAGGATGCCAACGTGCGGAAGAGATGCATGTGTCTGTGTTAACTATACACACAATCATTCACAAACACCACTTTTAGATTACAGGAACTCAGCTGAGAGTTATTGCCACGTCCTGCTTACAGTCCTGACCTCGCTTTAAACAATTTTCCCATGTTTGAGCCATTAAAGGAGTTCCTGGGAGGCCAGGATTTTAGACAGTAATTAGGCAGTCCCATCATGGCTCCAGTGTCCTGAAAAAACTTTCTACCTTGGTGGTATCTATACTATACGTGCTTGGGATAAGTGCAACAGTGCAGAGGACTATATAGAGAAATTTCTTTTTTTTTTTAAATGACCTCATAAGTAAGTTCTGTTATTATGCACAATCAAGTTCTTTAATGACATGTTCTTGTCAATAGACAGATAAAGTATGCTAGAATATTAGGTTTATTATATCGACATATTGTACACTAGAATATAAATCCTTCAGATGTTATCTTTATATGATCTTCTTAGAACCTAGTTTGTTTATCACAAGGCACCATGTTAATACACAGTGCACACACAGTAATCTGGTTTATTATACACCCATATACACTGAACAGCGATAACATTAAGACCATAAAACATTAACACATTAACATAATTATTAATTACATACCAGTAAACTGGTGACAGGATCATGGGGACCAAAAGGCCATCCTGTCTGGTCCAATCCCACAGAAAAGCCAAAACAGCACAAATCACCAAAAAAGTCAGGGCTTGCATTGATATAAAGGCAAAAAAACACCCAGTGCACCACAGCCCACCTCACAAATGGCTCATCAGACAAAGAACCCAAGGCCGTCGACGTGGCCTCCAAACTCCCCAGGTCCCACTTTGATTGATCACTATGGTATGCGCCAAATAAACAAGTGTAATGAAGTCCTCACCCCACAACCCCCAGAACCCAAAGGAACTGCTGTCAGTGTCCTGGTGCCAGACTCCAACACACAAACAAAAAATGTCCCTGTTAGTTGGTTATTTACAGAGTAAATGTTTTATTTGCATTTTACTGTATATACCAGTTACACCAAAACCCAGCAAAATGTTTTATCTGTATTTGGGCTCTGTGAAACCCTCTGGCACTTCTACAGGCTTCTTAGCAGTGAGAAATCAGTTACAAAATGCCCTCTGGGTGTAACCATTTTAATGTCTAAGATTTTGTTAGAATTGTTTTCTGAACAGCAGAACCAGAGCACTGTAAGTTGTTGATAAAAAAGCATCGATACTATGCGTAGCTAAATAATCTGGCATTCATCCCAATCTTGTTATCATGCTTCGGGGTGGATGTTGCTACAGTAGGTTTAGGAGCAAAGAGGAGTTTTGTTCTGCAAGTGTGTATTTCTTGTATAGTCTGGTCTCAGGATAGTAAAGCAGCCTGCAGCACATGTGCGGGAGTAGGGACTCAGCCTACTGAATATTACATTAGAACTTAGTTATTAAGCGCGGTGATATTATAGGCTCTCCACTTGAGATTATACTGTCACTACAAGACGATCATGAAACTTTTATACACCCATTTTGGCAGATCCAAAATGTGCCTTCAGGGCTATCATAAGGAATGTGCTCAACGCTGAAAGTGAAATGATAAAGCGAAAGTGTTTAAATTGCAGAATATTTCTTCTCTTCAGGCTGTTTATTCTAAAAGAGTGAGCGTGCCATCAACTATTCTCTCTCTACCTTTTCTATAGGCTTATCACGGGTTCTTTGAAAGGGAAATGGTTCTAAGGAGTTTTTTTAAAAAGGAACTATTGATGTGGGGTTCTGTATAAAATTCTTTCCTTAATTATTTGTCAATCTCCAGATAAAAAGTGCTAATAGTAATATTAGAACATACTATTTGTTCAACACTTAGACTTTGTGGTCTTTGTACTGTAGGTCTAAGGCAAAAGCCTTATGACTCTGTTTGTGTGACTTTTAAATTGTAGTGGTATCAATTACGGCTAACCTGTGGGTGATCCCTGCCTAATTACTTAACTAGTCAGACTTGTTTATTGTTTGGATTAGTAA
Organism: Clarias gariepinus; assembly: GCF_024256425.1. Lineage (NCBI taxonomy): Eukaryota > Metazoa > Chordata > Actinopteri > Siluriformes > Clariidae > Clarias > Clarias gariepinus. Next base: position 7,311,516 of record NC_071126.1, on the reverse strand, counting down.
GATTGAGTGTCTGTGCTTTTCACTTGATAGCCCTCTAATGCCTGTTTTATATAAAACTAGACTAATTTAAAAATAACAGCTTCTGTTCACCATAAAAAGTAAACGATATGTACAGTGTTGATCTGCATCATTGTTAAATGGCAAATCCTATATGTTACATTTAAACTAAAGCTATTACTCTCAAACAGCCTGCTCTTTAATGCATTCTAAAAAAAAAAAAAAACCTGCTAGCCTTGGAATCATTCTGCATGCCAGAACACGGGTTTGTGCTGATTAAGATACAAAGCGTCAAAGACAAACCAAGGGGCTTAGCAATACCCAGGAATGTGAAGCAGGCAAATTGTCCTAGACAGGCAAATTAGACAAGACTAAATTAATAAGCAAGGCCCGCTGTACTGTACAGCCGTAATATTAAGAGGTTGATAAAACAGACTTGACTTTGAAACTACATGACACATTAACACCAAATGCATTAGGTACTGTACAGTAGTTATGCCACCAGGGTCACAACTCCAGGATCACAAGTTTGTGTTGCTGTCTGTATAAAGTTTCTGTTCATGCTTTTCCTGTATCATTTGAGGTTTCATTGGGTTTTCACATCAGTGTGTTTTGTTCTTAGGTGTAAATGAGTGCATGAGTATGTGTGTTCAGTGCTCAGTGGTGGTCTGTTCATACTGTATATCCATAGCGTTTTTCTAGCGTGTGCCAGATTTAGGCGGGCACTGAGAATATGATTTTATTTCTATAATAATTTTTTCTTCTACATTATATATATATTTTTCTATTCCTTTACCTTGCAATGTATTTATGTATTATTCTGGTCTTCAGTAGCCTGTTTTTATTACTAACTGAAGAGAAGCTGGGCTAAAACAGAGATAGAATGTAATAAGATCTACCACCCAATGTACTGTCAATTGTGTTCCTTTCCTTTTTGGTACAGTATATGACACACTTGTGTCTTTTTATATTTATCCTCTCTGGGTCTAAACTCTTTCTTTTGCACCAGTAAACCTATTGGTAATAACACAAGCGCAGAGCTTAGGAACTATTTTGGTCTGGGTTTGTTCCCATGGAAACAACCTGAGGCCCATTACCAGTTGCATACTGCAGATCCCAGTGACTTACAAGCTGACGATATTTATGTCCTGTTTATTAGTGTTTTACATCTTATTCATAATAATTAGGTATGTAATGTATTCAAGTAATAAGAAACATGGATAAGTAAAATAACTATGGATTAAATATGTCGTTTAATTACTTTTAGTAAATGTAAAAGACCAGATTTAGTTTGCAGTGCTGCAGCTGAAATGTATTTACAGTAGATAAATTAAACTTGATTATTACTATTCTTTTTCCTGGAGGTTTTATCTAATCTTTTGGGATCACACAAATATTCATTTTATTCATTTGTTCCTACAGCAGGGCAATTCTGTCATATTTGTTGCTGTGTGAAAAAAACAACAACATAACATCCGATTTTATTCGTCTCACTGAGTCACAAAACATATCTAGACAATTTTCTTGCAGTCTTAAAACAGTGAACAAACAGCCAGCGAGGTGACATGCAGCAGAGCGTGGTTGAATAATACTATATTAAAACCAATAAAACCAATGGTATTGCTTTTATAGTAACAGTTCATTCACAGTGATTTATATGACGGATGTGCCACATAAGCTAAGCCTAATAATGAAAAAAAAAAAAAAAAACCAGAATACACACACACACACAAAAAGTTTACTATTCATTCGTTCATTTTATTCTTTTTTCTATACTCACACACAATCGAACCCAAACTGTGGAGGTGCAAGGTGGCAGTGATAATCATTAAGCCACTGTGCCACCTGACAGTTACTGTACATATTTTAAGTAAAACATAAAACTGTTAATATGTACTGTATTTGTTTATGAAAGAGTCACATGTGCAGTTAGAAGAATGAGTAGTCTAAGAGTGATTTGTTTATTTTTTACTGGGTGCACATGTGCAAAGCATTGCAAAACCTCGGTAGGGTATGTACAGGAAACATAAATAAGCGGTTTATCTCATGAGTCTTCTAGTCTGAGTCGTTCGTTCTTTGGTCACGTGATTCCCATAGACGCTATGCACTGCAGAATTGAGTGCACAGCATAGCGTCTATAGGGGTCACGTAACAAAAGAACAAACAACTCGGACCAAAAGATATGCATCATCATATTTCCTTAGATGCATTGTAATATTTTCAATACTAAAACTATTTTATTTCCAGGAATAAAAATTTGTGTCCTCAGCAAATATATCTTACAGAGTCTTTGCTGTCCATCTTTCTTTCATAGCTCTCCTGTATGCCACCATCTTTGGAAACGTGACCACCATCTTCCAGCAAATGTATACCAATACCAACCGCTACCATGAGATGCTTAACAATGTGCGGGACTTTCTGAAGCTCTATCAGGTGCCAAAAGGCCTGAGTGAAAGAGTAATGGACTACATTGTCTCCACCTGGGCCATGTCAAAAGGCATTGACACAGAGAAGGTCAGAAAGCCTCTACCGTTACCTTTTGAGAGTGATTTTAAATGACATTGTAAAAAACTATATATAGACCAGCTCTAATAAATTTAAGATAAAAATGGCTCTTACCGTAAAGCAGCTGTACTGTCTGCACCTAGATTGTGCCCGAGAAATTAAATATCATGGCTATTATTCTATTTTGAAGAAAGCTTAATCAAAAACCTTTTTGAAAGCAAGAGACAAATTGTGTGAGACATGCTCTGGCAAGGTTAGTGGCATGAGATCGAAGTTTGCCCCTCAGATTGTAGGCTTTTACCTCCATGCTTGTCTCGTAGTCTCTAATGGATTCTTAGCTGGTGAATTCATCCACTGCTGCTTGACATTTTACATAACAATAATACCTCCCTGAAAAGATCGACACACACTCACATTACTATACTCACGTGGACTTTAATAATCCCTCACCTTGGGATGGTTCACCAGAGCTGTGTTACTTCAATGAATAATTATGAATGTGGTTTTTAATTCCTGATTAAATCATGAGTGAATATGCAGGGAATATTAATGAAGTTTAAAAATTCACTGTTTAACATGGTATCCATCTATCCATCTATCCATCTATCTATCTATCCATCCATCCATCCATCCATCCATCCATCCATCTACACTATATTGCCAAAAGTATTCACTTGCATGCCTTCATATGCATATGAACCTGAGTAACATCCAATTCTTAATCCATAGGGTTTAATATGATAGGGTTCAGGAGTGTCTTTATGGGAATTTTTGTTGACCATTCTTCCAGAAGTGCATTTGTGAGGTCAGATACTGTTATTTGGAGAAAAAGACCTGGCTCGCACTCTCCTCTATAATTCATCACAAAGGTGGTCTATTGGATTGAGGTCAGGCCAGTCAAGTTCTTTCACACAAACTTGTTGATCCATGTTTTTATGGACCTTTCTTTGTGGACTGGTGCACAGTCATGTTGGAACAGGAAGAGGCAATCCCCAAACTGTTCCCACAAAGTTGGGAGCATGAAATTGTGCAAAATGTCCTGGTGAGCTAAAGCATTAAGTGTTCCCTTTACTGGAACTAAGTAGCAGTGGAACTCCTAAAAAGGAACCTTACACCAGTTGCGACGTGACCACCAGTGCACAAAGCATGGTCCATAAAGACATGGATGAGCTTAAGTTTGGTGGCCTGACCTCAATCTGATAGAATACCTTTGGGATGAATTAGAGTGGCAACTGCGAGCCAGGCCTTCTCGTCAAACATCAGTATCTGACCTCACTAATGTGCTTCTGGAAGAATGGTCAAAAATTCCTATAAACTATAATCAATCAATCAATCAATCTATCTATCTATCTATCTATCTATCTATCTATCTATCTATCTATCTATCTATCTATATTTAAAAGTAAGTATCCCTTCTTTTATCCTCTGTAGTGTGCCTTAGTATCACACAAACAACAACATATACTGTAAATGCTTTCCTCTTCTAGTACTTACAGTAGTATTGCCCACATGTTTTTTCCTTTTGGGCTTCAGTTTTGTTAAAAAAAATAATGGCATGGTAAAATGGCATGGTATCCATCCATCCATCCATCTATCCATCAAACTTTCTAACCTTATACAAAAGAGAAAAACATAGTCCTTACAACCAAAACATGGTATTGCATCATATTGCCACATAAATTTGACATGCCTACGGACACTGCAGCTGTTTAAACTTTTACCAAAAACCATGTCTCATGCAAAGCACCGAGGTAGCCCTGGAATTTTAATAGTACATGTGTTAATAATTATACTACTACTACAACTGTAGTATCAATACTCCTTAAGAAATATTAATAATTAGCATTTTAAATTATTATTGCTTTTTAAGTAAGCTAAGTAGCTTTTTTGGTATGACATACAAAAATAATAAAATCAGCATCAATACTAAGTTTTGATGTTATGATGTTCTTTAGAATGACACTGCTGGGGCATGAGTGCCAAATTATATGATTACTGTATAATTATGATAATCACACCTCAACTTCAAAATCCTTTAAACAACCTAGTTTTATATTCAATTCCAATTTTTTACTTTAGCCTACATATTTCAATTTATTTAAATTAAATATGAAGAAATTAGGGGGTCTCAGGGACAGTACACAGTGCTGTATATCAATTATTAGCAATAAAGTGCAAGTTTCTTGTCCTAATCTTTCACTTGACTAAAAATGTTTTAGAAGAAAATCTGGAATTTTATTTCTCTCCTGTCTTATAATACTGTCGTATGTAAAAAGAGAAGGAAAGTCTTTCAATTGAGTACTGACTTAATTATTACCCTATACTGCCCTGAAATTAAATATTTATGTTTACTAAGAAACTCCAAACCACTTCCAAATACCGACAGAAGCTAATAAAATTTTCATTCGGCTTTAAGAAGTTTAATCCTTGACCAACATTGCAGTGCTTGTCCTGATGCACAGCTGTATTACTCTGCACTTTTTTGACTTTTGTATATTATAGGCGTGATTCTTGCTGAATTGTCTTTTTTATGAATTTTATTGCTACTATCAAACTGCATTGAATCAGCAGGAGTCCACACTTCTCCACTCGTTACACAGTGTTGATTCACTGTCTCATTCACCCTGAGTCACACACATCAACTGACACTGTAATGTGTCACTACTCTGCTGTGACATTTATACTCTCTGTTTTCTTCCAGGTGCTGTCCATCTGCCCCAAAGACATGCGGGCGGACATTTGCGTACACCTGAACCGGCAGGTGTTTAATGAGCATCCTGCCTTCCGGCTGGCAAGCGATGGCTGCCTACGCTCTTTGGCTGTGGAGTTCCAAACGACACACTGCGCACCAGGAGACCTCATCTTCCATGCTGGAGAAAGCGTTGACACACTATGCTTTGTCGTGTCAGGTTCCCTTGAGGTCATTCAGGATGATGAGGTTATTGCCATTTTAGGTAAGATTGGCTAGTCTTGCGGATTTTCTTAAAAAAAAAAAAATTTGTGTTTAGTGACTGTCGCAGAATTTTAGCTAGAGAAAGTCTTACAAGAACCTCTGCCCCTGGCTCAGCATACTAATTAATTGAGCTTTAACAGCACAAGGAAATCTTGTTAGGAGCCTTTTGTCATATCATTTTCTTGAATCTTATTGAAATTGAGAATTTGTGTTCCTACATATTATATTCAAGTAAGCACAGATCTGCATAATTACTTCTTTAATACAATAGTCTGTTTAAAGATTTAAACAAATCCGTACTCGACTTGTTTCTGTTCATGGAATATATAGGATTGTATTGTATTTGTATGCAATACCTGTTATGCATAGCCCCTGTTTGCTTTAAAGTTAGTTACTGTACCTCCCAAGCCAAGTAAAGAACCCAGATTTAGGCCATGGTGAATTATGCATACAGTTTGTTTCACTGCTTTCCATGCATAATTATTCTGCATAATTGATCTATAGACACCTGTGCTCTGGCCATTGCAGATCACCAGTAGCCAAGATTGTGCACAATTTACTAGACTCTGTAGTCACAGGACCATAAACATATAAACAACAACAACAACAAAGAAGTATACATTACATACATGTATGTGAGACATTTCACTGCTTGTGTTTTCTTACATCAATAAGAACAGACAACTTCTAATTTGTGGAACTATATGTCTGTATCCAGCACACATATGCACATTTATTTTCTAAAGCATATTTTTTGCATCCTCTAATAGAGTAAACATTACTTTGTAATGGAATCCTCTTGTCATTAAAATACAATGTGCCCTGCATTGACTCCCCTATTTTTATCGAATGATATCACATTAGGTGTGATTGGGTGCTGAAAAGGAACTTAAAGTCTCGTTGTTCTAATGGGGTAGCAGATCAGATGCTCTCCTGCCTTAATGAGTATGAAATGAAATAAAATGAGAATGCTGCGTTAAATAATGCTCAAGGCACTTACAATACTTTAACCCACCAATCTGAACCTGCTGAGCTGCTAATGATGCCACTTGTCAAAAGACTGTAGTGTACGTTGAAGGAAACCAGATTAAAGCCGAGCCCAAAGAAAATCAGATTTAAACTTTAGACCTAGGCTCTTTATAGAGACACTGGGGTTAGATTAAAATGCAGCCTGACATGGTTTTACATTCAATGACATTCCAACAACAACGGTCCTTAGCACTAAAGATAGAGTGGCTATTTTTTTTGCAGGTAAAGGGGATGTGTTTGGTGATGTTTTCTGGAAGGAGACCACACTTGCTCATGCATGTGCCAACGTGCGGGCGCTGACTTACTGTGACCTGCATGTGATCAAGAGAGAGGCCCTGCTCAAAGTGCTGGAATTCTACACAGCTTTCGCCAACTCCTTCTCGCGTAACCTTATCCTCACCTGCAATCTCCGGAAGCGGGTAAGTGCCACACATATGTATAACTATACAGTAAATGTTCCTCATTTAGATATATTGGACTGTTTATGCTTAAACAAAAAGATTTCTTTCTTTTGTAAATTTTTAGCCCCAAATCTGCATCTAGTTTGCAGCATGTTCTTACCTGTTCTTGCAGTGGGCATGGGTTGTGTAGTCCCATGTTATTACTGGGTAAATGATAGGCAAAACCTTTAGACCCAGTTATGGCCTCGGAACTTGGCCTTATGCTGCTTAAGTACATGAAAGATTCATATACTGACGGAGAGTTATTTTAGATTACTGAGCAGTATGGCTTCAGAAACTAATGTAACGTAATTGTGTCAGTCCTATATATCATAATTTTATTCATTTTGTAGTAAAAATCAAAAGGTAAATATATATTAACATTTGTAATACTTAAACTGACCAAATGTCTTATATGACCAAAAGTATGTGAACACTTGGGGATCACATCTACATACGGTCCTTACCCAAACTTTTGCCACAAAGTACATATCTGTATGCTCATTAAGGTAAAAATTAACAGAGGACTTATTTTTGCTTAACATGTCTGCCACTCCTTGGTACGCTTACTAACATCAGGACATCCACAGTCAGTCAAACACACACACACAATGGGTGTCAGAAGGTTCTCTGTTAATTGTCAGCAAAAAGAGCATATTTAAAGCCTTTTGGCCAAGTGCCCTGTGTCACATGCATCATTAAAAGAACAAAAGTCGTGAACATGATTAGGTCATATGGAGAACCGGAGACACGATAGGAACCGCATTAGCATGTTTAAAAAAAAATTCATAGGAAGATCCAGTGAGTCATCGGAAGTTGCATGAATTTTTGTCCGGACACGGGCTGTAGAAAGTATTCCATATAAGGAATGAGAAAGCACAACGAGGGGGCTGTGTTGGACATATGACATGACATACTGTAGAACAAAGAGATGTTAGAGATAGGGAAGTCCACACAATGTCAAAAAAAAAACATTACAATGCTATACAGTAGCCTTAAGATTTTTTACTAGAATTAGGATTCCCCGAGGTCAAATCTCTACCCTTAACAAGAAATTAACATTAAATAATTATACACCAGAAACTAATAATAGCCAGAGAAGTTGACTTTTAAAATATAAATCCAAACTGTGAGTCATGCTAGGTGTGGGCTGCTGTGTACTTAATGCCTAAATTTGTACTTAAAATGCCTAAAATTGTAGGAGTGATGTTGTGTTCTTGTGTATGTTGAAAGTAGGATGTGTTCAGTAGGGTGTTCTGCATGGTGTAGGTTGAAAGTAGTATACAGTTAAAAGTAACAGTTATAAGATATCAGTTGAGGGGGTTTAATACTGTGTGCGTAAGAGTTAGAATTTTGGGCTGAATGTTGTTTTGCCAGAGTGACATAGGCAGCCAACCACCCCGCTGTGAGCTATTAGCTGGGCGGCGCAACTGATGAGCTGGCTTTACTAAGAAGAAATACCCCCCATAGTGTACATCCTGAATAAAGCATGAGTCTGATGACTGAGAAGGACACACTGACACCAGCCCACAATCACACTCTTATTATTACCTTCTGGATGCACACTATTAAACAATAATACACAACATTTTATGCACAACATATGATTAACCTGAGGAGACATATTTCTCATACTGTAATCTAGGATATGCAGTAGCACAAACAATAGTCAGACAATTTGTCTGCATGAATTTGGTCTCTTATGGGTAAACATAATACCCCTCAGTTCTTTATACCACTTATCTAAAAGCCTTCTCTTCCCCACTGCCTTAGCTGAGCAGCTTTTATCTATGAGCTGTCACTCAAAACCTCTCACCATGCACCATTTGCCCTGGTCAGTGGCTTTCTGCATCACCCTGTATGGTCTGACTCTCTTTATCACTCCCTTAAGGTGCCCTCGCTGTGAGAGAAAGGCTTAGTGAAAGCCTACAAAATATCTATGCAATAAAAGATTACCTGTAAAAGACCTAAAAAAACCATAACCTTCTATTGCCTATTGATGTACATGGAATATAATAGCTTCTTGTTGTTCCTATGATGGAAAACATGACTTTTATATGTTTAACTCACTGAATAGAATAGGAATGCTTTATCTTCAACCATCAATCCATGAGGGAGTTAGTAGGATCTTTGACATCTAACATGATATAAACCCTGTATTTTGAGGTTTGTTTAGTTGACAGTGATTTTGAATACTTGTCTTCTGTATAGCAAAAAAAACAATTCATTCCTACTTAATACCCCGTCAATACTTTTAGAATTGATTAGATGACGGCTCACTATGAAGACAGTCACAGATTTTTTATTTAGCGGATAAATTGAATATAATATTAATTTCTTGTGGAATTTATCAATTTTGTTTAACTCAGTTTTATTCCACACAAGTTAAATCAATAATCCTAGATCTATATACACTCAACAAAAATATAAACGCAACACTTTTGTTTCTGCTCCGATTTTTCATGAGATGGACTTAAAGATCTAAAATTCATTCCAGATACACAATATTACCATTTCTCGCAAACATTGTTCACAAATCAGTCTAAATGTGTGATAGTGAGCACTTCTGCTTTGCTGAGATAATCCATCCCACCTTACAGGTGTGCCACATCAAGATGCTGATCTGACATCATGAGTAGTGCACAGGTGTACCTTATACTGCCCACAATAAAAGGCCACCCTGGAATGTGCAGTTTTGTCTTACAGCAAAATACCACAGATGCCACAAGCATTGAGGGAGCGTGCAATTGGCATGCTGACAGCAGGAATGTCAACCAGATCTGTTGCTCGTGCATTGAATGTTAATTTCTCCACCAAAAGCCGTCTCCAAAGGCGTTTCAGAGAATATGGCAGTACATCCAACCGGCCTCACAACCGCAGACCACGTGTAACCACACCAGCCCAGGACCTCCACATCCAGCAGGTTCACCTCCAAGATCGTCTGAGACCAGCCACTCAGACAGCTGCTGAAACAATTGGTTTGCATAACCAAACAATTTCTGCACAAACTGTCAGAAACCGTCTCAGGGAAGCTCAACTGCATGCTCGTCGTCCTCATCAGGGTCTTGACCTGACTCCAGCTCGTCGCCGTAACAGAGTTGAGTGGGCAAATGCTCACATTCGATGGCGTCTGGCACGTTGGAGAGGTGTTCTCTTCACGGATGAATCTCGGTTTACATTGTTCAGGGCGGATGGCAGACAGCGTGTGTGGCGTCGTGCGGGTGAGTGCTTTGCTGATGTCAATGCTGTGGATCGAGTGGCCCATGGTGGTGGTGGGGTTATGGTATGGGCAGGCATCTGTTATGGACGAAGAACACAGGTACATTTTATTGATGGCATTTTAAATGCACAGAGATACCGTGATGAGATTCTGAGGCCCATTGTTGTGCCATACATCCATGAACATCACCTCATGTTTCAGCAAGATAATGCACGGCCCATGTTGCAAGGATCTGTACACAGTTCTTGGAAGCTGAAAATGTCCCAGTTCTTGCATGGCCAGCATACTCACTGGACATGTCACCCGTTAAGAATGTTTGGGATGTGCTTGACCGGCGTATACGACAGCGTGTACCAGTTCCCACTAAAATCCAACAACTTCGCACAGCCATTGAAGAGGAGTGGACCAACATTTCACAGGCCACAAATGACAATCGGATAAACTCTATGCGAAGAAGATGTGTTGCACTGCATGAGGCCAATGGTGGTCACACCAGATATTGACCGGTTCTGAGTCCCCAGACCCCCAATAAAGCAAAAAACTGCACATTCCAGGGTGGCCTTTTATTGTGGGCAGTATAAGGTACACCTGTGCACTACTCATGATGTCAGATCAGCATCTTGATGTGGCACACCTGTGAGGTGGGATGGATTATCTCAGCAAAGCAGAAGTGCTCACTATCACACATTTAGACTGATTTGTGAACAATGTTTGAGAAAAATGGTAATATTGTGTATCTGGAATGAATTTTAGATCTTTAAGTCCATCTCATGAAAAATCGGAGCAGAAACAAAGTTGTTGCGTTTATATTTTTGTTGAGTGTAATTTGTGCAAGCCACAGGCAACAATGACAGATAAAACCTCCCCTCAAAAAAAAATACACTCTATGACTCCGCCTATAAGAAACCCTTATGTTGTATGGCGTTGTAATACATAAGGGGGTGAGTAAAAAATGTCTGCACTCTGGCTATAAAATAACACTTTGTCCATCTGTCAACAAGCTTTCGCATTCCCTTATAAAAAAAATAAAAAATAAAATAAAATGTTTTAGGTGGAGCTGTGAGTATTTTCCACTACAGTGGAACCTCGGATTGCGAGTAACACGGTTTGCGAGTGTTCCACAGGACGACCAAAGATTTTTAATAGGCTACGTTTTGACTTGTCTTTGACTTTGTCTTAGTTTAAAAGTACCGAGTATCATGTAATCTGCATGCGTTTCTTGTTTTGAACATCATGTGATCACAACTGAGCCAATCGTTTTTCTCTTTCTTGCACTGCGGGATTGTGGGTAATCGTCTCCCCTGCTGGGTCTTAGTGCCCGTCTCTTACTGGTACAGTGGAACCTCGGATTACGAGCATGATTTGTTCCAGAAGTGGGCTCGTATTCGAAAACATTCGTAAAGCAAATTAAATTTTATCATAAGAAATAATGGAAACTCAAATTATTCGTTCTACAGCCCCAAAAAATAAATACATAAAAATAATTAATACAAAATATAAAGTAAAAATAAAACAAATTAACCTGCATTTACCTTAAAAAAGGTTAAAATAAATCGCGATAGATAGGTTGTAATTGCGAGAGAGAGAGAGAGTGAGTGTGTGTGTGTGTGTGTGTGTGTGTAATGTGCGTGCATGTGTGTAAAGGCAAGAGAGAGAGAGAGAGTGTGTGTGTGTTTGTTGGTGTGCGTGAAGGAGCAGGGTGTCAAATTACGCGCACACACACACACACACACACACACACACACACTCTCTCTCCTTTACAACCCCCCTCCCATCCCCTCCTCCTCTCGGCTTTCCACACACGTACAGACGCACACTCTCTGCCTTACACAGAAATTCTGCTCTGTCGCGATTCTTTTCTAAGGTAAGGTGAAACATGACAAGGTGATACAGAGAGGGAGAGAAAAAATTGCTCTTAACCCTCTAATGATACGAACACACACATGGTCACAATGTTATAGAAAACAGTACACGCGTGCATGGATGTTGATTATACCAGTGAGAGACGAGCACTAAGACTCAGCAGGGAGATGATTATCTACAGTTCTGCAGCGCCAGAGTGCGAAAAACCGTTGGCTTAGTTGTGATCACGTGATGCTTGGCAACAAAACAAGAAGCGCATGCATGATACATGATACTTAGCACTCGTAAACCAAGACAATGCTCATTTTTCAAGTCAAAATTTATAAAAAATCTCGCAAACCGCATTACTCGTAATCCGAGGTTCTATGGAGTTAATTATGTGCCAAAATTTAACAAACAAACACAATCTGCTTTGCAAAGAAAAAAACGACTTTCTCACAAATGCAGCGTTTTGCAAACAAACACAATCCGATTTGCAAAGAAAAAAATTCAACTTTCTCACAAATGCACCCTCCATATTTTCTCACAAATGCACCCTCCGTATTTTCTCACAAATGCACCCTCCGTATTTTCTCACAAATGCACCCTCCATATTTTCTCACAAATGCACCCTCCATATTTTCTCACAAATGCATCCTCCGTATTTTCTCACAAATGCACCCTCCGTATTTTCTCACACATGCGCCCAACCTATTTTCTCACTAATGCAATGGAGCAACTTCCTCTTCCAAAACTGCAGATGGCGCTATCGGTCAATTTACTCTATTCTCCCGAGACCTCAAACAACGTGTTTATATGGTTTACCCTTATGTCCCATAGGAATATGAGTGGAGAACAGTTTTGAGGTGTCCATTATATATCCAGACAGCCAGACATATTAACAATCCACTTGGTGGTGCATTGTTGAGGGTGCATTTGTGAGAAAATATGGAGGGTGCATTTGTGAGAAAATACGGAGGGTGCATTTGTGAGAAAATATGGAGGGTGCATTTGTGAGAAAATATGGAGGGTGCATTTGTGAGAAAATACGGAGGGTGCATTTGTGAGAAAATACGGAGGGTGCATTTGTGAGAAAATATGGAGGGTGCATTTGTGAGAAAATACGGATGGATGCATTAGTGAGAAAATATGGAGGGTGCATTTGTGAGAAAGTTGAATTTTTTTCTTTGCAAATCGGATTGTGTTTGTTTGCAAAACGCTGCATTTGTGAGAAAGTCGTTTTTTTCTTTGCAAAGCAGATTGTGTTTGTTTGTTAAATTTTGGCACATAATTAACTCCATAAGGTTCCCCTGTATAATCAACATCTGTGCACGCGTGTACTGTTTACTATAACACTGTGACCACGTGTGTGCACGTAAAACATCTTTTATTTTGTGTTTGTATGCGTTTGTATACAGCACACGGGTACTGTTTATTATAACACACATGTGTACAGCACGCGTGTAAAGCAAAAGAAAGTCTCATTAGAGAGATCAAAGATCCATTTTCTCTCTCTGTGTGTTAGCCTGTCATTATGTGTGTGTGCACGCGTCATTGGACACTGTACCCCTTCACACACCCCTCCTCCTCTCGCCTTTACACACATACACACACACAAACACACACACCCCTCCTCCTCTCGCTTGCACACACACACACACACACTCTTTCTCTTTCTCTCTCTAATGAAAACACTACTCTGTCTCGATTCTTTTCAAAGGTAAAGTGCAGGTTAATTTGTTTAATTTTTACTTTACAGCAGTGATATCGTTAGTGTGAGTGTTATTAGTGCTTGTTATTTTTTCTGATAAAACAGTCTTTCCGTTAATGTGAAACTCAAATATGCAAAAAAAAGCAAAAAGGGAGCAAATACTTTTTCATATGTTATTTGACAGGCAAATATTCATGTAACTTACTGATTCAATCATTTCAAATAGACACTTAACACACTAGACAGCATAAGCCTAAGCCTGGTGTTTATATACAAGTGCAAGAGTTTGCCCAAACCACTTCACCCAAAGTAAAGCCTACATACTGTATGTCATAAAAATATTTTGTGCATAGGTTTGTTTTGTTTTTATATATAACAAATAGACGTCTAATTATAGTTAAGTGAGGTTTGGGGTTTAAGACCTAATTCCAGAAATTAGACTTTACTAATGGGCATCTCTGTTGCTCGATTTACAAGGCATCTTCTTGGAACTTCCCTGCTTCCTGCCAATAGGTTAAAAAACACAGGTCCATCATTCTCCCCATTACTGTAAATGAGAACCCAGAGAATTGCTCTTTCAGCAGCAAGGAAAGCCTCAGACTCAGAAATACACACATCTGCAGAAGCAGCAAAAGGGGGAGGATGTGTGCTTGCTGTATCATCTATCTTGCTTGAGAACTATCCTAAAAGATGACTTGATGCATATGGCACATAGTAAACGATCCCCATTTTAAAAACCTGTCGCAGTGTGCATATCTGTGTGTACTTTGAAAACTGTGGCCAAATTCTTTGATGCTCAAAGAGGTTACATACTGTGGCTGTAGACCCACAATGCATAAAATATTTCGTTCTTTTTTTTTTTTTAACAAATTATTAGATAGCCAGTACTCAGTTATATAAAATCCATGTTCACGTCTTTTGGAGCTTCGGGAGGACATAAAATCATGAAATAAAATAAAATAATAAAAAAGTATGGAAAGGCTGCCTATGCTGACCCTGTGAGTTGGCTAAGAAAGTAAGAAAAAAAACCCCAGCAAGTTAACGAATACTGTCATTACATCCACATTTATTTGTTTAGGGTTAATATTATTAAGGCATAAAGATTGTGTCGCAATAAAGTTGTGTATATGAACCCATTTTGAATAATTTGTTTAGTTAAACTCTTTAAAAAGTCAAGAAAACTTGAAATATCAAGACAAAGTGATGCAATAGAATATTGAGTTTTTTTTTTTACAAGTTAAGCTTGGGCAACTTGAATAGTTTAGTTTATATTCCTTAACTTTTTATTGTTAGTAGAAAACTGTTTGGTCAAGCAGAACAAGCATTACAATTTCTAGATAATTATGCTGTCAACAGCAATGCTCAGTTGGGATTTCAACTCATGATCTCCAGACAAGGAAAATGCTTTTCTGTTGCACCACTCAGGGGCCCATACATGTGCTGAAGCTGGTTGGCCAATTTAATGCTGCCTGTTTGTTTTAAGTCTGACAAAAACATTAAATGTTTTGGTTTCTGCATGGACCTGGCTAATTGGTGTCTGCAATTCCATGAACCCTTAGCACAAGAAAAAAGCATTTGCTTTTTTTTTCCCCCTGGAGATTCCCCATCATGGATGCAACTAGATGTCAGCAATTAGTGCTGTTATCTAAAATATCTAAAACCAAATTGTTGGACTAATATTGAAAGCTTAGGTAATGTGGATAAAACTACTCAAGTTAGCTGAATCTAAAATTTGAGTTGATCTGACCTGACGATCTTACTAGCTTTTTTAAATTAAAACAGTAAGAACATCAACTTTAAAGTGACAATACTCAAAACACTTTTTGGGCCTAAATTTAAGCTTTTACTGTAGCTTATCTGATATTTTCTTTTGGGATCAGATAAACAATTTTATTTCAACAAAATAAGAGCCCTAATAATATTGGTCCTGCACAAATAAATATGATTGTTATAACTCATAGATTATATACTTATAGAATATAGAATTTAGGTATTTTGTTGTTAAATTATGACTAAACTGCATAACATGTACTTACAGCTTATAATTAATTTTAATATGAATATTTCAAATATTTCCAAGCAATACTCTGAAGCCCATAATTACTTATGGTTTCTGTGTGCAATTGAAAGAAAAAGAACAACAACTACAACAGCATATACAGTGCCATGAATAAGTATTCAATTTTTTTATATTTTTTTTAATTGCACATTTGTCACATTTAAATAATGCAAACTATTTTTTTTTATTACACAAACATAACCAAATACAATGCAGTTTTTAAAAGAAAGAGCTTTTAAGAGAAAAAAGCTGTCCAATCCTACCTGGCCCTAAGTAAAAAAGACCCACTCACTCCATTGCTAAATTATGAATAAACTGTAATCTGACTTAAATTTCACTTGTCAAATTCTTGGTTACTCTTAGACCTGTTAAATCTTTGCCAAAAAAGCATTTTTATTAAACTCAACACTTTTGGGCAAATATTCTGTGGACTGATGACAATTTTTTTACTTTTTGAAAGGTGTGCCTCTGGTTACATCAGGCGTGAAACTAACACAGCATTTCATAAAAAGAACATCATACAGTATATGGATGTGGTAGTGTAATAATCTGGGGTTTCTTTGTAGCTTCAGGACCAGGACGACTTTCTATAATTGATGAAACCATGAATTCGGCGTTCTCTCAGAAAATCTTGAAGGAGATTGTCTGTCCATCAGTTTGTGACATCAAGGTTAAGTCCACTTGGGACAATAATCTAAAACACATCAGCAAGTCCAACTCTGAATGGCAGCAAAATAAAATGATTAATTTAAACAAAAATTGGGAGTTGTCTAGTCAGGACTAAAATCTGAATGAGATCCTTAAACAGGACGTTCAAGAGAAAAGGGCACCAAAATTATGAGTCATTACCAGTTATCACATGCACTTGATTGCAGATCTTGCCAGCACGGGCAACACAACCAGTTACTGTATTTGGTTTTTCACATAGGGCCAGGTATGTTTGGACAGTTATTTTTCCTTAGTAAATAAGGTCATCAAAACTGTATTTTGCATTTACTTGGGTTGTCTTTGTGTGATATTAAAATTTGTTCAATGATCACAAACATTTGAATATGAAAAATAAACAACAAATGTAAAAAAAAGGAAATATTTTTTCACTGCACTGTAAGTTACTTGAATGATGAAGAGGATTATGAAGGATTTGGTCTTTTAAATAAGCTAATTTAAATGCCATTTTATACATGTAATTATTTAGCCAGTTAGGTCATGTCATACAATTCTAATACAAATACTTAAATTCAGGTGTAAAATTTGTTCAGTTTAAACTATGATAAATTATTATAAAATGTATCCCTCTGTTAAGCTGGCCTTTTCCAGAAATGTTCATTTTCCTTTAAAGATTTCCCCTCAAAGAATGCCAGCCAGTACAATAGGCAGATTGATTACTTCAGCATTTTGGCTTGTATTCCAAAGTCCAAACTAGGCATTGATCTCCAAAGAAAGTGCTGTAATTTATGCCAGTTTAAATGGCATCGCCTCCACCAAGGCAATCCCCCCTTTCAGACGACGAGCTCCATCATCAACCATTCAGTGTGGCCTTCCAGAGGATGCCTTAATAAGGAAGAATGGATCTGTGAATCTGATTGAGACTATAATAGATCTCTCTGTGGTCGCTAGCGGCAGGCGCTAATCTGATGATTGGCCTGCTGTGCAGTGGGAGGTGCTGTATGCAGTCTAGCTGTGCTGCTAATATCACTTGTGAGGATGGAGTATGGGCTGGGTACTGGAGTAAGTGTTGCTGAGTGGAAGCAGTAGATAAGTAGCTGAACAAATGATAAATACCTGCCAAACCTCATTAATTGAGACTGTCACATTTTGCTTATGTGTGGATGCAAATTAAACGTTTTTATAAGTGTCTAAAATAACATAGACAGTGAGAGGAAAAGGTTCATTTTATTTATTTAAATTTGCAAAAAGCAGTAGTACATAATTACCAAGACGACTGGTTATTGATATACAATTTGTTTATTTAATCTTGAGAATATTAAGATATCCACTGCCTGGGAAAGTTTTTGCCACGGTATAGTTTCGACCACTTTATACAAAGTCACACCATCCAGAGTCACATTTATTTTTGGCTGAGATTTTGTATTGATGGCCACTCTGTAATGATTTCTCCAGCACATCACAATGACTTTCAAAGGAGTTAAGGTCATGATACTATGGTGGCCAATTCATGTTTAAAAATGGTTCTGAAAGCATTTGAAATCAGCGACCGTATTCATGAAAATTCATAAAGTCGCTCCTAGTGATGAAATTCTAAGAAAGTTCTTAGAAATAAGGTTTTCCAAGAATTCTCCTTAAAATTGAAGAGTATATCTTAGTGAAGATAAAATTATTCATGAAGCATTTCTACCCTTAAAAGAGCTCATAAGGCAAAAAACTGGTAGTTTTTCTGGTTAGTTAGTAGAGGTAGTTTGAGAAAAAGAGCTTGCATCCATGTTTGCTAAACACAAACCAAAACTACCACTTAAATGGACGTGGACCTCACAAGTTTAATTTGGGGTGATGCTATAGCTTTCTCCAGCTATAGAGGGTTGTAGCTAATAAGCGGCGTCGCTTTGGCTATGACTAAATTAGAGGAGAAAATCTAAAAAAGATAAAATACATTAAGTACATAAATTACCCATATGGTAAATAAACTGCCATAAAATTAACCATACTGTACATATTGGTGTATGTGATTAGGGTAAAATAGCCAGAAATAGACTGTTATTTCAACCTAAAGGCTTACACTATACTTCATCATAATTAAGAGCTTTGTAATAATATACATGTCATGCATGTTTCATACCTGACCCAATAAGAGGGCAACCTGACCAACCAATCCACTCTAATATGTGTAAATTAAGCACTGACCTGCAAAACACATGAGGTAATTTATTAACACTAGACTGATAAATGGGGCGGAGGAATGCACTGATAGCAGACAGTGAGGAAGAAAGGGATAACTTTACCCTTCGTCCCTGCTCTCAGGATCTAATAAATATACAGTGCTTTGCAAAAGTATTCACCCCCTTGGCATTTTTCATGTTTTGTTGCCTCACAACCTGGAAATAAAATGAAATGTTTGAAGGATTGCATCATTTCCTTTACAGATCATGCCTTCACCTTTGAAGATGTGATTTTTTTTTATTGTGAAGCCAACAACAAATAGGACAAAATAACAGAAAACTTCAGCGTGCATAACTATTCACCCCCCTAAAGTCAGTAGTAATATCCCTGTATTTAGCACGGTCCATCTTTCCCTCGACTCAGGTTAATTTCCCAGTGCTTGCTTTGCCTTTTGCAGCTCCTTTGAGGTTACCTTTGGTCTCTGTGCTGCCTCTCTAATTTATGCCCTCTTTGCTTGGTCTAAGAGTTTTGGTGGATGGCCCTCTCTTGGCAGATTTGTTGTGGTACCATGGTCTTTCCATTTGAAGATGATGGATTTGATGGCGCTCCAGGGGATTTGGATAGTTCTTTTATAACCCACTCTGACCCACAACTTTGTCCCTGTTTAGAGAGCTCCTTGGTCGCCATGATGTGATCCATCTTGCTTAGTGGTGTTGCAGCCTCTGGGGCCTTTTAAAAAAGATGTGTTTATACTGACAGATCATGTGACACTGGTGGACTTTCACTAATTATGTGACTTTTGAAGATAATTGGTTGCACTAGAACTTTTGAGGTGCTTCATAGCAAAGGGGGTCAATACATATGCACATGCCAATTTTCAGAGTTGTAATTCTTTTAAAATTCTTCTTCTATATATTTTTCTCATTTCACTTTACCGACGATTTTTTACAGATCCGTCACATAAAATTCAGACAAAAAAAAAAACAACAACAAACATTTAATTTACAGGTTATAATGTAACAAAATATGAAAAATGCCAAGGGGGGTGAAAAAGGTTTGCAAGGCACTATAGATACTACATGAAAAAAATAAATGGAATGAGCTAAATGAATAGTTTCAGACTTATGACAAAAACATAAAAGAGTTTTCATGCCGGTGGTGTAAACAAAAGCTACGGATACTATTTAAGGAGAAAAAAAATGTCCTCTAATAATAAAACTGCTTGTGCATGTGGTGTTTGTGTGTAACGACAGCGAGAGTGACAGAAAAAAAGGAAGAGAATGTGGAAAGTGCTTTTTGCATGTTTATTAATAATTGAGCTAACTCTGAATACACTTTGTCAGTCTTCAGAAGAATGTGCCATACCTAGCAACAGGGTCAGACTCATCAGAGATAAGTGTTTTTGTCTTTTCTTTGCTCTAAGATTGGTTCAGAATCACTTTTAAGTTAGAATTGTTTAAACCAAGTTAGGAGCTCTCTTAGAGGATTCTTAAAATCATTATGAATATGACCCCAAATATGATTATTGTGGCATGTTTTGGATTAGAAAGGAAAAAATCCATTGATGTGATAACTTGGTCATTTAGTACATTATGGTGGTCAGCTGACTTTTTTTATTGCCAGATAACAATCATTTAACACTTCCTCCAGAGGCTTGTAAAATGTGCACAATGGCATAATTGGTGCATTTTTCATGCACTTCTTTCTCTGGTGCACCCATTACTCTGGAATAGGTTATTCTGGACTTATCAGGCCACATGTCCTTTAAAGTCAAATCTTTATGCTCCCCAACAGACTCAAGCCTTTTTAAAATTATTTCACCAATAAGGGATTTTCTTATAACTGCACATATGTTTAGTGCCACTCATATGTCATCACATTGTGTGTGTGTGGAAATGTTCATTATTAAACATTGTTGCGATTTCTACTGTCAGTTTTTACAATGCATCCTCACCAAGCTTCTCCCAATATGATCATTCAGGATTTATTTTTCCGTCCGCATTTCCACTTTTGCATTGGTTCAGCACTGTCCTTCCAGGTTTTAATAATGTGTTGGACAGATCTTGAACCAGTTCCAGGAGTTTCAGTAAACTCCTTATTTGTTTTCTTTGTTTGATGCAGGCCATTAATTTGGCCCCTCTGAAAAATGGTAACATCTGTTCCACATCCACGGGATCTGTTTTCTGACATGGTGGTTTAGGAAATGAGAAGCTTATCATTGGGTCAGTTAGGGTTAAACAAATGTTTACTTATTTTAACATATTATTTATTGGGGTTCAGTAATTATCCAATCAAAGGCTCCTAAGTATTTACTCATTTAAATTAAAATGGCATTTTTTTTGGCCAGGCAGAAAATAATATCATTGTCTTTTTGCTTTGGCTATTTCAAGAAGACAAACAGTGTAACATAATTTTATATAAATATGCATTTCCAAACTCATGCAGACATGATTTCTTCGTTTTAACTAATTTATACTATTATACTATTTCACAATAATAATTAACCTATAAAATAACGCAGAAAATTGTAAGTGGAAAACACATTAAGGTAATCAAACCTATTATTATTATTATTATTATTATCATTATTATTATTATTTATTTATTATTTTATTTTATTATTATCAGTTTTACATTATTAACAGGATTCCTGATAAAGGGTTAACATCTTTTTAATCATCTTCAGATAAAACTGCATCAAACTGCTTGTCATAAGCATATCAAATACTGTAGATACATAATACAGTAAATGAAAAGGTTTTAGGTTGTACTTGTTGAAAGATATAATTAAATTTGAAATAAAAAACTGTGCTGAATGACTTTATCAATTCAACCATAATGCAATCTAAAGCAATTACTGTGTCTGTAAATGTATCTTATTAAGACACCTGTGTATCATATCAAATTTAAAACTAGAGACTGCTTGTCATAATGTTATTAATCTTTGGAAATATGTTTCTAAATAAAATCCTGGTTAAAAAGTTTTTCCAGGAAATGTATTTGATATCAGTCTCTTATAAAGCGGTGCATGACGTGAACCTCTGGAACAATTTGCGCATGTCAGGCTGGGTTTGTGTCAGTCCTTCCTGCTCTCTGAGCTAGAACACTAGAGGCCCTTTAGGTGTCCTGAATTCCTTAATGATGATGAAATGTTAACTGGGTTGGAAAATGGCATTTCAAAACTTTTTATGAGTAGGACAAATTGAATTTTATCTATTAATCTAATAAAGGGGAAATAAAGAAAAAGATAAATTTAGCTTTGACAGAAATGAAGGTTTACAAAAAATGTAATGAACATTAGCATTAGCATTATTACTAGACCAAATAACATTTTCAACGTTTATTTGTTACATGGGGTATAGTTGAGCGCATATAGTGTAAATATATACAGATTCTTTCATAATGTCACATCAGAAAATAATGAGGCACATATTGTAGTGTATCATTTATAGAAAAAATTACAATGAAAATAAATAACTAGTAACATTTTGTTAACTCATTCCATTTATTGATACTTCTAGTATTAACTAATATTATTAAGATTATTAACAAACATAATACATTTACCAAGGGGTGCATTCATTTATTAAAAATCAATTACAAATAATTGGGATACTGCTCAGTTGTCCACCAGGGCCTGGCCATTTGGCAATAGTTAGATCCCTAAGTAATGCTTGCATGTTTGAACATCGGTCTCTGTGTTAAGTGAAAGCCACTTCACTCACCAACCACTTCGGTAGGTACGCTTCCTTAACTGCGTTTTTATACAAACATCTAATCCACCATTCACATGCGAAATACTCAGTGCATTCAAACCAAGCATTAGAATTGGGAAGATAGTTGATTTAAACATGCCATGTCATGAGCCAGTTTGAGTATTTCCAAAACTTGCACTCCTTCTAGAGCTGGCCGGCCATCTAAACTGAGCGATTGGGGGAGAAGGGCCTTTGTCGGGGAGGTGAACAAGTTCTTGGTCACTTCCCTGACTAAGGCACTTTCTCCCCAGATCGCTAAGTTTAGATGGCGGGCCAGCTCTAGGAAGAGTCCTAGTGGTTTCGAACTTCTTCCACTTACGGATGATGGAGTCCACTGTGCTCATTTAGACCTTCTAAGCGGCAGAAATTTTTTTGTAACCTTCTCCAGATTTGTGCCTCAAGACAATCCCGTCTCGGAGGTCTACAGACAATTCCTTTGACTTCATGCTTGGTTTGTGCTCTGACATGAACTGTCAACTGTGGGACCTTATATAGACAGGCGTAGAATTCTAAGGAAAACAATTAATTTAATCAATTTTGGAATAAGGCTGTGACATAACAAAATGTGGAAAAAATGATGCGCTGTGAATACTTTCTGGATGCACTGTATTTCCCTTATTCCGTAGGGTCAGGTGTACAAACTGCTTAGCACCAGGCCACACTATGGACCAGTGGAAACAATAGTTTCACCTTAAAGAAAAGTTTTGTCTAGTTTAAGTGCTCCCAATGGAAAACTGCCAATCTTGCCCCAGTGCACAGACAATGCTAGCGGCATCAACTTTTAGGGTAGACCCTTAAAAAAAGGTTTCTAGCTAACGCTGCAAAAAGTCCAAAGCATTGTTCATAGTGCAAGATAAGGGGTTTATGCACAATATTTGCACCATAGTGAAAAAACTTTTCATTGGCTACAAGAAGATGTTGGCAGATGCCTGGATGTAGAGCCAGTACATGTGACTTATGTAAAATTGTCTATGCAGCCTTCACCCTTCCCTCTGTGTAATGTAAGAAGGGAGAGCTAGCTGGTGGGTGGGAACAGACAAAAAAGATTGAGAGCAAAACAAGCTAAAATCCTAATCCTTAATTATTTTCCAATAATAAATATTATGAGAGGAGTTTAAGTCAACCTGGGACTTTTGCAGAATAATAGAACACAGGGATGAGAGTGAAAAAATCCCTTTATTTCTCTATATAATCTAATAGTAAACTAATGCACTAATGCACCAGCGTTTCACTAGTGCTTGGATACCATCAAGATATAAAGTTTTCTCAGTACTGTATCCTGGAGCCATGATCGCACTACCTGCCTCACGTCTGAACTCATTTGATGGCCCAAACATGTACAGGGGATGTGGCAATAACTCCTAGCTTAATTAAAAAAATAATAATGTGGTGTGAATGATTATGCAGTTCCCACAAGACAGATGCATCAACTCCGCAAGTTGTCAACAAATTATCCATCGATTTTCAAGAATCAGGCATTCCAATCGCTGAATGTTTAAGGGAACGACTGCAGTGGGCTCCTAGCCATCTTGGCCGGAAATGTCATTCACCATTTACGGATGTACGGGCTTCTTCAAAACGTATGCACCATTTAAATGTTTCAGTGAGGCTAAGATTTTTATCACCATACTCTGCTTAAGATTTTTTATGCTTTCATTCACAAGAAATTTCATCTCAAGTTCTGGTTTGACGTGACCACCCCGTATATTATTACACATGGTATTTTAACATGACTTTATTTGAAAAATTTCTTTGTTTTTAATTTTTTTTTTATCTTACCAAATTCAGGTGTATAGCCACAAATATTAATATTTAATTTTGCTCAAAATACTACTGTATTTTACATATTTTTGTTGTTAAACTTAAACCCCAAAATTTTAGCCATACTGACCCCAATGTTTTTTTCCCAGGCAGCCAAACATATTCCTTGCAAACCAGAATGTCATCTGTTATATATTCGAGTTATACGCAGCATAGATTTATGTCCAATGCTTTATCAGCTTGTTCCTCTAATGAGGCCACTGGTCTCTCTATTGGTGATATTGATCATAGCTTAGAGCTTGTGCATCTGCTAGTACAGGCAGTATATGCAACCCTGTTTATCAGATTGCACTTTCAATATACTTTAAAACATACATAAGACGAAATTAATTGTGGAATTGCTAAGTCATTCACTTGGCTCGGTGAAATCGATTTAGATAAAGTACTCATAACGCCAGTCTGCTCTGTATTGGCTCCTGTAGTTAGAGAATGTTCATTAAAGATGCCAAAAAAGTACCAAAAAATTCATGCATTTACCATACACATCATCTAACCCTATCAAGGCCTGGTAGGACGAACCCTATGTTCATTCAAGCATATGATAATGTGTGTCGTGTGAGTGCTGTAACCCCTAATGTTGTAAATAATACAATAAATCTATTGGAAAAATCCAATAAAAATGGCAAAAGCTATACTGTATATTGATTCTAAGCAAGAAGTTGAACAAAATTAAACTATGCACATTTTATAAATAGGCTGTTTGATTTACATATAATAAGATAACTAACTACTGTATAGTACCTACTTATGGTATTGTACTCTTGTACCAGAGAAACCAATGTATACTGTACCAGTGTCACCTCCCTGTGTCACTTTAATTAATTAGTTAATTAATTAATTAATTAATAACAATTGTTCAAGTTTGTCTATTTAACTGTTAATAAGGCAAGAATTGGAAAGAGGGGCCCTTTTATAACTGGTGCTGATTATCATCAGAAGGTAATAAACTTTGCTGTTGGTAGTCAGCAAGGAAATGGCATTTAGAAGGTACACCCCAGGTGGTCTGTAAGGTAAACAACCACTTGCATTTATTTATTTGTTTGTTTATTTATTGTTTTTATCAAATTTTAATCCAAACCTAAATCTAAAATCTAATCTCATTTGAGGTATGTATATAATCCAATACCATAATTCAGTTCAATTATTCAGTATGCACACACTGCATATATTGTCAAGTCTGATAAACAATGCAGAGCTTATGGCAAAATAATTGACTACTTATCTGCATTTTCTTTGACCATAGTTCCAATTTTTACTGGTTAGCACTCTCGCCTTGCACATCCACTCAGGTACTCAGACTTTCTCCCACAGTCCAAAGACATGCAGATTAGGCTAACTGATACCCCAAATTGCCCGTAATGTGTGAATGCTCATGTAAACATTAGCTAGAGGTTTTACCATGGTTGTAAAATGGGAATTAATACAATAGTAATCACCATTGGCCTCCACGGTCTCTAATTGGACTGTAGAGATTCTTAGATGGATGATGGATCGGCCTAATTAAGTAACTGATGAAGGCAGCAGGCAAATGTTTATCCTTAGAAAACATTACCTGTAATGTTAAACTTGGCTATTATTAATTGATAATTTAATTAGAAAAAATCTCAAAACTCTCCATCTGATTTAAAGGTCAGAGGTGAAACAACATCACCTTTACCTAAATATCTGGTTAGTCAAGGGTGAATTTGTTTTTTTTAATCTAAATAAAAAATTATTTTTAGATTTTTACTATAAATCTTTTTAAACATTACAAAATTACAAACATTTTTTATCTCTTACAATTATGAATTTCTCTGGTTTGATGTGTAACATTGGAAGCGGCATCAAACAACAATGCGCATTTATATTAATCTCAGAATATGCAGACAGTAGGATTGATTTGAACTGAGCACTCTATAATAATTTGCCTCAAACTTTTATTTCAATAATGCCCTAAATACATTAGACAGGAAAAAGTAGGGTTAAGTACCACATTGATTAACTATCCCTCATTCTGACTCACTCAGCCTGCCGACTAGTCACACCTTCAATAAGGACCACTTCTCTTCTGTATGAAGTTGCCATTTGTTGCTATTGAACCACACCTTTTCTTGAATAATATTCGAAACAGCTGATCTCCTGAGACACATTTCAGTTAGCTGTACCTACTGTATGTATACTTTTTTTAATGTATCATTTCATTTTCCCCTTCATCCTTGGCAGCCTATTGGGTAAGTTGATGATGCTGAAATACACAGTTACCATATGCAACTTTTTTTTTTGCCTGTGTAATAGTGCACAGTGAGTAACATAACATTTCAGCTTTATACTGTATATTATCTTACATTATCCAAATATATAGACAGCACTTAGTTATTAATTTACTTTTCACTTAGCCGGCCAGTGAGCTCATTGTCTTTTACACTGAATATTTATCACCTAACCTTCAATTCCCTATACCCAACCATCATCCCATTAAAGCATAAATAAACGTTACTCCAAGAAATAACGTTAAAAGTCAACTGCAAGCAAACATTTTTTTTCACCCCTTAATGATACACCATCTCTTTCAATGTTGATCTGAATAATATTGATACTGTAGAATTTCAGACTTCACTGGCATACAAGGAAAACACATACAGACTTTTTGTCTGAAGGGCGGACCTTTCCCTTCTAAATGTGCATTAAATTATATACTGATCAGAGTAAAATTACTTACTAGCCTGTTATAAAACCCTCAGATGATGATTGTTTATTCTGTTCGAAAAATATGAGAAAGCAGCTGTTTCTTTTCATAAATTACAGAAAGCTGTTCAGAAGCTCCCTTAAAAAAAAGAAATATTGTAGTAAAAATACATCCATTGTTTCTGTGGAATTTAAATAGTTCTGCTGACTATAACTGATGACAGTCATATTGTTATAACATTTTTGTTTTTCTGCTTTCTTCATCTCTGTGTGTTTTTTGTTTCCTTCTTCCCTGTTTATTTATTAATGATAACAGATTGTGTAATTTGGGGCTAATTTAGCTTCAACTTTATCATATTTTAGTAATTCTCTTTAGATCTTTGGTCATAAAAATTACATATATCTATGCACGCTTTTGTGTGTCATTTGTTATTTCAGATGACTGAAGTGGAAAATTGCTTTTTCCATTATCCCTCTGGCTTTAGCTTGGGAATAAACCAACTATGCTATATATCTGACAACACTGGAAGTCTGGATGTGTTTTTGGAAGTGTAGTGCTTACATGACTTGCCTCATTCTTTCAGGGGTTTTCCTCTCAAACATAGGCTGCATGGTTCAATACCAGTTTCTATTTTAGGTGAAAGCATTGCCCTGAGGATTTCAGAAATAAAATCAGTCAGCTGAATCCTGAGATAAAGAAAAATTAATTACCTACACAGTATTACCTTATTTTTTTTTTAAACAAAACAAAACAAAAAAAAAATCATAATAGCAACTAGAGAGGGTAACCTAAAAAAAAATCTTACTTTAAATTCCATTTTCATGCCCAGAGGTCATTATGAATCTTTAATTCCCAGGTTTGTGTCACTTTTTAGTCTAATTTTTCTCCAAAACAGAAGTGAAAGCTGCTGACATATTATTTTTTTTCCACTAGAAAGACGGGGCTTTGCACTAATTATCATAATTATGAATAGCTGGAACAAGTAATTATTCAGTGTATGATTTAAGGGGTAAATTTCTCTTAATATTTAGTCATTAGGCACGGTTGTATTATAAATTTACATCTCTGTTACATCAGTTCTCATGTCTCTGTTGTTGTAGTATATTATTTTGAATTGTAGTGTGTAATTAAAGATGATCGCACATGTTGTGTATTATTACGTTCATTATTGTTTAGCTTGTTTAGCTTATGACACCGCAGGTGATGTAAAAGCAAATGGATGAAGTAAATAATAGAAATATTCATTTATATTGGGCGCCTGTGCAAATGCATATTGCCTACTTGCCTCATGTTGCTAAATCTGTCTGCATGAATAATGCATGGTTTTTATTTGTACTATATGAGTGAAGATTAGTTCCCACAAATCCTAGATGAATAGGCTTTGGCAGTCTTTACTCTTGTTGTGCCAGTCATGGCATGATTATGCTAAACTTGTAATCAAAATAGGAATACACATAAAATTGGCATAAAATTTACATGCCTTGGGGAATTATAGACCATGTCAACAAAATAATACAATTTGTACAGTAATTGTCATGAACTGCCACTGTAAACAGAAAAGGAACTATAATTTAATAACAATAATTGTATTATGTAAAGAGGTTTTTATCTTGATTTGGTTATAAGAATACTTTAAAACTATTTAAATGAAAGTGACTACAAGCAGGTTGTACTTAGCCAAGAAATCTAAAACAAACAAACTAACACCTACAGTACATAGCCAGTATCAAGGTGAATTGGAGTGTGTGATTTAAAGGCATCCATGTTTGATGCAACCAAAGGTGCAGCACATGGAAACAACCTTCTTTGTAGTCCTTTGGTAAAGGTTAGCTCTGGTGGCAGGCATACAGGTCTTGCTGCAATAGAGGGTCTAGAACATAGAAGACTGCAGCCCAGAACTTCTCATGTCCAAAGCCTTCCATTCGTAGACGTACTAGAGCCCTCTCTGTGCTGAGTCAAGGATAGACTTAATCAGATAGGTTGATTGTCCTTCAGTGCTCAATAGGAAATAGAATAATGCTGTTGATGTGCTGAAGATTCTTGGATTTGCTCATGTAATGATGGCTTCATTTCCTGCACCCCTCAGCGGAGGGCCCTGATGAGCCACACTCTGTCTCCTCGTTAGTACAGTGGGATTTTTCCCTAATGCTGTTTAGGTAACCTTTTAGCTACTCCTTGCCATAGCACAAGAAAAGCACCAGAGATGCTGGAGGAAGTGGTCATTAGAAGCTACCTTCTGCCCTCCTTGTTTATGACTGTCTTAGCCGATGTGAGATCATTATCAGTAAAAATGGCAATGAGTGATCTTGGTATGTTCAAAAACACCCCTTCTGACTTCTGAAGCCTGCACTCCACAGATTCTCTAGGGTACTTATCAGGGTGGACAATGAGCGTGGTGGTTTGAGGGGATGGTAAGTGGCGATCTGTGCATTGTTTTGGTACAGCTACTGTAATAGAGGAAGATTACTGCCAACACCTTGTATGAATCAAAAAGTCATTTCCTGACATAAAATTCTGTCAGTAACCATACTGGTGGACCCAAGTTCACTTTAAGAGGATTTTATTTAATGCAACAATAAAAACAAACACCAGAATAGAAATTTAAAAACATAAAATGGGTGAAGGTCAGGCAATGAGCCAACAATATCAATAGGGTAAAGCAGGATCATAAATCTGGAAAACAGGCACTGGATCAAAATAATAAATAGTGAATAAATGTTTGGTATATACTGATCCGAACACATGCACAGATAATATTCTACACATCCAGAATCTTTGAGTCGATGTCCTTGTGTGTGTGTGTGTGTGTGTGTGTGCACATGCACAATACCATCTGGCATAGGTTTCCCCTTTCCCCATCGGACATTTTCTGCTACTAAGTACCGTAACAGTTATGCTGTGATCAGTCTCTGTGTATTTTAGCACACGTAGACTCTGGTGCAAACAGGGACTTCCTGGCTGGGGATTTTTTTTTTTTTATTAAAAGGTCGTCACCACACATACACAAACATGGTTCCAATCATTTCATTTATAATTGACCACTCACACTGACATCTGAGCAGAGCTATGGTGCTATGTATTAGTAATCTTTTTCATGCATTAGGCAACCCTTAGCCTTATAATGTTGATAATATTACAATAATATGATATGCAACATGGGCTTAGACAAATACAATAATGACCAAATTATGTTAGACAGATAACTTCATAATAATCAACCAAAGTTGCGACTGCACTCGGGAACTATGCTAACTGCGCATGCTAGCAACGCTAAAACAATGCTAAATAGCTTTTGCACAGTATTTGAGTCTGACTGTGGTTATCTTATTGACACAGACATTAATTGAATTAGTCATTATTGTCACCATGGCATGGCACACATACTACCTCCCTGCTTCCTCTGAGTTAATCATAAAGCTACTCCATGCTTACTGCTTCAAATACACTCCCATCCTGATTAAAGTGGGAGCTGATCTGTCTAAACATCTCCTGTCTCTTTTTTATTTTTTACCCTTTGGTTCAGCTACACTAGTCAACATTCTGT
Source organism: Clarias gariepinus (assembly GCF_024256425.1). Lineage (NCBI taxonomy): Eukaryota > Metazoa > Chordata > Actinopteri > Siluriformes > Clariidae > Clarias > Clarias gariepinus. Next base: position 7,281,140 of record NC_071126.1, on the reverse strand, counting down.
ATGGTCATGGTCATTTACAGAAATGCTCTCAAGTATGCCTCAGACAAATGGACATGTTATGCATGCAGTGCTAAAAAAAGGAACAGAGTTTTCAGTTACTATACTAAAGATTTCGACCTTGAATGTTGATTTATTATTTCTTAAATTTTAAGCAATATCAACTTATCAACTTGTTGATAATCAGTGGAAAACACAATATAAATACAGTGCCACAATATAGCACACTGGAAATTTTCTGGCATTTGTAAAGTGTAAATACAAAACAAAACAAAAAAACCTATGGTATGCAGGTTGGTGGAGATAATATTCAGTAGAGACACTGCACATCGACAGACATATTTTATAGGGATGAAAGTGAAAAGTTGTAAAGTGAGCTGTAGCAGATGGATGCTTTTATAGGCCTACTCTTCAAACTGTATGCATTTTCTTAAAGGAGAGCCCAGGATATAATAATAGGAACTTAATTTTATTAATCTGACAACTTAAAATTGTGAAATAAACCTGTAACTAAAATAGCTGCATCATGGGACACTTTAAATTGTGTGCATAATAATTTTTTTTGGGCCTGTCTAGCAGGGATATAACGTAACTAGGTTTTTAACATTTACTTTGTTACTGTACTGTACTGTTACTGTAAAAGCCATTTTTTTGCATATCTGTACTTTACTTGAGTACTTTTCTTAGTGGATAATTGTTACTTTTACCACCTGCAAACTACTATAACTATGACTTGGTTTCCCTCTGTGAAACAATCAATGATGTAGCAGGTGTTTGAAATCAGAAGTGGAAGTGGTTTCAGACAGTTTAGCAGGAGAGAAAGAGAAATTGAGAGTGAAAGAGAGAGACAGTATTTAAATATGACTTGAAAGCTACAGTGAGCTAATATAAGCTCAGTACTTTTGGGACTTAAGTACATTTTTATGTAAGTACTTTTTTACTTTTTCTCAAACAGAAATGTAAGTGAGGGACTTTTACTATAAGTTACTGTACCTGGGGTATCTTTACTTTTACTCAAGTACAGGCTTTTTGTACTTTTTCCACCATTTGCTGCTAATGTCCACAATAGACCCTGATGTTTCGCCTCTGCCTAAACTTCACACTTTCTAACACTGCTACATTTACAGTAGTTTACTGAATAATGAGGACAGCAGCCATATTTTCAAAATTTTAAAAGAGATAATTAGTACCTTCATTATTTTAATTAGGATAACTCATTTATAGGTAGTTTTATCTTTTTTTTTTTGTCATTTGTTTTTATGTTAAATTTTATGATAAACTATGATCTGCTTCAATCATCCTTTATCTGGCCTAAGGGCAAGTGCTTGCCTTTAAAGAGTGGTTTAGACACTAAAGAAATCTTTTCTTTTTGATACCACTACATCATGAAAAGTCTTGCATACTTTTTTGTGAGTACTTTTGTGCTTCTTTTCAAACAGAAATGTAAATCATTTTAATCATTTAAATGGGGTACCTAGAAAATTAACTTAAGCGACTCCTAATACTGTGTGTAAATATTAATATGTTTTAACCTGAAGTTGCAGCTCTAAATATACCACTGAATATTGTCCACTGGTTTGTAGCCATTTTAACTCAGTACTATTAAATTATGTTTGCATTTTTATTTATAATTCTTAATTATTTTCCTAAAATAAGTAGTAAAATGTCCTTTTGGGTAGCTATTGTTTATATTATTTCTTATTATTGATTTTTATCATTTGTGTTGTCTGTTGTTCCATCTGTGCTCCTTGCTTACTCTTTTTCTCTTTGCCACTGCCATCTTACTGGGTCAATAATAAGTGGTATTTAAATATAATGGCAGAGTGGAGCTAAATTTATTATTTATCTTCCTGAAGATGGGAAATGGCAAGCGATTGCAGAAATGCAGTGTGCTGAAAGACTGCACAGGGATAATGAAGAGTCACATGACATTCTTGGCTCTATTTTTACCATCAGGGCCCATTGCTTGCCTTGAGGAGATGACATTTTTAAAAGCAGTAAAGTTACTGTGATGCTATTTTACACAGCCTGTGATGGGAACATTAAAAGCTGTGGTATTTTAAACCCCTGGCCAATTATTTTCGTGATTGGCTTTTTAACTATTAGTTATAGCTTTTGGAGTGGACTTACAGTACTATAGATTGTACAATTAAGCAATATCACATATGGGGGAATGCTGTTGTACTGAATTTCAGCCCAAGGCTGCAATCTGAGTGCCAAAGATATCACAGCTGTGCTGATATTCAAAACACCAGTGTAAATTCAAGTGTGATATTGCTTTTATACAACACACATCCTTCAGTGACTGACAAACAAAGTTAGTGTAATTAACAGGGGTAAAAGTCTCTTCATTCTTATTGGTACTATGTAGCCAAAAGGTGAGGAGAAACCTTGGAGCTGGTGGGCAGTCCTATAACTCATTTTATATTGAAGTTAAATCCCAAATAGTGTTAAATGAAAACTAATATGCTAGGTTGTTCCACACAGCAAGCAGGGCCCTTGATAGGGTGTTTGAGAGGGATTTGGGATTCAGCCTTGTGTTTGGAACTAGTTAGCTTTATAGCTCATGTTAGCCATGAGCAGAACAACATCACGGTTCGAGGGCAATTCAGATCGACTTAGAAGCAATTACTACAGTAAGAAGACAAATTGTTTTTCAAGATGAAAAGATGACATGGTTATAATTGTTGTCTACTGTCACCTTTTTCCAGTACTGTACACTGTACTGACTTAATTTTAGCCAAGCTGGTTAGTTAGTGAAATGAATAATTGTTAGAACAACTGTAATGCGGAGTGTTATGTAATGTCATACGTTCCAGTGCTGTTATGCTCTGTAGCACTACTTATGGAATGGCTCGCTTCCAATCAGATTACTTGGTAAGAACTAACTGTTCTGAAAAAAATAATAATGCCAACATCTGACTTTTGAGATTTCTGGAAAGCAAAATCTCATTGGTGAAATCCAATTTGAGTGACAGTAGATGAGACTATATTGATGGTATTATCGTTTGACGTTAGGTACTAGGTTAGGTACAACTTATACAACTTTTTTTATCCTAATTTGCTAGAATTTTGTTTTTACTCTCCAACCTGCATGAACAACATCTTAAAAAATATACCTACATTTCTCCCATATGATGCTTTTAAACTGAAATGTGTGTACATAAATGTTTGGCTTGTCATTCATATCCAGTATTCAATACATTTTATCCTTACCTAGAAGGCAAGACACCACTGCCAATCATTCTGTGATCTAAAAAAAAAGGATCATTTTGAGATACAACTCTACAGAAATAATGTCCTCTTTTGGTTTTAAAGGAAAAAAAGGACATTTTGAGCAGCTCATAATTTTTAATCATAACTTTCACTGATGATCTCTAAAATGTTATTGATCAGAAGGTTGGCATGGCTGATGATATGATATAATATAATATAATATAATATAATATAATATAATATAATATAATATAATATAATATAATATAATACTGGGTAGTGACAAATTAAAATATTGTATAATAAATCACTATTAACTGAAATTTTAAAAGTATATAGATTTTAAGATTTTACTTCAGTTTTTTCCTAATTAAGAAATGCCTGTTTAAAAATATATATATTTAACCGTGTTAACAGTTTTTTTTATTCTCCCTTTTTTTTAAATTCTGTTTAAGATGAGCAAAGTTAAAAATAATTTTTTATGCAAATTATTTGAACTGTATTCTAAAGCAGGCAACACAGAGGGGGCAAGTGCAAACAAAATCCAAATACTTAACCTGAGATCGTCATTAGATAATGTGATTGGATCCTTATTAAAAATAACAAGCTCTTTGGAGAATGTCTTCTGTATTATTCCAGACTGGGCCATGCAGCTTTCCCTGGGGCTCCTAGAGAGAAGCCCAAGCGACTAATTAGCACTGCCTAATTAATAACATATGCGATCAAAGCTTCTGGCACATGCATACCCATAGCTGAAGAGAGATATAATACGGAAGGAGAGGTTCACGGTCTGGGTCAGAAATCAAGTGTTGGTTTGCCAAAGGCTACATTGCTTTTTCTTGCCCACAGAAGAGCCACTCATCTACAAGTTTTACCTTCCTGAAGGACAGTGTGTTGCTTGTTAGCTATTTGCAGTTTAAATATGTAAAAGATGGAAATCAAGAATGCATGTGTTTCATTTGGCATAACTCTAGGCGTGTTTGATTCAGCTCAGTTTATAGATTATGCAAAAAATACTTAGGATCTCTTCATGATAATGAGCTGAAATGATAAAAAAAGATAAAAAAAAAAATCCACTGATTTTAATTAATAGTATTTTCTCTCAGAAAATATACAGCATGCAACTTAAATATTATTGACACCCCAAAACCATATTTTAAATACATTCTTGAAATTATATTTTTATTTTAATTTAAAAAAGAATCAAATATAACCTTCTATGCACAAGAGGGAAAGGGTCAATGACCTCCATAAATCAGCACAAATAGAGTTTAACAAAAGTTTTTACATACTGTATCTGTAACAATTGAAGTTTTATGAGGAATTAGCCTCGAGTGCCCAAAGCTCACCATTTGTGAAAATGTAAATACACTCGAACATTCTGCTGTTTAAAAGCACTGCCAAAAAAGTTAGTCCTGGAAACATTTCCAAAACACAGCACCTGACTTATTCTCCCATTTTGACAAGCATTATTAGAACTTCAGTTATCTTTATAATTATTAAATATGACCAAAATCAAATGCTTTGATCATGTACTCCTCCATCAGTTTCTCCCTGAATGAATGACAGAAAAACGCATCTCATACCCTCCTGTAAACTATTGAGGGTGTAATTAAAGATTAAGGATTGGTGGTTCTGGATCTTTTGGCATCATGAAATGGGATAAGTACCTCAATATTTCAAGCCAAAACCTAGTTGCATCTGCCAAAATGTACTTTGTCATAGATGGAGCTTTCAATATGAAAATGAGCCAGACAGAAAGATTAAGTAACTGTTGCAACAATCATCTCTGCTTTCAGATGAAAGACTACTGAAAACCTGAATTGGTCTAAATTAAAGAAGGAATGCCACATGGACAAATCTAAGACTATACAGTAGATGAGCTTAAAATGTTCTGCATGCATGCAGTTCATGTTTATACCAAATGACAATGTTCTGTGATAGTAATCAAACATTTAATTGAAGGATTAAATTTACAGTAAACACAAACAGAATATGCTTTTCAATATACCTGTGAAAGGAAACACATTTTGAATATTATTTTCAAAGTTTATACCATAACAGTACATCCAGCATTCTTACAGTTATCATTAATGTTGGGTCAGGCTGAGAATTGTGTACTTGTTCTGTATATATTAATCATTTGCATTTAGAAATATAAAGTTTTTTGCCCTTAACAATATTATATAATATAATTATATAATAAATAAAATTATTTTGCCTTTTTACAGATCATCTTTCGTAAAATCGCAGATGTGAAGAAAGAGGAGGAGGAGAGAAGGCACCAGAAAAATGAAGTGACACTCTCTATTCCTGTGGACCATCCAGTCCGCAAACTCTTCCAGAAGTTCAAACAGCAGAAAGAGATGAGAGCACAGGGGTCCTTGTTGCCTGACCTGGAGAGGAACCAGCTCCATGTGGAGCACCAGCTTCACCAGCTGTCCCACCATCACCATCATCAACAGCACCATTATCCTCAGCCCCAATATCAGGTGCACCATTCACTCCATCATCACCATGGACCCTCTATGCAAAATGGGGCTCCTGGATTGGGTGGAGGCAGTGGTAATGGCGGCTCCACAGTTGTGACTGTTTCACAGATAACCCCAGTTCAAAGCTCCCTGGCATATGCTCAAACAGAGGACTCCAGTGGGAAGACCTGCCATGAGGCCATGGAGCTTAAGCCCAGCCTCAGCGTTGTTGACCAAAACTGTTTAAAGCTTACTAGTCAGGTTCGACCCAGAGGTGGTGGTAGTGTTGGTGAACGGGGATGGATGCGTCTCAGGAACATAGAAAATAGAGCTTCAGTTGCTCCTCCATCTAATTCAGATTGGCCACAGAGGGAGGAAGAGTGGGGAGATGTTACCCAGGGCCTGAGACAACTGCCAGAAGATGCCAAAAAACAGGGGGCTAATGGGAAAGAACCCATTTCAGTCACTTTAGACATAAATGGGAGTAACAATGGAGAAGGAGGCACTGAAGAAGCAGATGAGAAGAGTGCACTACACAAGACTGATTCTTGTGACAGTGGTATCACCAAAAGTGACTTACGCATCGACAGGGTAGGTGACTCTCGTAGCCCCATGGAGCGGAGCCCATTTGAGCAGCCTAGCCCTGGAGTAGGGGCCTTGACCACAAGAGGTCTTCCTTTCTTACCTGTGCCTGAGCAGGCTCTCCTTCAAAGCACCTTGCAAGAGGCTAAGATGGAACTTAAAGGAGACATTCAGACCCTGAGTGGTCGTCTGTCTGTCCTGGAAGCCCAGGTGGGGGAGATTTTACGACTGCTCTCAGAGCAGAGGAGATCAACCCCACCTCCACAGACTTCAACCCCCAAAACCAAACTCAAATGCCAGGACATTTTCACTGTCTCAAGACCTGTTAGTCCTGAAGTAGACAGAGAAGATGGACATTTTTGAATCAAGAGAGAAACATTTATTTATTTATTTATTTATTTATTTATTTATTTATTTGTTATAGGTCAGTGGGTTTATTTATAATGTTACCTCTTCTCAGTAAGAAAAGAAAAATCTGTTGCAAGAGGTAAAAATCATTTCTACTGTAAATAGATGCATGTCCAGCTGGAATCTGGCCTGCCAATGAAGTCTACTTTAAGAATAGAGTTGCTTGTACATTTATGACTGCATGCAAAATTATTTAACAAGACAACTTTTATACTGACCCTATGTGCTGGACTGTCTCTTGACTGACTAATATTTCAGGGCATTTACCTTCAAGAGCAGAAGCACTGCAAGGTACACACAGGAGCTGTAATGGTTTGGTGTGATATTGGGTAGCACTGCTTGAACAAAACACCTCTGCAGACTTACTTGTCTAGTTGCATCTTTTCACACTCTTTTCCCCCACATATCCCCATGTCATGTTTATTTTTAAGTGTGTCTAACACTCAACAAATCATGGCATGCAGACTTTAGATGGATATCAAAAGAAGATTATTTTTTTTGTCTTCTAATATAGAAAGAGATTTGTAGCTCTTATTTTTGTCAACCTCTACCCATGAAGCAATATTTTAATGTTAAATCTAGCATATAAATTTGACAACCAGAATGTGAGATGAGTGGGTAAATCCTTTGGTATGATGTAAGCGCATGCCAGATTTGTAATAATAATTGACATGAAAGGGAGAACTAATCCTATATTAACATGTCAAACTTTAGTATGGGCTAAATTTCGGAAGAAGTCAGAAGCATGAACATACCCATGTCTGTATTACCATAAGCATGAACATACTTTCTTCTGCATGGGTAATAAGTCCTTTTGGTACATTAATGTAAACATTGAAGATGATAATTTGGTAAGCTGTTTTGGAGCTGTTCTCCTATTGTTTTCTTATTTTGTTCACTTCACTTTGCATTTACACTGAAACAGTTAACAATCAGAAACTAACTAGAAAAGAATTGTATGATGGGAAACGTGTAGCTGAGGAGGGCACAAAGGATATGTATGGATATGTTATGATTAGAAAAGGGATATTTACATATCTCCCTCAAACCCAGATGTTTATAATATCTTAATTTATTGCTTGTGCTAGTTATGTTACATTATCTTCCAAAACACTTGAGTTTTAGTCTCACTACGTTTTAGAACTTAGAATATTAGTAAAAAATGAAGTCAAGCACTTTACCATAACCTTTACCATAACTTTGCAATTATCTTGAACACAGTATATACAGTATTCCTTACATCAAGTTTAGTTTTTTTTTCTTTATCTAATTTATGAAGTAGATTATTGGAAATTTGATTCAAAAATAGTAACAGCACAAACTCAGGTTAATAGGATGTCAGCTAAATGATTAAATTTAGAAATATTAATATTAATATTATTTTCCGCATACACAATATTGTGCAAAAGTCCTAAACAACCACTCATTGATTAATATTTTGCTTTCAAAATGTGAGTTAATTTTATTTATTTATTTTTTAATAGTCTTGGAGAATAGTTCTTCAGGCTTCCTGAAAGGCTCTCTTTTCCAGTCCAGGTTATCTGACCAGTCCCATATTTGTTTGTTAAGCCACACATTGATTCACAGTGAACCATGAATCATTCAAGCATAAAAACCCATCTAACTTAAGGAATGAACCAGTGAGAATCAGATGCAGATAACAACAGATGATCAGCCTGGTGATGAGTATACTGCAGTATACTAGTTTATTTATTAATTTATATACTTAAAGAATAAAAAGTGGCTCAAGATGTTTGCAATTGTGCTGTTTGTATATATTGCAAATAGCATAGACCCTGAGATTTAAACCAAATAATTCATGTTGAATATTCACAATGTGGTATTATACTTTAGATATGGTTCAGTTATAAAATTTAATGACATTGCACAAAAGCAATTAAGTACGCAGTGTGAAGTTCTTGTAAGAAAATATGTCAATTTTCCAAATATTTGTAAAACTTTTCATCCTTAAGTTTCCATATTGATTTTCTGTAGAATCACTGAATTTGCTTAATTCTATGTACCTGGCCTTAACAAAAGCAGCAATAACTTTTCAGTTAAAATAGTTCAGTTGGTGTCTATTTTTGAGCCCTAGGTACAGTACAGTATTTTCAATCATTTAATAACTAACACTGGGAGAACAAACATACTGAAAACACTGACTTTACCTACATAATATACTGTATTGCAGGCCTTGTAGATACATATTTCTACTCGTACAGTAGGTGCAAATGGTTTAATCTGCACACAGATCTATGTTACGATTGCTGTTAATAGAGGAATTCTAACACAGTCATGTCATTGCTCAAGAAAATCAGGGTATCCAAAGAGAAAAAAAGCATATGCGCTGGTATTACCTTTTGTGTTAGACAAGCTGAGTAACAAAAAAAGTCTAAAGAAGTGATATAATTGTTACTGTAAGAAGGTGAGGTGAGGTGGGTATGTACAGGAAGAGTCATGATAACAGCTTTTACAAATTTACACAAATCTGTCAGCATAACCTTAATCTTGACCTCATAATACACAGCTGATCCCTTGCTGTTTGTTAATTTCTTTTCCTCCTTCTTATTTGATATAAACAGGGTTGGCAGTTATTTCAAAAAGGTTCTCTTGGTAAACACACTGCTTCAGCCTTTCTTACTGTGCATCATTTGCCATGATTCATTTTACTCAGGCGTTGAGTGTGGATTTGAGATTGAGTACTTTATACACTGGTACAGGTACCTGAGCGCAGGAAATAATGAGTACAACAGTTTTTTTTTTTTATTAAAAATATGTAATAGTTATATTACAACCTTTCTGCATAATTGTTTACTAATCTAAAGAAGATACGGTTCTTTTTCTTTTTCTTTTTTTTTTTTTACAGTGGGTCTTTGCCTTCACTGAGAGGACATACAGTAGCATGGGGCATTGCTCCTTTTTTTGTGCAAGCCAACTGAGATACTGTTTATCTCTACATGACCCAAGAGAGTGTAGCACACAGACTGTAACATGAATATTACATTTTATGACCATAGAGATAACAGATGCCAAATGATTATTTGTTTTAACAAAAGCATTGCTCATTTCTATTGGAGTTGATTCACATCATTGACCTCAGTCTTTAAAAGTTATAATCTTTTTTTTTTTTTTTCTACTTAAAACTTTAGAACTACTAAATGGGAAGGTTCGTATCTGTCTCCATTTCCCTGATGCACAGTGGAGCTACAGACCTTTGCACAGGGAAAAGTGGCCGTTTGACTGCATGCTGCATTTTTGATGTGTCCAAAACTGGATGCCAGTGAGAATGATGTTTGCTTGCCAAAGTGGTACTATGCTGCAGATTTTTTCACACATGTACAAAATGCGAAAGAGGCCTGGGAAAGAAAACTTTCAGTGCTGAGAAGCATAGATGATGCACCAAGTCATACTGTACCATTGTGTGTAGTCAGCAAACAGAGCAGCCAAGTATTATAAATGATCTACAGCTGGGCGTTGTTTAAAAAGGAGGGGATTTACAATATAGCATGCTACTTCACCTCCATATTCTATATACTATTAATACACTAGACAGCTCTGCTGCATGGTACAGCATTTACTTGTTGTAAAAGGACTTTATCTTTTGACTGAAGGACTCTGCCCAGGCTCTCGCTTTTGGATTGCGTGAGACACTGCATTTATTAAACTCTTTTTCATGTATCTGAGACTTCCTTTTTATCAGAGTGTAAAAAGATATCATGAAAACATTAGAGGGTGGGGGCAAATGTTTATTTTTACCACACTGGCATGACTAAAACTATAATTTGTTATATACAGTGTATTACACTGGTGTTAAAAAATAAACCTAATTGTGCTAACCTTGTGCTCATGTCCCTTTTTTTATTTCTGTAATTTACTATTAAATATATATCAAATTTATAGAAATTGGTTTCCCTTTTTAAGCTCTCAGCACATACAGTATACTGAACAGCCATAACATTTAAAAGCACTGACAAGTGAAGTGAATAACAATGATTGTCTCTTTATATTGATGCCTGTCAAGGTGTACAGTAGTATATAAAGTGAAGGGTCAGTTCTTGGAAGTTGATGTGCTAGAAGCAGGAAAACTGGACAAGCTTTAGGATCTCAAAGAAACAAAGACCAGAGTGTGATGAATAAAATGCTGGGTTAGAGCATCTCCAAAAGGCAGGTTTTCTAGGGTGTTCCTGGTATCCAAGGAATGAATACACACTTGGTGAACATTATAGTGCCAGCCCTCAAACTGCTTCATCCTATTTATTTGTTGGTTAAAATAAAGTGTTTTAATACCACAAGCAGTTATTACTGCAGTGATTAGGAATGGCTTCTGTACCTGGATGGAGTGATTATGATTATGAGTGTGGAACTACTGTTAATAGCAGGGCAAAGCAAGAGTTTATTGGTTATTGCCAGGACTATTGTCATTTTTGTTTAATAGTGAGTTGAAACTTTCACAATTGAATGGATGATCAAGTTATTCAACTAATAACTATGGGCCGAAATTAAATGGTCCGAAAGTGACACATTAAAAATATACTATAGTTTTTGCAACAAATAAAAACTCTTTGCATTTTTTTCCATGTTCTTGCAATATTATCAAATTTTCTGAGAGCTCTGCTTCTTCTCCTTTTTTTCGATTTTTTTTTTCTGCAGCTCTGCCAACAATTAGACTGGTGTGTTGAGCAGAACATTGGCAGAAAGAAAAGATTTCTTGCTTTGTACAAGACATCACATATAAACATTTAAGGTTAAATATTATTTCAGTGTTTATTTAATACTTTAGAATTATAAGTAGTTTTGATATTTTAAAATCTGTAAAGCTTATAGAAAATAGAGTAAACATTTTAATAAAGGGATTTTAATGGTCTGCAGTGCACCAAAATGATTGTGGGTTTAGTGAATGAACAGCAGGTAATTGCAGTTGAGGGCTGATGAATAATTGATAAATGATATAGAAACTTTGGAAACATTTCATTGGCACTTTTTTGTGAAAGGGAAAGCTGGTGTAGTCATAAAGCAACCGTCTATACTGCAGTGGCCTGTAACTCAATGGCCATGGGGATGAAAACTACTGTACATGCGGAATTTTGCATTTCTGTAGGACTGAACTTCGAGCCTGTTCACAGGATGTGGTGATAACTCGTTCTGTCACATGATACATAAATTTAAGATAAATCTCCTGACAATAACAAATAGTGCGGGTAAAGTCAGGATAAGACGTATGAACATCTACAGTAACCCCCGTTCTCAGTTGTGAGCAACTGTGCCTTGTCCCAAGGCCCATTTGGGTCTAATAGAGAGAACCTTAACTAAAAATGACTCGACTTGATTTTGACAAGGAGCTGTCTGTGTCTCACTGAGTTTACCACCTGGGTGCAACTCACACTATCAGCTTTCCATCAAGACTATAGTACAGTACCACTTCATTAAACCAGTGGGAAAGATGCTCTTTGTTTGGCCACCGTCAGTGAGCCCACTTTTGAAGTTTCTCTGTAAGGTATAGAGCATTTTCTTAATGTCATGCAGCCCTGGTTATTTATGCACATGTCTCCACTGCACTGTTAGAAAGTATTGGGATGTGCCTCATTGCAGGTTACAAGAACTTGAGCACTGGCCTGACCTCTCTTTAGTGTAACAGTGTTCTCTTCTATCCTCTTTTTAAGGGGAAAACCTTGGAACCCTGTCCCTTGGAACAGCCTAACTTTCCTTCAACTGACTGGCAAGAATGAAAGGGGTTGCTCGCATTACCAGTGAATTTGATGTCATCATACAGAGTACCCATCATGTGTGCTGACAAGAGGGTGGTGGGAAGAGGGACATGCTCAGGATGGACTGATCTGGTTGGAGGTCACTGGCACCCATCATCCAAGTATGGCAGTACAGTACTTTGGCAAAGGCTGTTTGCATCCCACCCAAGCAACTGTTTTCCAGTGTGATAAGGACATAAAATGGTTTAACTCACTGTGACCTACTTTATGGTTGCATAACCTAATTAAAACCTAACGTAAAGGATATGTTATGGAATTTATATAAACCAGTCAAAGGCTGTGCTTCTTATAGAACCACTTGATTTGACCATGGAGACTACTTCTTCAAATTTGCCTCTGTCCAAATGAAAATACATTAAAAGAAAAGACTGTTCAGTTGATGGGGTTGGAAATTGGCCAGGTGCTGTGTCACAAATATTGGGACGATGGTACAATCAGACTCCATTAGTAGGTCATTGAAAGTTCAATAGTACTCAGTATCAGGAGGAATGTGACATTTATGCATGGAGCCTTCAGAATTTATGTGGGTGCCTGGCCAATAAGCCAAATTATGACAATTTACTGTATGGGTGCCAGCTGAATGATCCATTTGGCTGCTCTGATTTCAAAAACTGAATCATGAGGTCTTGTTTTTGGAGCTTCTTGGACCACGGGTCTAAAGAGTGATTTTGCCAATCTTGCCTGCATCAGCTATAAACCTATTTGGATAAGTTTTATCCCGTGTCCCTGGCCTAGGTGTCTGCCAGGAGTGATTAGCTTTATCACAGGATTGATAACTCTGGATTAGTGAAGTGTCCAAATGCTTTAGGCAATTTCAAAAGCATATCTACATTCAGTGTTTGGGCATTGTGTCTCTGAACATAGTGCTTCCTCTGGTGTGCCACCAGTGTATGGTACATCTAAAATGCCATCTGTTGGCAAAACACCCTTTCAGCCAAAGCACACTGTTACTCTGATATGGTTAAAGATATGCTCAGAAGTCCAGCAGAGAAAACTCATGTGGAGCGAGTGGCATAATCAGCTCCTGCTCTTGGAGCTACTGGTCTAAAATCATTGATTTTAGCTGAGCTACAGTACATCTGCTGCCATATTACCTGCAGGCTTCAAGTTCTTTCATGGTTTCTTAAGCAGTTTAATATCATTGTTTGGAACCGTTTATGGCAAGCAGACCTTTTAGTGCTTGGCTTAAATTAGAATTTTGATCCACATTTGCCAGTTTAGTGCTCCAATGACATGATTGTGAATTCCGTGCACAAAACCACTGTTCTGACAACTGATTCTCTGATGATTAGTGAAAAGACATTGGCACAGAAATGATGCGTGTAAAACCTTCATTATAGCTCATTATTCCCATGGAGTCAAGATTTTGTTTTTAGGAAGATCCAGTGATTCTATGACTCACCAGAAAGGGGTGAAATTCCTAGGGAAAGTCACCTGGAAATGAGTGAAAACACAAGCTTGCTACACGTGGAAACTGAATGAATTGCTGAGGGAAAACAAGCTAAACGTACACACACACACACAAAAAGAAAAAGGTGGCTCAGCAGGGAAAAAAACAGCAGAGAGCTCAGCTCCCATTTCAGTCTGCTATCAGTGTTCCAGTCAACAAAGTAGTTTAGCTCTGAGTGGTTTTAGTGACAGACCACTAACCCAGAAATGTGCAGCATGCAGGGCAACGCTACTAGAAACACAGAGGGAGGCATCAGAGCTGATACAGGAAAAGTGGAGGACAACCTGTTCCTACTTGTATTTCTGTAATAATGGCATTCACTAATCTCCAAAGCTGTGATAGATATATATATATAAATATATAAACTCGGCAAAAAAATAAACGTCCCTTTTTCAGGACTGTATTTCAACAATAATGTTGAAAAATCCAAATAACTTTACAGATTTTCCATGCATGTTCAATTAACCATAATCAATTAATTAACATGCACCTGTGGAATAGATTACAGAAATTAGGCATTTAAGGTCACAGTTCTAAAAACGCAGAACACTAAAGAGACTTGTCTACCGACTGTGAAAAACACCCAAAGAAAGATGCCCAGGGTCTCTGCTCATCTGCGTGAATGTGCATTAGACATGCTGCAGGGAGGCATGAGGACTGCTGATGTGGCTACGGCAATAAACTGCCATGTCCGCACTGTGAGACGCCCAAGACGGCGCTACAGGGAGACAGGAAGGACAGGAACACACAATCCCTCCATCAGTGCTCAGACTGTCCGCAATAGGCAGTCCATGAGGAGGAGATGCACTGCAGTACTTCAAGCAGCTGGTGGCCACACCAGATACTGACTGGTACTTTTGATTTTGAGCCTCCCTTCATTCAGGGACACATTGTGAAACATTTTTAGTTTATGTCTTATGGTGTTGACTCTTTTAGTGTTCATACAATTATTTACACATTAAGTTTACTGAAAGTAAAAAAAATATATATATATCATTTTTATTTTTATCTTCCAAAGAGGTTTGTGCTGCTAATCATTTTTGGTATGGAAGCACTTAGATGTTGGGTAGAAGTTGGGGTCCATGTAGATGATTTATTAGTGCAGTAAAGTCAACTTTCAAATAAAATATACAGTATACGTATATTAGCAGATTTAGGCAAAAATGTACATTAGTGATGGTATTAATTCACATTTCTAAATGTAAAGCTACTGTTCCAGTCTTTTGCTTAACATATTGAACAAGAGGGGTCAGTGGTTCTGTAGCTCTGTAGTTGGACTAACAGTTTGGAAGATCTGTTTTCTGGTCCAAATACCACAACCACCAAGTTTTCCCTGTTGGGCCCTTAAGCAGGGCACTTAGCCCTTTAGATGTATAATGAGATAAAAATGTAAGTCACTCTGGGTAACGGTGTCTGCCAAATGCCTAGATGCAGAGAGAATCAATTGACAGTGTGACCCACTTTTTAAACCTGATATACTGACAGCAAATTTATTTTAATTGATGACAATGTTTATGTACCACTGTGTAGACCTTATGTCTTAAGTCAAGAGAATTTTTTGTTGGCTTTGACCTGAGGCACATCAGCATCCTGATTACTCGAAGCTAACTCACATTTTAATTCCCAACGCAGACTGTCCTTTGTGCTACATGTTCATGATTTCCTTATGGCTCACCTGCTTTTTATGCTAGATGCAAATAAAGCAAAGATTAGTATTAACTGTGACATGATGCTCCTTGCATCATATTTAGTAAGTATGAATATTCTTGCCAATAGCTAACAAAATAGGGGTTTCAGAGTTTTAACACTGTATTTAATTTAACACACTTGACGCAACCCATCAACTAAATTACCAGCATGGTAGAAGAGGTCCATGTTTTAGAAGAGGAAAAACACAAATAACTTCACCTGGACCTGACAGTCCTGGCATAAGTCACATTTTTGCCAAGCACTGTTTTACTTGGAAAAACTATAACATGATTGTGGATCTGTCCAACTCTGACTCTCCTGCTTGTTAAAATGATGCTAAGATGTCTTTTGTACACCTTCATGCCATTTCGGAAAGGAATATGGTTATTGAAAAATTTTAATTGTAATGCATTTGTTGTTAAGAATTACTGAAAAATGCCTATACAGTAGTTTAAAAACAGCAATTGTCTAAGACGTACAACGTTGTATCAAGATTTTTTGAGCATTGCAATTTTTTGCAATTTTTGCACACTGTAGGTCCATCCTGAATGGTTTTAATTATAGCAGCTTTAATACTTCTAATTAAAGCTAGCAACTGAAAAGCCAGCATTACTATCACTCCTGTACTGGACCTTAATTTAGTAACAGTGTGTGGGGTTAAGAGCAGCATGTACTGCAGAAAATCCAAGTGGGTGAATTCTTGGCAGAACATTCCAGTGGGTGAATTATTTGTCTTTTAGACCAGTATGGCAGTATGGTGCTAAACCATCCCTTCACTTTTGTATTTTAGTTTTAAGTTTCTTATTTACCACCTAATTAGTTTATGTAGGGTATAATGTGACCATAGTTAATACTACCTTATGTAACACTGGCGCTTGCATCTTCACATATTTCGTGAAAATAGCACTGCTGACTCCTCATGCAGAATATTTTGCTGTGCACAATGCACATTAGTTGTGCATTGTTGTATTTTTAGAACTTTGCTTTTCTGAGAAACTAAAAGTACCACCTACGTGATGCTCCGCATTGTCACAGTTATGATAGTGTGGAAATAATTTCAGGCAGAGAAGTGCAGGTTTGATATTAAATTACTGTTTACTCTTTATTTGCTTGGTGATGGAAGATGTTTGGTGAGAGTGTGAGAGAATATCATATTTACTCAGAATATCCTGCTCTTCCCACATCTCCTAACATTGTATCATGCTTTGCCAAATAACGCAGTCTTTGCAGCAATAGAATGGATTCTTGTTTAAAAAAAAATGTCTTGAGTGGGATGCAGTGCTGTCTGCCAGATCTCTAAAGGCAGACTGCCAATGATTTATTTTAATCTAATTAGCACATCAAAATGTATCACGTCCTGTCGATTCCATGAAACATATTGCAATTTATCCTGCTAATGGTGCCATATGTATTGGTACATTTATAGTCTGAATTGTCTTGAAATCTGTTTTAAATTAAATATAATTCTGCTTTGGAAGAACATTAAACCATAAACGTTGTCATTCATGTATTGTTATGAATGATTACGGATCTAATCATAACATATTGTAATTATTTTATACTGAAAGATATATGTTTTATAAATATTTAATAACACTAGGGTCGAAAAATGTTGGGGTATTAGTGTATCAATGATCGTATTAACTATCAGACTATAAACCTTTTGAATAACACTGTGTTCACAAGGATTTTTTTTGAGATACCAGTTTTAAAAAAAAGTGACAGCTTATCTAGGACAGATCTAATAAGGACACTCTAAGGTCTTGGTAAATGACAGGGCCTTCTATCTTTTGTATGCAGAGAATAGAATTCTGAGCCGGAGTTGATGAGAGTTGATCTGCTGACTCAGTGGGATGTATATGACTGTTTAAAGTTTTAAAATAATTCCTCAGTATGATACCTAAAGCAATAATAAAAAAGTCTAAATCAATTTTGCAATATTTTGAGTTCTTACATTTCATTAACTGTCAGATACATTCTCTTGTCTTACTACACCAGATGATGTGGACCACAGCATGATACAGCACTGTGGTCTCGCACCTCCAGGGTCAAGGGTTTGAGTCCTGCCTTCAGGTCTGTGTGCTTGCAGTTTGTACGTCTTCCCTGTTTTTGGTGGGTTACCCCCACACAGTCCAAAGACATGCAGATTGGGTTAGCTGGCATTTGCCAAATTGCCAGCAGTGTGTGAATGAGTGTGAGAGTGTGTGCATGCTTGTGACCTATGACAAACTGGCATCCCATCCAGAGTATTTTTCATATTTATTTCCTATTCATAGTCTTTTATTTTAAGGTCACGAGCAGTTGTCTAAGCATTTTGCTGCATATCGTACTGTGTATGACTGTGTATGTGACAAATAAAATTTGAATTTGAGTGTACTGCACCTTGTGCCCTGAGTACACTGGGATAGGCTCAAGGGCTCCTGTGACCCTGTATAAGATAACTATGACCTATGTCAGTTTGAATGAATAAATGAATGAATGAAACAAGTACAGTACTTGTATTTGTTTCGAAATTAAGTTTAAGATCAAGTGTAGTATCCGTTTCTTATTAGTTTAATATCTGATACGTCCATATGACCATATATTAAATAAATTTTTTGAACAGCGAGATGGAATAGGGGCTTGCTCCGTCCACTCCACGCATCGACCCGGTATTGCAGTGTTTTCGGGAACGGTGCACCCCCTTTGGCAGAGGGCTAAGGCACTGAGTTGCTGAATGGAAGATTGGCAGTCCGATCTCCAGCTCCACCTGGTTGCCACTGTTGGGCCCTTGAGCAAGGCCCTTAACCCTATCTGCTCCAGGGTGCTGTATCATGACTGACCCTGCGCTCTGACCCCAGTTATGCTGGGATATGCAAAGAAAGAATTTCACTGTGCAGTAATGTATACAGTATGTGACAAATAAAGGCTTAACTTAACATAAGTCTTAAAAAAGCTTTACCTAAATAAACATCTTAGCCAATCAGACCTTTTTTTTTCTTTTCATGTCTGCTATTATCAAGACAGTTTCCATCAAGCCAATCTAGATGGCCAGCAGTTAACAATTTGAGAACTGGTTCCTTCATAAGAGCCAGTGTAGAATCCTTTTATATTTAACTTCTATGCTTTTGAATTTGCCAAGATTACAGCAGTTAGCTGGTTTCCCTTTCTAGAACAAAAATATACAATACACATTTACATGGAAACCAGTGTCTATTGGAAAGTAAATTTTTCCCTCTTTTTTTCTGATTACAGCCACATCCACTCGCACCCATGGCTTGGAACAGTGACATCACTGCTTTGCAGTGAAATACTTTATACTTTTATATTTCTGCATGCTTCACCTGAAAAGCACAGCCTGTAACACATTTTATTTCATTGTGATTGTTTTTGCACTGGCATGGAATCTTATTGTCATGTTCCTTAGGAGAATCCTGATTTTATTTTGTGTTTGCCTTCTGCACTGTCCCCTAGGGCCAAGGTTTTTCTTTGGTCTCTATCCTCACTCATGTTTGCAATAATATATTCATGTGTATGTGTACTAGATGTAAGTAAACAAACCTTTCCCTTTTAAACCCACTCGGTACTGTACAGTACATCCTCTGCCCCCATGCTCTCCTCCCTACATGCTATCTCTGAGGATGTATCAAGCACTATTCATGTTAAACAGATTAAAAGTAAATTATTTATAAAGGATATCATTTATTCCTTTGTGTCTCCAAACATACATCAAAAAGTGTCTTAAAGCAACCTAAGGCTTACAAGGTTCCACATGTAGAGTTCAAACGCAGGAGTATCAAGTAAAATTTAAAGGCATTTTTTTAACATGAAAGCTGGGACCAATGCATTTTTTGAATAAGTGTAAATTAACCAAGAACTACAATCTGGGCCTTACTACTGATCTGCACCACACTAATTAATTTTGATTGGGCAGCTGAGTATCCCTGTGGGCCAATATTTCTAATAATTCTGATCCACCTGATCCATTTACAGTATATGAAAAGAAAACAAACCTTCCCAGGATGCTAACTGAGTCTTATGGACAAGATTCACTGCTACTGTATGAGTGATGTTTCTCGCATAGCCACACCTTATTCTATATACCAATTTATAACAAGCTAGACAAAATAGATGCTCAATTCTTTTACACTAGCAGATTGGTTAAACAGTATGTGAAAAGGGGTTAAATTGTGAATTTAGAAAAAAAAACACCTACAGTAAAGCATGGCTATACCCTTGGTATTCATGTTAACAGGACATGTTGCTGTATATTATCATTATTTAAGTGATATGGAACTCTTGATGACTCTTAGAGTCAGTTAATGACATTTAATGGCTATAAAAGAAATTTTAATCATATATTCTACCTAATGGGCAATGTGAAATGCACAGTTGCTTGAACAAAATGAACAAGCAAAGAACACAGAACAGTAGGATTTTATGAAGCTCATTGTGCGTTCAAAATGCCCTTCTACTGTACCTTTAAATTGATGGATACTTCTTAATTATTAAATATAAATCTATATAAAATGGTATTTTCATTTTATTGAATTAACATTGTAAATAAAAAACTTCTATTTAACAGAAATGGAAAAATGAATTGAATTGAAAAGTGAATTTTACTTTAAATAATCCTGTTCATTTGACTTTTAAAAATTGTACAAATGCCATCTCTTCCTTTCATTTAAATTGAAATAATCCCCCAGCAAGTTGCACTGTATTTACTCAAATCACAATCAACTGAACATCATATCGAATGGTACAAATTCTTTCTTGAGAACTTGGATAAAAAACATGTTTTTATTTTTAGAAAATAATGACGTCTATGTCATTAAACCCTGTTTTGGAAGAACCTCTCTTTTGTAACATTTTTATACAAATGACAATCTTTATAGTGCATTACAAGATTTTGTTTAAACACGTCAGACGTTAAAAGATGCATTTAAATGTTAATTCTAATCTAATATGTCTAATAACTTGTAACTGTCACATAATTATTCAAAAAATTGTAAAGTTATTACAAAAACAAATCTTAACTTTTTGCATTCTTGCTTTTTACCTAAAAACAGTAAAGTAGTAATCAATTAATAAAATCTTACTTAATGTTAAGAAATGTCATATTTTATTAAAATACAATACTGTGGGAACAATTTACTAAAAAAAAGGGGCGAAAGAAAGGAACCCCAATAATTCCTATATGAAGGTGTTGAATTTGCTTACTTGGGCAGTGGAGCGTGGGTGTTGGTGTTAGCACATGCGATTATCTGTTATATCATACTGTGGGCGTGTCACAGGCATACCGCTTCCAAGATAATGGCAGGCAGTGTCATTGTCAACTTTTATGTCATACTGTGATTGTGTCACATGAATTCCTTATTGAATGTAACAGTAGGCAGCGTTGTCTGGCTGAGCTTAGACCTTAAACCTTAAACCTTAAACCTAGACTGCAGAGCGTCTACAGCGATGGTGCATACGACAAGCAGAAGTAAGGGGTGGCGACCCATTGGAGCAACAGGAGGAGCAGGAGCAAGTTGACAGCACACTCCTTTCGCAGGTCATGGTAGTAGGCAGACATCAGAATCTGCACGCGAAACTGCGGGTGAACCTCATGTACTGTATGCTGGCAGAGCCGCGGGAAACATCTGGTGGCTTATAAAAATGATCTTTGAAAGATATCAAAGGTTTTACAGATGCAGAACTATTAGCATTTAACACTTGGAAATCAACTTTCACATCTTAAAAACATTTGTAATGGAAACGAGTTTTAGCATCAAACTCTTCTGGAATTCAGGTTAAAATATATAAAATAAAAAGGTTATTTTTATAAAAACTAAAATGTAATTTAGGCAGCACGGCTTACATTAAGTTTAACAGATGTTTTGCTAAAGAAAATGTAAAAAGTATTTTATGTAGAGAAATAATTCCTCCTTTAGAATTCAGCACTGTCACAATAACTTACGACTGTAATGAATTTCCATTTTCCCAAAATTCTACTTTATGCTAGATAACTTTTGAAATGTACTGGAGCCAGTTTGTTTTTGCATAATTTTTAAGTTGCATATTTAATGTGCTTGAAATTCATTGATTTTAAACAAATTTAATATACTTTAAGACAGATGGTGTTGACATGTTATGGTTGTGACCACAGCAGTAGCTATGTCAAATCTTCAAAATATGAAATATGATCAAACTAACGAGAACCTGAGCAGTTAAACAGGTTTTAAAGAACAAACCTTGGACTTTTGGTCGACCACCAGATTGCCTGACTTTATTAAATTTTTAGAAATGTCTGACAGTTCTTACAAATTCAGTAAATAAAAAATTAGAGTTAAAAATATTTATTTCCAACAGCCATTAATTAATTAACATGTACTTATTTTATTTAGCATCCAATGATATATTTTCAGATATTCTAATCAGTTTTTTAGCTACCTGGACAAGGACTTTTTCAGGTCTTGTAAGGACACTTTATTTAATAAAACAAAAATAATTTTAAGTAGAATTAAAAAACTATTTTGTTATTCTGAGTTGATTCAGCTTATAAAACTATTTTTAAATATAAAAACTAAATTCTTAGTGAATTTTACAGAAAAACTAAATATTATTTGGTGAAAGTTTTTTCCCCCGAGTTCTCAAGAATGAACGATGTACAGTAATAACTGATGAGTTGATTTGTTTTAATAATTCAATTCAAAATGTAAAACTCATAACGATGACTATGACTTACAGCTTAATGAAAATCTCAAATTCTGTACCTCAGAAAATTTGAATATTACTTAATACCAATAAAAAAAAAATACTTTTACCACAAAATGTTGAACTACAGAAAATATAAACATGTACAGCACTCAATACTTGGTCTCCCTTTGCATGAATTACTGCAAACAATCAGTCTGTGGCACTGCTGAGGTGTTATGGAAGCGCAGGATGCTCTGATAATGACCTTCAGCTCTTCTGCATGGTTAGGTTTGGTGTATTGTATCCTCCTCTTCACAATACACCATAGATTCTCTATGAGGGTTAGGTTGGATGGTTTTGCTTGCCAAGTAAGCACAGGGATACCATGCT
Source organism: Clarias gariepinus (assembly GCF_024256425.1). NCBI lineage: Eukaryota > Metazoa > Chordata > Actinopteri > Siluriformes > Clariidae > Clarias > Clarias gariepinus. Next base: position 7,258,515 of record NC_071126.1, on the reverse strand, counting down.
TCTTAAACCAGGTGTTAGTGTTTGGCAGTGTGGGCAGGTGCCAAGTCCTGCTGGAAATTTAAATCAGCATCTCCATAATGCTGGTCAGCAGAGAAAAGCATGAAGTGCTCCAAAATTTCCTGGTGGACGGCTGCGCTGTCCTTGGACCTGATAAAACACAGTGGACAACACCAGCAGATGGCATGGCTCCCCAAACCACCACTGACTGTGCAAACTTTACGCTGGACCTTAAGCAACTGGGACCTTGATTTTCAAATTAAATTTACTTTTATCTGTAAAATAGACTTTGAACCACTGAGCCACAGTCAAATCTTTTTTGTCTGTGTGTGGTGGCTCTTGAAGCACATTCTCCAGCTTCAGTCCACTTGAGTCCAGTGAATCTCCCCTGAATTCTTGATTGAAATTTGTTCCACAATCTTCTCGAGGCTGTGGTTATCCTGCTGCTTGTGCACCCACCACATTTTTTCTTTCCATTCAACTTTCCATTAATGTGCTTTGATACGACATTGAGAGACCATTTTAGGGCTCAGAAAAGATTTGCAGATGTTATTATGTAGTATAAATAAAACCTTTCTAAACATAAGGATTAACATCAAAGATTATCAAAACCCTTTCTATTCTATTTGTTTTACATTGTAATAAATGCAGAAAGAGAAAGAAAATCTTTCTCTAATATGAAAGAGAGTGTTTCTGGTTTGGGACTTACTCTGCCTGTTAGGACTTCAGAAAATGGATTTGCTGGTGATAACTCTGCCTGCTGGGTATTTGGTTCCTGTTATGAATTATGACCACAATTAGTGAAGAAGCCATAACAGACTGTTTGTGCTAACCTCTTGTTGTTCCTGGCTTCCATGTGTTACATGTCTTAATATGGTTAGAGAAGTGTTTACACCTCTGTAAAATACTTGCCACCCACAGTTACCAATCGATTGTCTTCAACAAATGCATATAATACATAAAGTGATTTTGAAACTCTATAATATTTGTAATATCTTGCTCTTGGGTTTCTGGCCATAATTAATTCATGGTGTATTGTATTTTTCATAATCTAAAAGAGCCTTTACATAAAGTGATTTTGTTTTAAAAGAACAATTCACATTACATTTAGGAGACGCTCTTATCCAGAGCAACTTACATTTTTTCTCATTATACATCTGAGCAGTTGAGGGTTAAGGGCCTTGCTCAAGGACCCAACAGTGGCAACTTGGTGGTTGTGGGTTTGAACCTGGGATCTTCCAAACCTAACGTGGTACAGTAGGTATACTGTATAGTCCAATGCCTTAACCACTGAGCTCCCTCTGGCTCTATGTTGGTTAGCTAATTTATCTGAAGGCTTCTTCTGTAATTGGTCATTGCGTGCCCAACATTAATTTCATAGACAGTGGGAGGTACATAATTTCACCTCAGCAACATGACACAATATTTCAGCAGGTACAGATCAGACAAGCTGGATTAGTTTATTGTCTTTTTAACCCATTATCTTCTCTTGCCTCCTCATTTTATTTCATCTAGTCTTTCTCTCCTCACAAATCCCCAGACAGATAGCCTGCATCCATGGTGACTGTAGTAAGCCTGTCTTGACTGGTAGCACAGCCTAGATTTTTATTGAAAGCCATACCTCATACCTCAACAGTTCTACAGGGAAAATGGTACAGCTGAAACTATGCTGGTACTGAGACTGATAATAAACTAATTGCTTAAAAGTTTCCCCTTGAGACTTCATCTATGTCAGAAAACCTATAAGGTGTTAATAATCCTGTTTATTTTTCATTTCTCACTAACATACCCACCTTCAATATTTTTACTGTAGGGAATGAATAGCACGTGTGAGGGACTGAATATGGCTCCTGGGCTTTTGTTTTGTTTGCCTTTCTTAATGAGCAGAGCCAGCACATGGGTCTGCACTGCCCCAAGCAAGATCATGACCATTGGTCCTTATAACATACTGTTAGGCTAAATATCACATTATATGAATTGTAAAACCAAACAGATATTTAATTACTGTCTTTAGTCCATCTGTTTAAATGAACAATTTGCCAGATAACCTTTATCCCGTTCCCTCAGTGGGAGTCTAACAGAATATAATATAGTAATAGTTGGTTTGTCAAAACATTCAAAGACTTAACGTAGGCATACATAGGAACCACAAGGATTAAAGGTTATTTTTGTAGCCACAAGCCTTTACTTTAATTCACAATTGACTAAATAACCACTGTTTAGCAAGAACTAGACAGTTGGAGCTCTTCACCTGACTGCTTGCTTTAATTGGTTCTAATTTGGGAAAGGAGATGTTCTTGAGGACACATTTTACAGCTGACTTTGTGACTTGGAAGGCTGTCAGGAGCACTGAAGCGTGTTTGTTCTCTTGGAATCACAGCCCCTGAACCACCTGGGCTTCAAAACACCAAACTGGTGTCTTTCTGTCTTTCTAATAGTGAGCTTCAATTTGAAATGCATGATCCATTACACTTCTATAATATTTCGATATTAAATTAGCTTATGTATTCAAATTAGACTGTAATTTTTCTTTTACAGTATTGTGCTAAATAGAGAGTAACTGCTTAGCTAAGCCCTAAAAAACAGATATAAATAAAAAATTTTGTGAATGAATAAATGTATTCTCTTCCTGATGTATGTAAAACATGTGCTGTGCTTCTCTGCAAGCATCTATGTAGTCACTGTAGCAGTCCTTATTTTAAATCATTGTTTTGTTAAAACAAAAACAGAGAGTTTTATTGACCAGGTAAGTCTTCAATCCTGTCACCATGTCACCCTATCTAAAGTAAAGCGTCAACAGCATTCCCAAGGTTACTCATTACAATTTTTATTTTACAATATTGTTAGGAAGGTGTGTGTGTGTGTGTGTGTGTGTGTGTGTGTGTGTGTGTGTGGTAATATCAGATTGATGAGACCTGACTATGTGCTTCCCCTCTGTTTACCTGGTCCAGTAAGCATGGCTTCATCTTTATATTTGCACTTAGTGAGAGCTACAAAGTTCAGCCCCATTATAGGCTCATCCCATGAGACAGTTCTACTGCTGTTCAGGAAACACACAAGGGTCACGCTAAGGAATCAAAGTAAAATGAAATAGCAATGCATCGACTGGAAATTGCTGTGTATGTGTGTATTTGTTGGAGCCACTTAAGGGTAAAACATGGTCACATATACTGTAGATCTGCAGACAATGACCATAAGGCAACATCAGTAAAGTACAGTAGCATGATTGGGAAAAGGTTTTTGTGAAGAACATTTTACTGGGTTTCAAATGAAAAACTGCAATAGAAAATAACACAAATATTGTTTTATAATCAGTGATACTGTATGTATAGATATAAAGAGGCAATAAGATAAAAGTTAAAGAAAACAATCAATAAAATTATTAAATAACTTTGAACTATAATCAATTAATTCAATCAATGTTATGCCTATGTGCAATACTGTAGCTGCTGAACAGACAAATATTAAAATGACTAAAAAGTACTACCACAATTTCTATAAATTAATTTCTGGGTTATGTCCTTTTTCATAATGGATTTTAGTAGGCTGTCAAGCCAGGGATGAAAACAATAAAAATGATTAAATAACAAAGTATCCATTTATTATGTTTGTAGGTTGAGCTGAATAGCAGAGTCGTTACATAATAACAGCAGAGCCAGAAATACCATTTTGGATATTTTTTAAAAATACTATGAAACATACAAAGACACAATGGTACCCTGGCCTGAATAGTTGGTTAACAGTATACTCCAGAATTACTGAAATGCTTATGGAAATGAGCGAAGTACTTACATTATTTAATATAGACATTACATGTATTTGTTTGAATTTTCCCAAACGTTTGGAGAAGCAAATTTCTACAAAACTGTTGTTTTATCTTTAAACAGCTTTGAAGAATACAATGAAAAAAAAAAAAAACTGAAAAAGAAATTGGTGTCTTTTAAAATGATTTAGTTTCTAGGAACTTTTTTGTTATTGTCTATAACCATTTTCTGTTTCACTGGAACATAGATAAGAGGTACTGTAATGCACATGGAAAATCCTTTAATCATCCATCAACATGGGTAAAAACCAAGAAGATTTTAATTAACGTAAGAAAAAAGCTGTATACTACAGTATGTTTGTGGAATGGCTATGAAAAGTACTGTATGTATTTAGTTAAAATGCCCAATTATCAGTTGAATTACAACATTCTCATAGTACAGTAAATACTATGAGAGACATAGTAAAGAAGCATTGATCTGTTGAAAATTTGCCAGGAAGAGGCATCTGCATATTGCTTCATGCACAGTGGGGTGGAGGCTAAGAGAGGCAAAAACAAGTCCATATATCACAGTTTCAGAACTGCAAAGTTAGTTTAGTTAAAGCTTGGGGCTTGACCATTCACTATGTACAAAAAAGAGGACTTCATACAAAGATCATCATCTCATATCCACAGTACGAGACAATGGTGGTTCTTTTATGCTCTGGGGCTGTTCTCCAGTGATCCAAAGAATCTTGGTAGGGTTAGTGGTGTAATGAATTCCATTTACTACCAAAACATTTAACTTGAAAATCTGGTGATCTCTGTCTGAAAGCTAAACTGGGCCATGTTTGAGCCTTGTAACAAAACACTGACCCTAAACACACATCTAAATCACCTACAAAAAGGCTCCAGCTACATAAAATCAAGGTTTCCAATAGCCCTCTGGGTCTCCAGACTTGAACCCAATTGAAAATCTGAGGTCTCAATTAAAGGGGGCAGGTCACAAAAGAATTGCCATGCATCTCAATGAATTGGAAATGTTCTGCCTGCAAGTCTTCTGCAACTTTTTGTTTATCTGCAACAGATAAAGGCTGAATGTGGTCATTCTCACAGGGAAGGGTCTGTCCACTAAATACTAAAATGTGGTGTGTTCATTTTTTGGTAATCATAATTTTTATGAAGAATTATGTTACTGAAATTCCTTCCAAAATCAGTTTGACAACAAAAGCATGAGGCTCATTTGTATTACCTAATTACCTAACATATCATTTTTGTATGGATGGTTCTTTTAAATGCATTACAGTATTGTATTAATTACATTGCATTAACTGCAAAGTACAGTACATTATTGCTGGAGAATGTAAAAATGGATAACAATAAAATTTCACAGTCTGTACGATAGTCTGTTGATAGTGTGAGGTAATAGAAACAGAACTCTATGAATCACCTCTTACATGATGAGGCATGCATCCAACTCAGAAAACTTTGCATTTCTAAATATTCCCATACACACTGAACACATAATGGCATTAATGCAATGTAAAACGCACATACCTTGCCTAAACTGCCAATTTAACTTAATTAACTGGCAGGGCTGCTGTGACTGAAAGCCACAAGCTGTAAAATTGGATAATTTATATAGTGTTGATGCTCTTTAAAAAGGACGCAGTTTGTAACCAGTTGCTAGTTACAATATACAACATTTCTTTAATTTGTGTATAGACTAAAAGTTGTACCAGTATACATTGGAAAGTATACTATGCCTTAATTAGTCTTTTTTTAAATACCAGCCATCTCTGCTCATCACAATCTACCAACAGTGCATGATGGGTGCAAAATGGTCAATCAGTACTCATTAGACTAAATTATCTTTTTTCATTGCTTCAAAGTCCAATCCTTATGATACCTGGCAAATTTAAATATTAAGTGTTTAAGTATAAGAATAAGAGTGTAAGAGTTAAGTGTTTTTCTAATGAGTCTCACTAACAAGTGGTTTTCTTATGACCACACAACTGTTGAATCCCAATCCTGTGAGTTCTTATCCACATTGTGTATGTGGAAATGCTCTAAATTTCACTATTAAATATAGCTGTCATTTCTACTGTAATTTTCTGTTTGCTTGTTTTTACCATGCATCTTTACTAAGTGTTTAATTAGTCTGCAGTCATAATTTTTTACTGACACTATATCCTTACAGGTTTTATTAATGTGTTGGACAGTTTTTAACCCAATTTCAGTCATTTCACATCTCATAAATTATTCTCAGTTCTTGATGTAGCCCAATAATTTGACCTCTTCTGAAGTGTATATATGAACACACAAAGCCCAGAATTCGGCCAAAGTTAGGGTGCTAATCAATCTAAATCCTCTGATTCTTTCTTTTCTTCTTTATGACACCATGTACAGTACTGACTTGTTTCCATCACAACAGCAAGCACGAGCCAACAGAAATATAAATTGTCTTGCTGTAAATGTCCACCTGCTAAATGTATTTGTGAGGAGCCTCAAGCTCAAGTTGGTTGATTTTAGTCTTGGTGGAAATGAAAAAAATAAACCACACTTTTTTTTTTTTACTTAATAAGGGGCACAGAAAAGAAACAGGCATTTTAAGTACAAATGCATATACTGTATGTATTTTTAGAAACACCTTATAATTTAAAACATCTACTACATGCTTATTTTATAAGGGAATTACTCATGCCCTATCCTTAATCACCACTACACTACAATACTGTTAGATAGTTGCTATAACAAGTTTTTTTCTGAAAAGTGATGGTAACTCATTTTTTTTTAGACAGCCAGCCAGGAAAAGTTTATTTCACAATGTGGGTGCCTTGTACCATGAGGGCATGATCTTGCTGGGAATTATGGGATTGCATTTCATGTTCATGAGCTTATCCATGAGATATTTTAAAACTTAGCATTGCATTATTTTTAAATGTTATACAAGTTTAAAATGAGGATTTGGAGATTGAACCCTATAAATGGTTGAAAAGACACGCTAAGACATTCAGATTCATTAAGAAAGATCACCAAGAAGATCCAGCCTCACTGACCTTTCTAGACATCAGCTAGCTGTGAGGTGATGAAATAACTATGTGTCAATGTGTGACTGTCAGGATTTATGCAGGGAACATGGGGGACTTGTATAACCTGCAGAACTAAAACATACTATGTCACTCATGCCGTTTTTTTTTTTTTTTTTACCGTGTGCTAAAATGAGAGAATATGTATAGGAGACAGGAAAAATAAGCAGAGCACACTGGCTACAGTCTAAACTTAGGACCTTCAGTCTGAACTATATAGAGTAAGCTACTAGCAGTATATTTGTCGCATTCAGGCATGAGCTTAGTTTAAACAACCTAATTACGCTGAAGAAATATCCATCTTCTCTGTCTCCAACTCAGCACTCAGCTGTAATACATTGTTCTTACTGTTTCAGTGTGCTAAATTAAGAAACACTTTTCCATAATTTTATCATGACCACCATACCTCATTTTAATGATGAAAGAAAACTAAGGTCTAATTAATATTATGCAAATGAGGACAAAATAAATAATAATGATTTTAATGAACTGTTAGTCATGTTACGGTATTCTAAAGTATAATTTAATGTGTCTTAGGTTCATTCAAGCTTGATTGAATCACATTTAGGACTTTTGGGAACCCATAAGTGCAAATCCCAGTTTAAACAGCTGTGGATGAAACCACTGTATGATAGGAAGACCTGATTACAGTGTGCCACATTTTCCCGGCTGCTGAAGTGGAAGTCATCACTGGATGAGACTGGATCGATGCTTTTACTCTGCTTCATTTTTAAAGAGGTCAATTCAGTTGAAACTTTAATGTGCTTTAATTGGAAAAACAGAGAGGAGGAGCAGACGTGGTTTGTAAAAGAGCAGTCACTGAGATTTAACGGATGCCCATGCCTTCCTCCCAGGAGAGCGCAAACAGACAGCCCAGGAAAGGTCAGGGAGCAATGCTGAGAGCAGTGGGAGAGCCCCCACTGAGCACTGGCTGAATATGAACAGAGATAAAAGATTGGGAGAGGGGAGGGATAGTGAATGAGAGATACATAATGCAGGGTAACCCAGTGGTCAGAGAGAATGAAGGTGAATCTCTGTTTGAATGAATGCCAGCCTCACCTAAAGACTCCCTTTCGCTCTGCTTTCTCCAGGAGACAAAGTGCTAGAGAAGACAGTGTTAGCAAATTAGAGCTATCTTAAGTTGATACAAATAAATAATTGCCACCATAAATGTCAAGGTTATTTAAATATCTATTTATGTTAAATAATTTCTCCTATGCAAAAAAAATAAAAATAAATTGGGGACACTTTAAACATGAGTTTGTCTGCTCCGTTCTTACATTCACGGAACTTTATGTTTTATTGAGCACTGCACAAACTGCAACACCCTCACTCGCCACTGTAAACTGTATGCTCGAGTTGGTTGGGCCTGTTTAACTTCTCAGAAGCTTTATCATTGGCATTCTTGGGCTATTACTGTATATGCACATATATATGAAAAGTTTGAATTTGCCAAATAAGCTTTTGCATATGCAGCTTACAGTACATGGAACCTTCTGTAAAATGAGCCTAAATTACAGTCACTGATTCCTTTGGGTGGATTTAAAGCTGTATTACAGGATTTCTATGTGTCTTTATCTAGTAGCCCATGTCAGGGTTTTGCTAGGAGGTTTTAATGTTGTTGTGTAAAATTTATTTTTTGTTTCAGACACCCTAAAAAGATACGTTTGACAAAAGAGCAACATTGAAATCATACTAATGGCCAGGTCAGGAAGCAGTTGCATGGTTGGAACAAAATGTAACTGAAAACTCAGAATGAACAACAATAACCTTGTAGATCATATTATATGAACAAATTGTTTCCTATAAAAAATATGCATTTTTCCTATGTATGGAAACTTATGGCCCACTTCATATATATAGATATAGATATATACAGTACACTCTGTATACTGTATACAGTATATGAGGAACAATATTGTTTTTGCTATGGGTTTACTTTTATAAACTAAATATTGCTCCAGCTTTATTTTTTAGTTGTTAAATCCCTTACCCACCCCACCTGTAATACAAGCAAAAAAATGAATAACAATGAATTTCAAATGAATTTCTTAGCATTTCTCTGACCAAACAAAGCCATGTCCTACATTTAGATCAAATGTCCTCAGCGGGATTAACAACAAGAATTGACTCTCATTCTTAATCATGAAAACTAGACTGTTTAATTATACAGCCCATAAATGTATTTTATCAGGCTTCCATGTGTTTCTGATTTTAAAATGCCCATCATTAAGACACAGTAAGAAACGTCAGGCTGTGAGGTTGATGATCTTACGTTCAATGTGATTATAAAATTACTTTAAGTCTTCAGATCTTTTTAGAAGTAAATTATTTTCATACTTTTGCTGAACTTTATGTACATTACATATTGTCACTCAAATATTCCAAAATCTGTGCATATTTAATTCTATTTAAATGTCTATGAAGAAAATATTTGAGTTTAAGAAAGGAGGTAGGTAGAATGCTCTTTTCATTCTGCGTTCCAGAACATTTTGCGATTAGGAAGGACTTGAAAGGAACTTGGCTTAATTCAGACACAATGGTTCTGAGTAATTTTAGCAGTATGTAGAGGACATTATTATCCCAGGATATAAGAATAATATATTAAAAGAGTGTTTGCATCCACTGGTGCACCCGGGCCAATATAAGCCTTTCAGTTGGTCAGTCTTATTGCCAAATAAAAAATCATAGAAAGTAGAATTAACTTATATGTGTCTACCTATGTGTCTGCTTATTGCTTTTCTTAGGTCTATTTTTATCCACTTCAAAGTAAATATAATTTTTAATAGTGTGTTTCTTTTTTGCCCCCCCCCCCCCCCCCTCTCTCCTGTACATTGCTTCTGTATATCTGTATATTTCCCAGAGTGTGACTGAACAAGCTTGAGACCCAACACTTTCATTTCAGTAAAAAAAAAAAAAAAAAAAAAGGCTATCACTTTTATTCCAGAATATCATGACACAGGGGGTGTATGGATCATGACCTACAGCAGCACGGCATCAAATTTTGATTTGCAAGTTCGGCACATCCTCAACAAAACAACTATGGAGAAGATATGACAGATGGATCGGTTATTACATATGTACAGTATATGTGACAATGCTGCCATCTAATTTTTAGCAAATCATGTAATTAAAAATAAAACAAAGTCTGATACTTATTAGCTTTTATCTTAACCAAAATTTCACCCCAAAATAATGTGTTGTCATAATAATGTGCTTATACTGTATTTTTGTTTTTATGAAATAAGAATGTACTCCCCCCATCTGGTACTGTTCTGCCACTGCAGTTATAGAAATAAGCAGCTTACTGTACAGCCAGTAATGATTTATTGTATACGTCTTAAGCATGACACTGAAAATACAGTATTATATGCAATGGTAACGAAGTGATGTCAAGATAATTGTTGTCGTTATACAGCACCAGTAAAAAGTTTGGACACACCATCTAATTCGGTTTATTTTATTTTATTTTTGTCTAGTGATTTATTTTCTACATTATAGAACAATACTGGAGTTTTCGAACTATGAAACTATGAAATAACAAATATGGCATTAAATAATTAACAACAACAATGACAACAAGAACACGTCAGTGGTTATTTTAAGACATGATGGTCAGCCGTTTCTTCTTGCTTGAACTAAAGTATTGTCAAGTGCATTTGCAAAACCCATTAAGCACCATGATAAAACTGGCTTTCATAAATATCACCCCAGGACCAAAACTTATTTCTGCTGCAGAGGAGAACTTAATTTAGATTAACCAGCCTCAAAAATCACTTATTAACAGCACCTTAGATTAGAGGCGTTATGAAGGCTGTACAGAGCATAAGTAGCAGACACATCTCCATATCAACTGTTCAAAGGTGATTATAGCATTTTTTGGATGCTGTCAGAATTGTTTTATACTGTAGAAAAAATAAAAAGTTAGTCCAAACTTTTGACTGACACTGTATGTACAACAGGCTGGGAGAACAATTCCTAAGTTCCTGCACCAACTATCATATTTTAAAATATTAAAGTCATAAATATAAGTTGAGATTTTACTTTTGATTATCAGTTTCTGCCTCACCACCGGTGTAAAATTCACACAGATCATTTCAATACAAGCCTTCATGCTAATAACTGTAAGAATTCAGTCAGTCAATTTCTGCTTGTTTTGGTATCTGGTTATTAATGACTTTTTTATTATCATTAAAAATGTTTAAACTTGTTTGCTATTGTTTATGTATAGTGTGCATTTTCTCATTTTGATGGCACCTGATTCCAAATTTAATTGGTTATGTCTATTTTGTTATTGGATGTACTGTAATTTTTTTTAAATCTTTATTAAATTGTAAGAAAATCATACTTAGCAACAAGGTTTTAGACATCTTTAGACAGACTGACTGCATTTACTGTTGTATTTGATAAAGTAGTGACTTATTAAATATGTTCTTTGCTGGCAGATGCCAAGAAAAGATTGGAAATCATCCTACAGTATATAAGAAGAATTACCATGTTGTTTAGGTAAAATATATATTTATTTTCTCCTAGTGGAAATGTCAAAGTATATCATTGGCAAAAAAAAAAAAATTGGTAAAACCTATCCATCCATCCATCCATTAGAACCCATCCATCCATTGTCTCTTATCCTCTAAACGGTCATGGGGGGATTCTCCGGGAACTTACTGTAGGATACTCCCTGGATGGTGTGCCAACCCATTGCATAGCACAAGCACTCACAGTCACACACTATAGGCAATTTGAAAATGTCATTCAACCTACACCGCATGTCTTTACACTGTAGGAGGGAAGCAGAAACCACAAAGAGGAAACCCAGGATGGGGAGAACATGCAAAGTCCACACACACAGACTGTGATTCAAACCCCCAGTCACCAACCCTGGACAATGCAATAGTGCAACAGGGCAAACCACTAACCCATCACGGTCACCTGGTCAAGTCTGGTCATGTTTTAGATTTTTTGACTAGCAATGCACAACATTTTTCCCAGACTGCCTCACATACACTGTCATGTTGTTAGCGACTTTTCATAGACTACAGAAATGTTTTATGCTTTTTTTTATTTCTTAAAAGCTATGTATCTCTTACATTTAGCCAATGAGCCACCTAAAGCTGAATAAAAACTGATTTTAGACCCTACAGTATATTTTTCCTAATATGCAGACAGATAAGGATGTTCAGCTTAAACAAGTCTCCTTGTATGTGCATGTGTGTGCTGCTATGTGATTGTGGATTGTATAATCCCTCTAAACAGGAGGCTGAGTGTACCCCTAGGCGAGTATCATTAGTTCAACTATGTCTAACAGGACTGGAGGTTGTGTCTGTCAGCTTGTCACTGCTGTAATGTAGTCTAATTAAATGATGATGTGTAGAAAGTAGCTACAATGTCCCAGTGTGCATTGAAGGACAGTAGGAGCAGTAACAAGCACACTGCTATCTAAAAGGCAGAGAAGGCTGTAATTGGAGACTATGATACTACAGGTGTGATGTCCTCCTCTGTAATGTGGGCTGGACGCTTTATGACTTGAGGCAATTAAATGACCCTGCACTGGGGAGAAACAGTGATATCTAGAGACTGCTCAGCTACATTAATTTGTGGGGTTGCTTGTCTATAGAGCATGTGTGTTTGCATGTGCATTTAATATATCAATGATGCAAGGGGTGTAATGTCTCTGACTAGTTTGTTAGTGGGAGAAACAGTATAAGGGTAAATTATGTAATAGTGTGAAATAGTTTGGTCGAAGATTTTCTTTAACTTTTTACACTAAACGTATTGGTAACTTTTCAAAAAAATCAATGCTTAAGTACTTACATGATAATAGAGTTTACCATAGTTCTTTAATTAGTATTAATCAGTATAATAAACTATTATGTTGATTGAATGGTAATATTTAAAGGATTTAATAATAATAATGGATTCCTCTGGGTCCTCTGGTTTCCTTCTATAGTCCTGGTATATGTGAATGTGTGTGTGAATGTGCGTACTTGTGTCCTGCAATTGGTTGCCACCCCATCCAGGATTTACCCTTATGACTACATTAGGGCTACTATATGCCCTCAGTTCCCAGGTATGAGCTCCAGGCTAGGGAGTTACAGTATTTCCACATCCCCCATACAGACCCAACCTCGCTTGGAGCGATTTTCACATACTTGGACAATTGAAGGTGTAGCTGGAAGGACACCATTTCAGACGTGAAGCAGGCAGTCCGATCAATGCTCATCAATCTTTCTGCTTTTATGGCTAGTGAAATGCTGCATAAACACATTAATGTAGCAGGGGTAGCATTTCCTCCCATAATTGTGCTCTGTAACTATGCATAATCCAAAGTCCCACTTTCACTTGAACGACTCACATCCATAACAAAGTGGTTCCAAAAAGTAGTGGTTCAAAGTAGTAAAAAAAAAAAAAAGTATAGTCAATGTCATTTAACATTAGTTACTCTATCATTACACTTCAGTTAGCATACTGTAATAACATTTTGTTGTTGTCAGTTATCTTGGAAGAACTGTTACTGTAACGCATGATTACTTACTGCTAAATTAATGAGTACTTAAACATTAATTAAGGACTTGTACTGCAAGGTCTTACCAACCAAGTGAATAAGCTAATTATTAACTCAACTATTCAATATAAATAGGGAGCTTAATTGATCACAAATTAGAGAAGCATGCTTCTTATTATCAAGATGATAGTCTAATGAACATTAAACATTAATCTGCTGCCAAAACAAAAACCCCTGATGATTAGGAGAAATACTATGCCTAAAGGCTCAGCTTTCTTTTAGGTATGACCATCAATAAATTCCTATCTTTTTACACCCACAATCAGCTCCTTATCCTCTTCCTACCACTTCACTGACTTGCATGGCTGTTTAGCACAAAGCAGGCACTGCACAGAACTCTTATGATTCTTCCCCTAATACATTTCCACAATATTTTCCGTTGACTTTTCCAGAAGAATCGTGGCGTTAGTATATATTATGAGTTCTGATAACACTGAGTTCGCTAAAAATCAAGCGCTCTCTCTGGTAATATTCCCCATTCACCCATGTTTGTTTATCTCATTGTTAATCTCATGTTTTAGTTCAGCAAGATCTCTAAGCTGAAGTTACGGTGCATATCTAGATTTAAGGTTAGCTTAGTCAGTAGGTTTGAACATTGTGTTTTATGCCCAGCTGTCAGAAAAAAAAGTTGCAAGCAGAAAGAGAAGCTGAAAATTCTAGCAGCAGGTAGGGGCATCACTCATCTTCTCCACACACTGATGCACACATCCTGTACTCCTCTCAGAGGAAATCCCATGTTTTTGCTTCTCTGACTCCTTATATCACATTCTCTGGCTCAGTAGAGGATAGTATTGAATCAAATGATGGTTGATTCAGCTATGTGTCATGGACGTGTGCAGGCTCCAGATAATCATTTACTTGATAAACAAAGGCTTCCTGTATTATTTGTCATGAAAATAAATAAATAAATAAATAAAAAATAATGATACTAGTGTGTTTACATGTGATGGCTCAGCACAGTCTCTTAAGGAAATCATTTTGTCTGTCTTTCTCCAGGAAATACATATACTGTACAGTAACTTTTCTTCAGGAAAAAGAGAAGCTTAGCCTAGAAATGGTATGCAAGTGGTTAAATTGTAGAACTGTCTCCCAGTGCAGTTTGATGGTGATATCATTGTCTGCTGTAAAGCATTAGCATATTGCTTTCGTTCTTTCTTTTTGTCTTACATTTTGTTGAATAACTCTTACCTTCTTGTCTGTTCAAATACAGAAAATTCGAATATTTACTACAGTATATACTGTATATACATAATACTGTACATACTGTAATAATACATTTATACTGATTACAGATTTACTCAAATTGTCAAATCCACAATGCTTCTATTTGTTTTATTCTTACACAATTTAATTGAGAAAAAAACAGTGACTGTCCTCTCCTTTTTATTTAGTTGAGAGTAATAATAATAATAAGGTAAAGATGTCCACTTTTGCAGTTAAACACTTCTTACTCCAGTAAATATCAGCTCCTGAATATAACATCTGAACCAAGAGAAGAGCGATAATAAAGAAATTAAACAAACTGAAATTACAGTCAGAGCGGGAGTTCATGAACTCCTGAACAGAAAATCTTCAAATACCTTTAATTTTTTAATTAAAAATTTAATTTTTAATCTTCACTAAATTCTTGCAAATTATCCTGATTTTAAATTATTTATTTATGTATTTATTTGTTTGTTTGTTTGTTTGTTTTTTACATTAGCAATGACAAAAATAAGAACAGTAAAAATATGAAAACCACAAATGACAAAGATGTGATGCCTTCAGATTTTTTTTCTATATTGTGTTGTTCTGTGTGTGAAAAAAAAAAGGAGTGACCTAAATTCACTCTAGCAAAGTATATTCAATTCAATTCAAGTTTATTTATATAGCACTTTAAACAATGGCCACTGCATATATTGATGACAGTAACTGACGGCATTTCAGAAAGTTAATGCTATATTTAACCCTATTGGTTTTAACACTCCTATTCAAGCTGTCAAGTGGAGCATTTTTGTATTTTATGTTTCTAGGGTTGGGGTCATTTGGAAAGAGTTGAGGTTTGTGTGTTTTTATAGTAATTGTGACTTTCCTCAGAGAATGTCTAAAAATTGCAAAATGTTTCACCGACTAAACTCTCAATGTCACATAAGTCTGAGGATGTACTGATCTTTCATTTTCCTTCTCAGTGAAACAGTTTATGTAAAAATTGTGATTTAGGAATTTGTAGGCTAACCTTAGTGATCTGTGTGTATTTTCTTCTGTTTATGCAACAGTTGTGATTAAAGTCTGAGCTGGAACATACAGTATGCAGGCTACTACCAGCACCAACACAGCCAAAGCTCAAAAACAGAAAAAAAAAAAAAGCGAGTAGAGCTTGAACACTGCCAAGTTAAACTAGAATGTAGGAGTGTATGAGTTGATTTTTTTTTCTGCAGAGTTTGGCTTAACTTACAACATAGCAATAAAAAAAGAATAGTCATGATGTGTGAAAGTGCAAAGGTTTTAAACACATGGGAAGAAATGCTGTAAAGCAAAGATGTCTTAAAATAATACAACTAAACCGTAAGAATCTCAACAGTACACACAAAAAAAAAACTAAACTAAACTAAAACTAACTGTAACACCTGTGTTATTGGTGCTGCTGCTGCTGCTGTTGCTGTTGTGCAGCACACATTGTATACTGTATAGTAGATTGTTTTTATTGAAATACAAAAACGTTTTTTGTAACAATTAATATTTTGTTGGAGAAATAATGTTATTTGTTCTCAAATTTGTAAAAAGTAGATTTTCATCATTGCTTCCTTAATCTAATTTAAATTACTACTATTCTGGCAAAGCTTTCCAATAGATTTTGGAGTGTGGCAGTAGGGAATTGATCCATTTACCCCATGGGCATTAGTGAGTTGAGGCTGTGGATGCAATTGGCATTCCAGTTCGTTCCTAAGATGTTAATTAGAATTGAGGTTAAGCCTCTGTGTTTCAGTGCTTCTTAGTTCCACTCTTAGTTCCAGTGAGTGGAAACTATAATGCAAAGATTCTATACAGCTGTGTGATTCCAACATTATAGTTATTATATTCATATAGTATACAGTACATTAGTGTTTCCATTTACAGTCTCTCTATACATTTTCTATACAGTATGATTCAGACATTATAGTTATTATATCCATATAGCACATAGCACATAAGTATTTTCATGTAAAATCTCAAAGGGATAACAATTCCTGAATGTTTAGCACAGTTTCATTGATTGTAAGATAAAGAAATGTGATATGTTAATAAGTCTCCAGTAGGTACTGTAAAAGTTTAGCTCACTGTCACATGCTGAAATTATTGTGATTACTATATGTATGAGTCATTAATCAATATATGGTGCTTTTGAGGCTTGATAATTTAAAAAAACAGCTGTGATTTTTTAATTCAACTTCATATTAACTTTATTATGTAGACTTCATGCAGTTAGAAATGGATATTGGTAAGACTCCAAAACTTTTTATAAATTGACTGCATGTGGACAATGTGTCCACCCAGCAGAGTAAGTTTTTTTTTGGTAGGCAATTCTCTGTGGTTTTGTCCACAGTAAGCCCACAAGCCTCCATATTTCACGGCGATAACAGGGGCTACAGTGGACTGCCCACAATGGGCCCATGGTTATTGCATGCAATGGACACTCACAGGGCCTGACAAGCATTTCTGCTTCACCTACTAAACTGTCAGAATCACACAAGTTTGAGGATGTACTGATCTTTCCTTTCCCTCCTCAGTGAAACAGCTTTTTAAAAAATTGACACAGAGAGATTTTTGGGCTAACCTTAGTGATCTGTCTGTATTTTCTTCTGTTTATGCAACAGTTATTATTGAAGCATATGCAGGCTACTACAATACCAGCACCAATATAGCCAAAGCTCAAAAACTGAAAAAAAATAAATAAATAAATAAAAAGAAAGAAAGAGGGTACAGCTTGAACACTGCCAAGTTAAACTGAAACGTGGGAATTTTTTTCTGTAAAGTTTTAGCTTAACTTATACATGGAAATAAAAAAATAGATATAATGTCTGAAAGTGCAAAAGTCTTAAACGTGCAAAGAAATGCTGTAAAGCAACGATGTCTTAAAATAACAAAAAGTAAACATTGCTACATAAAATGCAGTAAGAATGTACAAAGTACACGGTAATAAAAAAAAAAACTTATTTTTTCCCGCAGAGTCTAGCTGTAACACCTGCTTCTTTTGTTGCTGCTGCTGTTGTGCATCATTCATCATGTATAGTAGATTGCCTTCATTAAATGAAATACATTATTCTGTATTTTAAGGTAATATTTAAAAAGTAATGTCTGCATTTATTATTGTCAAGTTTTGAAACAGCAGATATTCATAATTGTCTTCAAAAGTCTAATTTAAATCACCTCTACTCTGGCAAGGCTTTTCAATAGATTTTGGATTGTGGTAGTGGGGAATTCACCCATTCATCCCATGAGCATAAGTGAGTTCTTGCCTACAGTAGGGTGCAGTTGGCAATTCAGCACATCCCAAAGATCTTAAGTAGGATTGAGGGTAAGGCACTGTGCAGTTAGGCTTCTCCACCCCATCCCATGTTTTTATGGACCTTAATTTGTGCACAGCGGCAATGTCGAATTTAAACAGTTTTGGGCCGCTTAGTTTCAGTAAATGGAAACTGTAATACAAAAATTCTATACAGTTTCTATACAGTGTGACTCAGACATTATAGTTATTATATCCATATAGCACACAGCACATAAGTATTTTCATGTAAAATCTCAAAGGGATAACAATTCCTGAATGTTTAGTTCAGTTTCATTAATTGTAAGATAAAGAAATATGATCTGTTGATAGAAATTAATGTCTCCACTAGATTTAAGCTTTGTGCTATGCTTGTATTTAAATAAATAATGCAGTTCAGTTGTCTCAGGGAACAATGAATCATCCTTCTAGAAAAAGCGGACCTGATGACTTTGCCCATTCTCAGTGTATATGCCTGTTCTGTTTATCCAAAAGCCAATGACCCCTTGCTTTCTCAATTGATCCCACACCCTCAGGATTATGATCTAACTGGAGACAAAAAGCAAGTGTATAAAATGTGTGTATCAGATAATGGTTACTTTATCAAGAAACTTTGTGGCAAGGTATGAGATTAGCTCATTGTCACATGCTGAAAATGTCACATGCTGTAGCCCATGCAGGGCCCTCAGTAATTTTGCCCTTTGGGGACCCTATGAGTGCCCCCATCAGAGCCCCTAGGTAGGTTGTTTACATGTGCCTTACATTTCACAGCAGTAACGGGCCCATAGTGGGCTGCCCACAATGATCCCATGTTTTTTGCCTGCAGTGGACCCTCACTGGACCCGCATTGACATGTTTGCTGGGAGTATGGACAGCAATTTCAGAGACATATAGAAAATATTTATCATTATTATAAAATAAAAATATTTTTAAAAAATCAAGTGATTTTAAAAAATGTTTGAAGAACAATAAGATTGTCTAAAAGCATTTTAATTTTGTATTGTTCAAGCACTTATTGCACTCTCTGAAGTTACACCTGAAAGAAAATGGTATAAAGTAAGGGAAACATGTTTGAGGAGACTTTTACTCGTACTGAAATGTGTCTAAAAGGACATGTATAATAAAACCTCAAAATTTTATTCTTTTGTTATATGTTCACTATAAATAGAGGATTTTGATGTGGACATCAAAGGAATTTTATAGTGTTATTACCAATATATTAAGAGTGCAACAATATCATTTACAGTAAATGTAATAGGATATTGTGGTTAGCATGATACATTGCAATAGTATATAAAAAAATACTGAGGCAAATTTTAATGTACGGTGTTGCCATTAGATACCTTCATAAAAACATTGCAGTAGTACCATAGTGCATTTTTGTAAGGGTTTATTATACTTTTTGTGCGGGTCAGTTACTACACTGGGTATGTTGTATAGAGAACCGGTAGCCATTCTAAATTCAACAAATAACCTGATGAGGTAAAAACAACTCAGGTTATTTCCTGTTTCTACCACAAGATGTCAGTATTGTTCAACTTTAAGATGTTCGTGGCTAGGGCTGACGTTGCACTTAAATTGGTGTTTCACATTAATTAAAACATAATTATTTTGTTTACAACCATCTTATTTGAAAACGCTTTGCAGATAGTTCTAGTCATTTAAGTCAACTTTAAGGACATTGTAACAGCCTATTCATTCTTTAAACGTTTAAGCTAAATATTCCTTCAAAACTTGTACATCCATATTTTTGCCCTTTATAACTCCTAAACAGCTGGAGATCTTTCCAGGACAATCTTAACATTCGCCCTGACACCTTAGTTTGCAATCTGCCAGACTTCTTGCACAATATTTGCTTTGACACAGATTTTAAGCTACAACCCTGCATATACAAATTTTTTTTTTCTTTTTTTTACAAAACGACTTCTACCATTTTGTGTCTTTCGAATTTTTTTTTTTTTTTTTATGTTTTAACTTTTTCTAACTTGGACACAGACGTGCATTTACTCATTTGACGCAGAAACGGAACGTTTTAGAAGCGGCAGTAAAGTTTTCATCTCCTCCCCCATTAAAGTTGGAGCGAGTTGCAGATGAGAACTAGGAAGTACGAAGGGCAAGTCGAGCCGAGGCGTGGTCTGCGAGTTAGTTCACCTCCATCTACCTGAACACGAAATAAGCAGAGTTGCACCTCTGAGAAGGACTCGCTTAGTGACATGATCGGCACTGAGGGCACCATACAAGGTGAGTGACTCATCAATCTGTTGTGACTTAAAAGTGCGCACACTCAAGCAGTTAAGATTAGAATTTATTTTTTTTTTCCAATTAAATCAGTCAGGTGCTTGTGGCATGCGTGGCTGTGATTGCACAGAACATTTATAACGTCCTTCTCTCCGTCCTTCTCCAATGATACATTTTAACATTGCGATCAAACATAATCTTTCATTCGAATTCTGAAAAAAAAAAAAAAAGGCAGTTATTTCCCTGATGTATAGTATAGTGCTCCTCTCGGGACAAGTCTGCGCAGGCCAGGTTGCTGCACTGCGCATTCCACTGGAGCCAACAACCTACTGCAGTCTCAGATATAAAAGTACTAAACTGTACTTTCCTTCTCTATTCTCGATCCTGATACCTACAGTAACTTAGCATTTTTTTATACTGTTTTGTGAATCCAGTAACTGGATTGCGTCATTGGACCTTGGAGTAATACATTAAAGCTAACATTTTATGCACCTTACTACATCTCACACACACAGACTAACCGGTGCGGTGACTTCGGGGGTTAGCACCGTCACCTTACACATCAGGGTCCAGGTTCGATTCCCGCCTGAAAAGGAGTTTGTGTGTTCTCCCCGTGCTTGGTGCGTTTCCTCTGTGTAATCTGGTTTCCTCCCACAGTTTCAAAACATTCAGGTTAGGCTTAATGGTGTTTATAAATTGCCTGTAGTGTGTGAACACGGTTGTAAAAAAATAGAAATAAATACAATGTTCATCATTGGCCTTCACCGTCCCTAGTTGAGCTAAAAAGGTTCCAAGATGAATGGATGGATAGATGGAAAGGTACTACTGTATGGTTAAAGATGAAGGTACTACTCTAAGAACAAGCACATGAGGTAGATTTTAGTACCGAAATTCTTTTAATGATACCCAAGCCTGTCGTTTTCCTGTAGCATTAAAGTATTTTCTGCACTCTTTAAACAAATTGTCATCTTATAATAACTGAAGCTTGTCTAAGTGAGATGAGTCACTGTAGCCTATTGTGTTGTTAAACGTGATATCAGACAGGATTAGCAAAACAACACAAAGTCATTCAGTCTTGTGTTTACCTTAAACCGTTTATAGTTCTGCATTGTTATCTGTTGGCTCATAGAAGGTCAGGTGCTGGAGTACTCGGAATATTTTCTATACTGAGTGAGATTTCTGCCTGCAGCAACTTGATTAAATCACATTTAGCAAGTTCTGACATGACTGTCCGCCAAAAAAGCAGAAGTTTCCTTCTGTTGTTACATATTCACCTATAGTATATATCGTAAATACACTCTGCAAAATAATATGCTTTATTAAGAAAGCTGAGGTACTTTAAGTACTGTAAGTTGTGGTTAGAACTCGGTATGATTGGGGACAACAGTATTTTGGGGGTTTAGTGGTTAATGGTACCACAGGGACAAACTAATTCCAGATTTAGTCGTTTATCCACCAAACAGAATTTCTTGTTCATGTAATAATATTACAGTGGAACATTGGAGTTATTAGCAAGGGACATCACTAATGACACTCCTGTGAGTGCATACTAACTAAATCACTGCTGTAAAGTAAAACAAACAAACAAACGAACCTGCACGTTAGCTTTGAAAAGAATCAAGACAGAGCAGTGTTTCTGTGTAGAGCAAAGATTGTGTGTGTGTGTGTGTGTGTGTGTGTGTGTGAGGCCGAGAGGGGGTGGGGGGGGGGGTGGGGTTTGTAAAGGTGAGAGAGTGTGTGTGTGAAGGGGCACGTTGTCAAATTACGCGCGTGCACACATATCGACAGGCTGATACAGAGAAAGAAAATGGACCTTTACTTTCTTTAACGAGATTTTCTTTTGCTTTACACTCGCGCACACACGTGTGTTAGAAGAAACAGTACACACGCGCTGTAAACACGTGCTTACAAACACAAAACAATATATGTTGGCCTTTTGCGTCGGCGTTAAAACAAGAAGCGCATGCGTGCTACATAATACTTGGTACCCGTAAACCAAAACTTGCTCATTTTTCAAGTCAAAAGTTATTAAATCTTTGCTCGTCTTTTGGAACATCGCAAACCGCGTTACTCGCAATCTGAGGTTTCGCTTTATTCTGCAAAGTTAAAGTTATTGCACAATATTGCAGCAACCACATTCAAATAAGAAGCTATCTTTATTAGCAAGCTCAAATTGTGAAAGTAAAAGTAAAGACATTTTTACTCTGGATATACTTTCACTTAGCAAACAAGCTAACTTGAACAGTTTGCTGACTACAACAGCTATTATATGCGTCGGCGTTAAAACAAGAAGCGCATGCGTGCTACATGATACTTGGTACCCGTAAACCAAAACTTGCTCATTTTTCAAGTCAAAAGTTATTAAATCTTTGCTCGTGTTTTGGAACACCCGCAAACCGCGTTACTCGCAATCTGAGGTTTCGCTGTATTCTGCAAAGTTGAAGTTATTGCACAATATTGCAGCAACCACATTCAAATAAGAAGCTATCTTTATTAGCAAGCTCAAATTGTGAAAGTAAAAGTAAAGACATTTTTACTCTGGATATACTTTCACTTAGCAAACAAGCTAACTTGAACAGTTTGCTGACTATAACAGCTATTATATGATCTAAATAAAGAAATATTACCTTTCATTCAGCTTTGGAGGAATATATATGTATGTCCACATAATTTAAAAATGGATGCCAATAGTGAGGCATCAAGATATTAACAACTAGTGGCCTGTGAGGTAACAATAATCGGATTTAGGAAATTTTATAACAAACAAGGGGACACCTGAAAATGTGACTATCATTTTATTTTATTTTTCACAATTTACTGTGGTGATGATAAAAAGGGGTATGTATGCTTTCTTGTTATAAAGTATTCATTCATTTGTATTAATCAGTGTTCTTTTTTTTGGTTTATACTGTGTAAAATAACCATTTTAATCATTATATGTTGACCTGATTCTAAAAAAAAAAAAAAGGTTTTCATGTGAACCGTGCAACAAAAATGCCACTGAAGCAATAGGCACAGAATATTGCATGTGTAATACAGTGTAATAAAAATGTCATCTAGCTGTTTTCTCAGCTAAAGTCAAATCACAGACCCAGGAAAGGTACAGTTAAGCTAGATTTTAATAAAATATTTTTTTGGGGTAAAGTAGTTGCTTATTCTTTCATCATTCAGAAGGCAGAAATTAGAATTCTTGTTTAATACTTTTTTAAAAATGGTATTCAGCTGTTCTGTAGAGAATCCTTCTACTTGTCTTTTTCATTTCCTGTGTGTGTGAGTTGTGCACTTTTCTAAAGGCGGTATGTGTTATGAGGTCAAATCTCACTCATGTGTTAACATTTCCTCAAAAAAGGAAGAAGGTATAGGTTGTGTGGGAGGATAAAAGGTCATTTTGATCTTTGCACAGCAATTGATTGCAATGATTAATTTTAAATATAACATATCAAACACATAAAAGCATCAGTAACATCAGTATGTACTCTTTGTAGTGCAAGAGCTTGACTTAATTGCATTGTGAATAGTACTGGGTTATTCCCTCAAAGGATTCTATAGATAGTATGACAAGCTGTGAGGGTAAAACATGTAGCTTCAACCTAGTGAGGAATTCATTGCCTCAGGCTTGCAAAACCAGCAAGGCGGGACTCTTAACAACACACACACACACACACACACACACACACACACAAACACACACACACACACAGTGCAGACTCACAGAATACTATTCCCTTTCCAACCTGGGAACAACCCCTGCTGATGAATGTAAACATTAACAGTACAAATATCCTTCTAGGCAGGTCATCTACCCTGCGAGGCTGTGAGGAGATAGGGCTCTTCAAGATTGTTTGAATTCAATTTTGCAGCTAGTCTTGTGTCCTAGATTGCCAGCAATCCCTAACACGTTTTACATTATTATTATTATTACGTAATATATGAGTTATACCATAATTACATAATTGAAATAACTTTCAAGTTTCATAGCTTGGTAACTGCTTAGTTTATATTTCTGTACAACAGTGTATCATCAGGATAAACAGCACAAGGGTTCTATTGGAAACACTTCTAATGAAAAGTAACGTCATTTTCATGGTGAACTACAAGTCACATAGGTTGTGAATTAAACAAGTGTTCATGTATTGTCTGGAAAATGTTTTTCAAGATTAGAAGAAGATTTCTTTGCAAACTTTCTACCATACTGGAAGCTACTTTATTTGCTTTAAGAGTCAGTTGGTGCCAAGTGGCTCTTGCAGAAGTTCAGGCATTTGATACTACTTAGGCAGGCCTGTACATGCAATGTCATTAAGCAGTGTCTATTCCTGGCCCTGGATTAAGACCAATAATTATCTGTAATATCGACATTATTAATTACTAGAGGTGTTCAAGTCAAACTGGGATTTTAGATTGTGCAGAATAACAGAACACAGTTATGTGAGTAAAAACTATCATTATTTATGTGTATAATATCCTGCTACACTAATGCACTTATCCCAGGGTTTCTCTAGTACTTGGATAGAATCAAGTTAAAAAGTTTTCTCAGTATGCCGAAGGCATGATGACTGCCTGCTTCATAGGCTCCCAGGAATTCTTATTATTACTATTATAATTCCCCACTCCTATGAAATGGGCTTGGAGTAAGGTCAGGATGTACTGTACATGCAATGTAGTAGTAACTCCCAGCCGAGTTCCTGTAATGTGCATGTGGTGTGGTAGGCAGCACGAGTTTGTGTATTGTCCTGCAAAAATGGAACACCTTTGGTGTTCAAACCAGGCCTTTTTTTTTACAGGTAAAGGAGAGGGCCATTAAAAAATTTCCTGACTGGCTAATGTTTCAACAGTAATGATGAGAAGCTGACAGTCGAATCATGGCTCTGGCATGCTGAGAAAAGTTTCTACCTTGATAGTATCCAGGCACTAGTGAAACACTGGGATTAGTGCATTAGTGTTGCAGGCAATTCAGTAGAAAAATAAAGAGAGTGTTTGATCTGTTATTTTTCACAATTAAAAGTCCCGGTTTGACTTGACACCACTTGTATACTTCCATCAGTACTTTTATGAATATGAAATAAATCATGAATGTTTCCAAGGGATGTTTTATGCGAAGGAGTGAAACTGACAGGTCAGCAAAAGAAAATAGAGTTGTGCAAACATGCACATTTTGGCTTGAGGGATTTATGAGCTCTTAAGTCCTGCATAAGGACCCTTTGAGGTAAACGAATAACAGTTAATCTGCATTTTTCAGCTGTTTCATTTTGCTTGGTTATCTACATGAAAGATGACATCTTTCAGTATTTTTTATTATTTTTTTTTTTCACATCACAATTTCCCAGAACTAAGTGGTGGTGTTTTTTTTTTTTTTTGTGTGGGTGTGTGTGTCTTTGGTTGTGTATTTATAGCTTGTTCCTCTTCTTTCAGTTCTGTTAGATAATTAACAGATTGAAGAATAAAATTATACTGGCAATGTAAAGAACAAACAGCCAGAGGTCACAGTATTAGCGTGTTAAACCCATTTTCCGTGTATGTGTTTTCCACAGGCCTGAAGTGGGTGTGATGGTGTGCTTTTTGCCATAAACCAGCTTTCAAAATGGCAGGTGATACCAGCACATTGTCATGGAAGTTGCCAAGCCCAGGAACGGATGGGCCACAAACCCCTGTGTTTGCTTTTGCTGGAGCGGGAGGTCCTGTAAAAATACTTAAAGTATGCTTCAGCAGCAGCAACAACCAAAAAAACTTCAAACTTGTCAAGTGTGATAGCTCCTGGCAGATAAGGGTAAGAGTCAATACATGGTGGAATGTACAAGACATATTTTCTGGAAGAACTGTTCTCTAGAAATTGGTATGAAATAATTCTCCCATGAGGAAATGAAGATTTTTTAGGGTGTTGCGTCTAAAAGAGTTTGAAGTACAAACAAAATTAGTTAAAATGTAATTACTGTGATGTAGCAATATTTATACAACAGTCATCTTCAAATACGCAATACACTCACAGGAAAACAATTTTGGAATATTAATTTATATATTGATTTAATTCCAAATTTCAACTAAAATAAATAAAATTCTTAAATGTACATACTTCTGTACAAAGGTTTAACATTATTTAGATTTGTTCAACTTAAACAACTTGTTTTACTTAAGACGACATACTGCCCTTAAATTTAAATTATGCCCTTAATATAAATATCTTAATATTGTTTTTAGTGTACCAATTCTTTTTCTCCCAGAGTGACAGTTAATGTAAATGAACAAGTACTGTGGATTAGGTATAATTTTTAATATGGTGAAGATTGATGTGAGGAAACAAAGTTATACTGTAGAAAGCTTCCTCAGTGTCTGAACTGTGTAAAAATCCAAATTAATATTGTTTCTGTATGGGTTTTGCATTTTTACCCAAAACACGCTGCATTTTTGTCTTACTATTTTCTACAGAAAGTGAGGGATGCTTACTGCCTGTAAACTGATAAAAGAACTGTGAAGGTTGTTCAGTTCAAACCGGGATTTTTGAATGTGTAAAATAACAGAACACAGTTATGAGAATAGAAATTTTTTCTCTATACAATCCTTTGCCACATCGACTATGATCAGAATGGTGGCCTCAGGAACTCCTTTAATGGCCCAAACATGTGGAAATGACATGGAGTGAGGACAGGACTGTATAGGGGATGTGGCAGTAACTCCCAGCAAAGGAGTCAAGTGTTGTTCAAGAATAATTGTGTAGCCTTAATCAAAGAGAGATGCCTCTCTACCGTAAGTTGGTGACAAGGATTATCAAGGATCAGTAAGATTCCACTTACTGAATATTCAAGGGAACGGCTGTAGTGGGCTCTGAGCCACCTCGGCTAGGATTGTCATTAATGAATATACAGCTTTTTTAAAAGATTTGCACCATTTAGATGTTTTACTGCTTAGAGTCTCATCACCGTACTGTGCTTGGAGACTTCTGTAAATGTCAATCAGACCTTCCATGAGAAATATGACATTATGACAATATGAATTATAACTAAAAACACAGAATATGCACTTTATTTGTAAACAATAACAGAGTTTTTATTGGAGGATTCCGACAATGTACATGAGCATATATTTCTGCAGGTGAAATGTTACAACCACCCTTAAATTCAGATTTTGAACAATGAGCACACATTATGAAATTAAATTTTAAGGTAACATAAATATATTAACATGACATTATGAAATTAATCATTATATGCGGCTTTTTAAATTTGCACCTGCACACCTAGCAGGAACAACCTTTACTGATTGATCTATTGAATTTAGGTTACCAATTTCTAAGTAGGCACACACTTATTGTTTTTTTTTTTGACAATTACCAGGCCATCATCCAGTCCATCCTGATCAGTGGTCGTTTGGGCCCCAATGTGCAGAATGCAGCCTGCTTTGGCCTGAGACTTAAACATCTGAAATCCGAGGAGTATCACTGGCTGCATCCTGATTTGACTGTAGGTGAGGTGGAGCAACGCTATGAAAAACTTCATTTAGAGGCTGAGTGGAGGTGAGAAGCAATGCACAGTATATACACAGAAATCTATGTGAAATAATATTGACAGTGGTTATAGTTTTATAGCACATTTCACGTATCTGTAGTTACAAATGCTTTATAGGATAAAGGAGCAAACCTAAGCAAACAAAACAAACCTAAATCTAGGAAATAGCAATTGCTAAATACTGTAACTCTAAACTAACAATTTAAGCAATTGGAGACCTCAAAATTATAGGATCTGTTAACAGATTTCACTCTAGTTATTCGATTGTTAATAATAGTTACCAAATAATATGTAATAACAATAGATAAGCAAAATTATCTTTTCATTATGTCAGTAGGTTTATGTAAGTTGTATCTGTCTTTTTCTATCATTATCGCTTGCTTTTCAGATATGACCTGAGGATTCGCTATATACCTGCTAATTTCTTGGAGAGGTTTAAAGAGGACAGAACTTCACTGTTATATCTATATCATCAGGTTAGAATGATAACACAAGAAAGACCAACACTTTTTCTTTTTTGGGACTGATTTATTAATAACTGTTATATTAATATATCGGTGCTTGATGTGGCACAGGTTCGCAATGACTACATGCAGCAGTATTCTAGTAAAGTCAGTGATGGCATGGCATTGCAGTTGGGTTGTCTGGAGATCAGGTATGACTAATGGTGCCTCCCAAGCTATTTTTGTAAAGCAGTTACATGCATAATTGTTATATTAATAATATAATGCTTATTAATCTATGCATTTATATAATACAGTGGAACCTTGGATTATGAGTGTAATTCGGGCTGGAAATGGGCTCATATTCCAAAACATTTGTAAATCAAAGCAAAATTTCCCATAAGAAATAATGGAAACTTAAATTATTAGTTCCACAACCCAAAGAAATAAACACATAAAAATAATGACTATAATAATATAAAGTAAAAATAAAACAAATTAACCTGCACTTTACTTTTAAAGGCGAGTATGTGTGAAGGGGCACGGTGTCAAATTACGTGCACGCACACACATAACGACAGGCTGATACAGAGAGAAATAAAAATGGATCTTTAAACTCTCTACTAAGACTTTCTTTTGATTTACACGCGCGCACACACGTGTGTTATAAGAAACAGTACACGCGCGCTGTGTCACGAACGGGGTGTTGTGGCAGGTGTTGAACGCCGTGGGCGGAAGGAGCAGACATAGAGGCAGAGGGGTGGTGTAACCAAAAAGAGTCTTTTAATTAAGGGTAAACACAAAGTATAAATAAAGATACAAACAAAGGAACAAACAAAC
The DNA here is from genome assembly GCF_024256425.1 of Clarias gariepinus. Taxonomy (NCBI): domain Eukaryota; kingdom Metazoa; phylum Chordata; class Actinopteri; order Siluriformes; family Clariidae; genus Clarias; species Clarias gariepinus. Next base: position 7,229,604 of record NC_071126.1, on the reverse strand, counting down.
TCAAACAATACTTAACTTTGTGCTAACAGGGGCTCTCTGGCGAGACACAGGCAGGGGGAGACACCAAACACGTCCTGTGGCGAGACACAGGCAGGGGGAGACACCAAACACGTCCTGTGGCGAGACACAGGCAGGGGGAGACACAAAACACGCCCTGTGGCGAGACACAGGCAAAGGGAGACACGCAACACGCCCTGTGGCGAGACACAGGCAAAGGGAGACACGCAACACGCCCTGTGGCGAGACACAGGCAAAGGGAGACACGCAACACGCCCTGTGGCGAGACACAGGCAAAGGGAGACACGCAACACGCCCTGTGGCGAGACACAGGCAAAGGGAGACACGTAACACGCCCTGTGGCGAGACACAGGCAAAGGGAGACACGTAACACGACCTGTGGCGAGACACAGGCAGGGGGACAAACACATAACAGGACACAAACGAGGTGTGGAGCTAAAACTGGACACTAGAGAGAGAAGGGAGACACTAGAGAGAGAAGGGAGACACTAGAGAGAAGGGAGACACGTAGAGACTAGAGACCAAGAGAGAGACGGGACGAGGGCTAAAGACATGGCAATCAGCTAGGCATGGCTTTTAGCTAAACATGGTTAAGCAGTGCTTAACCATGGCAGTTAGCTACACATACACCTAGCTAAGCATGTCTTTAGCCCCAACATGCACTAAGCTACACTTACCTAATAGCTTAACACACACTAGGGAATGGTGCACAGAAACACAGACAAAGGATACCCAGTGGCTAGGCGAGGCAGCCCTCCAAGACTAAGCTAGTCGTTACTCCAAAGCCAGGAGGGACAGCACTCTAAAGCTAGGCGCACTGGGACACTAGGGGGATAGGAAACACAGGACAGCTAGAGACACAGAGGGGCTATGGCTAGAAGCATGCTAGTTACTGTAACTCCACATAGATCTTAGCTAAACATGCTCCTAGCCAAACACACACCTACCTACTTACCTGCTCTAGCTAAACACAAGAACACAGGAGGACAGGACTGAATCAGCTCCACTAACACAGACACACAAGATACACAGAAACATTGCCAATAAGAGAACCTAAGTCAACACAACTAAAATCAAAGTACAAACTAAACAGATAACAAAACAGAACAAACCAAAATGCCCACATAAATGACAGTGGTGGTACCAAAAATGCTCGACCCAGTTTCCCAGTCTAAACAGCTATTTATAGATTGATTGATGGCTACCTCGATTCAGGTGTGCACTGCCTCACCTGACCGAGGTGCCTGCTGGGAAACTGAGTCGGCCAACAAAAACTACAAAATAAAAACAGTGACCTCTAGTGGAGGACCCTTACACGCTGTACACACGCGCGTACAAACATGATGCTTACAAACATTATGCTTACAAATATTCCGTGCACACACATGATCACAGTGTTATAGTAAACAGTACACATGTGCACGGATGCTGATTATACCAGTGAGAGACGCGCACTAAGACCAAGCAGGGGAGACGAGTAACCCACAATTCCTCAGCGCAAGAAAGAGAAAAAACATTGGCTTAGTTGTAATCACGGGACGCTCGGCATCAAAACAAGAAGCGCATGCGTGATACATGATACTCGATACTCGTAAACCAAGACTTGCTCGTTTTTCTAGTCAAAAAAAAAAAAAATCTTTGCTTGTCTTGCGGAACACTCGCAAACCGCGTTACTTGCAATTCAAGGTTTCACTGTAAATTCTATTAGTTATATAATTTTTTTTTTTATTTTCTTCATTATGGCTGATTTTATGTCATTTCTTCCTTCTTGACAGGAGGTTTTACAAAGACATGAATGCTAAAGGCCTTGAGAAGAAGTCGAATTTTGAATTGTTAGAGTAAGCCATTTTGTTTAAATCAAAAATTACTCTGTAAAAAGTATGTTTGCAATTTATGTTTAATGATGTGCAACATCCATTGAACAAGTTTATAGTTATTATCACATAGAACTACTTGTAGTTCTTGAAATTACAAAGGGCGTTCAAGTCAACCAGGGGCTTGTGATAAAGATGCAAAACTTACAGCAAACTTTGAGCAGAATACGGTGATAAGACTCTAGTCAAGCCACAGTAAAACTGGTGTAAAAATAGTAAGGAAGGCCTTACACCCGTGAATGATGACCCCAACCAAGGTGGCTTGGTGGCTCACTGTAGTCATTCCTGTGGACATCTAGCGAATGGAACTCCTGATCCTTAAAAATTAATAGATAACTGGCCGCTACCTTGCAGAAATGACATCTTTTGTTATTCTGCATAAGCAAATGTCTAGGTTTTACTTGAACACCCCTCAAAAATGCGCAGCTTGCCAAACCTAAAAGCCTGAACATTTTTAAACTGTTAAGTAATTCCAGAAACACTAATTCCTCCACTCCTCCATGTGAAACTTTATTATGTGTACATTCCTACTTATACATTAGTTAGAATTAATGGAGAAAATACAAATATTTTAATCTGTTTAAATACTAATCTGTTCAATAGTTTTATGTTGAAAACTTGCTGTGCAAATATGGTGATGTATTAGAATGTCTGATTAATATATGAAAACCTAGGAGTCCTAGACAAGTCTGAGATAGCCTGTCATAGAAAATAAAGGTTGTAACAGGACTGTGGTATTTGTTTTTACATAGAACATAGATCAGTTACACCACATGTACTGTAAATGTATTCTTATTTTATGTATTTTGGCAACAGGTAAATTGTGTTTTATGATTTCTTCCAGGAAAGACGTTGGGCTAGACCTTTTTTTCCCACAGAAACTTATTGACAGTATGAAGGTAAGCATATCAGATAAAAAAAAAACATATATATATATATATATATATATATATATATATATATATATATTAATGCATGACTGTAAGGTCAGAAAAATGTGCCACAATACAAATTTAACGATTTATAATATCCCTGGTTATACATTTTATACATGAACAGTCAACATTAAGCAAGCATCAATAGCGCTCAAATAAGGCCATATTTAAAGTCTATCTTCTTGGGGTGTCCTAGTGTCACATTGTGGTTTAATCCTACGGTCAAATTCCTAGTGAACACCCTTGGGATGAATTGGAACACTGACTGCACCCCAGGACTCCTCACCCACCAACAGTGCCTGACTTTGCTAATGCTCTTTTGACTGAATGAGCACAAATCTCCACAACCACACTTCAAATTCTAGTGGAAAACCCTACTTACAATAATGAAGATTATTATAATAAATCTGGAATGAGATGTTCATGAAACACATGACGTAATGGTCAGGTATTCACATGATATTGTCTGTAAGCTCAGCAGTTATCAGGGTTTAGTAGTTGTGCTGGACTGACTGGAGAGCTTTGTTGTTTTTGTCTTTGTTCGCCCTTAGCCGAAGCAGCTGAGGAAGCTGATCCAGCAGACATTTCAACAATATGGCACACTCAAAGAGGAAGAGTGCATGGTCAAGTTCTTTAAGACCTTTGGTGAATTCATTAACTTTAACGAAGAGGTTTTCCCTTGTGAACTAGTGGTGAGTTCTAAACAGCCAATTATTTAATTGACTGGTTAATTAATTAAGTTATTGATTGATTAGTGTATTAGCTCATCTGGTTAATTAAATTAGTTACATTTAAGAATTACTTTGGGTTAACCCAGTGGTTCTCAACCTTATTCCTGGAGGACCGATGCCCTGCATATTTAAGTGTTGTCCCTGTTCTACCACACCCACTTCATTTCAGAAAAGGCTGTTAATTAGTTTATTAGTCAATTCTGGTGTGCTGGAATCAGAGAAAGCAATAGAATGTGCAGGGCAGTGGTGCTTCATGACATGAGCCTAAGCGATAAGGGGATGTCATGTTGTTGCTGTCATTTTCCTACAGCAAGGCTGGAGCCTGACGGTGGATTTAGTCATTGGAGCAAAAGGCATTCGCCAAAGAGCACAAACAGATTCATCGGTAAGACAAACACCCCAGGGCAGAAAAATCTTTCAATCTTTCAAAAGTTATATTCAGAAATAACCTAAACTTACTAAATTACCTACGGCTAAAAAAATAAGGTTTCTAAGCCTTGAATAACAGTTACACAAAGCCATGCATTACTATTTGAGCAAATTATACCATTATAAATTATTGTGAATGCATTCCTAAATTACTGTTAACAGTAATGTAACCCAATGTATTACAACTATGAAAACTTTCGATACTTTTAAATCTTTATGATATAGTCTGTCACTATTCTGGTATTTTAATAAACAAGTGCCAATAATAAGTTAGTAAAAAATTAAGTCAAAATGATTGCCATTCCTGTGTTTATTTTGGTTTAGTAAGGTAACATGGTGTGAGAACATTTGTCTCTTATGATTTCTTATTTTGGGAATTTAACATAGCCGCGGTCCAATTCAGCAATGTTTTTAAAATATTAATAACATTAGGTGGTAATGCTGAGTTACAGTCCCAGGGATTTTACAGTACATGTTCTTCCTTCCTTTACACATGATTCCCCCCAAAAAGTCCAGTAGGTGTATAGGCTAGGCCAGACGAATGAGTCTGTGAATACACATGTGTATGGTGCTCTGTGATGGACTAGCATCCTTTCAAGTGTCTGTTCCCTGACCAGGACAAAGCACACAATAAAGGATTATTCATCTTTATTTACTAAACATGAATAAATTATGCAACCCTTTTTCATTATTTGTACGATGTCTTAAACTATTATTGTAAAAATGTAATATAAGGACAGTGGTGGCTCAGATGGTTAAGGCACAGTTGACCCTTAAGCAAGGCTCTTAACCCTATCTGTTCCAGAGCTGATAACTGGCTGACCCTATGCTCTGACTCCAGCTTACTAACTAGGATTTGTGACAAAAATCATTTCACTGTGCTATATGAAGCATGTAACAAATAACTTAAATCTTAATGGCACTGTATATGGCAACACTGCCTGCGGATGCATGCTAATTACTTTAGACAGGTCAATGCACGCAAGTTACAGTACTGTACATGCTACATGTAGCTTCTGTAAACCACCTTTTTCTTATGAAGATGCTGATGAATTGTCTGTAGCATACATTTTGTGCAGCCTACTTAGCATTTATAACTATACTCTAATGATACTATACTTGATAATGGTATCAAAAGAGAAATGTTAGTTGCAATTTTTACAAATATTTCTGAAAAAAAAAAACTTTTTTTTTTCAGACAGTATGTCTAGCAGAATTTAAACAAATCCGAAGTATTAAGTGCACTGTAAAAAGTGAAGGCAAAACTCTGTTAGACATCGACATCAAAGGAGCCAAACAGGTAAGAATCTTATTTTAGTTCCAAGCTATAAAATCTAGTTGACTAAATGCCTCTGGCCTAACAACATTACTATGCCTATTTGCCCTTCAGCCTCTTTCAGTCAATGTGCCTACATTGGCGATGGCAGAGAACATGGCTGATCTGATTGACGGCTACTGCAGGCTGGAGAACAACACAGATTCAACACTGATCTCTCGGCCTAATAAAAGTAAGCCCGGGGTAGCATTTATCTTTTTACTGTAGATCTCATATAGTATAGCTCACCAATTATACATTGCCTTAAAAATGTGTAAAAATAATTAATGAGCTGTTGCTGAAACTACAAACAATTGAATTTATACTTGCCTTATCTCAAGTCTTAATTATCTCAAATTTATAGAAACAATCATAAACTTATTTTTTATGCAAAATCAAAATACAGTAAAGACTTTGGTCATAAGAAAAAAGAAACTATGTATCCTTTTTTGGGAGATTTTTAGTTTTCCACATGTTAATGTTATCTAATTATAAAACATTAAACAAAAGCTGTATCTCTATTCAAAAGAATCAAAGAACGACTCAGGACTCTGTGCAGATCTGTTTAAAGCAGGATATATTGCAGCAGTAAAATCCAAGTGAGCCGCACTTGTAATGTTTAGGTCAGAAATCCAAGCATTATGTACCGAGTATTATGTACTGTATTACGCATGCGCTTCTTGTTTTAACATTTTTTCTCTTTTTTGTGCTGCGGAATTGTGGGTAATCGTCTCCCCTGCTGGGTCTTAGTGCTCATCCCTTACTGATATAATCAACATCCGTGCGCGCGTGTACTGTTTACTATAACACTGTGAGCACTTGTGTCCTCGTAAAACATATTTTATTTTGTGTTTGCAAGCGTATGTGTACAACGCACATGTACTGTTTCTAAAACATAAACTAAAAATGTTTCACAATGTGTCCCTAAATGAAGAGAGGCTCAAAATCAAAAGTACCAGTCAGTATCTGGTGTGGCCACCAGCTGCTTGAAGTACTGCAGTGCATCTCCTCCTCATGGACTGCCTATTGCGGACAGTCTGAGCACTGATGGAGGGATTGTGTGTTCCTGGTGTGACTTGGGCAGTTGTTGTGACCATCCTGTACCTGTCACGCAGGTGTGATATTCGGATGTACCGATCCTGTGCAGGTGTTGTTACACGTGGTCTTCCACTGCGAGGATGATCAGCTGTCCTTCCTGTCTCCCTGTAGCGCCGTCTTAGGAGTCTCACAGTGCGGACATGGCGATTTATGGCCCTAGCCACATCAGCAGTCCTCATGCCTCCCTGCAGCATGCCTAATGCACGTTCACGCAGATGAGCAGGGACCCTGGGCATTTTTCTTAGGGTGTTTTTCACAGTCGGTAGACAAGTCTCTTTAGTGTCCTGCGTTTTTAGAACTGTGACCTTAAATGCCTACTTTCTGTAAGCTCTTAAGGTCTTAACGACCATTCCACAGGTGCATGTTAATTAATTGATTATGGTTAATTGAACATGCATGGAAAACATTGTTTAAACCTTTTACAATGAAGATCTGTAAAGTTATTTGGATTTTTACAACATTATTGTTGAAATACACAGTCCTGAAAAAGGGACATTTTTTTTTTTTATAAGTATATATAAAAATAACAGGGCGGTGCTTATTTTTATTATACATTCCTGGTTTTTCCTTGTTTATTCTACAGTTTTCAAGAGACTGACCATGGGTAAGCATCTCTTTTGCACTATTTCAATTACTTGTCTTTTTTTCACAATTTGTTTTACTTACATATTTTATTTTAATCTTATAGCTGATTGTACTTGCCCAAGTGCTCATTGCATCCCTCTGGACGACTTAGACAGCATGGGCAGTACAGATTACAACCCTACTGAACCTGTCATGGACTGGGCCTCTGTGGGCCTCCAGCAGAGTGTCAGCCGTCTGTGTCATTGATGCAATTTCTACAGGAGAGACGGCTTACGTATTTCAGGAAGAATGACTTCAAGCCCGGTCCTTCTAAGGAGAGGGTAAACAGCCCTTCTCCATATACTTTTAGGCCTGTACGGACAGAGTTTGCCACTCAAGCTCTTTCTGTTCTAAGGCCTGTTTGTCATGTACGTGTTGCCACTCAGACCAATTTCAAAGTGTCCTAACAAAAGTGCAACTGTTGGTACCCAAACTGATTTTTCTTCATCACCTGCACCAATTCTGAACCGTGGCATTTGAGCTTTTTGTTCCCCTCACTGATCTTCCTGTGGGTGTTGTCCTGGCTCAGAGAAGGTTAATGTTTGATATGTGATTCTGATGTATTTTATTGTGATATTGATGCTTACCCAGGCCCCTATGTTTTTGTACTTTTATGTGGGGTCTTATACTTTGTATTTTTATATCAAATTTTTCATGTGTCTCCTTGTTTGTCATTATGTAGATGCACATGCTATTTTGTGTTGTCTTTACTTCTTATTAAACTCAGTATTCTTAAAACGGATTGTGTGTCTTTTAGTTATTTGTCTACATTTTTACTTAGACATGTGTGCACGACTGCAGGTGCACGTGTAGCATATGTATCCAACACATGTTTCAATCCTTCATCAAGTCCGGCACCTGGCGCCCTATCTCATGGTCGTGTCTCTGTCGGGTTCGGCACCTGGCACCTTATCTTGTCTGTTTGTACTTTTTGTACACACTATACAATGAGTATCACTACCCATCCCCTTACTGTTTATGTTTTATGACCTGTCTCATCATCATCTGTCTCGTCTACATTTCTCGTCTCGCCTCTAAGTGTACCCAGTATGTTTTATGACTTGTCATACTCTCTACCTACTTCTATATTGTTTCACTAAGATTAATATTATGTTGATTAATATTATCATTATGTTACATTGCTGCGTACACAAGTATTTTTACTAAAACATGCTTACACTAATACTGTTTTAGGTCCAGACCTCCGTAACTCGCTACCTGCAATCCCTTCAAGGTAAGTGCAACTGAATCCATTCATATGTATGCGTTTGATTAAAACATACTGTACATATTGCTGAGTACTACAGATTTCCCTTTAATATATTTCTCACCTCGTTTTATAGTTTAGTGTTGCCTGAACTATTGAAAGAGCCTGAACGGCACAGCAGGAGTGAGTACCCATATGTTTGCTCTTCCAAACATTGGTCATAACAAATCCACTTTTGATTTACTGCTCAGCTTTGGTTTTTATAACAACTTTTTCGTATCAATTTATGCATTTTTTAGATTCTGATATATACTGTGAAATTTTGGATGAAAAACCTCCACCTCCTGGTATGTAAAAATGTGTTGTTGTTTTTTAGGATGTAAGTGCTTTGCTTAATATTGTTTATCTTCACATTTTTAAAGACACAAATGAGTTCGTTCTGTTTTGTGTTCAGCAATCAAATACGGAATCTCTAGGAAGTCCATTGTCTTGGGACCTATTTTGGGCTCTGGGTTTTTTGGAGAGGTCTATGAAGGAGTTTACAAAAAAGAGGTGGGTATCAAATCTGATTCCCGTGTTAAGTGGAATATTTGTTATCCAGAAGTTTTTTGAATTAGTGAAGATTGTTGAAAAGATATTGCGATTATATGTTGTATAGTATTATATGTTATATGTATAGTATCTAATATATAAGAGGTGAAAGTCAAGCATATTGTGTGTCTGAATTAGAATGGTGAGAAGATTAAAGTGGCTGTGAAGACCTGTAAAGAGTGCTCACCTGATATCATGGATAAATTCATGAGTGAAGCAGGTAAAAGTACAAAGTTTTCTATCAATACAAATTTACATTTATAGCATTTGGCAGACACACTTATCCAGAGTGACTTTTTATTTCATTGCACATCTAAATAATTGAGGGTTGAGGGCCTTCCTCGAGGTCCCAACAGTGGCAACTTGTTGGCGATGAGGTTTAAAATTAGAACCTTCTGATCAGTACTCCAACCACAGACTTACCCCTACCCTTTATTATAGTTATTCTTTAGAACCCTTTAGTTCACTTATACATACAAGTCATATACAGGTGTTAATAATTAACCTGACCTCATGCAGGTATCTCGGTCATTAATAACTCTTATATGTTGTTGACTGTATAGGGTTTTTTTCTGTCACTAAACCTGTGTATGTTTCTTGCTTATCTGATGCTCTTAGCTCTTATGAAAAAGCTGGAGCACCCTCATATAGTAAGTCTGATAGGCATCATAGAAGAAGAACCTGTGTGGATTGTCATGGAGCTCTACCAGCATGGTGAGGTGAGTCAATAGACAATCCATATACAATTCATCCATATTCAATCCAATTTTAAATGCTTTTAATCAATTGTAATGTTTTTATTGTTTAAATACAAGAAGATACTATATTATTAGGAGTAATGCATAAATGCTTAAAATGTAAATTTTTGTAAATTGTCTATAAGCAGTAGTTTTATGCAGCTTTTGTTAAAATGAGTCCAACTTGATTCACGGTCTGGCAGGCATTTTGCTTGATCATATAGGTCCAAAATCAATAATAATGGTCAGTTCATTGGGAGAGTTGATAAACTAGTATGAGTCTGACAGACAAAGGCAAAGAAAAATAGTCTGAACAAATGGGATCAATTGGGGGGCTTAATTTAAGCAAAAAAAAATGTCCATCAGTCGACAATTCAAGTAGATTTTATAGTCAGACTTTATTGTTTTATGTCCATGGTGACAATAAAGGGGTAGAGAATAAAGTACTGCATAAATTGTACGACAAGATGTAAGGAGGATGGTAACCTGCACTGGAGAGAAAACCTCCAAATGACATTTCAGTAACACTAACATAGGATTAAAGGAAAGGTAGATATTTTGTAGAACGTTCAAGTTTTATGTGCAAGCAAAATTATATTTTAAAAAAGTACTTTTGAGTTTGAAGTGCTTACGTGTTAGTGTTTAACATAACACATTTATTGCAGATAATTTACATATCTAGTGAATTTGTTCCTTAGTCTGTATAATCCCCTTTTTATTGGCTGCCAGCTGCTATGGTGAGAAACAATAGAGGATGCATTTTTCTTGTCTGGCTGAAAACTGTTCCCCATCTCCCTCTGTTTTGTACAGGGGGTATTGGGATAACAGCTTGTTACTGGCATTAAAGATGGCATTAATGGTATTAAAGATACATCTGGTTTTATATTATAAAATGTCATTTCCCCTCTAAATGCTCTGTTATTTAAATACATTTTAGTAGAACTGTAATAAAAGGGTGTTTTTTTAATGCTGGTTAAATTTATTTAAATTGTTTCTTAAAACATTTTCTGTTTAATGCATTGTTTTAAGGGCTAAAATATATTAAACACTTTTTACTTTCAGCTTGGGGACTACTTAATCAAAAACCAGAACACTTTAACCAACATCACACTAGTCCTGTTTAGCCTGCAGATTTGCAAAGCTTTGGTTTACTTACAGGGAAAGAACATGGTACACAGGTATGTCTACCCGAGCCTTTTCCAAATCTCTCTCCTTTCTATACATGTTTAAATTAACAGATCAAGTGCATATTTCCACTGATATCTATATGTGCAACAGGGACATCGCTGTGAGAAATGTGCTTGTCGCCACACCAGAGTGTGTGAAGCTCGGTGACTTTGGCCTGTCCAGATACATAGAAAATGAGGAATATTACAAAGGTAAGCCTTGGCTGATTTGTACGCACATAAAAGCACCGGGCCGTTCAAAGCCCTGCAGCTGCTCTATCTTAGTCAAGCAACCTCCACCAGAATATTAATGACGACAAGCTCAATAGCCATGTACTGTGGCATCAATTACCAGGATGGAATGACTGTATAATCCTATTCATTCGTTTATCACCCCTGCCTTTTATTTAAAGTATGGTTTTGTGTTATCAGAACTGTTCTTGTCTGACTGCTGTGGTGGTCGCCTTGATATCACGGCTCTCATTAGAAAATGTCACATGCTGTACATACATTGACTGATGAAGACTGGTGGTTGTTCCAAGTCTCTTCAGTGCTCTTGGGCATTTTCAATTCTGCAGAAATTTTCCTGTATCTTCCCCAGATTTGTGTTTTGATACAATTCATCTCACAGATCCACAGAAAATTGTCTTTGTCTTATGGATTTAGACAAAGGCAGATGATCCTGAGTAAATACAGTTTTAAAATTATGATTTCATTTATAAAGGGGAAAAAAGCTGTCCAGACCCTATGTGAAAAATTAAAAGGTGTTAAAAAGGTGTTAAAACACCTTTTATAGACAGGTGTGTGCATTTCCTAATTATGTCCCATGATTTTCTTTCTTTCTTTCTTTCTTTCTTTCTTTCTTTCTTTCTTTTGCATATTTGTCACACTTTAATAATTCAGGGTAAATAAATTTTAACATTACACAAAGATAACCTGATTAAATACAATTGGAGATAAAGTCAGAGAGCCAGATTGTGGTGGATTGGACATGTTCAGAGGAGAGATTGTGAGCATATTGGTAGAAGGATGTTGTGGTTCGAACTGCCAGACATGAGGTCTAGAGGAAGACCAAAGAGGAGATTTATGGATGCAATGAGAGAGGACATGAAGTTAGTTGGTATGAGAGAACAAGATGCAGAGGATAGGCTTGGGTAAAGGCAGATGATCCTGAGTAAATACAGTTTTAAAATTATGATTTCATTTATAAAGGGGAAAAAAGCTGTCCAGACCTGCCTGGCCCTATGTGAAAAAGTAATTGCCCCCAAACCTATTAACTGGCAACAACTGCAATCAAGTGTTTGTGATAACTGGCAAGGAGTCTTTAACATAGATGTGTAGGATTTTTGGCCCACTCTTCTATGCAAAATTGTTTCAATTAGCCCATATTGGAGAGTTGTTGCATAAACGGTCTGTGTCAGGTCATGCCACAGCATCTCAAATGCCTTAAATCCGAGCTTTGACTAGGCCACTCCAAAACCTTAATTTTTTTTTAAGGAAGAATTTCCCCCTTTTTTTTTTTTTTTTTTTACATAGGACCAAGTACAGTAGATTTGGACAGCTTTTTCGGCCTTAATAAATAAAATCATCATTTTAAAACTGTGTTTTATATTTATTTGGGTTGTCTTAGAAGTGAAGTGGCAAATACTTTTTCACAGCACTGTACATTCATATGTAAATGTGTGTATGGCTATCGCATGTGAAACCTTCCATCTTCCAATACCCAATACAGTACTCAGTTATTAACATTGATGTTAAGATTGAGTCACTAGAATCAAAACTCATGCATTTTTTCATGTTACCGATTATGTTACCATACACATCAGTCTTTTCATTATTGCTTTTCCTTGAGTTTTTTGACAGGCCTGAGATCCATCCTTTTGTATTAGTATGCGGCTCCAGTTGAGTAATAAGCTCTTGAGCCTTGTAAAATGAATGTCAACATTGCCGAAGTCATCTGAGGCAGCATCATGTTGATATCACTAACATTTCAGCATATCCATGTACATAAACTGATCAGGACGCTTCATCGGAGATGGATCTTTTTGTGTGCATTGCAGATTATATCAGTATAGGCAGTGAATGAACCAGAAATGGGAGATAAGCCAAAGATTACAATTGTTATAATAAATGAATAATTTGAAAGATTATACAAAGATATTATGCTTATGCTTTGCTGCTTGATAAGTTATTATTTTGCATGGAATGAGGTTCTAGATTTGTTGTCTTGCAACCATTTCAAAACACAGCATAGTTATTGGGAAAAAAGACACTTGATGTATGTGTTTTACTTTGTCATTTGGTAGAAAATAGCTTACAAAAGCTGTGAGTGCAGATTTGTTTTTCAGTTGTACACTCAGCTATTTCTACAAATGTAGATATTGTTATCATATAATCATACATCATAACAGTCATAATGTAATAAGCAGGTCCATAACTGCTTATGTAGAACAAAAGCCTCCACTTATACTGACATCACTGATTTGTAATGGCATCATAATACCTGTAACACCAGTAACTGTGTACAGCCATGTTGTGTTGAGAAAAGATTTAAACAGAGCTTTGGGGAGGGAAAGACCTTATCTGCTTTAAAGGGTGCAACCAGGTGAAGGTCTGATGGATGCTGTAAAAACTGAAGTTTTTTAGCAGCGTCGACAGTGTGGGCAGAAGTTTGCATCCTCATACAAGATCGCAATGCCGTCAGATATCAGTCCTCTGCATTTATTCCAAAGTTTAGGCCTCAGCTCACTGTAACGAATACTGCTAATTGTTAAACCTTTTTCCTGATAATGTTCCAATACTAGTCCTTGAGAATCCAATTAGCATCAGTAAGCATCAATTTCCCAGCTGATGGCTGACTTTTTAACCTTCTCTTGAACGGCAATTGAGGATGTTTCCGTTCCATACGCTGGACTAAATTTTCTGCTATTATTTTATTTAATGAAAAAAGTGTATTTTAATTTTAAAAACTTAGCAATGATACGTTATTTTAATTTTCTTGTCCATTTCTTCAGCCTCTGTTACGCGATTGCCAATCAAATGGATGGCCCCTGAGTCTATAAACTTTCGTCGGTTTACAACAGCCAGTGATGTGTGGATGTTTGGTAAGCTAATTTTATATGTAGTCAGATTTTTCTCATATTGACTTACAGTATATGAGTTAGAGAATTTAGATGTGGGCAAGTAATGAAGTTAAATGTACAAGAAGAGTTTAATTTTTCTGTTTATTTGTGCCACTAGCTATAAAGGTTACATGATTACCCACCATAGCCATGAAATTATTTTATTTTATTACTAAAATAAAATAAATTATTATTATTTTGATATTTTATTATTAAAATTTTTTTTTTTTTATAATTATATTTTTACTTCCTAAACATTTGGATCTGGAGCAAGTATGGTCTCCAAAATGTAGAAAAATAAAATGCAAAGTTAAACAAATGTGAAAATCATACGTTTGTAATTTACTGATAAGCCTTCTTATTCAGTGTTCCAGAGCTAAGGGTAGATATTTCAGTGACTGTGCCTGTGGGTACAAAGACAGACTTGACATTGTTCTTTTTAAGACTAACATTCCCCTTGAACCAGAGTTTGGAAACTGCCTGTGATATATTGAGATAATGTATAATGCTGCTTGTGGGCTTAAATAACATTAGACTGGCCTGCCTTAGAGGACCTATACTATAGGCATTTTAGAATTATAATCATGGACTCAGTCTCTCTGATAGATAGTTATATATAGAAGAAGTGCCCTTCCAGATGTCACGTCATCAAGTTTGAGATATGTGTGCAGCATATAGGTGATCCCTCTGTGGTCTGCTGCTAAAAGTCCATGAGATGGCCTACAGAAGGAACTTTTAACGTGCTTTTCTGATTAATTTTGCCCATTAATTTTGTACTTTGCAGTACTTTTACTAATTAAATTGGATCAGTGTTCTTTTGTTGTGGGTTTTTGGTACATTCAGCTTGCTTAGAGAAAAATAACATTAGCTGATCTATTGCTGCTCAAATTCAGCTGTCTGCATGTGGGAGATACTGAGTCGGGGACAACAGCCTTTTTTTTGGTTGGAGAACCGTGAAGTTATTAACCAGCTGGAGATGGGCATCAGGCTTCCTAAACCAGAGCTGTGCCCTCCTGCCCTGTATTCACTCATGACCCGCTGCTGGAGCTACGACCCCAATGAGAGGCCCAGCTTCACCGAACTTGTCTGCAAAATCAAGTAACCTATACTCTGACTCTCACATCACGTAACACTCTCACTCAGTAATCTATATAAATAAAAGAAAGATTTTGCATGTACATTGGTCAGAACAATACAGTATGTATGTCGGTCCAACAACATTTTGTCACAGCATCAAGCAAAACTGGCTAGATGGAATTTAATGAAACTTTGCCAGTCCTTCGATATCTGCCTGAAGTTAAACCTGCACCATAAGTAAAATCAAAATGTTGAATAAAAGCAATGTTATGAATTAATTAATAATGATTTAATAATCTTTTAAATAAAACTATATATTATAGTATTATTATATAATATAATAGTAATAAAATTGTATTTTAAAATAATTTTTAAATAACTTTAAAATAAGCTACAAATAAGCTACTTGCACAATGCATTTGTTTCACCTGCACCAATAGATATTAATTCTATATTAATAGAAAAAAAATAGAAAATCAAAACGGAATACTTTTACTTGGGTTTTTAATCCGAGTTTCTCTGATTTACTTTTCGTTTTACTGTCTTTCCCACTGATTGTAATAAGATGAAAAGACAGTAGATTGAAAATTTTGCTTTGAACTAGGTGAATTTTGTACAATTTACAAACATTTGGCTACCAATCCAGTTAAACCATTACCATTTAATGTAAAAAAAAAAAAAAGTGAAATTACAATTATAAAAATGAAGGGGTTCATCTTTGTTGCAGACAGACAAGTACATGAGATTCAACCTGAAATAATAATATTATATACACTGATACACTGATGATTTTATTTTTAGCTTTACTTTTTAATTATTTATACAACTCTTTTCCCTTCATTGACAGGTACTAATGCTAGTTGTTCATAAAACGTATTTATTTATTTATTATTATTATTATTATTATTTATTTTTTTTTTTTTTTCAACAAGTGTATTTGTGTTCGTGGGACATTGTTAACCTAAGATCTCTCTATGGTTCAGTGATGTGCATAAAATGGAGAAGGACCTGGAAGCAGAGAAGGGGAGAGACCGACAAAGAGCCACCAGGTTTCTAGAGCCCAAGTTCAACATCACTGAACCACCCCCAAAGGTACCAAAGGGCCTTCCATTTTTTTTACTTCAGTGTACATCTTGACTCAAACATGAGCCTTAGTTAACTCCCTGCATTTATAGCTGTCTATCTCTGTGTGTATACAGCCCACAAGATTGAACCCTGGTCGGTTTGGGAACACCCTCAGCATCGGCCTGCACATTCAGGTGTTGTGGCCATTTATACATGTCATATTAATTTATTTATCTTTAGAGTTCAGACCTTCAGTCCTTGTGTTTGTTCTTCTCCAATGCACTGCTTTTTCTTTCACAGCTAAATGAGGCATTGTGTGCCAGCTCACCGGATCTGGCTAGTCCATGTGACTATCAGTCTCCTATAGACTCCGCCAACACCCTCACACTTTCCAGCATGCCTGCTCGGCGCCTCAGTCTGGGAGTAAGCCTACCTTTTCAGCTTATTCTAACATTTTATTTTATCACTTACATTGTAGTTTTCTGTCAGTATTGTGTTATTTGTTAATCCGTCATTTAAACTGATTGTGTGTCCTTTTAATGACTTTGGAATGTACTGACCTTTATATTATTTGCCTGGCATAGGAGGGGGAGTTTAGTGTAGGCCCCTCCAGCATGGAGGATGCACAACGCTTGTGGCAGTTGGAAAAGAAACGGATGCAAGACACCATAAAGAATCAGAAGGATGAGATGGTAGAGGACAAAAAGTGGCTAGAGAAAGAGGAAAAACTTCTGGTATGAATGAAGATACATGCTCTTTAACATACACAGTAGAACTGTCCTATACCTTATATTTTATGTTATCGCCATTCTTGGGTATGTCTGGTACATGCACTATGATTGATGTCATGTCTTGTTTTTTTTAGGACCCTAAAATAAATGAGACTACAGTGGTTAAGGAGGTAGGTGGTTTTGAGTCCATATTCACAGACATTTAGAATGTCCAGAATGTCCTTCTTAATTACTGTATATCGACCTTGTGTTTAAGGTTGCACTGTTTTTGCTGATTTCCTGTGGTGAAAAATATACAGTCTAAACTACTCCTATACTACGGTGTAATATCTAGAAGGCCTTTGTGTACAGCATTGAGCAGCAGAGCACAAATTAAACTTTTGACAAAATAAATTACTGAAATATAAAACACTATTTTTTTCTCGTTTTTGTTAAATATCAAAATTTGCATTTGGAAATGCATGTGATTAAAACGTTAAAGCATATGCTACAAAAACCCCACTGGTTCATGTTCATACAATCAAATTAGGGCTATTTTTCATATATTTATTGGTTATTATTTGGTATTTTTTTATCAGTTCTGTTCAATATAATGAAATACTTCATCAGAATCAAATGATAAAGAAATTTTATACTGTTAATAGTGATAATGCAAATTACAAGTTTATTATGAAGTCAGCAAAGGAAATGTATACACACTTCAGGAAAAGCAAAACTTGGATGAAGTTACTACTGCTATACAGTTTATTATATATTGACAATATTATTATAATAATATTATTAATAATATATATATAAATATTATATACATCACACTAGTTTTCTTTTCCTGAAGTGTGTATACATTTTTTGGCTGACTCTGTATATTTGATTAGATATGTCACAATATATTGCACCTGATGTATTAATATTGCATGTATTCAGAATGCATACAGTACTGTATATGCAGATAACAGGAGCATAGAGTGTTGTTGAGCTGCACTAGTCAAACTTCTAAAACAAAGCTCACTCTCCTTACATTGTCTACTTAGACCTTACTCAAACCTTTGCTTTTCTGTCCCCTTTCAGGAAACAGACCCTTTGCCCAACAATGGTAAGACCTCATTTTAACTTAAATTAACATATAGGAGAGTATTACTTTCTGTCTCTTGTCATAAGTATTTAAATGCATATTATGTTCATAATTCATTGTTTAACCTGACCAATTTTTCATTATAGATGAACTTTTAAAAGCTCCTGAAAAACCCCCAAGAATTTCAGTGCAGGTAATGTACACACACACACACACACACTTTCCATAGCCATTCAGGAGACATTGACTGCAAGTTCAGTCAGAGTTCAACCAGAGCCACTTGAGTGTTATAATACTTTGGATGACTGATCAGCCTTTTTAATGTGCTGTTCTGAATCATTGCCTCTCTCTTTCTTTCTCTCTCTCTCTCTCTCTCTCTCTCTCTCTCTCCTTTAGCCTGCCCCTACAGCAGAGCTCGATCGCTCTGAGGACAAGGTGTACCGGTGTGTCATGGATCTGGTTAAAGTGGTGGTGCAGCTGAAAAATGACGTGAACACGCTGCCATCCACTGAGTACATATCCTTAGTCAAGGTAACACTCTCAGAAAGTTTAAAACTACTTTAAGATGATGTAGAATGTTGCTACTGTATAAGCTGACATTTGAGTGATACAGTATATAACTAGGCAATTAAGTTTATATTGTGATCTTTACTTTTTTGTTTCTTTCAACAGATTGTCGGAATGACATTGAGGGATTTAATTTCAAGTGTTGATGAGGTTCTTCCATCTTTACAAGGAGCTATTAAGACGGAGGTAAATTTCTAATACCTTGAAGGCATAAAAAAAAAAAGTCTAAGGTCTTTTCCTACCTAGTTTCGTACTTTTGTACTTTTTCTTCCTTCTCACTTATCTGTCTGTACTGTAAAATTACTCTTAAAGCTAAACGTTTTTCACTTACAGCAGGAGAGTGGAGCTCAGGTGATAAGAAAGTGATTAGGAAAGTGTCCACACGTTATCATTTGGTTCATGTTGTGCCTATCTGTTCTCCTAGATTGAGGGCACACAGAAACTGCTGAATAAGGACATGGCGGAGCTGATCAATAAGATGCGGCTGGCCCAACAAAACGCCATCACCTCACTAAAGGAGGAGTGCAAGAAGCAGATGCTGGCAGCGGCTCACACGCTGGCCATGGATGCCAAGAACCTGCTGGATGCAGTGGATCAGGCCCGGGTACGTGCCAACTTGGCTAAGCCCAGACCTGAGGATGCTGTTTTTTCTGACACCGACTAGCAATAGACAGAGAGAGAGGAAGCGCTCGGTTCAGTTTGTTCCCACTAGCAATCTGGTTCATAAAGTATGTTTTATGCTACTGCATGATAAAAGGTACGGTAATGATATACGTTTTACATCAAATGTACAAAAGATGTAAATGTACTCATAGAGGTACAACAGGGGATAATGTAAAGTGAATAGATTTTAAAATACAGTACATTGCAATCTCTAAATACTGTACAGAACACCCTTGAGGCTATAATCAAATCAAATCAAATGTATTTTTAGTCATGAAACCTCAGTGCCCCTTGATATACATTCTGCTACAAAGTCTCCGAGAAGTCTAATCTTTGTAACAGGTACGTTAAGTAGCACAGTTTAGACTGGGAACATGGAGCGGACTAGATTCCATCTATATCCCGATAAAATACCTTGTTTCTCTACAGGAAAGTAATACTGTATATTTGTCCCATCTTTCTGTACATGAGCTGTCCGCTGCTGATACAATACATACTGTACCTTTAAATGCATTTTTTTCATTATGTTGCTGTATAATGTAATGATTAGTTATTAGTATGATACTGTTGGTGTTAAAAGCTTAAAGACGTACAATGGTCGTGACATTTCTTTGCTGATTACAGAAATATGCACCCAAATAATATATATTGAGCAAAAGAAAATATCTATGTTCATATTCATTCTTAACTTGGTGCGGTTCAGGGATGTGAGACAGAAATATATTTAGAAGCAAGTGTTGTATTAAATTCTTTCAGATTTCACAAGTCATATCTCAGTGTTGTATTCTCAAGTCTATGTACATTTTTGCAACAAACTGTGAGCTAATAAAAATGTCAGTGAAATACATGGTTTCAAAGTGAACATTTATCTTTTATGGCATCACAATCTCTGGCATTTCAGAAGTCTTTTTCCAGCTGTGCCTGTGAGAGTCTTCAAATAATACAGTAAGTATTATATTAAACAAATAGGTACTTTGATTAATAGAGATAAATAGAGGTAATTAATCATAATAATAATAAAGAAAAAAGTTCATAAACACAAGGTGTAAAGAAAAAGAACATAATTCATAATTCTATGGACTGTAAAAAGTACTTTTTGCTTTGAGCAAATCTATTTAATTTAAATCTATCTATCTGTAAATATAACTTTCTGAAGAAGAGCTTGTAGGTTTAAATAGTTTGCCTTGTATCACATCTATAAACTTGTTTGGTTGTGTAAAGAAAATTTTGTGAAGGACCCATGGAATTCCTGGTACAGAAGGATAAAATAATAATAAAAACAACAACAACAATAATAATAGTAAAAACATGAACATCTGCTTACTACACTCAGAACACCTAAGTGTAGTAATCTATCATAATAGCTTCCATGTATACAGTAAATAAACATATATTTCTGCTTAATATGTATCAATGATATATTAAATTTTAATATCATAATCGACCACAATATCCGTTTTTCTTCAGAAAACAAAGTGGGACCGTCTGCTGAAAAACCTTTTGTTCATTTCAGTAGCTCCTTTTCACCCTGTGACAATGTAAAACTAGCAGAACCAATTTTTGAGAGCACCGTAGGATTATTTCTGTGCACCTGAATATTGATGTGAAGGGCCAAAATGCAATCCTTTCCTGTCAAGCTTAAATTTGTGCTCATGCACCATTCATTTTTTTTGTTGTTGTTTGGTGTGTGTGTGTGTGTGTGTATGTGTGTGTGTGTGTCTGTCTGTCTGTGTTTGTATCTTGATATGTAATTTAAAAATTCTTGGTCTACAGGATTTTTGCCATGGTCATTCCAGAGACAACTGGATGTCAGTGACACTAATCGTGTCTATGTGCAATCCTTGTGTATTATGTTATTTGTTGGAGAATCATTTTTTAGTCATTTCGAAACAGACAAGAGAAAAACAAATAAGCCTGGTCAGTGAGGGATCATATGGATATAATAATAAATCATACAGTATTTCTATTATGAATCCCAGGGAGACTGTCGATTCGATTCAAACGTTGGGCATTGTGATTTTTTGATCCTTGAAAGCATGTACTGTATCAAGAATCTATAGTTCTTACAGGTTTTAAAACTGCAAGTATTGAAATGCTGTGTAACTTGTCTTGTGTAACTTGATTATTTAAAGGTCAAGTCTTATACAAAGCGATAATACTTTTTCCCTAACAAGCTTCTGCTCCACACTCTATCCCAGTAGGTGGCGGTATTGCAAACAGCCAGAAACTCAAAAAGAAAAAGTGATAATATCACAAAATGTGTGTATTTGGGGGAAGATGGTAGCAGTTTGTCTTTTCTGTTGTGGTATATTTATAAGAAATTAATCTATTTCAGACTGACCCATTGATTCAATTACTTGAACTAATTACGTTAAAGTAATAAAAGTGACTAGGTAAAAAAAGGGATTAATGAAAGTGCAAAATTAATTAAAAAACGGCTCTATTTTCACCCTTTTGTTTTTCCATTATTAACCTGAATGTACTTCATTCTCATAGATTGCAATGGGAAAGTTTTTACCTTAATGTGTTTAAACATTTCATTTAGGAAAAAATATGCTCATAGTAAGCCAGCGCGTGTTCTGTACAGTATATTAAAATAAAGTATTCAGATTGCTTATACTGTAACAAAAGCTGCGAAGAATATTTTTTTGATTTATACTCTATTATTTTAAACATAAAAACATACAATAGATAATGATTAAATAGGAGGCTAAAGGAAGATAATAAATTGTACAGTTTGATAAAAAAAAAATCTATCCCAAAAGTACCATTTAATTATCCAACTGTCCTGTAATGTTAAAAATATACTATACAACTATAAACTAAAAAACCTACAGTACTTAATATACAGAACACACTGGTAATAAGAACTTCCCATTGCACAAAAAACATTGTATTCTATTTTCTATTCATTCCTTCATATTTTTGGAGAGATAATTTTCCTGCTCACTGTCATGGTGTTTGAGCATGAGGCAGAGACACACACTGAATGGGAAAGAACACTGTGTTTTTATTATTAAAAATGTTGTATGTCATACATAGTAGTTTCACAAATCTGGCTCTTAGACCCAGGCTGGTGTGGGATTTTAAACGAAGGACAGCACACTGCAGCATTATTTTTTTCTTTACAGCTGTTCTCCAAGGGCCTGCCATGGTGTCAGTACATCACATCCTTTAAATCTCACTGCATCAGAAGTTAGTCCATTGATTCTTGAGAGAGAAAAATAGATGGACACAAAATTAAAAGCCCTGCTTGCGCACTCATTTCCGAAGGTGCCACATTTTATTCATCAGTATTCATTGCAAGCCTTTACATTCAAAGATAAATTTGCTGTCTGGGATCTTGCACAGTGCTGATAGACATTCTGCTGCATGATGGATTTCTTGCTCTTCATTCAAATAGTTTTGCACAGCTTCCATATTATTCATCCACCTGGGATGCTCACTCACTGTCTGTAATGCTGAGTATTTCCACAGCGCCTGTACTTCACGTCTCTAAGTTTATGTAAGTGACACTAGATCATGCCAGCCAGCCACGGGGGAAGGAACAGGCCAATGGTACCCAACAGACACACGATGATGAACATCCACAGGAAGATCCGATCAATCACCATGGCAACATACTTCCAGTCCTCTTTAACCTGCGTTAAAAGATCAGAGAGTTTAAAAAGGGGCAATGTTAGAGTTCTCTTGTCTGTTTATTTGCTATGTAAGTACTTTCATTAGAGAGGCATCAAGAGGAATACAAGCAGACACATCGAATGATCTTAGCAGGGATCCACTATTATCTACTAAGTCAATACAACCTAGACATGAGGTTTAATTTTGGAGAAAACATTTTTCACTCATCGGGGGCTTGTATCACTTAATTGGATACAACCATGAGATTAGATAACTCTTAGAAGGTAAAACATCATACTGTACCACAGATATATTTGCCCTGACTTCTCTAATACAAAGTACAGTACCCTGAGACATTATTCCACCCAGTCACAAGTTAAATAAATTATTTGGAGAAATTTAGGGCAAAAGAGTGTATTTGGCAGTAACTATTTCAATGTGTTCCTGCTGTAGTGTCCTAGGATCCAACATGCAAATTAATTTTCTTAAAAGTAAACTTTCATATAAGCTTCAAATTGTATAATGCTGGTCATGTATCTTCCTCATACAGTACATGTGAATGTGCTGACTGTGATATCATCCTTGGCAGTACAATTAAAATTATGTTTTTTTGTTCACCAGTAAACATCATGAATCAAGTTATTCTTATGCACGTGGACACCAGCTGACGCGTCCTGTAGAAGATGATCAAGTTTGGTGCAGAGAAATGTCAATCTCTTCATCCTTTGTATAATTATGCATCAAAATTGCTGTTAAAATGTTTTCAAATATTCTGTTGTATAATAACTGATAAAACTGGCTCACATAAAATAAATAGTTTACCTTATTGTGCACCTTCTCAAGTGTACTTTAACCGTATGACTGTCTGTCTGTCTGTCTGTCAGTCTGTTTAAATCATTTTTCAGCTGGCAACAATTCCTTTAACTCCGATGCAAAACTCATGTAATAAGTACCTTCTCATTTCTTAAACACCCATGTCGGGAGTTGGATCCCATGGTCATAAAAAAGATAAATGAAATCATTGCGCAGGATAAAGCAAATATATCAGCTTTGTGCAATTTGGATAAGAACTGTCCGACACCAAGGAGGATAGTGATGAAGCCACAAGTTCATAGAGTAAAGTAGCATCATAAAAAATTGACAGCTGTGTGGCCATAAGAAAGCCATTGCTTAGTAAGACTAATCATTAATAGGTTTAATTTGCTAGGAAGCATAAAGATTGGTCATTGGTGGTCTGATAAGTCTACACTAGATTCCAAAGCAATGTGTGCATCAAGGTAAGAAGGAAAACACATTAAGCAATGCACCCACCATGTCTACTGTACAGGCCCCCCCCCTCTTGATTGCACGGTCATATTCAATCTGTTAAAAAGTGTTTCTGGGGGCATGAGGAATCATTTTCACACATGAATTGGCCACCACAAAGCTCTGCTCTCAAGCCCAGTCAAAATCTTTGGCATGTGCTGGAGATAACTTTCGTCTCCTAGATCTCAGCCAAAATCCAAAACTCTCTCGATGGAAATATATTTTTTAAGGTTGTTGAAACAATGCCACCATCCAAATAAATATTGGAGGGTGCAACTTTTGTTTTCTTGGCCAGACAGCATATAAACACATTTTTTAAGTCAACAGTTGCATCAGTCAATCACTCTCCACTTATGTGAATTTGTATATATTTGACAGTTTAAGTGATCTTTGTGTAAGACCTTATCTCCCATTCATTATGGGCCAAGGTGGATTCTTAACATATAATAGAATATTTATAATTTGTAGTTATTCATTCATTCATTCATTCATTCATTCATTCATTTATTCGTTTACTTTGGGTAGCTCTTCCAACCACATTCACAGGCTCATTTATATCCAGGGGCAAATTACCATAGTCAGTCTGTGAAACTTCATGCTTTCTGACAAGTAAATAACCCGCAGAAAACCCACTTAAAGCCAAGGAGACCATGTGAAACATTGCATGCAACCCGTGCTCAGAAAATCAAATGCAGGACCTGAAACCTCAGAGGCAACAATTCCACCCATTGCACCACCACCACCATCACCACCACCAATACCGCCTCCATTGTAAATATCTAATTCCTGACAACTTAGTTATGTTGTTTTTCCAAGTAATTAATTTACAGTTGAAGATGTAGGTGGGAGGTCTTTCAGTGGAAATTTAATGAAATCTTTAAATGTTGTCTCTCTGTTTTCACTTCTAGATTTTAAAATATGCTACCTTTACTTCTGGTTGAGATATGTGCAAAGACAAATACGTTAGAACCATGTGAAATAGGCATGCTAAAAACAGTTTAAAAAATGTATCCACCATGGTTTCAGAATAAAGATTACGTTCACTAAGGTGATACTGACTGCTCATTATTTGTGTGTTTGTATTTAACTCACGCTAAAATCGGCGTCTTGTGCTCTCAGGTGATCTGCGATGTAGTGAACTCCCTCCAGAGCCTCCAAGATGCTCGGAGAAAAAGAGGATCTCTCATTGTCTGATTGTCGCATAGTATGGTTCAGTCTACCAACTGGATGTCTGGCTCCCAGTAGAGCACCATGTCTCATAGTAAGTCCATGTTTCAGAGGTAGCGAAGAAGGAGGAGGAGGAGGGAGTGGAGGAGAAGGAGTTGGTGTGGAGCCAGGTGGACGAGGAGAAGGAGGGCGGAAGGAGAGAGAGAAATTAGAAGACAATGTGCCCAGCTCTAGATCTTCATGAAAGCATTGTGTGTGTGCTTCCTTGCCTGAACCAGTCACCTCCCTGAACCAGTTGGAGGAAGTGCTCAGACATGTTGCAGAGGGATGCTTGAGTCCTTGTGACCTTCGACTTTTCAGGAGCAACAGCCTCTGCCGCCGACGTCCATAGGGAGCCGGTCTGCACATGAAAAGCCAACGTGGGATAATGTTAAGGAAGATGGTATGCACCCAGTGTGGCATCTTATGAGTTCCTGGTGAGCGGTGGTGCACATTCAGCACAAACACGGTGATGATAATGGACAAGGTGACAAAGATCATGGTAAAGAGTAGGTACTCGCCAATTAGTGGTATAACTAGTGATGTTGAAGGAATAATCTCTGTGATGAGCAGCAGGAAGACGGTGAGCGAAAGGAGGACAGAAATGCACAGTGTGATCTTCTCACCACAGTCTGATGGAAGGTAGAAGACAAGCACAGTCAGACAAGAGATCAGCAGACATGGGATGATCAAGTTGATGGTGTAGAAGAGAGGAAGGCGCCTGATGATGAAGACGTATGTGATGTCGGGGTAGATCTCATGGCAGCAGTCATACTTTTTGGTGTTGTATGTTCCCACAGCATTGACAATGGCCCACTCGCCACTCTCCCAGTAGTCTTTAAGGTCCACAGTGGTTTCTAAGCTCTCCAAGTCGATCTTGGCTTTGTCATATGTCCATGAGCCAAACTTCATTTTGCAGTTCTGCTGGTCAAAGGGGAAAAAGGTGACATCAATGCTGCAGGAGCTTTTGTAGATGGCAGGGGGAACCCAGCGAACTTTGCCAGTGTAGAAGAGGTGAGCTTTGGTCATGTGGGTCACCGCAAACTCCCCATCTGCACTGAAAATTAAACACAATCTTGTGTTTCAGATTATATATGGTACAATAAACAATCTGTAATACCACTAAATAACACCAGGTGGTGGTGTTTTTATATGATTTTTTTTTTTTTATTGCGCTTATTGTGTTACACTAGTGGTGACAAAGCAGATAACCTTATGTAACCTTCCTCAGTGACAGCCACATCAGCATCAACACTACTGAAAGTTTAGCCTAATCATTCATGATGCTCACCCTAATATTTATACAAATTCTGAGACAGTGGTGAATACATTTAAAAACACTGACTCTGATATACTTTGAGCTTAGATGGTTTGGTTTTCTTGTTTATTTAGAAGTTTGATGCAAAGTTCTTCTGATTGTTCGACTTTATTATTATGGGACATTTCTATCCTTATTGGAATGGTTTCTTCCAGGATGATAAAACGCCTTTCACAGGCTCACTGATTGGTTTAACAAGTATAAATATATATATATATATATATATATATATATATATATATATATATATATATATATATATATATATATATATAAATGTTATGGCTTTCACTATTACTAGATTTTGGACTGATGTGTTAGACAGTGCTTGCCACCAACATCATCACTGAGAAAGTATTTTAATGGAAAAATAGTGTTCAGTTCCTCCATTAAAGATGTTCTGGCAGCTTGTGGTGGCCAAACGGTTTAATGCAATTAGTTTGGTTATAAACTATATAATAGACATTATTTTATTATCACTTACTTGTTGTACAGCACAATGTCTGGAACCCAGATAAGCTCTGATGGCACCCTGATGGACGTCACATTGTCATAATCAGAGGGATTCCAACGCAATTTGTAGTCATTCCACTCCTGTAGAAAAGACGTAGAGCTTATTATTTCTGCTTTTTATCACTGTGTAGATTTACCCTTTCATCTTGCCCGAACAATGTGGATATTGTATGACTGTAAGTCAGTCCTATTTTTGTCACAAATAGCCGAATCTTTATTTATAAATCTGGATGGCATGTGGGTTTGACATAACCCAGACTACACTATAACCCTTAAATATAAATTCTACAGTATGTAACCTTTACCCATTAAATCTAAATAGTAATAAAATCTAAATGTAATAAAATACATAGCTCACCTGCTTCAGCCAGACATTGGTTGTCATCATTTGATTTTTCTCATCCTACAGAGGAAGAATAAAAAAAGAAAAAGTGGGTGGAGAGTGTGAGACAGGAAACAGGGTTTGCCCAGGAGCAGCATCTGAAGTGTAATATCCTAATGGACTGTTGTTAAGGAACATCTGACTCATTAGGACTATTGGGTTAAAGGTGCTAAGGTGGTTTCTGGGAAGAAAGAATTTTCAACCTTAATAAAATTTATATTTACAGTACAATGTGGTAATAGCAGTTTGGGACACTTCAAAGAAATAGAGAATTAGTTTTTTATTCTCTTTACAGTATTTAATTAAATTTCCATAGAAAGACTAAGTTGTGCACATCCACAACAACAAGCCATCTTGGTCAGCTGCAATTTTAAAAGCTATCTGACAACCAAGCAAGAGGTCTGAGATGGCCTGCTTGTATATATTATAATTAAACAATATGTTCCATTAAATATACAGTACATGAATATAAACTGGTTGACTTTTGCGATGCAATTTAATTGGTAAGGCTCTATCTGCATGCTGAGAATGTTGAAGATATTCAGCTTCAACGTTTTTGTGCTCCAGATAACAAAACTTTCCTGTGCCAAACAAAATGAATATCACTTAAAAAAAAAAAAACACCTCACACAAAAAAAGAAAAAAACAATAAAGTAATGCACCCATCATGACTAATGCCTACATACAAGCCCATGGGGGCAGTGTTATGATCTGGGGTTGGTTCTGTTGGTGAGGACTAGGTTCAGCAACCTTATGTGTATAAAAAATGAGGTCAGCCAACTATCTGAATATACTGAATGACTAGGTTTTTCTATTATTTGGTGTTTTTTTTTTTTCTTTCTTAATGGCATGGGAGTATTCCAAAATGGTTATTCTAGGATTCATTGGGCTCCAATTGTGAAAGAAAGGTTCAGGTAGCATGTGACATCATTTTCACTGATTGTTTGCCCACCACAGATTCTGGACCCTAACCCCAGTGAGAATCTTAGTGTTGTGCTGCAAAAGGCGGTCCAATGTAAAACATTTTTTTTTTTTTTCATTTTTCTTTTTTTCTTTTTTCACCAGGCAGTGTATGTTGTAACAGAATAGGAAAGTGTGAATAACATAATTGTGCAATAAAGAAAAAAAATCTATAAAGAGGTTCACAGTGAAGTCTCACTAGTGCACAACATCATAGTAAAATAGAAGCAATTCTTCTGCCATAAAGCAAAGTATCAATATTGTATTTGATTACAAATTCTATCGAATTCAGAGGAGAACCTTTTTAAAATCATATTTCTTTGTTGATGAAGGTCTGACAAAGTGAAAATTTAATTTAAAAAATCAATTCTGTTATTTATGTCAGTATTATCTTGTCCTTGTGTTATTGAGAGGTTCTTCGTTAAACATATACTTTTTCGAAGTAATCAATATCAGACTACAAATTGACTCAATCAATGCTACACAATGTTTCAGAAAACCTTATAATATACCACATGTGTCTCTTATTATAGACATACCTAACATTAATCTAAATAATAAAAATTCTGCATCACACAGTGATCCACACTGATAATTACAGAAGATATGCAATATGTCTTGACAAACAGATCACAATAAAGGTGGAAGGAGCTGCTCAATCATCGACTCAAATGTAATTAATTTAAAAACAGAAATTAATAAAAATGGAAAAAAAGTCAAATGAAATATATAAATAACAAAAACACTTTAATTAATATTTAGTTTTGTTACCACATCGATAAGCTGGGCAATGGACAAGCCAAACTTAACGATGACTACGTCTGTGGTGTTTGGCACAGGCCGAGACCACTTGTTGTATCCACTAAACAGCTTCTTGAAGAGATCATCCTCAGCATGTGAATGAGTCTTCTCATAACAGGACACTGCCAATGTAATAAGACTTGTTTTAGTGACAGGGCAGAGTATATTCATTCACAAAATCTAACAGCTTATTATCATGAAATTTAAGTTCATGCATGCCATGTGCAAAAGCAATTTGAGCATTATACACACATATACATAACTGATATAAGGGCAAGAGTGTGGAACCTTGTGTGCAAGTCTTTAGAAAAACAGAAAGTCAATATTCATTTCTATGTCATCTCAAGATATTAATGACACTAGATTTTTACAAATTTTTTGGCTTTCCCCATGGGGAAACAAAAATATTTGTAACTAAGCTATTATTGGAATATATGCCTAAATTAACTGAAAGAAGATGACAGTTCATTTAAAGATTAAAGTAAATGTTAAGAGGCCCTAAGCATTTGTATGAGCTTTTTTTTCTTCAAATTTTCATGCTTTTTTTTCTTTCTTTTTAGCACATTTAATAGTTAATACACATTCCAATATGCATTGCCATTATTAGGAGGCTCAGAGGTTTTAGTATGGTTGGGACAGCACAGAATCTAATCTTGCTGCTTTTATTTTTGACTGGACATGTTCTGCAGTCCCCATGTTGCATCACTGCACCTGGCACATCTGTCCTGCCTACCTGTGACTGACAACTTCCTTAAATTAGCAGAAAGATATTTTGGGCATAGCAGCCGAATGGCCAAATTCAAGCCTCACTTCCAAGCTGCAAAGATCTTACCGTTGAGCCCTGGGGGATTGCACTGAACGTGAGAGGCCAGCCGGGTGGCGTGGCTGGAGTAGCTCTCGCAGGGTTGTGTGATTAGCTCTTTCTAGCACTGAGCTCCCTGGGGATGAACTAGCTTATCGATTACAGCACATTAAATAAATCAACATCTGAGCGAATTGAGGCATCTCGTTATTTAGTCAGATATATTTGCTACCTCAAGAATTTGGCTCTGTAAATTTTTTCCTAACCAAATGATAAACCATCCTGCCTTTACAAAAATTCACAAACTCTGGTTATTTGTACATGGATATGTATAATTATGAGTAAAACTACTCTAAATTATTTTACAAATATGCTAAGTTACCAGTTTTGTTACAATACTGACTATGTAAACTTATGTATAGACCTATGTAAAATTTTGTTAATAATTGTGTTTGCTTAAACATTTAGAAGCATAAGCAACATAAAGTCTTATTTTAGTATTCTAAGTCAGGAGACATTCTAGAAATTTGTCCCTACTGGAGATCTGGACCGAGGACTTGTGGGAGTCTTAGATCAAATGAAAAGATTCATCTATTGATATTGATCTATGAGAGGGGTAGGTCAAGCCTTACATCACACTAGATCCTGCAGTAATAACACTGCTCATGTCTGCTTTTGTTGCTATACTATATAGAAACATTAGAACCCACGAAATGGAATGATGGGTTCTGTGCATAATGCACAAAGTGTACTGTATGCCAAAAATATATATTTTTCTTTTCTTTCCTTATTTGCTTATTGACATTCTTGTGTTTGATCCATGCGTGGTCCTCCACCAAATCATCAGGTTGCTGAAAACTATTTACTCATTTCTATAAGCGTTAGTTCCTAATAGGCTGACGAGATGCTGCAAAATGGTATGGGGTAAACAGGCACAGAATGCAAACTTGAGAGGAGCGTTGTCTTTTTTACCAGAATAACGGTTCAGTCAGATGCAAAGGTTGGAAAGATAAGTCTGGAGCAAGGATCTTTACAGCAGATAAATTTTATTTGTAAAAAAAAAAATTATAATAATAATAAATATTTTAACAAATTATGAAATCGTCTCCCTTGCTGTCTAACTAAATGAATAAAAGCATACTTAATAAGTACATGTATAAACACTAATTCTGTGATAAAATGGTCCTTATGTACTGTACAGTTTATCCCCTTTTGGTATAACATATAGAACATCATACTCTTAAAAATCAGCATAAAGAGAATAGAACAGATAAAAAAATAAACAATTTTTTTTAAGACGTCAGTCACAAAGTGTAAAACAAAGCAAGCTAAAGAATGGTTTTTCAGTACAGTCTTTGAATTTCCAAAGTAAATGCACATTTGGTGTTTCCTTTGACCTCATTTAACAGCTCATGACAAGTGTCTATGAGGATGCTCAGGACTGGAAACAATGGTTTATAAGGATACCAGTAAATGTCTGTTTATAGTATAATTTTGTATTTGATTTTTGATATTTCCATTTTAGGATAATCTGAAATGTAATAAACTTTTTTTTTTTTTTACAAGAATACAACATGTCAGATGCACTTACTTGATTGCCACAGGATGCTCCAGAGCAAAGCGCTCCTCAGTGAGACCAGGAGATTCCCAACGCGCTCCATCATCCGACTACATTTAGCTCTCCATTTGCAGTCAGAGTTTCGGGGTGAACTTTTCTTTCTGTGCCATTTCTAACATTTTTGGTTCAGAAATTGTTTTGTGTCGATTGCTTGCAAAATTCAGTAGCTATTGACAATAATATATCCCTGCCCTTAACACTAAAATCACTTAAAGTAATATAATGCAGGTGCTATATTATTAAAAGTGTAAGATCACCCTGAGCGCATGCCAACTATAATAATACGTATCCACAATTCGTCCGTGTTGCTTCAACCGATTTCGCGCCTCCCACTCCAACCAACAGACCCGCTTAGCGCACCTGTGCACTCATTTTCGCTTTCATCCCAGAAGGAGACTAAATGACGGACGTTGTCTCGAGCTCGTGGAAAAGTTTTGTAGTGAGCGTCTCGTGCATTGTTCCCCGCGCGCGCCTACTCGTACAGTAGTTAGGACCACACTCCTCAGCCTCCCGTCTCCCAGGCGACCATGCTCGCGCGCAATCTGTCCATCCGAAGTGATGTCAGAGAAAGGGGCGGGATCTTAGCGCGAGGTTTACGGTCAGGGCTGCTCACACACACACACACACCACGCACATACAGAGCACGAAGAAAACGTTAATAAATGCAGCGTTTTACTCTATAAGTCTTTATTATCGTATGCGATAACAGTTACATAACCTTGTCTTTTCATTGTGGGAATGTCAACTGCTAGAGGTACTTATACGCATATTGAATGACAGTATATATTTTTATAATAATTCCTTTGAATCTTGGCACCCTGGATCAGACAGCAGAAAAATAAAGCCATCGGGGCAGCCGGTGTATTTGCTTAACTGTAACTGACTGTGCTGAACTGACTCGTGTTACTTAACTCGCTGTGATCTATGATAGATGGCAGGCATTCAACCTTTCATTTGTCAGAAAAGAGACTTAAGAATTTGAGTGGAACACTTAGTGTGGAGCCAAGAGGAATGTTTGGAAAGCAGAAAACGTGCCAAATAATCAAATTAGGGTTGGGGAGAGAATTCTGTTCCACACAGCTCTCTAAATTTGAAGTATGCACCTAGATTTAATCTTATAGTCCTATACAGTGTCGTGCATAAGTATTTACACAGTGGATACATTTTTGTAATTATACTTTTGTACAAAGGTGAAGCAATCAAGATGAAAAGCAATCAAGATGAAAAGCATGCTCAGCTAGGCTGAGGTCATGTGACTCCCCTTTAAGAACATTCAATTACTGTCTTATGGTTTTTTGGGTCATTATCTATCTGAACTGTAAAGCACTATCTTATCAGTTTAAAACATTTGAACGAATCTGAGCAGAAAGTACACTGTAGGTCTATGAACACCAGAATTCATCCAGCTACCCTGGATAATAAACATCAGTTCCCCTGGGAGAGATACATGTCTATGCCATAACACTGCCTCCATCATGTTTGACAAATTATGTGTTATGCTTTTAAACATGGCATATATTACTCTCTTCCAATCATTCTCATATCAGAATCAGAATCAATCTTATTGTTCTTGTGTGTTAACAGTGGTTTGAATCTCGAGGTAAACTGCTTACTTACATTCATGAATGCATCTTTTAATTGTTGACCTTAATAATGATAGGGGTAACTCATGCAGGATGTTCTTGACTTGTCTAGATGTTGTGAAAGCAAGAAGGAAAGAATTCTGTGTCCTTCCACGTTAGCTATCTTCTGGGACCTTCAAAGATTTTCTGTGTTTCTGAGCTCATCAGTGCATTCCTTCTTTGTAAGAATGTGCCAGATTGTTGTTTCGACCCTTTCTTCTCCTATTTTTATGATAGGTCTGTTTTGTTTTTATTTGTTTATTCGTTTATTAGACCATCTTCTACAGACAACATCAACAACCCAACACAACACCAAATTTGAAAAAGAAGGTAGCAAGGTCAAAGAGGATTGTGGAATGTGTACTGTATGCTCTATTGTTTTACTTAGGCAGAAACAAGGACAGCGTACCTTGTGCATGTTTTTGCATGAATTATTCCAGCTTGATCAGAAACATGAATTGGTTTCTTATGTGGAGCTACAGCAGTGCCAAAGGTTCATTGTGGTGTTATCTCCAGTCTAAGGAGAGATTTCTGTTCTCATCTTTACCTTTCTATTATCACAGCTATGCTGTTACTTTTATGTTCAAGATAATACTTACCATAGATAACTGAGTGACCATTGATTCTTACTATTTCATACAACAGTTATTTTTTATCCAAGCAATTTAATAAATTGATTTTGATTGAGGCATTCCACTGGTGATGATATGAGTGAGTTTAACCGCACTAGGACGTTTAACTGTATGCATCACCCTGCTTCATAGGTGTTCTTACAGTATATTCATTAAACTCAACAACAAAGGCACTACTTGGTGTGTGGAACAAACGTTTCTACACCCTACATAGTGCACTAGCTCTCCATTTTATGTCACTTTGGGATTCAACCCTAAAACAGTTAGGCTATTTTAAAGAGAAATAAATGTGGATATTTAGAGATTTATAGGAATGTCCATCATCTCCATGGTTTATTCATCTCACCTTTGGCTACATAGTACCACTAAAAATTAAAAACTCATTTTTAACCCCTGTTAATAACTGTCAGTTTCTAACAGTCGGTCACCAGTTTAATGCTAGCTCAAATCAGACATAGAACTCTAGCGCCATCCATTTGTAGAACTGTTCTAAAAAGGCAACAAATTCCACCCCAGAGATGGAAGTCCTTGGCCTCTGAGCAGGAAATCTGCATTAAGTAATAAATGTCTGCTCGCCCTGGCCCAAAACCCTCCACATGCAAATAATATGCATACGTTACTACTTTACTCACCTATTATTGGAGTCATTGGAGACGTTTCATTCATGAATATAAGCTTTATTTTATGCTTTATCATTCACTTAAATTCACTTTATATATTCTTATTTTTTTCCATTCATACAATTAAACTGTATACTTTCTAACTCTCTCTCTCTCTTTCTCTCTCTCTTTCTCTCTCTCTTTGTGTGAATTGATCTTTTTCTGGTCCAGCCAGTCATTTCATTTGTAATAAAAGTTTCTTTTCCGTCTCATAAAGAAACTTAAAATAGTGGATTCAAAATGTAAAAAAATTCTAGATGCACTCTCAATTATAATTGCTCAGTTACTGTGGGGGTAAAGGAGGATCCGCTTGTGACATGTGACATGACCATTTTTTTATCTTATGCTTTTCATAGTTAATTCACCACAGAAGACAGTATACAGTATATAATTATGAAAATAGGTATTTCTGTACTACTTTAAACTCACTAAACTCTCTGCGTATTAGTCAGTAACTACTGTAACTTAACAGCACAATATTCAGTTTCTACTATGAATTATTCAGTGACTCAGTACAAAGCGATATATACTGTATATAAGAAACTTGAGGAGTCTGCAACTGGCATCAGCTCGTGGATGTTCAGGGATTACATTTAGTTTGGTCTATTGTGACCTTTGATGCATTTCATAAATCAAATTTTATATTTGCACATTATTCAGGGAAAAAATTGGTGAACGACTATGTTAATAATAAAGTAAATTATCACTTTATTCTTTACATATTATTAAACCTAAATGAGCTAAATGATGTCCTAAAGCATGTTAAAAAGATATGCATACCCTACAAGGCATCCACGTACTTGTATCCTACAACTAAGCACATATACAGTCTGCACACAGCCTGTTTACAGCTGGCCAACATAAATCACACTTTACACAATGTTTCATTATGATTAATAGGGATGAATTAAACATTGGTGATAACAAGCACCCTTTCTGCTTTGGCTGCCAGATGAAGTTTCATTTGTTTCTCTATGACTTCACTGTCGTTTCCCTTTTTTCCTCCCAGCACACATGTATCTGCTCTGACTGTGGGGCCCAAGCTGTCCACTCTCCATCTGTACCCTAGCACCAAGAAAGCCACAACACTTAGCTAGCTGCCTGGAATCCAAACAGCTTAAAACAGTACGAGATGTCACTTGCCTTTGCCAAGATTTTTTTTTCTTTTTTTCCATAGACTATTTTGATTCATACATTCTATGCTTTGAAATAGCATTGAACCTAAACTATAATTAAGTCATTTTCTGGGTGTTCATAACACTATTAAAAATCACTTAAATATTCAAATGATCCTCTTGATGTCTTTTGTCTTTGTGCCATTTGGACGTATTACATTCCATTAACATGACAGTCTTCCTTTTGTAGGATTTACGTCTTTTTTAGTTTTAAGCTTTTTCTCAGCTGCTCTGTTATCTGCATGTGAAGAGTTTGCGAGGAGGTCTCCAGTCGGTTGGCGATGTCTGCTGTGGCACGCAGCATCCCGTCAGAGGTTACAGACTCTTCAAGGATTCTTACAGAGAGACACAAAGAAGAGGAGTCAGTTTTTTATGTTCAAAAAGAGAAGGCATGCACAGATGGAATCTAACATGCTCTAAAACAGCTTTAAATTTAGAGGCCGGCAAAGGGCTAAACCCACATTCCTTCCAACTGTTAATGCAGATGATGGAAAATCCAGAGAGCAGAGACTAGGCAAACCTGGCAAGCTGGTCTGTTTTTTCCCCTATGCTATTGTCATTGTCCTGAAAGTTAATAAATGTATAGATTTCTACAGTATACAGAAAAAATAATAGCAAGGTGTTGCTGTTTTGTCACAGTACACTCTGCAGGTTTTTAAACTCTTTAAATCCTTTAATATTTAAAATCTTAAAGTGAATCAAAGAAAAAATAGAGAATAAATATATAATTTATTTGTAATGTGAACTACAAACTATAAACTTGAAAATAAATACGTATTTTGAACCAAACTGCAAAATTGAGATGATTTAAAACCCACAGTTTTTCATTTTATTTATTTAAAAAATGTATTAGCTTAGTTTATTATTGCCTATTAATGGTTTAACTTAAAAATAGCCTTAAAGATTAAAGAATTTATTAATTGAATTATGTATTCTCCTCCTAAGAACGGGCACTGAGCCACAATTGTGGAGGTATTTTAAACCTTTCATAATTGTTTAGGGATTTATTATTTGTAATTATTCTGTGTTGTAATTTAGTATCAGGTGTTTTCAAGACAACATCCATGTACACATGGTGCGGGTACTTTATCCTTTATTAGACCAGTTATACTTACTTCTGAATTCCAGCAAAGTCAGCTCCTTCTAGCTGGTTTTCCAACTCCTCAGTTGCCTTTTTCAGGTCTCCCATACAACTTGCAAGATTCTCCTTGATCCCAGCAATATTTTCTTGAATAACCTCTTGGTAACTCTGATCCCCCATTTCTGCTCCAACAAACTGGATCAGATTCTCCATCACTGCCTGATTCCCATGCTGGAGGGCTTTCAGATAAGCCATCTCCTCTTTGGCCACTTGTAATCGTCTGAACATAGTCTGGCTGGTGTGGAAATTGACCGAGCAGCCATCAGGTTTGCTGTCTGGAATAACTTGAAAAACAGGCTTGGTCCAGTCTGTGCTCCTAGAGTTGGCTGTTTTATTACAGACTGTGTTTGGAATAGGAGTCGAGGTAGTGGTGAACAAAAGCTCAGGCATATTGCCCGATCCCCAGTCCCCTCCATCACCACTCTGGCAGTGGCCTAGTATCAGTGTGGCTATGAATAGCAATGCACACAGGGTCCAGCGCTGCTCCATTCTAGCCTAGGAAAAGGTACTTTTTTACTATGGTGACCTTTCAAACCTTTGAAAAGTTATATAAGAGAACACAACAGCTGAAAGATGTAAGACCTTTTCAATCTTGTCAGCACTGACTACTGTATTGTTAAAACATTAAGGTGTTTTTTCAAAGACCTGAACCCAGCAAGGACACGTGTAGTGGGTTAATAAATTATATTTGACTTGTGGCTCTGCAGGGACAAGTAGATTACTAAATCTGGTCTGGAGGGAAAAAACACTTTTGAACAAACATCCAATAAAACATTATATATATATACATATAGGCCTATATATATACAGTATATTTATTGGATGCTCTTAAACAGCTTACTATATATATGGTAGGTGTTTCGCCCGCCATGCGGAGGGCCGGCCCGGGTTTGATTCCCAGCCAGTGCCCAAACCCCCCAGCCACTGGAAATTCTGCTGTGGCGACCCCTTGCCGGGAGTAGCCCAAAGACCAACAACAACATATATACTGTATAACAATAAATGTAGCATTGACCTCCTACAACACCAATATCAGACCGCAATCTGAATGCAATATTGCAATATACTGTGTGTGTGTATATATATATATATATATATATATATATATATATACACACACACACACACACACATATATATATATATATATATATATATATATATATATATATATATATATATATATATATATATATATATATATATATATATATATATTGCATTTAGATTGCATTCTGACATTGGTGTTGTAGGAGGTCAATGCTACATTTATTGTTATACCCACTATCTGTGCATTATCTCCTGTGGTTTTTTAGGCTCTTTTTTTTTGTTGTTGAGTAAATTGCACTGTTTTATATGTGCTGGTTCTGAGATAAAGTAGGTAACAACATTGAGAAGGATAGTGTTTACAGTATGTCCCCCATCCATGTATAGAGATAAATGTGGACTTCTTTTCAGGGAAAGACAGCATGAACACAGCTTAAGGAGACGTATGCAGGTAATCTTTAAACAAAAAGTAAATTTCCTTGGTTTTACAAGGTGAGACAAAAGCACCAAAAATAACTAACTAAATAATAATAACAATAAAACCCTAGGATTTAAGGATAAAAGTTTAATGCTTCTGTGAATCCTGTCCACAAAAGCCCTGATCTGTGGTTTTTGCCTCAGAATTTTCTGCAGTGACATTAAGCCGTTCACACCACAAGGATGATCCTTCAAATTTTGATAATTACATGTCAGTATGCTCAAGATTTGTATTTCTAGATAAGATAGATACAGTTTCCTGTATTAAGAGCGATGAATTACTTCACGTGATTTTAAAGAATGAACATGCATATTGATGATTTATACCAAGTACCGGCAATAATGTTTTGGTGCAACGTAGGGTCAGGCAAAGTAATAGCACTGCTCAGTTAGAATGAAGAAACCCCTTCATCACCTTTTCACCTTTATCACTTCCTATCATCACTTTAGTTTGTATGTTCCTGCATGAATAACCTGTCTACTCTTGAATGCCTCAACACTCATCAGTATATGGTAGGAAACTTGATAGCTGTCTGTGAGTTTAGGAAAGTCAGAGTCAGCAGCTCTCTTTCATGCTGGAATTTTCAGGCTCATGCTGTAAAAATAGTTTTTGTGGGTGTGCAATTGAAATGAATTTTCTTATGTTTTTAGTCTTGCTTATAATAACAACATAACATATTTAAGTTTCATGGAATCCATGAGATGTCATGAGACATGCTATTAGAAGGTTTAAAAGCTGTAAATCAGGATTCTATACTTGCACATTTAAAAAAGCTCTTTTCTGTTCTCTGTTTTCTCCCTTGTCTGTTTCTAATTACTATAAAAAGTGACGTCAGTTAAGCTGAGCGTGGAGAGGAAGTGATAGTAAATGCAAGCTTTTGAACATCCCCCATGCAAAACCCTATAGACTACTGCAGCCACTAAAGTAGTTGGCTGTTCAAATCTGTTGATTGATGTGTGCTCTTTAAAAGGCAGATCATATCAGTTACAATATCAAAGTTTTAAATGTCTCATATAATAGGAAAGAAAATTAGGTATTTAACTGGGAGCACAAAAGACTTCTGCTCCTGACCTTTAAATTTCCATATGTTCTGTTTTGTCTGCCAATATATTGTTATAGTGCTATCAAAAAAATAATAAATGCCAAAGCAGATTAATGAAGTGTTTAATAAAACACAAATGCAGAATGAATGCTTAGAAATGGAAGGCCACAATTAACTCAACAATTCATAGAAAATGTAATAGCTTCTTTCCTGGAATGGTGAAGGGAAAACTAATCAGCATGTTCCTTACTGAATCCCAAAGATACAGCTGGGTGCAAAAGATGTCATACTTCATAAACAAATAAATTTAAAATTTTAAAAACTGTAAAAACACACACATATAGAAAAATGGCCAAATAATGTGTTAAGAACTAAATTGGTTTAAAAAGTTTCTGTTTAAGAATGTGATGCAAATATTCTCTAACAACTTGCTTTTGTCTGTGGCATGTCTTATTGTCCTATTTTAGAGTACACTCACATACTACTTTTACCTAAAAGGAATTAATACCTAATTGTACAATTGGGACATATCTGTCCTTTTGTTTATCCCATAGAGAAACAATTAAATGAAAACTTTATAGTCAGAGTCAACAGTCATTTTTGACATATATTTAGTTTCAGTCCTTTACCTACTGCAAAACAAACTCAGCAGTTTTCTTTTTCTGGCTCATGTCCTTCTGAGTATTACCGAAAATAATCTATTATTATTTTAGTCCATCTCTAAAGGATCTTTAAGGATCTCAGGCCAGCCCAAATAATGTCCCTCTTACACTTTATACACACACCTTATAGGTATTATTACATTTTACCTGCTTAGGAGGATAAACAGAGGATAACCATAACAATATTTAAGAATTAACAAGTTTGTTCCATTATACTTAAAAGTCAAAATCTGCAAAAAAAATAAAAATAAATAATAATAATAATGAAAAAAAATTATTATAATAATCATAATAATAATCATAATAATAATAATAATAATAATAATAATAATAAGCAGAAGAAGAAGAAGAAGGAGAAGAAGAAAATGATATAAAAAGATACGTAATGTTTGTCTTACAATTAAGTAATGCTTCATTCTTATTCTTATTCTTCTTAACTGAAAATAAAAAGAAACAAAGAAAAACAAAACAAAACAATCAAACTTACCCAAATTCAGCCTGTAAGACTCTTTAGGGAGCTAAAATGTAGCACGCACACACACACACACACACAAAATATCAATCCATCAATTACTTCATTGGTTGTGCTCCAACATAAATGTCTGCACAGTTGGTTTGAAAGCTCTAAAAGTCTTTAACAATGCCTGGTTACTACTGTTTGGTAGCTACAGTTGCAGCTGAGAGGAAGACAGAATGAAAGAGGGAGACAAAAAAAACGTGCAACGGGAAGGGGGGCGGTGTTTCAAACAGGGAGTGAAATTTAGTCAACCTAGGGAAATAGTTTTTACAGCTTCTCTCAGTTTTAACAGTTTTAAAAATGTATTTAAATTATTCAGAAGACATTTAAGTGTATAAATACTGTACATAACAATAATAATAATAATAATAATAATAATAATAATAATAACTTGTATTTAGAATCAGTTTTTATTTGCCAAGTATGTTGACACACACAAGGAATGTGGTCCTGGTTATATTCAGGGAGTTCAGACACACTACTGGTGAATAGGGATATCTCTGCATAATGGTAGC
Source organism: Clarias gariepinus (assembly GCF_024256425.1). Taxonomy (NCBI): domain Eukaryota; kingdom Metazoa; phylum Chordata; class Actinopteri; order Siluriformes; family Clariidae; genus Clarias; species Clarias gariepinus. Next base: position 7,188,566 of record NC_071126.1, on the reverse strand, counting down.
ATTTAAACTCATATTGTTTAACTGCTGAAAGACTGTCAGGTAAACAAGGTAAACAAAAGGTAATTAGTAGGAGTTGTGCATGCTTGACCAAATATCTCAGCTATCACTTTTGTATTGCAGCACTGTAACTGCTTATTGCAACAGTCTCCAGCTTCTTGACTTGTCTACATTATAGTCTCTAGAGTGGTGTTTTGGCCAACACACTGAAGGTGGTGAAAATTGAAGTGGATTTTCATCAGGTATTATTAAAACGTAAGTCACGTGGTACTTCTAGAATTGTATAAATTATATTATGTGTATAGATAGTTATTGGCCATGTCAAAATTAATTTTAAAAGAGCTGTGGAGTGCATACACTGTAAATAATAATAATAATAATAATAATAATAATAATAATAATTATAATTATTATTATTATTATTATTATTATTATTATTACAACAAAAATTATAATAATTAGCTGCTTTAACGTAAAAAAATGTTTATAAAAAGTTGCACCGCTTTTTAAAGTTTAATAAACTTTTATAGAAATTTGCTGGCCAAACAAAATATTTTACATTACTGTTTAGTTGACTCAAGCTCAAGTAGTATTGGTTGTGGGTTCAATTATATTTGTCTAGGGTTGACTTAGTCCAAATTTCCATGTACCCAAAAAGGTAAGTTGTCTACCATTTTCGCCCATTGATGTAGTTCAAGTGATTGTTTTTCTACTCTATAACAAGTTGGCCTAACAATACCCCTTCAATTAAAAACCCACAACATTATTAAAAAAAAACTTTATTCTTCCAAAACAAGTTAAAGTGATCTGCATAAAACAGGAGAATACACATTCTACTTTCCTTAAAGATTAATAAAATACCTGAATAATATCAGATGCTTATCAGTCTCTTACTGATTCCTTTATATTACATCATCATAACCATTTTTAAAAATTAGCAAAGATAAACATTTTTTCCCAATGTGTCAAACACAAAAATGAGTCCATGGCAACAAGAATCTGTTTCTCAACATGTGAATCTAAGGGGAGAGTGTCTCTCCAGGTAGAAAAAAAAGAATGTTTGGATGGCTTTTTGGGCGTACGTCCAGTCCTTTTGGAATTTAATGAACAGAACACAGACCTGTCCAAACATCACTCCTACTGTAAAACTGCTGCATAGTCACCCGGGCCATCAAGGACTATTAAAACTTCAACAGCTTGTTTGTGCTTCTACTATAGCTCCGAAAGGCCATCCGTCACTCCGCTGAACCAATCCTCCAATGCAGCAAAAGAAGTCTCGTAAGGATAAAAATTATTAAATTTCACAGTTATTTAAAGAATTATAGGCTATATACCACCAGAATTTGTAAATGACAGAAATTTATGGAATTATAATGATGGGTTAAAGTTACATATTGCTTCATATTTAATAGGGTTTTATATTTTCAGGGGTTTTACTTCGTCATTCTCAGGAGTAACTACATGTTTGAAGTGATGTTATACTGTAAATTAACTGGATGTTTACTCAATTCGGTTTTCATACAAAAAAATTAACAGATATAACATTGTAGATGAGCATCAGTGACTCAGTTCTGATATCCCTTACCTTACAGAGTTCTGAAGTACCACTACTCCTTAACCGTTGAGTTTTTCTCAAACTTTTGTTAGCTGGAAGTCAAGGCAAAGTGGGGGGGAATAAATACGGTAATAAAAGTTTAGCTCGTTAGCTCCTATACAGTGCAGTAACATGAAGCCTAACTTTAGCTATGCTTACCTTATTAATGTCAGGGTGCCTCAGTATAAGGATAAGTGGAAACACACGGACATCTTTTTTAAAACACTGACTAAAATACTTGTAAGCTAACTGAAAAGTGTAACTCTAAATTTTGTGTCCAAATGTAGTGACTGTTTTTTAGTAACTGCATTGCAACAATGGCCTCAGTGAAGACAAAGGTTAACCCCCCTCCTACCACCCCACCCCGTCATCTTACTCTAGCTACAATTTTTGTACATTATATTTTGTATTTCTTATTTTTATATGATCTTTTGGGGTTGTGGAATGAATCGTCTAAGGTTTCCTTTCTTTTATATAAGAAAATCTGCTTTGATATATGAGTGATTTGATAGAAAGCATACTTTTAGGATGAATTATGCTCACAATTCAAGGTTTAACTATACTCACCCAAAATAAAAAGTCTACAAAATGGTCAGCTTCACCGCTTTAGTGCAGTTTGGAGAAGGGGACAGTGGATGGTGGAGGTCTTATAAATCATGTTATTACATCTCAATGAAGGCAAATTTCTGGTTCAACTTGATTTTTTTAGATTATTCAGTATGTGTCTTCAAAGTAGCACACAATGTTACCTGTTGTCTCAACAAATACCATTGCAAGAAGTTGAGCCAACCATACAATATTAATTAATTCAACATCTATCTAGTTTTTACCAAGTACACTGCATTTATACATGTGCTGTAATCACTTACTAACAACCATATGGTCCATTGCCACTGATTACATCGACCCTTCAGTACAGCTTTGGGAGAAAGTCTCACTCATCAGTTCAGAGTCAGAACAGAAACTGCAATATGCTGCTTTATTGAACCTGTCGTTAATGAAAAGTCTATTCTTGAGGGAGAGGGACATAAAACTGACAAGGAAAAAAAACACCTATCCATCATGTTGTGAAAGTGCAACATGTGGTGCCTCTCATAACATTTATCTGCTACAAGAGGAAACAAGATCCATGATTTTATTCTGCACATGTGTGCAAACCTCTGTTAGAACTGAAGATAAAGATATTTTTTTTTCATTTATTGTGTTCAGAGGGTTTCCTTCTTTTTCTTACAACAATCTTCCTACATTTTGCTTTTAGTGCAATACTTAATGATTATAACATAGAATTATCACAGAATTAAATTCCAACCAAATAATAAATCAAGTACTGTATAATACTGTAGCAGCATTGTGACATAGTGGTTAGCATTGTGGTCTCGCACCTTCAGTGTCAAAGGTTCGAGTGCCAACTTTGTCTGTTTGTCTGTTTGCATGGAGATTGCGAAGCACTAGCAAAGGATGTACCCTGGGATAGGCTCCAGGCCTCCCTTTAGCCTGTACAGGATAAGCAGTATAGACAATTAATTAATGAATAAACCAAGTAATTTAATAGGCTTTGCTATTTCTGCCAATACATTTAAAAGTCTCAATTTATAGATTCAGATCTATCCAAAGATCTTCATGCAGGCTAACATAAGTATACATACTTCAAAATGCATATGTACAAACTTACTCCCTATTTACCTCAGTACTCAGTTTAGTTCAATAATCAAAAAGAACGCATATGCACTGATTGTATGTTTTTCATCCTTCAATAAATAAATATAATTTTTGTAAACATTTAAATGGCAACTATTTTTTAGCAGCAGTTAATACACACTTTCACTTTAAAAAAAGCATGGTTTTTACAAAAGTAATTCTAGTAATTTGGTGGAACAAAATAATCCACACTTTGGGGGATCAGCATTTAGTCATCAAGAACAAATAGGCTATGAACACAAAAGCTTGACTAATAAAAAAAAAGGAAAGAAAGAAAAGCTGTGCGAATTTCTGAATAGCAGCTTAATTCAAAAGGCTTTGAATTTCTCCTCCTCATATTCAGTCATGCCAAATGAGCCATGTCTAAAAGCACCTTTTAGTTACAGCACCTCATAACAACAGTTATGGATGTATTATGGATAAATTATGTTACAACCGAATACTTAATTCTGTCATTTTATTAGTAGTGCAGTATTACATGAGAGGTACAAATTGTGTATTTCCACAAAAAGCTTTAATTAAAATCAGTAAAAATATTTGTACTTTGTTTTTGTGTTTGTGGAACACAACAGTGAAACAAACAGCATAGTGATCTTGATAACTAAGGAAGTCAAATTCACCCACAACACTATAATCACCAACCCTGAAGGCAGATACTAAACATCTTTATCTACTGTACAACAACCTGCAACCTATAGCAAATAGAAATGGAGAAATAGAGACATTCTCTAGACATTCTCATACCTTCTTCACACGTCTTTCAAACTTCCCAGTAATAATCAGCATCAGCCGCAACACAGTCATTAACCCAGAATGAGAGAAAAAAATTATAGAACATGTAAAACATAGAATTGTCATACCAAAGAAACAACAAGGCATGTCTAAATTTGGACTTGACAAATGTTGACTACAATACACATATTACTCACCAGCTCCCTCTAGACATGTTTACATTAATTTCCTTTTAACCAGTAGCTCAATGATACCTCGTATACAATATATACTCACTCTACTGCAGTCAATGATCCTGTATCTCTTACCTGGGACAAAAAAACCTGCAGAAGAAGAAATGTACTTAAAACAGCACTACTCAAAGAACCTGGGTTTGTTAGCTTCATCATAAGAGAAATAGTGCTCTTTTTTTAAAATAAATGATTTTCCAGTAACCTGGCAGAAAGCACAGACACAGCATTAAGGAAACTTGAACTATAAAACAGTGATAAAATTAATTCCTACTACAAAGACTCCCACATAAAACAGTAAAATATTATAAGAAATCTGGAAGTCCTCAGCAAGCACATTAAAAGAAATAAAGAAATCACAAAAATTACAATTTCTCAGCAAGAAAGACCATAAAACCCAAGAGAAAATGAATAACACTTTTAGATGATTATTTTAAAATACAGGACACAAAAGACATCAATAACCTTCAAAACTACCAAAATCAACTAAACAACACGTAAATTTTATAAATACATTTATAGAACCCGAAGAGATATACAGAGCCCTTAAGAATATGCCCAAAAATAGTCTTAAGGTCTTCCTGGCTGATTTCTGTTAACAGTTCTGGGCTGATTTGGCACCTCCTTTTAAAAGACTAGCATTCACAATTATACAGAATGTGACACTGGCAACAGAAAGCAGCATTTCACGTCACCTAACCCCCAAGAAAGACCTCATTTTCCCGCCCAGTTATTATCCATTGTCAATGAACACAAGAAAACAGAAAAAAATCACTTGACTGCTGCTTAATTAGAAGATCAGGTCAATCTGATTCAAGCTCTTTAACTATTTTCTTTCTTCGTCCAATCACCTTGCGAAGGGGTATTTTAGCAAAGAAATTACAGAATTGTCTCTCATATTTAGCTGCCTTTCTTGTCAATCACTATTCAATACATTAACTAACAATCTGCTGTCCGTTTATAAGACTCGTTGAGAATGGTCCAATCACATGAGCCCAAATATTTAAAAACAATATTGATTCGCTAAGAACAAAAGTAAGAGGACTCGGGTCGCTCAGTGCAGCGCTCGAAGAATGATTTGATCTAATTAGAGCTCAGTCTCAAATCACATGCTTTTTAAAAATTTTAATGCCTACCAAGACACTCGTTTGTTCGGCGCCCCACATACACGAACACAAATGAACGTAATACAGTTTAGATTTTTTTTTGTAAATAAATTATATTAAGAAATATAGCAGAATATTTTGACTAAATAACTTTATTTTATTATTAAAATAAATAATTATTATGTTAAATAATTACACATTAAAGTAGCACTCTTCTCTGCCCAACCTTAAGTGGATGGCACCCCAGCACCCCTTATTGATCGGCCGCCACTGCTTGTTATACTGCTTGTTATGAGTTGGAACTATCTACCTCAGTCATTCCCAAAATTAAGAATGAAATTGAATTTTGAAACACAGAACACACAGAAATAATATTAATTAAGAATAATGCATAATAAAATGCATAAATCCCACTGCTTTAAAAATATTTTTAATCATAATTTCAAACTGAATTAAGGCATTTTTAAAATAAAAATTAAGAACTTTTTAATTTCTTGTAAATGACCTCACATAACACACCTGCAGTACTTTCATGGCCACAGTTATGCCAAATAATTTTAAGTTAGTTATCCTTCTTTATAATTCTAAACACTTCTTGCTAATTATCTGTTCTACTGGCAGCAAAACAGCCTCAAAGCATGATGCTCCCAACATCATACTTAACAGCTGGTGTTATGATCCTCCCCCACCATGCTGCCACCACCATGCTTAGCAGATTGTATAATGTTCTTGGAGCTTAATGTTTTGCCTTCACTCCTCCAAAAATATCTCTATTCATAATTTTTTACATATTTGAATAGATTTTGGAATTTGCAGTTGTTTAAAAATGGTGCAAGAGACATACCTAATGTCTGTAATTCTATATCTGCTATATCTGCTTTAGCTGCACTGAGCTCCTTGGACTTGGACTCCCATCACAGTGTGTTGGTCAATCTATTGAGTGCTGTAAAACAAATCCATTTTTATGTTGCATAGAAAAGCTACCAGCTGTAGTCAATCATGATCACTAGCAGGAAGCAGAGAGGCCTTGGTTTTGTCAAATAAAAACATATTTTAGCATCACTGAATTAATAAAGTGGGTGTATGTATATTTTTATACATATATGCACACTTTTGAATATTATATAAATATTAGGTAATTTTGCATATTATGCAAAAATGTTCTTTGCTGATATCAGAAAACCTAAAATAAATTAAACTTTGTGCTACAAAGTCTTGGGATTTTCTCTCATTAAAAAAGAAGAGTATGCTGTACAATTATTCTGCCCCAAAAACATTTGAAAAATGTTGTCAAAAACAATATTGACAGGACATTCATGTTCATGATTCTTGATTCTACAAATATACTTATTCTCCCAGTACTTTTGTTTTACCTCTATTTAGCTGTAATACATTTGGATATGTGTATCACCCTGTACATGCTATACTCTCACCTTGGGTGCAAAAAAAAAATAGCCACGGGTCAGCAATGTTCCCTCCCTGAACACATTGGTTAGTGTCACTTTCAAAGTCAGAGAGCTAGACATTCAGCATCCTCACCACACACCGTTAATGTCTGTGATCTCTGAGAGAGAGAGAGAGACTCTTAATATTTTGCTGCCCTTATGGTTGATAGCATCAGTATGGTGTCTGACATCTCAAAAGTGGCAACAACTTCAGGGAGCGATGGACTGCCTTTAATGATTAAAGTTTTCTGGCCTTACAAGCCATGCTAATTTAAAATGCCCACAGCTACAGCAAGCCTGCGGTGATCACGAATGCATGGGCCGTATCAGCCCTAACGTGCATAATATATGCTAAAACCGTACATGCACAGAAAGCAGTCATAGCAATGATTGCAAACTGCAGGACAGTAATGCTAATAAGGAAAAACTGATTCAGCTCATAGCCTTAGCATCCATAGTGTCTATAAAAAATGCATATGCAATAAAGCACACTCACAAAAGGTAGAAAATATCAGAAGGAGACTATCCCTAGCTGTTGCAATTTTAAGGCATACTTGAAAAGTGAAGTGCAAAATAAAGATTGAAGCTTGGGGAAAAAAGATAAAAGCATAGTAAAAGTATGCTAATCATGCATCACTGTATTTCACATATTGATTTATTCAATAAATCTATGGAACGTTAATGGGTTGAGAGAAATGAGGGAGACTACGCCCAAGATACTGTAAGTGACAAGCAACTCTTACTATTGACACAAGCTGTTTAGCTGCAATCTTCATATCATATGATCAACAGGGGTCTCTAGGGGTCTTTTCCTAACTCTGTTAGCAGTTGTGGATGAAGCTGGAGGTAAGCATGCTTAGCTAATTATGCCCACTCAGTTGCACACTATGGAGATTAAATTGCATTAATAAGTTACACTAATCTCATGTACAGTATATGTGCCTCCATATTTTCTTTATGACCTTTACCTCATGATAGTTTCTCTTTTGGAGCACTTTATATCATTCCTTATAATATTATTTTTAGATTCAAAACTCATGTTTAACACAAATAAAACTGCTAAAAAATTAAGTGTTGAGAAAGATACATTCTCTTAAAGTAGACACTATTTCAGATGAAGCAGTGTGGCAGTCGTGTTATTTTTTCTGATATAAATGCACATCACATTGTTTGGCTTTATCTATGATGGTTTAAGATGAGAGAGAAACCAATTAGTTGGTACTGTATAGAGCCAATCCATTCAGTGTACCATGAGTTCTCATATCTGCCTCAACAGATGATTAATTGTTCTAAAAGCCCTTGCTGACAGCTTACTGAGATGTATAATTTATATGTGAAACAGATGCATATGATGGAAAAAGGAATGAGCTACTGGTTACGGAGAATCAGAAATTTACTCTAATTCTTTTTGGTGAGTTATCGCTTCCAATAGCATAGGGGGGCAAGGTGGTATATTTTATGTTGAGGAAAGGGTGACAAATGCTTCTGTATGGTATGAATCTAGTGATGTGGTTAAAGTCTGTCATTCTTCTTCTCCTCAAGGTTAACAGGCTCCCAATAGCCCAAAGTAAAACCACCTTCAAACATACTAAATGACACCGTGAATTGCTTGAGTTAATATCAGTGTGAATTCAATGCACTTACTTATACTACACCACACAACAAGCTGGGAAGGTTACCAGGTATGTCAAATTATAGAAACCTATCTATACCTAACCTACATACATAAGCTGTACAGCTGTGAGTGAAGGATCTCATGCTATAAGGCAAGCAGAAAGCTGCTGGGTATTAAATCATTTATGGGTAATGCCATGGTAGTCCTCCTGCCCAGCTGTTCAGCTAGAACAATGCTGCTGTGTTTCTGTCTCTTTGGATATGAGCTAAAACAAATGCATTTGAAAACCCAGAGGGACAGCTGCACTTATGTAGTGACAGATGTATACATTTCTATGGTGCCTGACAATTGCAATCAGTTAATTGAAATTTAGATTTTCTTTAGGAAACAAATCTTTAACAATTGTGTGTCCAATCAGCATAAACCCTAAAATTTATAGTTCCTCTATAGTACTCTTGCACTTTTGATTAAACACTGCTGACAAAATAGATTTGTTTAATCAGCTATATAACTAATTTGAGCGTTATTGGGTGTATAGTGTTCCAAACATGAGTTGAGCTGACAATGTTAAAAATAACAGGTATGGATAGTCACCATAATTCCCTTGATGTCATCTGCTTAGTTTAATCACAGTGTACATTACTAAAGTGCACGTCCCTTAAATAGTATTAAGGGCTTCGCATAGCATACTAGTCTGTCTCATGTTTCTATAAAACTAGCTGATGAAAGCGAGATGCTGAGACCATCCTCTGTGAACATATCATATGTAAAAAAATATGTGATGATGTGGTAATTGAATACACACCTTTACCCTTCTGAACTATCAGGAATTGTCCTTGGTAATGATTCAGCTAGAGACAGAGGTATCCTATTTTATATTGCAAACATTTAAAGTGACCTCTTATATTTGTGACACAAACATGCTGGGAAGCACAATTGCAATAAGGTAGAACTATTGTATTTACATAATGTTCAGCCACATGGACAACATGCAAAGGAAAAAAAAAACTTGATTTGCCTCTTAGCTATCCTTTTTTCCTAGGCCAAAAACAATTTTGGTTAAAAATTGTTAGGACTTATTTATTTTTATATATTTTATGAATGATATTACTTTCTGCTGATCATAATAGAAACACTGAATTAAAGGATAAACTAAAAACTGCATGGAAAATGCAAAATATGACAAATGGCAGAATAATAGCAATGTTTTAAATAACAAAAAATACATTTCCACATAAATATGATTTGCTCAGTGTATGGCCTTTTGACTTCTCTTCCATATATTATTGTTATGTCTACCACTGTAAAATTAATAAAACCATAAAAGTTTTTGCATAAGAAGTTTGGCATGTGGAGAGTGCAATGGCATTTGATTGGCTGAGGTTAATCAGTAGCATTAACTGTAGGTGAGGAGTGAATCCCTCTCAGCGACCACTCTGGGAGATTGCTGGCCTAATGGCTAAAAGAGGCAGCTCTACACCTTGGATACACACAAGCTCCATTACGCTGATTGTTGGCACCACATTAAAGCTGGCAAGCATTACACAGTGTCCTCTCATTTACCTTACTGCTTTCTATGTGCTTTATCCCTGCATATTTTAAATGTTAATTTAAAGGATCTGTTTTAACAGGTTTAAATAAGCAAATCCTTAAGAGACTTTGATTAAACAATTACTGCAGTGATTAATATGATTCAGCTGCCAAGGTCCCTTTAACCCTAAATGATGCAGTGAGTAGCTTCTAAACAATGTCAGAAGATTTTTTTTTTTTTTTTTGGCTTTGGACAAAAAGTTACTGTTTCAAAAGGGTAAAATTATTTACCTGCATCAAGCAAAGAAAACAACTAAGAAGATTGATAAAATTAATGCAAATGGGTTAAGTAATGATTTAAAGCAGGACAGGATAGTGGACAATATGTTCAGAGAGGACTTGAATGCTTGGTAAAGTTGCATCATAAAAAACTGACAGTAGAAATCACAAGCTTCAGTTTGCTGGGGAGCATAATAATTGGACTTTGGACAAAGGGAATAAGGTCATGTGGTCTAATGATTCCACATTGACCCTAAATGAGTGATGGATGTGTCAGGTTAAAAAGAAAAGCGCCTAAAGCGATGTACCCATCATGCAAAATGACCAGCGTGCAAACTTTTGGGAGCAGTACTATGATCAGGGGTTGTTTTATAAAAAAAATAAAAAATAAAAAAAAACATAAAAATCTATAATCTTTATATATAAATTGTAATGGCCAAGCATTCTTTAAGCACAATTAGCTGCTGATCATTTTGCATCTCATGAACTAAACAGATAACCAGGACATATTTAAGTTTACAACTGAAGCAGTTAAGTCAGTGCAATGATTGTTTAATGTTTATTTTTTCAATTATGCATAAAGTGATCAGTAGTAATTATTGTTAATCAATACCTTGTAGTCATTCACATGCATTTATGAAGTATAAACTAGTGGTTAAATGTTTATTAATTTTAATTTACAAATAATTCAGTATTTCATTTACTTTATTTTCCAGCTTAATAAGAAGCTATATGTGCTATATATTGATATGTGAAGAAAAAATGGATTTGGGATATTTTAAGAATATTTTTATTCATTTTATCTATAAATGCTGATAAATAAGAACAAATGTGTCAGCCTGGACTGCAGTTAAACTTCTAACAGAGTACATTACAAGCTTCACTGACTCATTTAGTTACACTGATTTAATTATGCATTTACATCCTTTATGATTTATTCTTTTAATCATTCTTCAATTCTTTATTGACATTTAATACCTGCTTTATTTGGCATGGCGAAATGGTAATTAATACAATAATTAAAAATAATAATTTGATAAACAATCTTTGTCCCCCTTTATGTTTAAGACAATCCTTTTTAACATCCTATGCTGGCGAGGTATATTAACATAGAATCATTATTTTGTGCCATTGGGTCTGGTTCAGATCAGGGGTATTACTTACTGCTAAAAGCAGATCTGCCAATTTTTGAGATTGCACCCTGCTGACAAAACAGTCATGGAAGTTTTGGTTCTCACATAATGCAATGGTTTATAAAGTGTTATGCCTGTCAAGATACTAAGAAAATCCTTAGTTACAAAAATAAATGTCAAATCCTTAGGGTGGTATCTATAACAGTGTTAATAAGTGTTAATAATTAGATATAAATTAACACTGAATTAGCTATTTCAACACCATGTGCTAATCCAACACTAAGCATTTTGCTGTGCAGATACTGTACAGTATGAAGTAGCAATCTACAATATGTGTTTTGCCCAAAAGTCAGAAAGAGAAAATCCTTTACCAAAGTCCTTTGGTAAATAGCTTTGTTGATTGCGGTCAAGCCTTAAGATTAGTGGGTCAGTTGAGTGACAGAGGGCACAGAAATGTGCTACAAAGCTGTCTGATGCTATATTAAATTAAAAGGGCTTGTTTTAGCTGTGATGGACACGTATTTTTAAACAATGCAGTAATGTTGACAAGGACAAATGAGTTTTAAATGTAGCTTTAAAAATATGACAGTTTCCCAGAAAATTTATTACACAATGCAGATGTTTATGAACTTTGTGTTGAAACCAATCCAAAGCATTTTTTTAATGACTACATGGAGACATTTCAGCTGCCCCTTCAATTCATCCTCATCACCACAAGCGACTTTCTTTCCACAGTTTATCGCCTCTGCCAGGAGGAATATTAAAGAATGTGATATGATTTATGATTTATATTTTGACAAAAACAAAAACAAAAAATGGCTTCTCCTGCTTCTGTTGTTGAAGCTCATATCATTAATGAATAAAATAAAATGAAAGTGTCACACAAGGCATAAATCTTCATGTGGTGACCATAAATGTTATTTTTAAAAAGCTCAACGATTAGATGAGAGAATGGCTTGCAGTGCTAAGGGCTAATCTAAATTAAACACTGCTTGAGTGTTTAGCCCCCTATTTGTACATGTAATGGGAGGGTTAGGCAGGGTGCAAATGTGTACCTCTGCATGTTTATTAAAGGCATTATAAGTTAATACAGTCAGTCCATGCAACACAAGAATGTTACTGTACAATATGTAAGACTGCAAGGTCTAGTGTTCTGTTCAGTGCTCAGTCAGTGCTGGGTTGACTGACATCTTTGGTTTCAGACATTGCGTAGGCCCTCCTACATAAATTCAACAAATGTATTTTTTAATGTCCAGGTTCTTAGTAAGGTCTACAAAAGGTACAGAAATTAAGTCAATTGATTTACAAAAATGGTAAGTTCAACAGTATTTAAGTATTTAAAGGGTGTTTACACAGTTCTGGCTAGGTTATTACAAGTTTTTATCATTTTCTTTTTTCCCTTTAGAACTTCATGTTTTTTACTTAAATTTGAATGTTCGTTATCGCAAATTAATGAAATTAAAAAGGGAAGAAATTCTGCCATAAATCACCACAAACATCTGCAGTTTAATATAGGATGCCCCATAGTTCCTTGGGTAATTTTGCAATCATTTACTTTAGTTGTAACTAAAAGCATTGTAAGCTTACATGTAAACTGTTTAGTTTTATGATGCATTCATCTTCTTAACCAAACTTTTTATATAAACAAAAGTGCAATTACCATTCAAATTCAAATACAGAAGATGTTGCAGGTTGGCAAAGAAAAGAAAAACACATCTTTTTTAAATGCACCCAGAAGGCATAAAAATAATCCTGTCAGGATTTAAAGTATGTTGATAAGTGACAGCCTGGCATGATGACTGAAGCCTCCAGCACCAGCCTAGTGGGAAGAAACAGAGATGGCCTGTAGGCGATATTGTGAAACAAGTGTGAGCATAATATCATTCCCTATTACACAGATAGCAACAGAAAGCAAAATTTCACCTTAAAAATAATATCATTACCTCTAAAGAACCAAAGAAAGTCTCTCCAACAACTACTACATCATACTTAATAACACAATAGAGATATACAGTATGGTATAAATATTTTTTTAAAAATGCTTCTAAGAACAAAATTTGCTAAGAACGACACTTTTAGTGGAAAATGCAGGTCATTGGCAGGTCATGTTAATGAGCCAAATAGACACCTTTGGTCCTTTATATAGCACTCAAACACATTGGAACAGTTCTAGTTTTGTAGCTTATCCAAGTGATTAAACTATATTTTTTGATTTGAGCATTAATGCAAACATGTTCAGCAGCTCATGCCCTTATGTGTCATCAAATTCAGGTGGAAAAATATGGATAATAAATCTCACAATAACCAGAAAAATTGTAAAACTGTACATCTTGGCACTGCATGTATGCTAGCAACAAATAATAACAGCTAGCAAAGGCAAGGACAAATGTGTCTTTTTCAAGTTTGAAGTTTTGGAAATTTGGATGCAATAGGAGAAATTATGATTTTGTATAGATTTAATTAAGTAACATATAATTACAAATACTCCCTAATTTATGCTTTCTATTCAGGGAGTGTAAGTTGCTGGTTGTGAGAGAAAGGTATCAGAACAATTAAATTCAATTTTATTTGTATAGCGCTTTTAACAATTGACATTGTCTCAGAGCAGCCTTACACAATCAAAAGAATTATTTAAGTTTGAATGAAATGTGAATGTGCATGACTCAAAATGATAAGATTGTCCCTGATTGTCCCTGACAGTGACAAAAAAAAACTCCCTGAGATGGTAATACTGTTGAAAGGAAACCTTGAGAGGAACCAGACTCAACAGGGAACCCATCCTAATTTGGGTGACACAGAAAGCAGGGATTGATCTGTATCATACTGTGTGAGACAGCTCAGTATAACAGGTGATGTGTTTAAGTTGATGTGGATTCCAGTTCGTTATTGGAAGCTCAGATAGACTATAGGAAACTCGTCGTGAACTATCGTGGAACTGCAGTCATGTCTCCTCAGCGAAACAGCTGTCAGCATCAGCCGAGGCCAGTCACCACACGCATCCCAGGCAGACCACACGGGGTATCTATGCAATGAGATCTCCAACCAGAAGCGGGACACCAGGACAAGTCAGACAGGTCCAGGAAAACACACAGCGCATAATTGTTATAGCGGGGAAAAGGGGGACCTACTCAATATTAGTCTGGTGTTCATAAAGTTATGGCTGATCATGTATATTGTATACTGTTAAAATGGATTAAACTGGTGAATAAATGTTATTTGGCTAATTAAGATGTATGGTGTTTTTCTTAAATAGATTAATATTGTGCACATTATTTACAGATTAATAGCCTATGTAATATTATTGATTCATATGTGGAGATTATTTACTAATTATTATGAAATATTAATATTTTGTCCCTAAATGGCACACAAAATTAATGCCAGGCTTAAAAACCCTTTTTCGCTCCAGTGCGGCTCTGACTGATTATACGTGAAACAGTGAAATAATGAAAATGCTGTTTAATTCTTCACAGTTCCCTTTGAACTGAGCAGTTTTTCCCTGTTCTTCGGCATCTTTCGTAAAATGGTTGAATACTCTATGCAGTCCACTTTGCAGGGGACCTGCTAAGGAGTCATGTGACCTGGTTGTACAGCAGACTGTTAGACTGATGAAAAAAGTAGTTCAAGGTAGGCTCCAATATTTCAATATTGTTGCATTCACCATGTCTCCTCTTAGCACTAAACAGTATGCAATAGTGGTTAACATGAACAGTTTGGTCTCACCCAATCACTTAAAATAAAAGCATAGTAGAGTCTACATGTCTTTAATCTCGCAGATGTTCTCATTACAAATTTCAAGTAGCTCTGTGTACAGTAAGTACACATAGTAAAACAAAACAGCATTCCTCCAGGACTCTAGTGCCACATTAAACACAGAAGTACACAAGACTACAAATATATAAATTAACCCTAAAAAAGCCTGAAAATGTATTTAATGCACAAAACAATGTGCAAGACAATGGGCACAGTTATGGACAGTGCAATGTCAACCAGCACAAAGTTCTAGTGTAAGTAGAACTGTAAAAACAAGATATTGCAAATTATTGCCCACAATAAATGCAATATGGTATTCAATCAGAAAGTAAAAAGATGAAGGAATATAAATTCTACATGGCTTTTTTTTTTTTTTTTTGGAGCGCTATGCAGAATCCATTGTAGAGCTATGAATGTTTACATTTCTTTATTTAACCTAATAATTATTAAGCAACTCTGGAGAAATCACAGGATCAGTATAAGCCTTCACTCATGGCAGTTTCCAAATTAAATAAAAAATAAAGGTGATAATATTATGTTTATATTCTTTTCTACAGTGTAGTCCAAAAGATTGAAACCACATTAAAAAAAATTGTTATTATTTAAATTGGAACAATTGATCCATATAGACAGCATGACCTTTATTTTTGGTAATTCCTCCCCATTCGAATTTTTTTTTTTAAATGTGGAATGTACAAGTCAATGCCTCAATAAACCTGTCTGTTGGTTGGCCAAGGTCTTTACTATTTACTGTAGCAAATAAAACATTCCCTAGAGATTCTAACAAATTTTAACATGTGCCTGACTTTACTCACTAGCTACCAAATTTTAAATAACACCAATAGCTTTTTGTCTTCATTAAGGACCTTAAAACCTTGGCTGTAATTGGTGTGAGGGAATGAGTTATTGACCTAGGGAGACCATCATCAGCTCAAGGCATAACAATGAGATGAGGTAGCAATAAATCATCATAGATAAAGATGACACAAGTAGCTGAGGTTATTTATTACGCACAAGATATACTGTATGTCATATACAGCATGACTTTTATAACACCTTGTATTAAATTGGACGTACTGTAGGAATATAGAGTAATAATTGTTTGGGATAATCCAAAATGTCAGAGTGAAAGGCAGTGGAGGTCAAGAACCGATAAAAAAAAGAAGGTGAATATTCAGAAAATAGACAAAGATCAGAATAGTTAATTCTTTCATTTTTGAAAGGTATTAAAAATGGCTGTATGACAGAAGTATTTACTGCAAAATATATTTTCTGTCATGTGTCACTTTGTGACATTGTAGAAAGGTCATGACTGGCATTCAGACACTCAGAACAAGGTATGCAAATGAACTTCACCGCCGCAGTCATGATAGAGAAAATTGAAGTATATTCATACCTCACACATGCTTACAGCTGAATTTTGTCTTGTTTGGGTTTGGTTTTTCAGTTTGTCTGGTTGTAATCAGGCTACAAATTCTCATGTCTCTGCTGATTACACTGGTCAGACGTGAAGAACCTTCTTCCCAGGGTAACATTTCATTCCCTCTATCAATGTTACAGCTTCCCCACACCTCTTGTTTTATATTCATTGTAAAAAGGCAATAGCAAATATGGGTCATGTATTGAAGGTGAGGCATATAATTAATGCAGATGTAACTCTATGTAAATAACAAATAAAACAATAAAAAAGCCTACAGAGAACAGAAAACAAACAGAGACTCCAAATAGCAAATTGAACCAAATTAAACAAGACAAACTAAACTCAAAAGCATGGTCTTGAATAGTACAAATAATCAAGGATAATAAAACAACCCTGAACCCAATCAGGACCTAACATAGGAAATGTTAGCACTAAAATATTTTTTTTTAAATCCCATGACACAGTCAAAAGTCTGAACTTTTGAGAATCCTTATAAGGTGTCTCGTGACACACTCACAGGTGGACCAGGGCAACCAGTCTACCATCTCTGATCATTTCCTCTGATACTGATGTAGGTCATACAGTAGAGGCTGCTTGGGACTTTGGTATGAGAAATGTGACAGAGCTTTGTATAGTGATTGAGCCAGGATTTGGCATGAGTGCTGTGATGGGGCTTGGCACAATGGAATTTGAGGTGTAAACAGGCCAAAGTTTGGGACAAACAAGACTATTTTGTGATCTTGTGACAGAGCAGGAACTTGGAACTTATAAGGCCATTTTGTAGGCCTTTAGAAAGATTTCTGCATGAGTATGATGTACTTAAGGCCAAGCGGTGGCACCTGCACAAGGTACTCAAAGCTAAGGTGCAATGGGACCTGGACTCATCAGACCTTTTCCGTTGCTCCAAAGTCTAAGTCCTAACCTTTTCTCTCATAAGAAATACTAACAAATGGTTTTGTTATGTGCCACACTGCTGCTTAGTCACAATCCTGAGTGTTCCTGTCACATTGTGCACAGTTTTAATAATGTGTGCAAATAGTTCCTAAACCAATTCTAGTAGGCTTGATGAAGGGTAGTAACTTGACCCTTTTAAATGAACCTTTTTGGCCAGGCAGTGTATAAAACAGAAAGCTTTCACAAAGGAGGATGCCCATAGACCAGCTGTTCTCATTTGTTGTCTTACATCCTGTTGACTGTTGATCCAAATAATGATGGGCTTATAATAGTTACCTAATCAGGTGTGGAAGCAACAGAGAAAACTCTGAAATCTGTAGGGCAGTGGACCCGAAGTCTTAAGCTGAAAAACACTGTTGAAAACAGAGCTCAAATGACCAGAGCCATATATAAAGAGGAAAGGCAGAGAGTGGGAGTGTATGTAATAAACTACCTGGCCTGGACAGACGACTGCTTTAGTCATGTTATTGATTACTGGATGGGTTGAAACTCAGGCTAGGTAATCCATTAGCTTATAGTTGACTTAATTACACTTCCAAATTACTTTTACTCATAAAAGGTCACTCATATCTCATCCACGATGTCTCAGCCAGTCAACCCATGCAATAGGAAATCAATAAATGTTTCTGATGTTTCTTGGTTGGCAACAGTTGGGAATATATCAAACTAGCACCTCTTTATAAAACACGACAAACTAAACTTTGGATTTTGGCCGTGCCTTAACCGTTATTAGCAACCTGAAACAGGAGTTCTCAATATTTGGAAGGTGGATGAAAAATAGTGTCAAAGACTGTTGTTTAATGCCATTCATGAACAGGACGAATGTAACAGCAATGTTACGTACATATTATTGGCAATACTCGAACCTAAAATACAAGTACAAGGGACCTCACTTGAATTGTTTAAAGACGCCTAGAAAATAATTTAAATGGTTGTTTTATGCAGCTGATTTTATACATTTGCCTATGTTGTTTTGTGTGTTTTATAAATAAATGCCTTATATGATAGGGTTCACTATAAATCAAAATAAATTAATTCTGAAATTTGGAGACAACTAAGATGGAAAAGTATTACAAATCATATTATGTACATTTTTTTGGTCACAAACTATAACTATCAATATCAATGTTTCATATGTGCCATAATTGTTTAGTCATCTCTATGCTACAGTAACATTTTTTTTTTGTTGCACACAAATCCTTTTGGATTACAAAGATTGTTGAAGATCATGAGAAACAAAAACAGTGCAAAAAGTTCAGTTTAAATAGCATTATCAGCATCCTCTACCAGTTTCAGTGCCTTTGCAGTAAAACACATCGTATGTCCAGAATACAACCTTCTTTCTGTTAGTGCAAAAGTGTTTTGTTATAGTAATAATTTTAGCAGTTAAAACAAACAATAAATTATGGTAGTCTGTGCGGCCATCTGCCAGTTCATTATTTTCTTACAAGTGCACTTTCTAGGTAAAAAAAAAAAAGTTTTTTTTTTTCATTTAACCAGAGCATTTTGTTCGAGAACATTCACATAAAAAGTTAGTGCTCTTAAATTATAGCAGCTAGGATCATAGCAGCTAGGATTCTCTCTCTCTCTCTCTCTTTCTCTCTCTCATACTTTAAGTTATTATTTTTTTAAAAAGAGACCTGACCTTAGAAGTCTGGCAAAGAAAAAAAAGGGGGGGGGGGAGACTTTAACAATGAGAATGAGCTACCGGCTTGATAGGCTTCATTCACTGTGAATGAGAAAATTAAATATATCAGTGCACTAAAAGTTCCAAATAATAAATCTTGGTATCATTTTACACTATTTATGTGTGGATTGAGAAAGTACCATCCGGAAGGTATTTCCAATGATACAGTCTATGAAGAAGGTAGCTCATTTTCATTGTTAAATCTTATAGCACGATGTCCTCTGTCTTTTATTTATTTTTCTTTGCTAGAAAGCGAGACTGTGAAATTTCTCACATGTAGACGTTGCCCACTAGTATTTAAACTAATTAAGAAATAATTCATAAAAAAGGGGTCAAAATAGCCTTTTTGAACAATTGAAGCTAAATATACATGTATATATTTTTTTTATTTGTGCAGCAAAGAACCTGATGATCTGCTCTTCAACTCAAAGCAATACGCAAGCTACACATGACACTTCCAGCTTCAATGCTTTTTAACACTTTACTGTTAACGAGTAAATCAAATGAATCAGTGCAATAAATGTTCAAAATAACCAATTCCAGGTATTATTTTACATTATTTATATATGAATTGAGGAAGTCCAACCTGGAAGGTATTTTCAACAATGTTCATCTTTTGGTTCAGTTGCTTAAAAAAAATGGAATCTGGATAAGCTTCTTTGAGCTTGGATGCTCCACTGATCTGACTTTAAACCAGATGAAAATAATTAAATAGTGACGTGTAACCTGGGGCTCTAAAAGCTCTTGTTCATACAGCACTGGTCACCCCTATGCCACAACACAAGGCTTTTCTTATGAATTTACTTTAAACAATAACTAAATTCATAGTGACAGGACTATCTTAATGATCAGGAATGATTAAATAAATAAATAATTAACAGTCCAATAAAGTAATAAATACAAATTAATTAATTAATTAATTAATTAACTACAATTGTCTTGTGTGTAAAACTCCTGCCTATTCACTTGTCTAAAAAATAGATCTATGTCTGGACTTGTTAAAATACAGCCAGGAGCTTGTAATGAAATTTTTGGTGAATAATGGCATAAAACCAATTGAGATTTACTGTTACTGAAGTTGACACAGGCAGTCTGATCATGAGGCTAGACTACTGAGAAACCTTTTTACCTTGATGGTATTCAAGCATTAGTAAAATGCTGGGATAAGTGCATTTGTGTAGCAGGGAATTATATAGATAAATAAAGGTTACTCTCATAACCGTGTTCTGTTATTCTGAACAATCAAAAGTCCTGGTTTAACTTGAACATCCACATATAATGATTTGTTACAGTGTGATTAGGAACACTATTTTAAGGCATTTAATGGCAAATGGTTTTGCTCGTACGGATTGCTATTCTCAGTCACTAATTTGAGAAAATGTTCCTATCAAGCAATTCACCAGAGCAGTCAAACTCCTAGTCTGCCTTCTTATCATTAGCATTTATTGATTTATTCCTCTCTTTTCTTTTTTTTTTTTGGAATTCTGGTCATGCACTGCACTCTTGTTAATTAAGGACCATCCCCCAGTTAGTCTGGACCATGCCAAGTCATTCTGATATAACACTTGCTTTGATACCATACAGAGAGATGCAGAGTTTTTAATCTGATCAAAGTGATGGCTTTTCTGGAAAGCTTCAAGCTTAGTCAACACTTGCTGATGGACAGTAGATGTGAGTATGACCACTTGGGAGAGGAAATGATCGTTTTATTGTAACATAATCAAAAGTACATGTTCAATCTAAAGTGATTTTAACTGAGGAGCTTATCTTGATCAGAATGCAACCTTATTTTCATTCAGCAAGGTAGAAAAAAATGCATTTTAAACAGTCAATAAATCATACAAAAAATTGGATTCATATGTAAATACTGTATAGAGATACACATGGAATAGTGGATTACTTTACTGCATTACTGATCTCTAATGTTCCCAAGCAACGTTATCAGTTAAATGGTAGAGCATTAAATCATAAAGCAAGCACTTCAACTAAACAGTCACTCTCCTACTGTAGATATGGATATCATCCTACCATTGTAATTCCTTTCAGAGAACACCTTAATTGTTTATATATATATATATATATATATATATATATATATATATATATATATATATATATATATATATATATATACAGTATATAGCCTGATTTGATTAATGAGGAGGCAAGCTTTCCCATAAGCCAACCTCATCACACAACAGTGTTAAATATTTTTAAGTCTGTGAACATGCTGAAGCTGGGTTCATAGTCTGTTTTTTTAATTATTATTATTCATTTGTATTTGATCTGTATTTGTAAGAATACACATGATTGTCTGGTTACTCTTTGATCATATTGTCTATTCTGAGTGACTGATTCATCTTGTGATGTCTGAGCCATCCACAAAAACGCATCTCTCTGAGATGTAGAATATATGAGGACCATAAGTTACATTTATACACTCAAAAAAAGGTTCTGAGATTCCTGACTTTGTTGACATATTGATATTACAACTATTTTACTAAGATAAATCAAGGTTCAATTAATTTTTTGTCATACACTGTGTTATATGACCACAATTAATACAATTAGATCGAATTTGACAAAGATAGGCAAAAAGATAAAAATTGCTAAATAAATAAATAAATAAATATAGGCTGAAAATGTACAAATTTACAAAATAAATATAGAAATATATAAATTACACAGGAACAAAACTTGAAGGTGCAAACTTTGAGCTATAAAATGTAAAAATATAAAAGTATAATATAGTATATAATGTGTAAAATATGGTGTGTAGGCAGCAGTATGATTGAATTATGACATAGTATAAAAGTACATAGTATAAAATGCAGTGTGTACCATGCCCAAAGTACAAGTTAGTCCTCAGTTATGAATGACATTTATGTACAGTATACAGTAAAACCTCGAATTGTGAGTAACGTTGTTTGCAAGCGTTCTGCAATACAAGCAAAGATTTTAATAAATTGTGACTTGGAAAACAAACAAGCCTTGGTTTACAAGTACCGAGTATCATGTAACATTTGTGCACATGTGTACTGTTTACTATAACATTGTAACCACGTGTGTGTGCGTGAAACATTTTATTTTGTGTTTGTATGCGTGTGTGTACAGGACGCATGTACTGTTTATTATAGAACATGTGTGTGTGCTCGTGTAAAGCAAAAGAAAGTCTCAATAAAGATGTTAAAGATCCATATTCTTTCTCCCTCTCTGTATCAGCCTGCAGTTCATCATTGGACACCGTGCCCTTTCTCACACACACACACACACACACACACACACACACACACACACACCTTCTCTCGCCTTCACGCACACACCCCTACTCTCCTACTCCCCTCCTCTCCTCGCTTTCACACACACACACACACACACACTCTCTCTCTCTCTCTCTCTCTAATGGAAACACTGCTCTGTCGCGATTTTTCAAATAAAACAGTCTTTCTGTTAATATGTGTGTGTGTGTATTTGGGGACACCATGCTGTTTACACACCAACGTCATGGGGACCAAAAACCGTATGTGTGTGCGTGTGTGTGTGTGTGTGTGTGTTTGTGTGTGAAAAACTCAAATAAGAGAAAAAGAAGGATTACTGAGTAAGACGAGAAAAGGGACAGGGGGGTGTCTAATTCCTCCTCTCTTCTTACTTTAGCTTCACACACGTACACAAAACACACACACAAAGCGCCTGCATTAATTATTTTTATGTATTTATTTTTTTGGGCTGTGGAACGAAAATTTTGAGTGAGAACTTGAGTAAAAAAATCGCTTTGGTTAAAAGTGTTTTGAATACCCACTTCCAGGATGAATTATGCTCATAATCCAAGGTCCCACTGTATTCAATTCTTTAAGAGGTATTCAAGTCAAACCAGGACTTTGTGCAGCATAAAATTACACAGTTATAAGAGTAAAAACTCTTTATTTCTCTATATACTCCCTTGCTACACTAATATGCTTATCCCTGTGTTCCACTATTGCTTTTCTCTTTTTCTTACACACACACACACACACACACACACACACACACACACACACACACACACACACACACAAACCCCCTTACATAACAAGGTAGCAAGCATAACATGCAGGTGCTATAGCGCTGGAAACAGATTGAAATGGTGTTGGAGATCTTAACATAAGTCCAGCACCAAATAATTTCTGTAAATTTTTAAAAATTAAACTATAAACATAATTTATTAAGCAATCTGGGTTCTTCTATTTACACTGGGTGCAAATTATTTACATTGCGTGTAGGGTGTTGTGTCAGAGAAGCATAATGCTTTCATTCTTTATCTCTTCCACTGCTACTACACTAGGGCTTCAAATTGAAATATAGCTAGATTATGGAAGTTATATCTGCACTACATAGCAAGTTTATAGGATATTGGATTATTTTGGTGTTTTCCAGCCAGCTCCAAAATATAGTCTAGGAAGTGTATAAATATGTTTAGTGCTAACATAATGCATGCTGCATGCAGCTAGTGTAATTGCTTGCACTGATTTACAAGTCATACCGTTTGGTGTAAAGCCTATTTGCTGTCACAGGGCAATCATCATACGTATTTTAACACCGAAGCTGTCCGACTTGAAATATTGCTTGAAAACATGTTGAATAGCCTTTTATTTTAAGTGTCATGCTAGCAGACTTGAGATAACACTGCTGTCACATTGCTGGTATGCAGTCTATCTAAAGTGTCTAGGTTTGGTGAAGTTTAGTCAATAATGGACTAAGCAGACCAGCCCGTATAGAATCCCAGTGTAATTAATTTAAAGTTGTTGTGTTTTTTTTTTTTTTTGTTAAATATTCAAACTGTTAAAAATAACGGAAAACGCACATTCATAATTTGTGAAGTACGTAAGCTGTGTACATGGAGCATAACCCATTCATTTTATATTTAAATCATTTTCTAGTCAGTGTTAGCCAGATGTGAAATACACAGAGGCAATTTGACTCCTGAATGCATTTGAGCTGCGGAGGAGTTCCAAGAATGAGCATAAATAAACATATTCAAGGTGACAACCAGGTGTCATTTTACTGAGTGCAATGGGCATGCATGGAATGAATTGTAGAGAGGAACAAATGAGATTGCTGCTGAAAAAAGGCAGGATCTGTGATTGGATGACAGATGAAAATGGCTTTGGGGTGTGATAGATGACAAAACTAAGTGCCACCTGAGATTGCCTTATTCTCTACTCACAACAAGCCCCCCATCCCTCCCAAAAAAACAGCTTCATTCTCTCTCATTTTCTCTCACCCACTTTTCTTTCCTTATGTCTATCAAACTCACAGATCCAAGTCTTGCTTCCGTAATCAGTGTATTGTCCTTCTCTGAGTAGGAAATTATATCAGTTATTATAATGACTGATGAGGAAAAAGATTGTACTTTTATTAAAAAAAAAATAAAAAAAAAATTCTACCATCATGAGGTAAGTACAAAAAAGTTAAAGAAAAAAAATACATGATCATTGCTATTATTTAAAATGGTTATAAAAGTAAAAAAAAAAAAAGAAAATAGAAACTACAAAACATAGTTGATATGAATGGGACAAACTGAATTATTTTACACAGTGTACAGCAACCTGCACAAGAAAAGCATATCTAACAGCAGTGGCGGCTGGTGCAAAAACTGTTTTGGGGAGGGCGCAAACAAAATTAAAATGAAAAGGTAAGCGAAGGGGTATTTTAGCAAAGAAGTTACATAATTTTCTCTTATTTAGCTGGCTTCCACGTCAATCACTATTCAATACATTAACTAACAATCTGCTGACCGTTAATAAAACCCGTTGAGAATGGTCCAATCACATGGGCCCAAATATTTAAAAACAATATTGGTTCGCTAAGAACAAAAATGGGAGGGTTTGGGGCACACAGTGCTGCACCCCAGGGATGATTTGCATAAATCCAATTAGAGCTCAGCCTCAAATCACATTTTCAAAAATGTACATGCCTACATAGACACTCATTTACCCAGTACCCCGCGAATAACAACATGTTAAAGTAGCATTCTTCTCTCCCTGACTTTGCACTGTCTAACTGTATATCACTTTCATTTTTTTTAAGACAGCTGCCATAGATTCAGAAAAAATTCACGGGATATGTGGTGAGAGAAAAAAAGGAACAGATCTTGTTCATCTAGCATTAGTGTCAAATAAGTGTTGATGTCATAGTGTTACAAGATACGAGTCATTAAAAGCAGTACTTAAGTACAAGCAAGCTGAGATTAAACGACAGTACTGTTTAAAAAATATGCATTTCTTTATTTATTCTTTTTTTATGACCATTCTTTTTTATTTTATGTTCCCTTTGTATGTGAGTGGGTTTTCCCCTTAAAACATAAAACATGCCAGTAGGTGGACTGGCTGTACTAAAATGCTTAAGGAGTGAGTGTGCTTGTGTGAATGGTGCCCTGTGATGGACTGGCATCTCCTCGCATAAAAGTTAGCATGACTCACAGAAGCACATCTAAAGGAAAAAAGTAAGCAAACCCCAACACAAAACCAACCCCCCCAACCCCCCCCTCCCAAACATACACACACACACAACAACAAACACCACCACCACCGCCACACACATTTTCAGATCATGATTTAATATGAGAGGCGTTCAAGTCAAACCGAGCCTTTCGATTTGTGCAACAGAACAAAAAATGGATAGGATTAAAACTGCCATTTTCTTTTTCTATATAATCCCCTGCTATACTAATGCACTTATCTCAGCATTTCACTAGTCGTTGGACACCATCAAGTTAGATAGAAATTTTCCTTATGTCTGAAACACTGGCCCCCCAGGAACTCCAAGCACCTGTAAAATGCAAGTGGTGTTTGTAAGTGATTGTGTGTACTTGCTGAATGTTCAAAAGGAATGACTGTAGCAGGCTCTGTGCCACCTCGGCTAGATCGTCATTCACAAACAAATGGTCTTCTTTAAAATGTTTGCACCATTCAAATGTTTTACTCTGGCTAAGAGGTTTTTGTACACCTTCATTCACGAGAAATTTTACCTGGAGAATTAAGTCCAGGTTTTATTATTTGCAGCAAACACCTTTAATAATTTGAGCAATAGAGTGGTTGAAATCAAGACTATGTGTCTAATGAGGAAAATGCTAATTTTTTTATGAATTATTCAAGGGAAAGCAAGGTTGGGGTCTTAGCACCCTAAATTTCCAAACATTTTTTTTGAAGCTGGAAATTTGTTTAATTGTTATCCTATTACTGCAGCAATTCCTATTTGGCACATCAGTTGTTGTTTTTTTCACCAGTCATTAATTACCTAAACTTGTTATGAAAATTGAATGCTTTTGGCAGCTGCATAACACTGAAAGGGACAAAGAAAGTTAGAAAATCAATAAATCATTTAAAGGGCAGAGAATGTTTTAACCCTTGGTGTTTTATCAAAATGAGACACACATCACATAAGGTCATGAACGAACAGGATGTATAAATGCTGATGCAACATTGACAGTTCGTTATGATGTCTATTCTGCATTGTACAGTTCCATAGTTAAAATGAACTGCAGGCCCTTTTTTATCCTGTTGAGGGTTTTTTTATGTTTTACTAATTTTGACCTACTCTAAAGGTTTAGGCTAGTTTTATAAAATCAGTCATTTATATGCAGAGTTTCAAAGTGACTAAATTAAAGAAATTTAGGAAAATCTGAGGTGCATTGTGGTCAAAAATCAATTTAGCCTGGAACTGTAAAAACACAACACAACAAAATGAACAGAATATCTGCTAGTAAATAGTATATAAAAATAGAATAAACCATAAATATTTCATTTTATCTAGATATTCCCTCAAACACATACACAAACACACAAATGTCAACAAATAAGCAGCTTCAAAATCCCCCTCAGTGCAATTGGAGCAGCACTGATTTATTAGTTCAGGTACAGCAGGGCTTGCAAATGGTGTGTATTTAATCTTTGAACAGCTTTGATGTCTGGAAGAAAGATCTGAACCTTTTCATCATTTGCTCACACATTCCCCACGTTTGCTCCCACTTCCCTCAGGCCACGCATTGTATTTGAAGGTTTCTGTTTGTACTCTATAGTAGTATCCACTATTTTATGTCATGATTACTGCGACCCAGAAGACGAAGGCCACTTGTCCTATTACTCCTTTTTTTTTCTTGAATAAAGCAATATAAAGATTAAATTCGGCCGAAGTAGAGTTTAGAAAAGTAGTTTTGGGTTAAGTAGCAATAGCACTACATATAAACCATGTTAAATACTTTTGATTTGGTGTTGTTTTTTTACTCACAAAGGCTAATGAATTATTCTCTAAGCACCTACAGTATGACAGCGTCTATGGTCACTTAAGGATAATGACCAACTTCCTCCTGGGGAGCTTTTTGCGTCTGCTAGAGACTGGCAGAGAAAGAACTCAAAT
Organism: Clarias gariepinus; assembly: GCF_024256425.1. Lineage (NCBI taxonomy): Eukaryota > Metazoa > Chordata > Actinopteri > Siluriformes > Clariidae > Clarias > Clarias gariepinus. The sequence continues at coordinate 7,160,999 of NC_071126.1, read as the reverse complement.
CCTGCCCCTGAGTGAAAGTAGAGATACATCAAGTAAAATATAACTTCAGAAAAAAAATCCCTTATGTAGTTTTTTACTTGAGTAAAATACTATTACTTTATTCTTCAAAGTAGTGACCCTGTATTCGCTTACTGTAGCCTTATAGTAAGTGTAAAAGTTATAAATCTCTCTCAGGAGAGGTCACACAAGCTTGTTGGCAAGGAGTTCTAGTTCTGGTGTGAAACTCATATTTGTCTGGTTTACTACTAAGTCCTGAAACATGCACAGTTTTAGCTAAATTGCAACAGATTACAATATGTTCCATTTGCTCATACCTTGATGTGTTTTCTCAATTTTACACATAAACTCAAGGAAGCATTTATTTAAATCAGTTTTGTCAAATAAGGTAGACATTTCATCCTGTGAGAATCACTCTGTACACTAACAACATAAGACATTTGATCTAAATAAGGCCATGAATTGTCATCAGTGCTGGTTTTGCAAGTGCTCCTTGCATTTTGGTCACTGTCTCCACTTTCGTCATTTTAAGCACCTGATATATGATTTGGCATATGAGGATGGGAGACTAAAACATCTTGGTATAATAGTCTGCAGAAAGCAATATTGCCATTTCTGTATCAGTTTTTTTAAATACTTGAAAACACAAAACGTGTTATACTGTTAAAATCTATGTTAAATAATTGTTTTGTAAAATACCAAAAGTATTCAATTTCTTCACAATATAAGGTAAGTATAAAGTAAAAGATATTGTTAATATTCAGATTAAGTCAAAAGTGCAACAAGCCAGGCTATACTCATCACCTGCAGCATGAGAACAAAACCCCTCTCAGTGAAATTGTGGGTTAGCACCAGATAAGATAAGATAAGATAAGATAAGATAAGATAAGATAAGATAAGATAAGATAAGATAAGATAAGATATACTGTGCCTTTATTTGTCCCCCAGTGGGGAAATGTCTATTTTACAGCAACAAAGAAAAATGTGCAAATATAAAGTAGAGACACAGTACAATACTCTATATACAGTGCAGTGTATACATACAAAAGAAAAGAAACAAACAATACTGTAAATACACTTTTAAATGCATATATTTGAAACAGTGTGATAACACTGTGCATTATGGGGACTGGTTCACCGGGAGCAGCTCTAATTGTACAGTCTAATAGCAGCAGCAAGAAAAGACCTTCAGTACGCTCCTTCACACTTAGGACGTCAGTCACTCAACAGTCTGTCATGGAAGGAGCTGCTAAAAGATGAAACAGCTTCATACAGAGGGTGAGAGTCATTCTCCAGCAATGATGATATCTTAGCTACCATCCTCCTTTCTCACACCTCCTGTACATTGTCCAGGAGAATCCCTAGGACTAAGCTGGCCTTCCTTATCAGCTTGTCCATTCTCTTCTTGTCTGCAGTACAGATACTGCTGCACCAGCAGACCACTCCATAAAAGATGGCTAAGGCCACCACAGAGTCAAAATAGGTCTTGGTGCTCCCTGCACTCTAAAAGATCTTAGTCTACTCAGCAGAAAGAGACTGCTCTGTCCTTTCCTATAAATTGCACCTGTGTTGTCTGACCAGTTTAGTTTTCTGTTCAGAGCAACACCCTGGTATTTATAAGAGTCCACCCTCTATATCATTTCCCTGAATGTTTACTGGTGATAGTGAAGTGTGTTTGTGCCTGCGAATATCCACAATATCCCAGTTCTTTGGTCTTATCCACATTTATCTGGAGGCATTAATCAACTCCATTGCCACCAGTCCACAAAATTCTAGATCAGTCTTCTGTACTCCCATGACATCATCCTCCATGATCAGACAGACAGTGACAGAGTCATCAGGGAACTTCTGCAGGTGACATGCTGTTGAGTGAGGCACTCAGCTGGTCCAGTTTGGTGGTCCTGATTCCCTTGGTGTATGGTTCCATCTGGTTCAATGTGATCTCTAAATTTGATGTCTATCTATTGCCCTGCACTGATAATCTTCTCGATTGGTCAGCTGCGGCACACGTTTATTCTCACTAGATTTGACAAAGAAATATTAGCAGATCTCCTTGACTCCCATGCCTTTTGAGAAAATGGACTTTTTTTTACTCTGGATTACATCAATTCATGACCCTTACTTTTGGGTTGTTTAGGGCTCCCATGATGTTTCAGGGACTCATAGATGGAAACCTCCACCTGCACAATGCTTACACTGCTGCAATTCAGGATGACATTATTCACATTATTTATTTAGTTCTTACAGCAAACCCAAAGAATGTGCAATTGGGTCATGAACTTTTACTTGGGCCATGGGAAGGTGTGTGTCCCCAAATCAGACAGAAAAAGTGAGGGGTAAGGGAAGAGAAAAGAGCAACTGGAAAAAGAGCTGACCAGCTCAGAACTAAGTGTTTGTGTACTTGATAGAGTCAAAGTTAAGAGCCTGTTCGAATTTATCCCAAACCAGCCTTCTAATGTTCGCCCAAGTGTGTCAAAATTCAGAAAGTGGAAAATCTTCAAAGAAGAGTGTTGGTTAGTATAATCTCTTATTAGGGCTGCATGATTTAATAAAAAAAAAATCACATTGAGATTATTTTTGACACACATTGCAATTGCAATATGCAACTATTAAAAGGTACAATTTTGTATTTAAACTGATTAATCTATACGATTAATCTATACAATGTTTTTGGTTGGCAGAAAAACACAAAAAAAGAAACATTAACACTAGTTTTTGAATCTGCATCCACATGTATTGTCTTTACACTCCTAATGCATGCACATTCATCTGCAAAGAAAATACTATACCAAATGTTTTTTGTTTTGTTTATTTATTCATTTTACTAGAATGAATACACCTGATTGGGCCTTGGGTGGCACATCATGGTGACACTCATGAAGGATTATATAGGCATTTTTTTAGTCAACCTCCATATGAGCCTTGGCATCTGGCCCCGTCCCTACAGTAGTAATTTAAACACACACACACACACACACACACACACTAGCCGAAAAAACTTTACCTGCAGTAGAAAAAGGAAGTATATGTAAAAGTTTTATGCTTATCCTTCAGTTCTTATCAAAACCTACTAAAAACAAAACAACCTAACACTAATTTACTGCAGGTCATGCCGTTAAGACATTCTCTTTTACTGTCTATTTCTCTATTTCAGGTATTTAACCACCTATCTAATGAAGAAATAAATAATGCAGACATCTCTGCTTTTTAGTTCAGTGACTGCGAAAAATCTATTAAAATTGGAACTTTTTAAACAAAAGAAAGTTTCTGTTTTGTGCCATTTCTTATTTCACAATTGGACACAACATGCTTGCATACACTGAATAGCGAGAGTGTGTCTGTGTGTGTGTGTGTGTGTGTGTGTGTGTACATAATGCATAATGGGGCCAGATGTTCCTTTAACAAGCACCATTTGCTCAGTAGCAGAACACGAGAGATTGGGAGGTAATTACCATCTGGCTTGGGTCATTCTGTAGATTCATTTCTGAGGTTCAACATACACTTTTAGTGTTGCGAGCTGGTGCTGTGTTCAATTATCCAGCTGTGTAGTGCACTCTCACTGCCATCATCCAGTTAAATGCTGATTGCATGGAGTTTGTTGCATGTATCTGTCACCTTTGTGTTCTCTCTGTGGACATGTCCATTTCAGACCCTTCAGACATTTAGTAGTGATTTGCTACGGGGAACTGGAGCCTCTCTCCACTGAAAAAGGATACAGACAGCTTTCCTTAAGGTAAGCTTTTTCTTTAAAAAAAACGTGGATCTGTTATTGTGTGGGGGGCTTTTATTTTATGGTCTGAGTCCATTTGTCCCCTTAGAGGGAAGAGTCACTGAAAATCAATACAACCTTATTCTGATTGATGACCTTTATCCTATGATGAAATATTTCTATCCTGATGGAAGCAGTCTTTTTCAGGAAGAGACTGGCTATATCCACAAGACACAAGGTGTTAGTGAATGCGTATGAAAGCGTTGTAAAATAATACTCTGTGGCCTTCACAGTCAACAACTCATAATTCAACCAACCACCTATGTGAGACTTTGGACCAATATGTTGGGACCAACACCTCCATCCTTATTAATTGAGCAAATACCCTATAGAAGCATGCTAGAGTATTAAAGAATCTGCACCAAAGTGTCTTTAAAGTGTTCTACAGGCTTGTGGCAGTCTGATATCTTTCTTAGTTAGTTTATGTTGTGTATTTCTTTTATTTGTCATCTGTTTCCATTTAAATGGTAGTTTGATGAACCAGAAACTATCATAAATATGTAGGTATAATGATAATAATAATATTTATTGTATAATATTTTAATATTTTATTATAATAAATATTATTATTATTATTATTATTATTATTATTATTTGGAGTAGTAGTAGATGTATTGCTTTTAAATTTCTGAACAATAATAAATGAAAGTATAATAATAAAGATCAAGGATGCTGTCAGATGTAGAAATTATTGCTATATTATTTAAAAAACAAACAAATCTAAAACACAAAGTAAAGTGAACAGGCAATAGGTCAGGTGATGTAATAAAGTATTTTTTTAAAAATAAGCAACAATCTAGAAACTATAAAAACACAATGGAGTCAAAAACCAAACTTGCAAACATGGATAAACAGCTCAATGTGTCAGGTAAAAAGTGAGCACTGAAGGAATTCTTCATAAAGTGCTGGTGTCAGGAGGGCACTTATATGATTGAAAAGGTGATTGAGCCCAGGTGTGTGTAATCAGTAATTTAGCAAACATGCACATGGTGTGTGTATTTTGGCAGAAAAAGAAATTTTTATATCTGTTGCTTGAGGGTCATGGTTGAAGTTTTTAGTGTCAAATCTGGTGTAGACATGACTGATGTTGAGATCAAGTTACACAGAATTCCAAAAAAATAAGTCATAAATGGGCAGGCTGGCAATTATGGGTGGCCATGTGGTGTAATGTTGACCCTATCATCCAGAGATCACAAGTTCAATTCCTGAGTGATGCTGCAGCCATCCGTAGCAAGGAGTCCAAAGAGCAAATTTGCCACGCTCTCTGGATGGCATACCTGTACCACTACATCAATCATTGCAATACAAAGCAATCATGGGAGTCACACAAGTGGAAGGGGTGGAAAATGTTTTTCTCCATGTGTTTTCCTGTTGTGTGTTACACCATGCCAAATGTTGCGTATATGAGCAGCAGTTAAAAAAATCTGTGGTTGGTTGGTGGAGGAAGATGTCATGATAGACATTACCCTTAATGGTTTCGAAGTCGTTGCCTTGATGGGAGAATGCCCTCACAAAGAGAATGACATTTGCTACTACAAAATTAGGGAGAAAATCATGGAAACATTTTTTAAATAGTTACAAATTAGTTTTACAGATATTCGAAAATGGCGCTAGATGTACAGTAGATCCTTAATGATCAAATCAGTGCAGATGAAGGAAAATGACTTCCTGCAACAGCATGACTAAAAGATGAAATTTAATTTAGTTTGTAGTTTGGTGAGGTACCCTAACCACTGTATTATGACTGAAAGAAATAGTGTACATGCATAACATTTGGCCAATAATTAAAATCATTCCATAACGTCTACCTTAAATAGATTCTGATGGTGATGGACTGGTGTCACATTCACAGTATATTCCTGCCTTACTTACAGGTTTTCTAGGATAGGCTCTAGATTTTACTTAATCCTGGCCAGGATCCTGAAGATCCATAAATACATGTATAGATATGCTTACGCCAGCACATATAGCTTGTTCGCCTAATCCTCTGGATAGTTTTTGAATAATGTCATGAACGGGGGTCAGATAACTGGGGTAAGTAAAGTACAGTACATTGAAACCTCAGCAGACAGTAAATAGCACATGCAGAAGTCAGTAATAAGTAACAAGCATGCAGGAAAAGACGATGGGAAGCAGCCAAGGACCAGACTTGCAGACTGCAGAAGAGAGTGCAATATCAAACTGGAACAAATCAGGACGTGGAACTGCAGGCCATTTTTTAGAATCAATCAATCAATAGGTAATTTGAGTAACACATATAGCAGTGGGTCGAATACTTACTGACATGTGCTCCATAAAAAAGGCTCGCTGCAGTGAATCATTGTGAGGGATGGCACAGTGGAGTGCAACAGCAGATAATGGGGGTAGCATGCAGAAAAATAAGGGAGACATAATACACATCAACAGCCCAAAATAGTAAGAGTGAATGTCTTTTATGGGAAATAGAAAAAGACAAAAAGGTGATTCAGAATAGACAATAAACAGTCTATAGTCTATATGATTTTTTAAAAATGTGAAGCCATATTAAAGAAATATCAACTTAAAGGAAACCCTGTGATATGTGACTAACCTTAGACCTCAACCTTAAACTTACACTACTAGCTTTAAACAAGATAAACTACAATTCAGAATTCCGAACAAGCTATTTGCTGTACAGCTTTTGCATGTACATCATTAAAGATCAGATACACAGATACAGAGAAAAAAAAATTGACCTTTAAAAAAACATAAAACCATTATGTTTGATACAAACCAAACTGGCTTATTTAAAATGCACTGCATTTATATATCAGTACTGTTTTGTAAAAGCCAATTAAAATTTACCACCTGAACCTTCGCTCTGCTTACACCACACTTTTAAAACATACTGTACTGTAAATTTGTGCACATGCCACTGAGTCTTTTTTTCTCTTCCTTTTCTTCATCTGCAATGCTCAAAAATTCTTCACTTTCCATTATTATCATCGCTTTAAAATTGATAATATTGTGCATTTTTTTTGTGTCCAACAGTGATTGCATGCTAGGAAAAAGTATATAAATACGTATATAGATATAAAGATATTATTTTCTTATTCATGAGAAGAGGGCAGCAAGAAGAAGACCTTCTGTGCCACACAACTAACAAAGAAGGAATTAGTGTGCAGACATGAAACAGTGAATTATGTCATAAATGCTATTTGGAGAACGATTTAGGCAGGGAATGCCTAGAGAGAACATTCAGGACTGACTCATCATCCTGCCATTCCATTGAGATTCACCCACCTTCACTGTACAGGGCGGCAGAGCCCTCATCCCTTAGTGATACAGCCCACAGAGCATATGTGCACATATGCTGATCTAATAGCTCGAAGATGCATATCTAAAAACATGTTTAAAGGCAAGAACAAGCATGTTTGCTCCCTGTTTTGTGTCTCTGTGAATTTAAAGTGTCAGTGCTGCTCTGCCAAAATACTTTAAAATAACAAATATGACAGATTGTCTACAGTCTACAGTGGTGTTTTTTTCCAGCCTTTTGCCTTTTATTGCTATTATACTTGAACCACATAAATAATTTATTCACATGAATACACTAGTTCCATAGTTCTGCCTTACCTGATATCAGAAGATCTTATTTCCTTTGAGCAGGTGTGAAACAGAGATTTATACGTGACCCATCACGTATAACCCATCATTTACTTTGTTACTGTACTTAAGTACATATATCACATATCTACTTTACTTGAGTAGTTTAATTGTGTGAACCTTTTTACTTTGACTCCACTACATCTAACAACAGATACTGTGTCTGTACTCATACTCAACTACATCTCTGCATGGCATAACCACAATATTGTGTCATTTTGTCAGAAATTTTGTCACCTGCTAATTATAATGTATAACTGTACGCGACATATGTTTGTAACAAACACATTCATAATTAGGGAGTGGAGAAAGAGAGAGAGATTTTTTTTAAGTCTACTATGCAATAATATAAACCCTGTACTTTTGATACTTACGTAAATTTGTACTTTTTTTACTTTTATTCAAATCATTTATCGGCGTCAAAACAAAAAGCGCATGCGTGCTACTTGATACTTGTAAACCAAGACTTGTTCATTTCTCAAGTCAAAATTTATTTTAAAAACTCTGCCTGTATTGCGAAATGCTTGCAAACCGCGTTACTAGCAATAAAAAGGTTCCCCTGTAAATAATAAGAAGTTTGTATAAATAAATAATGAACACTATCCAGCCTGGCTACTCCAGTTGTCATAAATATATTTTTCGTTTTTTTTCCCCTACTATAACCCTGCATTTCTAGGGAGGTTATTTTTGGAAGTAGCAGGGAAATTCTGGTATCAAAATTAGGCTGAGGATTCCATCCATCACAAAATCTTCATTTAAACATTCAACAGGTTTTTCCAAGGGCCATCTTTTAATCAAGACAAACAGATATCAGCAATGTATGTAAAATAAATGCATAAATTAATTTATATAAAATAAAATATGCCAAATAATCGATAAGCATTTTCACACAAATTATAGCATTTTTGCCATCATGCTTTATGGCAGTGGGTTTAACTCCGATGAATAACCACAAAGTTTGTCGGTAATCTAAACTGCATGTGTGGAATCATTTCTGTTGGTTAAAGTTTCAAGAAATCATTATACACGCATACAAAAAGAATTTTGCAGTTCACTTCAGATTTGTCCCATGTGTCAGCCGTACACTGTATCAGCAGGGAAAATCATTTGTACCATGCGGTAAAAAAATAAATAAATGTGCTTTGCTGCAAATATCCTTTGTGTGCAACCAGCTGTTGTGGATTTGGATAAATTGGACATTGGTTTTTGACAAAAACTCCTAAGACCTCTATTGTAAGATTTGAACTATGTTATCAGACCATTACAAAGTTACACCCTTGTATTGTCGCTCCCTATTGCTCAGTGGGATTATGCCAGTACAAAGCACCCGTGCGTATTGCAATTGCTTGGCCTTTAAGTGTTATACACGGCAATTTTCAGTGATACAAATCTTTAAATTGTCAAGACCTAATCTGCCTTAAAAGAACCATCAATCTCACATACACACAATGAGGGCACTTACTGAATCTTTTCTTTAAGTGAAGTAATGCAAAAGAGAACATCATGTACCATCATTTAGAAAAAATAATCATTCTTATTCACAAAAACTGAAACTGTATGACTTAAAGAAGAAGCCACCTTTATTCTGTCACATACTGTACAGTACTGTGCAAAAGTCTTGATTCACTCACATTGTGTTTTTAGGGACCCAGAATTCCTTGTATTTTAGTGTATCAATAGTTCTCTCTAATATTTGGTAAGTTTTTGTCGCTCATTTTTAGTCCTGTCCCTGTACTTGACCAGTTCAGAACAATGTTTTTGTGTGTTAAGCCATACAGTGACTTATACATTATTTAAGCAGAAAATATCTAAGTTAAGGCATGAACCAGTGAGAAACAGTAACAGATGAGTTTTTAGTTTAGTGATGCTAAATGCTGAGTGGTTGAACAGACGAGAGGGGAAATGAGGTTGCTGCTGAGGTTGTTACATTAATATATATATATTAAGAGGAATCTTGACACTTTGTAGCCTGTCTCAATACAATATTTGTACAGTACTGCACTGTATACATTAACACACAGTGAAATTCTTTTCTTCACAAATTCTAGTTTGTTAGAAAGCGGGGTCACAAGAAAGGGTCAGCCAAGGTACAGTATAGCCACCTTGCTCAAGACCCTAACACTGGCTGTGCTGCAGGAGTTCCTGATGGAACCGCTGACCTAATCAGTAAGCCAGAGCCTGAACCACTTAGCCACCACTGCCCTTCAGTCATGTACCATCCACATTATTGCCGGAGAGGTTTGTTTTCTTGGAAAGGGTCTCATATTTTAGACCCTTGAGCTGCTATGCAATTGAACTATGCTGCTCTGCAACTGTGAATAATTCATAGATTTTCAAAAAGACAGCCAAGTAGGAATCCTAGTTGATTAAAATTCATGACTTTAATGAATGTGTTGATTGACAGTCGTGAATGAGTCACAATGGATGTTTTTATCTCTCATGATATGATTATAATTACAAACTCTAATTGCATGTTCAAGATGATGTCAAATATTTTCCAGGAAAAACAACACTAACTGTGATGAGCCTGCTGAATCTTGACGGTACATCTTATTGTTTAAATTCCATGCTGTTTTGAATCAAACATTTTTGAATTCGTCAATATAGTGAGGTGTTTGGACTAATAACAGTTGTGTGAATGTTACATTACAGCATACTTCAAGCGGTTCACAATGCTCCACTTTTTTGTTGGTATCTGTTTTTGCAATTTAGAAAAGTTTTGAATTTCATGACTATTATATCTTCTCTCATATTAGAAGCCCACAGTTCCAGCCCAACCTATTCATGCCAGCAAGTCATTAATATGAGTAAGCCTGGTCTTTTTTTGGTCCACATATGGTATTTTACAGAAGCCCTCTAAACTAGTTCTGTTTATTACTTTTTCCTTCAGTTTCTTGTTGGAAAAATAAATTATGTAAACATGATTCCGGTTATTTCCACCAAGAATTTTGATAACTTTAAGCTTTACGCATTTCGATTGCTTTATTTTTAGCTTTTATCAATCCTGAGATGGTGATGTGATTTCTGTGATTCAATCCCCTAGCTGCTTAGCCATTGCAAAAAATCAAGATACAGTATATCTAAAGTAGTAAGTTTGTATATACTGTACAGTAGTGTTTCAAAGTTAGTAACCACTCCTTTAATTCTGTGCGTTTTTGTGGAAAAAAAACATAATAAAAGCATCTGATTGTAGCAGTCTTGGGCAAATACATTTGTAAAATTAAGTACAGTATTACATACTGTAAATTAGGCATTACATAAATAATGCAAATACAAGTTCAGACAAACAGCAACATATAACTTTTTTCTTCTTTACAACATTGCTTCAGTTCATTGAGGTTTTGGGCATTTGCTCATGCACAGCTCTTTTAATCACCCATTAGCATTTCAATTGAATTGAGGTCTGGACTTTGACTAGGCCATTCCAAAACCATGATTTCTTTTTTACTAGTGTGCTTCAGATCATTCCAAAACCATGACCTAAGTCCAAGATCAAATTTTGCCCAAACTTTAGCTGTTGGACAGATGGCCTCACATTTGCTTTTATAATACTCTGGTACACAAAGGAGTTTACGGTAGACTTATTGACTTCAAGGTGCCCAGGTACTGTGCTTGCAAAACAAACCCAAATCATCACTCCTCTAATGCCGTGCTCGACAGTCGGTATAAACTCTAGGAGGGGAGATGCATCAAAAAAAATAAAGCAAAGGTGAAACCATGAAAGACTTTGAAGTTGATTAAAGAGAAGTTGTAGTTAATATGAGAAGAGAGGTAATCAATGTAGCTAATGAAGCATGGAAGTGATGTACAGATACCTTGGTGTGTGAACAGCTGAGTTTTGAGTTTTTACAGTCAGTCCAAAAGCGAGCATCAGAAAAATCGATAAGAGAGATAATATCACCATAGATTGGTGTTTTAGTGTCATTACCATTCATGCAAAGCAAAGGGCAAAAGATGTGCAGTGCTATGAAAATTACATAAAAGCACCAAGACTGGACATGAATTTTGCAGCCACACTATGTACATATGTCCAAAATTAAGATACATGAATATAGAACATTTACATTCAAATGAAGTTAACAAATGTATTTAGGATTAAAAAGGCAGATGATGCCATCTGCATAATCCTAGAATAGTTCCCATAATAGCATCATAGAGAAATTTAATATGGTTTACAGTATCAGTAGCTGCACTGAGGTCAAAAAGAACAATATTTCAATACCTGCCAAAGATGGATGCTATATATTAGTCAAATAGACTCATAATTCAGCATTTAGCAAATTACACACGGCAAAATCCCAGTGTTGAATTAACATTCGAAGTGTTCTAAAAGGTCCAGCTAGACTTAGACCAGCTCTGTAAGAGTTAAATCAGTACTGAGATGTTCCTATGTAGGAGCTTCTGTGTATGTGACCAGAGTTAGCATGATGCTTTCAAACTAAATACAGTAGTTAGTTTTAATTATCTTTAATATTTATGTTTGATGTATAAATTTTTATGTTTATGTAAACATAATTTTTTTCTGTATACTTTCATTTGAATAAGATTGCACATTATTGTGACCTGTCATATTAAGTCAGGTATTACTGTAAATCACGGCGTTTTTATTAGTTTTGTGCTATGGTCATGGTTGCAGTAGGTTTAATGTACCAAGTTTTGGGCAAAAAACTAAATGAATACATTATTCTCCAGATCCTTCAACAGAATTGAGAATTTGTTAAAGTAAAACATTGTTTTAAAATACTTTAATAAAACATTATTCAAACTGGTTGCTTCAGCTGGCCATATCTCAGCAGCTAATTAAATTTATGATTAACTTTATTAAAATGTACTTTATTGAACCAGGAATCTAAAAAACTATAATCAGCCAAAATGCAGCTTAATACCTGATTTGATGTAATGGGTCACAATTTTACTTAAGTAACATTCACCCTGTTGGATGAACTCAGATTAAAGTTAAGAGGATAAGAACAATGTCACTGTGATCTCGTTCCTGCTCCACTATTCACAGATGTGCTATTCTTGTGCTAATTAATTTATTGTGTGCAGCTTCAATAAACAGGAATCAATTGTCTTTGAATTATAGGTGCTTTATTTTAAACCATGAGATACAAAAACCCATCTACTTCTTTGTAGACTGCTATTTAGACTTACCTGCTCGGGAGGCAGAAAATTAACTTGCCTTGGGTGATTAATGGCGAGAAGGATAGTGCTCTCCTTGATATTAAGGAAGGCATGCTTTTTGCACTGTAAACATAATCCACTGCTGTGCAAGTATTACGTTTTGGTGTGTCTGGTATAAAATTAGACCTAAAAACTAATATTACTATATGAACAAAATACTTTTTAGAAGTGTGAATGTTTTAAAATACTTTTGGGGTTATTTTATTGGGTAGGTTTCTCTTTCATACCATATAAGACAGGACTATCCATTGTGTTTATTTATTTATTTATTTATTTATTTTAATTTCTGCTTTTGTATCATGTATCACTACAAATTAGTTTAAATAAATTTCATATGCACAACGTGTGCCCAGACATTTTGTTTTTAAGTTTAAAGATTTTACCACTTAAATATTTGACAAATCAACCATAACAGCTGAAAACCTCAGTTAATGAAACTCCTATGGAACTAGCTCTATGCAGCAACTTCACAGTAGATTAAGTGTAAATATATAGCATGGTTCCATTATCCACATGGCATTGCCCAAGGTGACTGAGATTATAATAAAGCTTGCCTGGCCTGACTGAGTTATAATTAGGTAAAACTGATTGTCATAACAGGACAGGGACAAGAATCACTACCCATAGCTTATTAGATGCTGCACTGGCCTTTAACTCCATAATAGCTGAATGTTTGGATAGAGGATTGTTATAGTTATGTGGGTGTTATATCTTTAGTTTTGTTGTGGTGTCATATTTTTACAAAGTAAAAGTAAAAGTGTCAAAGTTACTGTGAATAAAAAAAAAATACTTTAGATCAGCCATAACACTAAAACATTATAACCTTGGTTTTTGGTTCCCCTTGTGCTTTAGCTGGTATGAAAATATTGTTCTTCTTGTGCCTGGTCTGGTCTTGTCCCTCAGGGCGTGGTTAGAAAGGGCCTCGCAGGGAGTGCTGTGGTGGCTAGCACCAGGACATTGATAGTGCATCCTTTAGGTGCTGTGGGTTTTATCATGTTATCTGCCTTTCTATCAGACCTTTTCCAGCAATTTGTGCTGCATTGCCTTTTCTGTGGGATCAGACCAGATGGGTTGGCCTTTGGTTCCTGTGGGCATAATCGAGCCTCGGGTGCCCATCATACTGTCACCAGTTTCATGGTATATAATTGTTAATCAATGTTAATGTGTTACTGTTATGTGTTTTATATATAATGTATATCTATAATCAGTTGCATACATTTTTGAACAAATATAAGTATTTTAGGCGTTTGGCCTCTGTACACCATCATATTAAATTTGAAATTAAACACTTAAGATGTGAGTGAAGTCAAGGGTTTCCACTTTGATTCAAGGGTTCTTTATAAAATGTGGCATTAAATACTAAGGAATAACAATTATATTTCTATACACAAATCCATGTTGAGGGGCTCATAAATAATGGAACAAATGGCTAACAAGAGTTTGGTCTTAACAGCCAGGTGTGGGCTGTTTCTTCATTAATTCATGACTAATCAAGATGTTAAAAGGTTTGAAGATAGCTCAAAGTATCACATTAACATTTTGTAGCTGTTAACCCTGAACATGAGGTCCAAAGATGTGTCTACAGTAAAGTGAAGGGGGCCATCATTAGACTAAAAAATTAGACTCTAGGTTTTAAATAAACCTAGAAATGTTCTTTACTGACTAAGTCAGTCACTTGATCTTAGTCCAATAGAGCCTGCTTTTCACTTACTGAAGGCATAACTGAAGGCTAAAAGACCCATAAGTGAGTTAAGGACTAGCAAAGCATCTAGCAAGCAAGATAGGAAACTCAGCATTTGGTCATGTCCATGGGTTCCAGACAATCAATATGTTTTGAATTTTGTTAGTTTTTTCCATTATTTATAAATCTCTCGAAAATTTGGTTGTATGTGAAAATGGTTTTAATTCCTAATATTTAATGCCACATGTCTTGACTAGGTCAGATCCTGAGTGTTATTTCAATTTCAATGTGGTGATGTACAGACAAATCTTTGCTCCAAAATTTATGGATCTGACTATGTGACCCAGTCTCTGAAAACCAAGATAATTTTTTTTTTGTAATTCGCTACTTTCTTTTTTTTATCCAGCAAATGGTGCTTATTTATGCCACTGCTGCTTCACTATTATTTTGAAGCCAGAACCTAAAAGCGAATATCGCTGTCCCTCTGCCAAACCCCTATTAGTATTTTGCTATTATCATGGAAGGTTTTCCACACGTCATAATGAAAAGTGGTTTGGACGAGTTTCCTTCTAAGACTTTAAGTGTACTGCATAGCACTTAAGGAAGGACTGCATGTTATAGTCTCTAGTAAAAGCTAGTGGACAGATCACCAAGTCTAAATGAATAATAATTGTAATTACATTTAAATAATAAGGTATACAGTAAATACATTTTAAATGAGCTAGTGAGAAAATCAAGAAGAGATTTTCCCAAATATTTTCTATACACTGACTTTTAAAGGGATGAAAGCTAAAGTTGTGAAATAAATTAAATGTAAGTAATCTATAGAAAAGGTCATTACCTTAATGATCTTTGCAAGGAGTTTTCTGTGAATTTGAGCACTCAAAGATATTAAATAGGGCTATGATGAGAAGAATTTTTGCACTTAACTTTATGTTAAGTGTAACCACTTAACTGAAGTATTTAATTAATATAATAATCATGACATTTCTAATAAGAGAGGCAGGCTTACAATATACTGTAAAAAAAAATAAAATCACATATTAAACATAATAAATTGCTGCATTTATTACATTTTAAATACAGATCATATCTCAGTGACAGCACTGTCCGAAGGTCTTTAACCCCCGCTCATTTCTTCATATTTTGCTTCAAAGGGCCAGTTTTTTTTTGATGTACTGTAGTCTCCAGGCTTCCTGAAAAACTTTTCCAGTCAAGTCCCTGAACAGTTTAAGAGATTATTTTTGTTTCCCATGAATCATTTACACATATAAACATCTAACTTGAGGCATTAACCAGTAAGAAACAGGTGCAGATGATGACAGATGATCAGGCTGATGGCTATGACTGGTATACCATGATAATAAATGCTGAGCGGTTGGAACAGACGAAAGTAGAAAAGAGGTTGCTGCACGTTTTTAACCTCAACATTTGTTCCTATTTCTGTAATTTATTATGTAACATTTAATTTAATATAAAGAAATAAGGAATGCCCTTAAGAACTTTAAACAGTACTATATGTACTTATGTATATTTTAGTAAATTACAAGTAATGATTGTTTTGATTGATTTTTTTTTAAATTCAAGTTGAAGTTTAAGTAGGCTTTATTGTCACTTCAACCATATACAGTTAGTACACAGTGATATGAAATAACGTTCCTCCAGGACCAAGGTGCTACATGCAACATAAATTTACAACATAAATTAACAGAAAAACTAAACTTGCTAACTAAGAGGCCTAGTTAACTGGCCTCAAGAGAGAGCATGCAATCCTCTTAGCCGTTAAAGCTCAGAGCATTTTACCCCTTATTTGTTTTTGCTGTTTTTTCTTTTTTTTTTTTTTTTTTAATAAACATACTGTTTATAGGGCTCAGGATTGTGAAGTATAGAGTTACATATTCTTTTTCAGCACTAAATGTTTTGTTCATTTTAACCAACCACCCAAATATGACAAAAAATAAAAAAATTGGTCAGATAGGCAAAGTAATAGCACAATATACACATAATCACATGCTTTTATTGTTGTTTTCCTTTCTATGCTCATTTTGCCCAACCTTTTTAACTGGAACCTGTAAAAAAATTCACAGTGCTGTAAGGTACAGAACAGGTGACAAATTATTTATTTATTTATTTAAAAATCTAAACCCTCCCCGTTAACACACACTGACACGGCTTCGATATTAGCACTTACATCATCTAACAATGCTGTGTTGCTGGCACGTATCTGTGCCGCTTGAGATATAAGGGTTAAAAATACATATGTCTCATTGCCTTATGGATATTATTAGATGAGATTTATGTACTGTGAGTAATATTGCCACCTTATAGATCCCTTTATTTAATCCTGAGCTTGGGTTACTGCAGAGAGTTTTGCATGTTCTCCTCACATCTGTGTTAGTTTTCAGGTTCTCCATCCACTCACATCCCACATTGTCTCTGTGTCACGTCCAGTGTTAACAGGATATGAGCTCCAGGTCCATCATGATCCATGGCAGTGACGTACCGGAATGAGTATATTCTGATATTTTTTTCTTCTTTGTATTTGTTTACATACTTTGTTGCTCTTTGTTAACTGACTTCAGTGCAACATTTTAAGTGCAATCAATTCAATGCACATATTGGGTGTCTAATGGTCAATGCGTAGAGTAAATGTACCACTTATGCCACCATGTGGTATGTAGTCATACTGTTGTCATACTGCTCTTTATAGACTTCTCTTGTGTTTAATTTTCAGATATTTGGGTCATGTTTGCATAGTTTTCAGTTTCAAGTGTATATTCTTGAATCTGGATGTCAAAAATAATGCATGAGATGTAACAATACTTTAAGCAATAAAGCAAATTGCTCTGTACAGTACATTCTAAAAATGGACAGATCTATCAACATAAATCAATACTAATACTACAAGATTTACTTTGTAATTGATACTTGTCACTGCTTTTCAGTAGTTTTTTTTAACATCCCTATTGGATTTAGTTCATGTTTAATATTCAGTAAAATATTGGAAACTAAATCCTAACACTGGGTTTGGAAGGGGATCTGCAGTACTGCATTAGCTTGCAAGATTCAACTAACAAGTCTGTGTGATTCCATAAAGGAATTGCTAAAAACTGTGATGTGTAAACTGTAACACTGAAATGTGTATTAATGTGTTATATAAAACAGAAGCTTCCAGTCTCATTATTCAGCAGAGTGTCATGATTGCCTTTTTGATAGGTCTGTCACACAATACAGAACTCATTTTGTCTTTATGGCTGAAGGGGGCAAGGAATTACAGCTCTTTGCGGTCTATCAAGTGTAACCCAAGCCTATAAATCAGTGACAGTTTTAACTCGGCCTAAACCCTAGAATGAAATAGAAGAGGAGGTCCACCAGGGTTCACATGATCCCTGTGGGCATTAGATCATCTCACTCTGTCAGTTCCCTGATGAGTCTTCACCTCAAGTCTATCCAGGGGTTTTTGTTTGTCATTCTTGATTGACTCACCAGCTGATTGGAAAAAGGCTCTTTTCCCTGATGTGGATTATTACTTTCACTCTTAGAGAATCCAGAAGAAACCCACATAAATGCTGGAAGAACATGAAGCTATGCCATAAGAAAAAAACTAAAGTATGCACAATACCTCTACATACAAAACAAACCATGCTCCTTCAAGGGAGGAAGAGGGAGTGGGTATAACACATACCAGCAGAGGAATATTATTCACAAGAAAAAATAAATAGAAAAATTATATATAAATAAAATGTAAATATTTTATTCATATTTGTAAAATTATTAATAAAAAATAAAAAAAATTTCTTTTTGTTCCTTAGCACAAGTGTCCATTCATGCTGTGACTATGGGAAGTAGTAGGGGTAAAACTTGATCACATGATTAACTTGTTAAAAAGACATTAACACATTAACATTTCTAGAGTAATCACATGCGTTAACACATTAACTTTAACTGCCTTATTTAAAATATAATAAAATGCAACTGCCAAGAATAATTTTTTGGAAACTAATATTATTTATAGCATTATTTTGTTCTTTCTGGCACTTCTTCTGCACAGGTTTGCCAAGCATTAGAAATATAATATTGTAGCGTTTTTCACCGCTAAGCAGGAACTTGGAGAGACGAGTGAGCTTCCTGGCTGCCCAATGCAAATGGCTGGGAGTATTTTATTGAATACCAGCACAAGACAGCACATCCAACTTCCCAAAAGACACATCCACACTAATTAAAACAAACATCTACAACAACATCAAAGTCCCGCCCCCGGCTGTGAGTGTCATACACGCGGCGCTGCTTAACACCGGCGTCCGCCAAGTGTCTACGTGCCAACTCGTGGACACGGAACAGTTTGTCTTTCAATAAAAAAAAATAATCCAAACCCGGCTTCCTGGGTAAATCCACTTGTGGAGGGGACCCGAACACAAGGTCCACGGGCGTGCGCAACTCGCGACCGAACATTAACGCAGCTGGCGTCAGCTGTGAGGACTCCTGCACTGCTGTGCGATAAGCCCAAAGCACGAGAGGCAAATGTTCGTCCCAATCCTTCTGCCGGTCGCTGGTAAGCACGGCGAGTTGGGTGGTGAGCGTTCGATTGAAGCGTTCCACGAGGCCGTCACTCTGCGGATGAAGGGGCGTGGTGCGGGTCTTTTTTACCCCGAGGCGCTCGCAGACCGCCGCAAACACCTCCGCCTCAAAGTTACGCCCCTGATCGCTGTGCAACTGCTCCGGGGCGCCGAATCGGCTGAACACCTCATCCACCAGCACTCGAGCCGTGGTGGAAGCGCTCTGGTCAGGGACAGCAAACACCTCCGGCCACTTTGTGAAATAATCCATGGCCACCAGCACATACCGGTTCCCGCGATCGGAGATGGGAAACGGCCCAAGAATGTCCACTCCCATACGCTCCATAGGTGCCCCCACCCGAAAGTCTTGCAGGGGTGCTCGCGAGCGCTGGGTAGGGCCCTTCTTTGCCGTGCAGACGTCGCATTTGTGCACAAAGAGTTCACTATCCGTGTGGCAGCCCGGCCAGTAGAAGCGAGTGCGCAACCGCCGCAGCGTTTTAGTGACTCCGAAGTGTCCTGCACCCGCATGCCCGTGCACCATTCCCAACACTCGTGCCCGGAGATTCCGCGGCACCAGCAGCTGAAAAGATTCGCCAGCGCCGCACGGCCGTTCCCAGTGGCGGTAGAGTAAACCTCCCCGCAACGCTAGTCGGTTGAACTGCGAGTGGAGAGCTTTTTCCTCAGGCCCCAGGTGAGCAACAGCGGCATAATCCGGTCTCTGGCCCGCGTTAACCCACCCCAGGACCCGCTGCAGCGCCGGATCTTTCTCCTGTTCGGCAATTAGCTGATCACAGTCCATCTGTGGCACAGGCGAAACGACTACAGGCGATGGTTTATGCGACGCAATAACTCGGCTGCACACCGGATCGGACGGCTGATTACCGACGGGAGCTCCGGAGGACTGCGCAGGGAGAACGTTCTGCTTCAGGGGGGTCGGAGGGCGTTCGATGTCGCAACCACCCACGCGCTCTTTAACCCGCTCGCAATGCCGACAACGCTCTTTGCTGCACGGCCGGCGGGATAAAGCATCGGCGTTAGCATGCAGTTTTCCCGCTCGGTGCTGAACGGTAAAATCATAGTCCTGCAACCGCTCGAGCCATCGCGCTAACTGCCCTGTCCCCGGCTAGGTTCACATACCGAGCGGCTCTGAGCCACGGGAGACCGCTCGGCTCTTTCGCCGTGGTAGTCAGCCATGATGGGCTCGGCGCGCTCGGCTTCGCGCAGCGCCTCGAACAGGGAAGCCGGTGCCGCCAACCGGATGTGTTCGCGAAGCCGCGATGGCCGAATCCCCCGCACGAACGCACGCCGTGCTAGCTCTTCCTGCTGGACGGGCCCGAATTCCGGGTAGCCCGGCGTGCGAGAGATCTCAGGTCCATGGCGAACGCCCCCAGTGGTTCGGAGGCGCTCCGCACGCGGGTTGCCAGCTCCTCGCACGCGGCCTCGTTACGGTCACCCGCGCCGAACCGGAAGTGGAGCGACTCCCGCAGTCCTTCCGCTCATCCGCCCGGAGGTCTTCCAACGCCCGGAGCGCCTCGCCCTCCAGCGAGAGGGCCACCCGGACGGCTGTCTCCACCGGGGACCAGCCCGCGAAGTCGGCAGCTAGCTCCACCTGGGCGATAAATGCGTGGGGCTCGACAGCGCCGCTGTAGGACGGCAGGCGCAGCTGCAGGTCGCCTCGCCGGCTGACGGCGCACGGAGCTGTAGCTTGCTCCGGGGTGCGCTCTAACCCGCTACTCTCCATCCCACTTCTGACACCAAATGTGGAGTTTTGCACCGCTAAGCAGGAACTTGGAGAGACGAGTGAGCTTCCTGGCTGCCCAATGCAAATGGCTGGGAGTATTTTATTGAATACCAGCACAAGACAGCACATCCAACTTCCCAAAAGACACATCCACACTAATTAAAACAAACATCTACCCACACACACACACCCTGGCCGAAACCACTACCCCAAACACCTTTCCCCAACACGGTGAACACATAACACTCCCTCCCGCAAAGCATGATGGTTGTAACTCAAACCCCACCCACGCCACAATATAATGCTAAACATGTGTTAAGCAGCTGGACTGTAGAAGGAGAATGGACATTTATATTAGGGTTTCTTGTTTTGCATGCCTCTTTGATTTTGACAGTATCACCCAAAAACATGGAATTCAGGATGATGTTTTTCGACCAGAAGATGACATGCAGCAGAGCAACGCAGAACAAGAAACAACTGGTCCATGGCATCAAGCTGTTAAAGCGTGACCATGCATGGAAAATCAATAACCATTTCCCTTTATTTAAGAGACATATGATAGAGCATAAACACCATCACTGTATACAAGACCCTGTGCTCCCAGTGCCAAAAATAACATTTGCCCTCTCGGATCCCAAATTGATTCAATGGTTTCGTGGATTCTTGTATATTTTCATGGGCCCTGAAAAAAAAAAAAATTTACATTTATGAATCATATAAACAGAAAGCAAAACATGATAAACACTATTTTCACTTTTTACTCATTCTGATTTTTAATTCAATTCACTTTTATTTTTATAGCACTTTTAAGAATGGTCATTGTCTCAAAGCAGCTTCACAAATGTAAAAAAAAAATTATGGAAATGTGTATGAGCGAAAGAGTAAGTGAAATTTTTTGCTGTGTATAACAAAACTTAATTTTAAAGCCCCTACATAAAAATAATTAAAAATAGTTGAAGGTTCAAGTTTAAGCAAACCACAACATAAAATCACCATGGAACTTTACAAAACTCAACACATCCCGAGTGAACAAAATGTGTCCATTGGGTTTTTGGAGAATGCTGAAGTCACGAAAGAAGATGTTTCCGTTTTGTTTTTGCTATTGAAAATACCCCAGCATTCATGGACTACGGGTATGCCTCCTTTAGCATCCACATTACATACTGTCAAATAGAACATTATGTGATTTGGGTGTTGTGTCAACACCATATTATATACTTCTTATACTTTTTTCCTCTTGCTCCTTCTATCACTGGTTTTGCAGACTTTTTTAAAAGCACTCAAAATACCTGAGAGCACTTTGTATACAAGGGTCATGATATATGCATATATGTTTTTGTATAAGAAGCTGTTGTATTTGTTATCTGGTTTTGTCTGCTACATCCTATTTTCTATCGAGGTTTATGAATTCTATTATAACCATGGGATCTTATTTCATCTTCAATGTATTGTCATAGATGCATTTATAGGTTGCTGCAATGATGGAAGTTATTGTCATTTTTTATCCAAAGAACAAATAAGTGATTTTTTCCCCTCTAAAACATTATAAAAATTGTAATATTTAATTATTATTTTGTTCATAAGATGTATCTGTAGGGTGCCTTCTAAAGCAGCCTCCACTCCAGGTAAACAGTTTCTTGTACTGTCAGGTTCCAGTAATGCCATAAGGCATGTAGTCAGTGCAAACACTTGACATCTGGTTGGGCCCCTTTATAAACGTTTGGTGTATATATACTGTACTTAAACATAATTTCTGTGGTATACATACAGATTATTAAGATCCACAAAATTTTTAAACTTGGTGAATAATAATTTTTGTATCAGTGATTACACATTGAAAGTTTGATAAATTGTTAAAGAGAGTTTGATGAAAGTGACATTTCACATTGAGGATGTACTGTTCTCCTGTTCTCTTGACAAGGAGGGAGTTAATATAGTCCACAGTGGTCTAGAAAACAAATTCACTGCAGGATTACATCACAAGCACTGGATTGGGCATGATGTCATCCCTTCTTTTCCACCAAGGCAGTTCCGAAGCTAGGTCAGAGTGGGTGCCTAATTATGAACCAGTTCTTTGTTTTCAGACAGCCAAAGCATTAACCATCAGACAGAAACAAATTGTTTTTGCTGGGCTAGAACAAAGAACCGCTTACGTCAGGGACTAAAAGTTTGTGGCCGCCACCTTTAAAAAATGATCTCAATATGCAATTGGCAGCTTAAAGGCTTTCTAGTAATGATAAACCCAGGAGAACTTTGCCATTGTTGTTTTTGTGTTTGCCGCTAATATTGCCTAAAGAATTACCGCTAACATTGCTTCGAAAGTAGAGTCGTACACGTATACACTAAATGTAAATTAGATGTATGTTCTAATGTAATGATATGACTCTAAAGCCCATGAAAAACAAAGCCAGTTCTAATGAGGTGTTTAAGGATAGGGTGAAGTGTTGAAGGATAAACGAGCTACTTGGAACACTCCAAGAGATTTACAGGCACTGTATATGTTGTCAAGCCTCAGGGCAGTTGTTGCATTAGCTATTACAGTATGGTCATCGAGCACATGTCAGCACAGAGAAGATAAAGTTACGTGGCCATTTCGCGTACTAGTCAGAATTTGACTGATAAACCTGTGACTTCACATCACATTGCACCAGTGTTATTAAATTATCTTAATTATCTTAAATTATTTTAATACTTAGCACTGCAATCTTTTTGGTTTTGTTTTAAATGTAATGATCGCATTTAGCCTGAACATGACTGGTGACTCCATGTCACGTTTTTGCCATGATTTTAAAATCGTGTGTGCTCATGCATGCTCACTGTCTAAACAATAAGCTATTCCAACAATAGACGGATACAACTTAAGTATTTTTAAAGCTAAAAGAAACAGTCTAGGAGATAAGGTTAAACGTTTCACAAAAGCGGGCATACCAAATGTAAAAAAGTATACTTAATGTTTAATAATTTTTTTATCCTTAACAAAATTGATCTGGCCTTAACCAAATCACAGGCAATTTAGGCTGATTTAATATTCCAGCATAAGCAAAACTGGCTTTATAGCACTACTCAGAAGAGTGGCATTTTCTTGTGCATTTTCATGGCATTTCACATGTTGCCCAAAGAGGGGTGATAAAGGCTATTGAACAGTAGTTTTGCAGTCCAGAGGCTCGTAAAACCACAAAATTACTGTTTGCATGTTTAATCTGTGCAAGGGGGTTTAACAGGAAGTAAAGAATGATGCACTCCCATAGTCAGTGGCACATATTCACATATTCATTGAGACCTTAATCCTGAATGAAATGCAATTATCATAATGGGACCTTACTGCAGTGATAATGTTACTATTTTTATTTCTAAGAAGAGATCATTTTGGTCGGTTCTGTTTTTTACCCAAAACCTCATTCACTTACTCATTGTCTATACTGCTTAATCCTGTAGGGTTGCGGGGGGCCTGGAGCCTATCCCAGGAGACTTAGGGCAGGAGCAGTTACATGCTCAGTCACACTACGTGCAATTTGGAAACACCAATTAGCCAAATATGCATGTCTTTGGACTGTGAGAGGAAACCGGAATATCTGGAGGAAACACAACAAGCACAGAGAGAGACCCATGCATGCAGAATCGAACCCTGACTCTGAAAGGTGCAAGGTGACAGTACTTACCACTAAGCCACAATGCCACCTACACAAAACCTATATTAAAAAAAAGGAATGTTTTGCAACTTAACTTAAAGTGATACAATTTTGTTTAAAACTAAACAAGGTTACAGGACTTTTTAATTACAGAAATCAAATGAATCACAAAATTAAAAACGTGCTGTTCTTCTGGGGGAAATGAGGTGACAGATACCAGCTAGGAAAGGCAAAGGCTATCACATGCTTCCACTAAGACAGAACACCTGCCAACCTAACCTTTCTTGGCTTCATTCACTTTGATTGAAGTGAGAATTCAAGTATTAGGTTGTCCAGAATGACTGCAGCCATAATGTCCCAGCATGTGCTGAGAAACATAATCATTTTAATTCTTTATATTTTTTCGTTAGTAAATTATGGTATTCGGTTTGGCTGCAATAAATGTGAGAGCATATCATTATAGAGATGTTAAATTTGGTGTCTGTCAGACAGGCATGTCCATACTAGCTGCATAAGTTTTGTTCTGCCTGTGAAAAAAGAAGACATTTTCCTACACTGAAAATGTCTTGGCTGACACACTACATATGAGGAAAGAAAGATATCACAGAGACATCATTTGTTTTTCATAATCATTATATTGTTGAGCAGTCCCACCCATTCCAGTGGCTTTACTCTTCATTGCCTGTAAGCTGCTGGACACTCCGTATAAACAGACCATGCTATTTCAATATACAATTTTATAGCATATGTGGGCATATATGTAAACTCAACATTTTACATACGTCTATTTAAAATTAAAGACTATATCAGCATTCAAAATGAACCACAATTGTGTACTTTAATTGTTCCAAATGTGTCAGAGGCTGCAACTGTGGCTTAAGTATTATAGTTCCCATGTATGTTGAATCTAGTTTTTAGATCAAAGTGAACTTTTAAAAGAAGAAGATATTTACTTTCTAAAATTGTGCTGAGGCTTTGGATAAAGTGCTAACACACATGCCTTACTTGCACACTGGCTCAAAGATCCTTTAATTCCCATTCTGGAACTGTTCCTGACCTGTGTTTTTCAGGACAAAGCAGCAAAATCAAATGGACAAAAAGCATTGTGTGCACATCCTAGAAGAAGTGGATAAAGCACACAATTAAAGGCCTAATTCAAATTGATTAAATTCATCACAAATGTTAAAACTATATAAACTGTTACTTCGCTGAAACAAAACAGCTATTTAAGCAAAAATATTAATTTCACTGTCACCCTTTTATTCTTTTAGTCAGCACAAGAGTCAGCATTTGTGACCAACGCTTCCTTCCATTTCATTTACCACAATAAATCCAGCCGGTTCCATATAAAATCCATCAAAATTATAATGGATTTTATTGATTCTCTATTCCTAATTAAAGACTCCTTACTAAGCGGGACAAAAGTTCACATCACGCTGAAGTGCTAACTTTCAAGAAATCCTGACCCATTACTTTTTCCTAAAGGATTATTAGTCATGTATTGTAAAAGTTAAACAAAAACTGACAAATTGTGTGTGTGTGTGTGTGTGTGTGTGTGTGTGTGTGTGTGTGTGTGTGTGTGCGTGCGTGCGTGTGTGTGTGTGTGTGTGTGTGTGTACATGCATGTCATCTAGTATGTCTTGCATGTGCTTGTTGCCATTTGCAGGTTTTGCTCATGGTTTGTAAAGATCAGGAAAGCTGAATGCTCAGTATTTATGAGCATCCCACAAGCTCCCACAAGTATACTTCATCAGCATTAAATAATCAACATCAATAAAAGTCCAATGTATTTTTTACCATCTTAAATTACCTGGAATTGGTGAAATTGTTAACTAGCTAACACAAGTTCATTCCGAAAAAGAAGGGAAAAAAAGAAAAGAAAAAAAAACATAATTGAACTTTTTGGTAAACCTTACATGTTTAATGTGGTCTAACCTAACCATCAAGCTGCTGTTTGGCCTAGTGGGCAAAACCACAGATCAAGGACAGAGCATTGCTGCTTCAGTCTCTTTAATCTTCTCTTTAAGCCATAGGAGAGAACTGGTTATGTAAACTAACCTGTAGCCACTCTGTTTACTATTGTTATTAACAAGTGATGTAGTTTTAGAGAATTTCTAAGATTCTGGAAAATATAGTATATCTACATAGAAATGGCATACATGAACTGTATCAGTCAGGATTTAGACATTATCACAGCACAAAGACAGCACTCGTTAAAGTAGTAAATGACCTCCTATTGGCCTCTGATCAAGGTTTTGTAACCATGCTTGTATTACTCAACCTCAGTGCAGCTTTTGACATCATTGATCATGGGATTCTTCTTTACAGATTAGAGAATGTAGTAGGAATTAAGGGTACAGCCCTCTCCTGGCTTAGATCCTATTTGACCGATCAGTATCAGTATGTAGACTAGTGGAGTTTGGTGTTTCACAGGGTTCAGTTTTAGGCTCACTGCTTTTTTCCCTTTACATGCTTACTCTGGGCAACATAATCCATAAGCATGGTATTAGTTTTCACTGTTATGCTGACGAGTTATATGTCTCAGCAAAACCTGATGAGATAAACCAGCTTACTAAAGTTGAGCAATGTGTGCAGGACATAAAAAATTGGATGCTAATTAACTTCCTTTTGCTTAATCCAGATAAGACAGAAGTTCTAGTCATAGGACCGCATACAGCTCGAAGTAAGATTCAAGATCATTCTGTAACTTTAGATGGCCTTTCTGTTCCACCAAGTGCAACAGTAAAAGACCTTGGTGTGATTATAGATTCCAGCCTTTCATTTAAAGCTCATGTAGATAATATTACTAGGATAGCATTCTTTCACCTCAGAAATATTGCCAAGATAAGAAATATATTGTCGCTAAACGATGCAGAATAACTAGTTCATGCTTTTATCACCTCTAGGTTGGACTATTGTAATGCCCTAATGTCTGGTTGTTCAACTAGGTGCATAAACAAGCTTCAGCTAGTCCAGAATGCAGCAGCGAGAGTCCTTACTAGAAACAGAAGATACAAGCACATCACACTTACCTTATCTTCCCTGTGAAATTTCGCATTGATTTTAAAATACTACTTTTGACATATAAAGCATTAAATGGTCTCGCACCGCAGTATCTGAGTGAACTGCTAGTGTCTTACGATCCGCCATGCCTACTTCGACCAAAGGATGCAGGCTGCTTATCAGTACCGCGTATTATGAAAACTACAGCTGGGGGCAGAGCTTTTTCTTACAAAGCCCCAAAATTATGGAATAGTCTTCTAAATAGTGTTCGGGACTCAGACACAGTCTCAGTGTTTAAGTCCAGGCTAAAAACCTATTTATTTAAAGAAGCATTTTTATAAATAGATTTGCCTTAGGTAAGGGAGCAGATCTGGGGGACTCATGGTCATAGAGTATTATGGTAAACTGGTATGTTTAGATGCTGTCCTCCCCACTCTCATTGATCACTCAGGTTTGTTGACGGTGAGGTGATTGGTTGCTTTACATCTCAGGGAGCCCTCATGTCTGTGTTTCCTTCTGGCTCTTCCCTTTTAGTTATGCTGTCATAGTTAGTCCTGCTGGAGTCTCTGCTTGCACTCTACAGTAAATATACATTTACATTATACATCATATGACTGTGACCAGACCTAACTGTTATCTCTTTTCTTCTGCTCTCTCTCTCCTGCTCTTTCTCTTTCCTCTCTCCCCTCTCTCTCCTTCCCTCTCTCTCTCGAGCTACAAATGTCTATCCTGAGCTGCCAGTGATTCAGACTCCCTCTGGCCTCCGGACCTGTCTGACCCATCCTGGTGCCCCGTTTCTGGTCGGAGATCTCGTCACATGAATGCCCCGTGTGTCTCTTTGGGATGCGTCTGGTGTCTGGGGATGGTTCTCTCTACCTAAAAGATGGTTCTGGCCTCGACTGGTGTTGGCAGCTGTTTCTCTGGGGACTTAACCGTTTGATAGTTCAGGACTGGAACTTCATACAAGTCCACCTGAGTTTTCAATAACTAACTGGACTCCATATTAACATCAATTAACATCAACTGTTATGCTGAACTGCCTCCCAACTAACACACAGTATGAATGCAGATCAATTCCTGCTTTCTGTTTCACCCAGATGAGGATGGGTTTCCTGTTGAGTCTGGTTCCTCTCAAGGTTTCTTCCTACTACCATCTCAGGGAGTTTTTCCCTGCCACTGTCGCCCTTGGCTTGCTCACCAGGGTCTATCTCACCATTTTGATTTATGCACATTAAAATTCCATACAAACTTAAATAATTCTTTTGATTGTGTAAAGCTGCTTTTGTGTAAAGGAGGTTCAGGTACTAACCCCTTTAGGACAATGGCAATTGTTAAAAGCACTTTACAAATAAAATTTAATTGAATAGTTTTAGTAATAAAAGGCATGTGTGGTACTGGGGACCCACACCTCTAGGGTCCAAAGTTTGATTCCTGCTTTGGGTGTGTGTCCTCTGGGTGCTCCAGTTTCCTTTCACAGTCCAAAGACATGCAAAATAGGCTAATAGGTTTTGCCAAATTGCCCGTTGTCTGTGAATGAGTGTGTGTGCATGTGTGCTTGCGATGGACTGGCACCCTGTCCAGAGCGTACCCCACCTCGTGCCTGAAGTCCCCTGGGACAGGCTCCAGAGTCAAGCTCCAGAAGACATTTCCAAGCTAGGAATTTATTGTTTCTTTATAAGTATGCACAAAGTAGTATGACAAAAAATTTTATATTCTCTTTAATGAACATTCTAGAACATTATTTGATTCTCACTGATGCTACGTCAGTACATGTTAATGCTAAGTCACACTGAAGTCCTTGGCCACTGGAGGCGTGGTTTTGTATACTGTATGTTGGATGGAACGAGACCCAGGTGTGAGGGTTCTCCACTAGAGGGCACTGTGCCCGGTGTCTTGTTGTAGTTTTTTTTGTAGACTCAGTTTCCCAGAAGGCACCATTTGTTTTTTTTTTAGGTAGCTCATTAGACCTCTTATAAATAGCCATTTGTTCTGGGAAACTGGGTCGAGCATTATTTATATGTACAATAAGTATTGTCATGTGGGCATTTTGTTTTGTAGTTAGTTTAAGTTTGGTTGTGTATGTCTGTTAAGTTTAGAAGGCTGGAGCTGTGTTTGTTAAATGTACCAGTTAGTTTGTCTTGTGGTTGGTGTAAGTACTGTTTTGTGTGTCTCCAGTGTTTGTGTAGCTTCTTGTATGTATGTATGTATGTATAGGTCCATATAGGTCCATGTATGTATAAGTCTCAGTAGGTTTGGTTATTTGTCTGTTTGAGTGTTTGGCTGCTAGTTGGTTTAGCCTCATGTGTGCTTAGCCTTTTGTGTGTTCTCCCCATGTATGTTCAGGTACTAACCCCTTTAGATACTAACACTTGTCGATACTAACATGTTTAGACCATTATCCATGTCTACAATAATTAGGTTAGCTACTTACCTCACTAACTACTAACCCATTCAGCTTCATGTGTGTTTTGTCCCACTCTTTAGCATTGGTTAAGCAAAGAGCCTACGTTATGCTACAGAGCCTTTGTTTAGCTCTGAGTATGTTTGGCTAAAGAGACTTTGTTTGGCTCAAAACTCTGTTTTCTTGTTTGAGTTTCTTTGTTTGTTCTTTATTGTTTATGTTAAAATACTCTTATTCACCATCACACCCTCTGCGCCTATGTAGTAAATGCCCTTTAAGCCCACGGCAGTAACAACAGCCAATATACATCCAATGTACCATTCAATCATGTTACCAGGGTTAAGAAGCAGTGATTTTCATCTACTTAACCAAATGAACTAGAGCTTCAATCTTGACTAATATGGACTTATTCATGTTAAATGATTCCATAACATGCAAATATCATTTAATACTTGGCAACCTTTTATTTGGATGGACTTCTGTAGTAGGTCTACAAACTAATTATAGGCAGTTATGTAATTTTTATCAACAGTTTATATTAAAAACAGGTTAAATCGCGCTCTCTTTCTCAACTGAAAGAACGGAGGAAACTGGTGTCCACATGACCTGAATGAAAAATTATTAGATGGTATGGATAATTTTATATACATGTAATATATAGAAATAGTTTGGCTTAAATCAAATGCGAAGTTTTGCCTGCATAATGTATCTTTATGCAAGCTCATGTCAGCTGTCTTTTGTGGAGGGCACGTGACACATTTGGCTGAGACTGATAAAGCCTGCAGCACCATATTGAGTGGATCAGTGTGTTTCCAGTGAAGCCTATTATAACAGAAAGTGCAATGTGGATAGTCTCCCTGATGCTCCTTTGCTGACATTAAATATAGGATGCAACTGTTTATTTTATTTGAAACAGGAAACACTAGCTTCAACATGTCCTGTTTACCATGTGTGTTTAGATATATTTAATAAATCTGTTCCAACATGTCATACCTCATGTCATTGCAATGATACTGAATAATCAGTGGGGATTGTTTCTCAAAAAAAAAAAAGAAGGCTGTGAAAGTGCCTAGATGCAATGGTTCTTCTATCAAGTTAGTCATCATGGAGTGTGATTATTTTATTCAATTTATTATCATTTATGGTTTAACTGTTTGAATTTGATGGTACGAGTGTATTGTTTAGTATTTAATTAATGTTAAAGGTGAGCATTCAAGTGAAGATTTTTATTGATTTATTTATTTACAGCAAATTAAAGTTCTTTAACATGGCATGAATGCTGCATGCATACTGACAATACTGACACAATATACAGACATCAGGAAGCAAAAGAATAATCTGTACTGCCCTCGTCTGGGGAAATGGCTTATGTCAGTGCATTTAGTGCACCTCTTCATGTGTATAGGTAATAGATTTCAATTATAAGTATAAAATGCTACTTTGTGTTATTACTCCATGTACAATGTAGCTAAACCTGTAGGTATTTATTACCGGAGTATTAATATGTACAGTATATGCATATGAATATAGTGTGAAAACATTATCACATGTCAAGTATTATCTAGACTCTCCTAGTGCCTCCTTATTTAACAGCAACATAACCAACCTACATGCTACCTGCATCTTCTGTATTTCCTATAAAAGTAACTTACAGTAAAAGCTGATGGTTTAAGACATTAAAGTGGGTAGCAATTTATTATTCCATAAAGCAATAAATGGCAGGAAACAGTGCCAACCATTTGGATGTTTAATTGAATTTTTAGTGCTGCTGCCAAGGAAATAATCAATCACTGACTGTACATATAGTGTGTTTAATTAGAGCATGACTGTGAATATCTAAACTCTTCACAATTTAACTATTTGACAGAGCCATTTTTCATAGCTTAGTAAGAAGACAGTATTTTTCTTCTATTTTGGGCCTCACAGAATATTCAATACATTAATTTATTATAAATTATCATTAACTATAATAAATTACATAATTAATTAGTAGTGTTTTACATGTATAGTACTATGCAAAAGTTGTTGTAGCTACAATGCGTTTTACTTTGTTTTAGATGTTTATTTTCCTCACATTAGTATTCCAGCAAAAACTTGAATCTTACAGGAAAATATTTGTAGGCCAGGAAAGAAAGCAGCATATTATATCAATTTCAAACTAAGAAAAAAGAACACAGCACATGTACAGTACATAAAACAATACATAAAACATTAAAGACGTGACTATATGCTGTAAGTAATTCCTTGTAAAACAAAGTATAAGGCATTGCAGTTGATCCCAGTCTGGTTGAATTTCATGCATGTTTCTGTGTTTTTAGTTACTACTTTAGAGCTATGCTTTAGATGCAGTTGGTAATTGGAAATATTTTATGTTTTCCTGAAAGGTCCTATAAGGCTAATGAGTCAAAGCCAGTTGGTGGGGAAAACTACAGTTGTAGTCAAGCACACTTTTAATTCATATTAAGGTTTATTTTTCAAGTCTTGTTCTAATTAAGGACCTTGACACACCAAGCTGACTGTTGGCTTACAGTGTTTGAAGAGTGCATTGAGGCACTGACAAGTGAACTGTAGTGAAGCAGCATGGGAGCGCTGTGATAAGAAAAATAATTCTCTACTTCTCTGAAACCCATACCCAAATACATACAATTGAAAAAAAAACAATTAAAGTAATTTAATGAATGCAATAAAATGATTTATTTGATAACATTTTTGTTAAATTACACAAAGCTTAATAAAAACACTATGCCATTTAATCGAGCTGTTTTGCAAAAAAAACACTTTCAGATCCTTTTTTCCACATTTTCTTTTTTTTTTTTTTTACAATTATTTTAAAATGGATTTAAATGATTTTTTTTAAAATCACTCTAACACGCGATGGGATTAATGAGGTGATGAACTGTACGTGCATGTTATTCACAAGTTCTGACGCGTATCCTTCTCATTACACATGGTTACTCACGACTCCAGATGTCCGTTGATTTCTTTGTCTCTTGTTTTATTTTCAACATCAAAGTACAACGGTTGTTACAGTTTCTTGCATAAATCCACTGTAGTCATGACAAGTCGTTTGCTGTGTTCTGTAGCTTAAGCTGGATTACGATATTACGGTCAAAAGCTTGTGTTCTCCACACCTTTTCATATCCTTCCGTGTCTTAACAACAACTGAACAACTAATGTGCGTGATAGACATGCAGCTACACAACTGTGGGATGATGTCACATTACAACTTGCGAGTATAATACTAAATGCTTAAATTAATAAACTTAATGGACTTAATGTATAATGCTTAACTAGCAGACTTAATGCTTAATGCTTTACCAATAAATTGAAATGAATTAAACACAACAACAAATCACAAGAATAAAATATAGCCCTTACATGCTCAATGACTGATTCCCTGCACATATGGAGTGGAGAATTTTGTCAGACAATCGTGCATAAGACAGGGGAATTTTGGTTCTTCTAATCTGAGAGAGTTTAAGGGGCTTTTTTACAAATTTCCAGCGGTCTGTTATTTGTCTTTTAGAAGCGAATGTCTTCTCTGTCCATATATACGGTGCAATGAAAAAAGAATTTTTAATTAAGATAATCTAACAATTTTTATATTACACAAAGATAACCCAAATAAATACAAAATGCAGTTTTTAAATTATGATTTTATTTATTAAGGGAAAAAGCTGTCCAAACCTACCTGGTCCTGTCTTAAAAAGTAATTGCCCTCTTCCTAAATCATGAATGAACTGGGATTTTTGGAAAGCCGAATTAAATTTCACTTGCCACACTCAGGCCTAATTACTACCAGACTTGTTGAATCAAGAAATCACTCAAATAGAATCACTTAAATCACTTAAATCGCTACTGCTGAGCAAAAAGTGTAAAGGAATAAAGTGTTTGTTGGGTTTTTTAATGCCAACTGGGTTAGAAAAGAGGATTTAAACTGAAAGGAAGATGAGGGAGATTAAGACCAGAAGGTGGCAGTAATGCAACATACATTAGTGGATGCCAACTGCTAAACACTATGATGAAAAAAAGACAAGTAAAGCATGCTAAAATACCTCAAAAAGCAACAAGATCCAAATAAATTTGAGAACAGATGAGAAGAAAAGTAATTGACATGCAAGTCTGTAAATGGTTCCCAAGTAATTTCTAAGGCTTTGGGACTTCAGCAAACCACAATATGAGTCATTATCCAAAAATAGAGAAAACTTGGAACAATGCTAAACCTTCCCAGGAGTGACCGGCCTACCAAGTCTTTTTGGCAAATATTCTGTTGACTGATGAGACAAAAAAAGCACTTTTTGGAAGGTCCCATTACATATGACATAAATGTAATACACCATTACATAAAAAGAACATCATACCAACAATAAAACATGGTGGTGGTAGTGTCTGAGGCTGCTTTGCAGCTTCAGGACCTGGACGACTTGCCATAATTGATGGAACTATGAATTATCTGACTCTACAAAAAATACTGTGCGGCCATCAGTTTGTGATGTCAAGCTCAAGCGCACCTCAGTTATGCAGCAGGACAATGATTCAAACACACAAGGAAGTACATCTCTGAATGGCTAAAAAAATACAAAATAAAGGTATTGGAGTGGCCTAGACAAAGTGTGGACTTGTATCTGATTGAGATCCTTAAACATTCTGTTCATGCTTGAAAATCTTTAAATGTGGCTGAATTAAAACAATTCTGAAAAGAAGAGTGGGATTAAATTCCCCTACAGCAATTTGAAATACTTATTTTCAGTTATCACAAATGCTTAATTGAAGTTATTGCCACCAGGAGTAGCACAATAAGGCATTAGATTAAAGGAGCAATTACTTTTTTACATAAGGCCAAGCACGTTTGGACAGCTTTTTTACCCTTAATAAATGAAATCATAATTTAAAAATTGTATTTTGCATTTACTTTAGTTATTTTTGTGTAATCGTAAATCAAGTGTGACAAATATGCAAAAAAATCAATAGGCAAATACTTTTTCACAGCACTGTATATATGTGGTACACTGACAGATGATGTGAATAACATTGATTATCCTGGTACAATGGCAACTGGTTCTTAAGTTAAAACAGTTCTTAAAAATTGACAACTTTTCCTGATCTAGATGACTTGGACAAGGGCCTGATTGTGATTGGGTACAAAATAGTGGGTCTTTTGGGGTGTGCCCAGAATTCACTGGTTACTGTCTAGAAAAAAAGTGGTCCAGGGAAGGACAACCAGTGATCCAGCAACAGGATCATGCATACTCAAGGCCTAGCCCATCTGTCGGTGAGGTATTGTAGCACAGATTGCTGAAAAAAAAGAATGCTTGTTATAATTGAAAAGTGTCAGGACACACAGTGCATCAGAGCTGAGAGAGACACAACGAGTGAGCGTCCATACTTAATAACTGTCCACCACTGAAAGCACCAACAATGAGTAAGTAAAAATCATAACATGGAGCAATAGATGCAGATGGTTTGGTCTAAGAATCTTAACTGGTGAATAGACTGTACCAGGATTCAATTCACTAAACTGATGAGTTTAACCATGGTTTTGCCAGATTCACACCATTTTACAATCAACCTGCTTCACCAGGACAAAGTACCACCAGCTCTGTCAAGTTAGGCCCGATTTTTTTCAAGTAGAAAGGCTTAAAACTTTCACATCCAAACCTGTCAAAGCCTGACAGCTCTGTAGCATAACGCATTAGCAGTATGTGATACCAGGCTATTGTTATTTTTTGTCTAATAAGGGTGGCATGGTGGCTTAGTGGTTAGCACTGTGGCCTCGAACCTCCAGGGTTAAACTTCCGATTCCCACTTTGGGGTCTGTGTGCTTGGTGGGTTTCCTTGGGGTACTCCGGTTTTCTTCCAAAGTCCAAAGACATGCAGATTAGGTTAAAGGACATTCACGAAATTCCCAAAGTGTGTGAATGTGTGCAAAAGTTGGAAATGAATGCAATTTGATTGGACTACAGAGGTTCCTAGATGAATGGATGTCTAAGAGTTCAGTGTTTCTGCTGATTAGATGAACATGACAGCAAAGCCCATGGATAAGAGATCTTGTATATGTTTTTTTTTCCCCATGCTATGTGATGACATAACCCGATGGTGTAATTTATCGTGTTGTGTCAGCGTTGTTTGTCATCACACAGTAGCTGTGCCAAATAATACGTTTATACGTTTTGAAAAGATCACACACGCGCTTCTTTGGATGTTCAGCACAGCACGCACGCACAGCCTCGAGACAAACACACGCGCGCGCGCGCGGGCACACACAAGCGCACACGCACGCACACAAGCGCGCGCTGGCTGAAGAGGGGGCGGCGGCACATTTACTGTTGGGGGAAAATAGCACCGCTGTAATGCACATCTGGCAAGAATGTAGCATAAAACGTCATACTACGTGAGTGATCGTTTTTTCCCCCAATGTAGGGTAAGTAAACGCTACGTTCCCTGAGCTGTCGATTTTTGCAATGAAATATGACTTGCTGTCAGATAATTATTACCTCAGTCGTTGTAAATTACAGTAGGGCTTTGTTATGAAGCCGAACGTGCGTGACTTGCGGTGTGAGCATGCGCACTGAGCTGTGTGTTTAACAGTAAATATCAATCTGTAGATAGATAAAGCTCACTCGAGTAAATTTCCCAACCTTCTGACATGCTGCTTATGTTATTCCCAGCTCATAAAAAAAGTATGGAGAGCATTACCTAGTTATTTTGTATATATTTTCTTTGTATATTTGAAATGGTTTGTGAATACAATTTACAGGGTATTTAAATGTCAGCCACAGATGACAGTATACTGATTGTTTACTTCAGTCATTGAAACAAAGCACATACTGAGCTAGTGGGATCATACAAATGATATAAGAATTACATTAAAATCACAATAAATACAAGCTGCATCAGTACCAACATTATGAATATAATGAGTAACCAGACTCTTAAAAACTAATTGCAATGCAATTACCTTATGTGATAATGGTTTATTGAAATGTCTGTAAGTAAGTGAAACCTCACCTTGGTATTCAGGAACACTGGAATATGTAGAGCCTTTAAACCACAACAGAGCCACAATAATTTAGCATAATTAATTATATATGTACTTTTAAGACAAAAAGTTAATACTTATAAATTTTTCTATTTGCAATTTATTTAAAATCTTTAATATTGCAGTGCTCATCTTATCTTATCCTATCTTATCTCATTCAGATGCTCTAGTGCTTGTTTGCTAATAGACTAGTCTTAGTCTATTAAACATTATCAGTTATTTCATGGTTAGTCTTAGAAGTTTGGATGCAGACGTTTCCGAGATAGAACTTGATTTTTTTTTATTAAATAACATACAAATATATTATTTTTTTAATATTCAGCTACTTCAAATCACCACATAAGAACATCTAAACACGGTTTTGTGTCTCCCACAGAAACAGCACGTTGGTCAGTGTGTAAATTGAAGTGCCATTAGATCAATGGAGAAATCAACAAATGCAACATAATGCAACAAATCAAGAACACTGGAGACTTCACACCCACACAACATTGTCTCCTAAGATCTTACAAACTGAATGCATATATCCATTAAAAGAGACTGCTGCCTGTAATTTTTCTTTAAAGAATCAACTTCATATTAAATTAAATAATGAACAGCTGTTGAGTACCACTAGTTATTTCTTCTGGTGCATCCCTGATTCCTGGAAAAAACAACATGGGTTGTGGAGGCTCTAGGACAGATGCCTTGGAACCACGCTACCTGGAAAGCTGGACCAAAGAGACAGAATCTACTTGGCTGACCAGCACAGATACAGACATCCCACTGTCTTCAATCCACAACATCCCCTCAGAGACCTCTTCCGAGGTTGCGTTTGCATCAGATAAAACCACCAATTCTGGTGAGGAACCATGACAAATAATTATGTAGCTTGTTAGGACCCGTGTAGTGCGAAGGGCCCTCTTGTTCTTCCAAGGATTGTTATTAATTTGTTTACTTATTTTTTTCAATCATCTGGGCACTTTAGGGGGCCTTAAAATATTAAAAAACTTATCAAAATTTGCATACAGGTTGGAATCTGCAGCCGTTAGGATGTCAGTGTGGCGTGGCCCTGGGAGTAGAACACGCACGTCACAGCCCCCCCTAAAAAATCTTGCCTCATAGCTTATACACACCTGCACATATCCTTACAAAATCCAGTATACATTTAGATCTCATCGAGCTGAACAAGTTTCCCTCTGCATGTCATTAGGTCTAATTCACAGGAAGTCAGTTATTTTAAGTTGTTTGCAAAATGCACCCAATGGAATTTGAAATACTGCTCCTAGGGAATTAATAAATTAACACCAACCCAGGCCAACATGATCTCTACACATTCACAATGCAAAATTTAATTTAATATCTTAAACGGTTTAGCCATGGTGATGCTTTAAAATTATGGCACTTAAAAAGAAACAGGAAGTGGCTAATAATTTCTGTGTACATTAAGTTATGTACATGGAACCTTAGAATTATGTTAAGAGTAGAAAGCTGATCACATGATATAAAAACAATGACTCTAAGTCAACTGGCAGCAGGAAGTGTCTCACTCTAATATTTTGTGCCTTACTTTTACCAGATTTGGTTCAAAATCAGTCAAAATAATGGAAAGACATGGCTGATTTGAAATTCTGAGGGATTTTTTGATAATTTGAATTGTGTTGCTATGGCAAGATTTTGAAGAAGAACATTATAGAAAAAAACAAATACTCTTTCATCTTTTGACTGGAATGGCCTAATGTGCTGACCTATGTCACATAGAGAGTGGACCTGGTTTTGAAAAAGACCAGTGTGGCTGGGCCTCGGGCATGGCACAGGGTCTTCACAGCGCCCCCTGGAACTCTGATAGAATCTACCTGCATAACTCATATCCACTTATATGCATGAGACCCAGCAAATATTTAGATCTCATTAAGCTGATCAAAGTTCATCCAGTTGTTGTTGGATTTGCTAAACAGAAAGTCAGTTATTTTGCGCTGGATGAAAAACAAACCCATTGAAATGTGATATACTTCTCTTAGGGGATTTATATAATTTTGACCGACCAGGGTCCAACATAGTCTCAAGACATTGAGGATCTAACATTGTGAAGGGCTGTTCCTTTAGGCATTCTCCCTTAAGTGCACAGGCACTCTTTGCCCACTGTCTTTCTGGTGCGCCCGGGTGACGATCAGGCTTGCAAATATATATATACGTTTTTTTTTTTTAATCAGCTGCACTGATCCAGTGTATTGCCCTTTAGGAAAATACTGTCAAAACACCAGTACATTCAGCTTCAGTTGTCATGGAGACAGTTCTGCGGCTTACTAGAAGGGGATGGGCTTTGCTCTACACAATAAGATCTTTTAAAAATTTTGTGAACAGTGTTAAAGATAAAAGATTTCAATGGTGACAAGGACAATTGTGTATGAGCTACCCATACGCATTTTTTTCATAAAAAAAAATATATATATATATTTATATATATATATATACTCAACTGATATATCAGTTGAGTAAAAATATATAAATAAAAATCCTAACAATCAGTTTAAATATTCATAATTTTCCATATGATTTTGGCTTACAGCTAATGAAAACCCAAAATTCAGTATTTCACAAAATTACAATATTATCTAAATAAAAACTTTTTAAAACATATATAGCACTTAATACTTGGTCAGGGCTGCCTTTGCATGAATTACTGCAGCAGGGAGGCGTGGCATGGAGGCGATCAGTCTGTGGCACTGCTGAGGTGTTATAGAAGCCCAGGATGCTCTGATAGCGGCCTTCAGCTCTTCTGCATTGTCAGGTCTGTGGTCTCTCATCTTTCTCTTCACCCTATAGATTTTCTGTGGTTTAGGTCAGGAGAGTTTTCTGGCCAAATAAGCACAGGGATACCATGGTCCTTATACCAGGTATTAGTACTTTTGGCAGTGTGGGCCGGTGCAGTCCTGATGCAAAATTAAATAAGCATCTCCATAAAGCTGCTCAGCAGCATGAATAGCATTAAGTGCCCCAAAACCCGGTAGACGGCTACATTGACCTTGGACCTGATAAAACACAGAGGACAAACACCAGCAGATGACATGGCTCCTAAAACTACCACTGACTGTGCAAACTTTATACTAGACCTCAAGCAAATTCTGTGCCTCTCCTCTCTTCACCCGGACTTTGGGACCTTGATTTCCAAATGAAATACAAAATTACATTAGTGCACTGATGTTGATCCACTGCGCAACGGTTTAGTCCTTTTTGGTCTAGTCCGGTAAGACGCCTCTGATGTTGTCTCTGATTCAAGAATAGCTTGACACAAGGAATGCGAAAGTTGTAGTCCGTGTCCTGGATACATCTGTGTGTGGTGGCTCTTGATTGTTTCACAATTATCTCAAGGCTGCAGTTATCCCTGTTGTGCATCTTCTTCATGCAGACATTTTCCCTTCCATTAGACTTTCCATTAATGTGCTTGGATACAGCGCTCTGTGAAGAGCCAGCTTCTTTAGCAATAACTTTTTGTGTCTTACCCTCCATGTGCAGGGTGTCAAGGATCATCTTCTGTACAATTGTCAAGTTAGCTGCTTACAGTGCAACACATGAGTCTCCAATATTAAAATATTTTACAATATTCTAATTTTCAGAGATACTGAATTTTGGATTTTCATTAGCTGTAAGTCACAATTATTAAAAGAAATAAACACTTAAAATGTACCAGTCTGTGTGTAATGAATCTATATGAGTTTCACTTTTTGAATTAAATTACTGAATTGAATTTATTTATTCTATGTATATAATGGTTGAAACTTGACCTACCTAACATTTTTGGATAGATGCTTGATTGCCAAAAGGAAGACTTCACTACTATTTTTGCTTCCTCTCTATTTGCACTGGCAGATATTTTCGATGATGGCCTACCAGCTCCTGCTCAGGCATACCTGAAGGTGTGTTCTGCCATGTCTGAAGTTAGTCTTAATGATGTGAAAAGTGGCAGTCCTCATGCTATATTGGTCTCCCAAGAACAGGAAGGGCTGCCCTCATCGCCAGGCACCACACTGCAGAAGAGAAGCGTTGTTCGCACTGAAGAGATTGTAAGTCTGAACTTTTCAATCGACAGAGATGGCTTAGAAACCAAACTTATGATCGTTTAGCTTTAGAATTTAAATAATACAATGTTCCATTGAATTTTGTTAATCTGCAATATACAATTTGCTCTAATGTAATTCTAATTAAAGAGAAAACGTGATTCAACTTACTGGTTCAGGATGAAAGATCAAGTAAATTTTAAGTAAAAACATTGAGATTGTGTTAGATATACAATCCCAGTCAAAAGTTTAATTCCTTTTAATTTCATGTTTTTTTTCTAGTTTTTATTTCTTTTTACATCTGCATAAAACAATGCAGAAAGCGTCCAAAATGTGCAATAATCTCCTTTGTACCGTTAATATTGAGATGTGTCTGCGGCTTATGCTTTGTTAAGATTTCATAGCACCTCTAATCTGAGGTGATGTTAATTGGTGATTTCGAGGCTGGTAACTTCAAATGAACTTCTCCTCTGCTGGAGAGGTAAGTTTTGGTCTTGCTTTCCTTGGATGGTCTTCATGAGAGCCAGATTCATCATTGTGCTTGATGGGATTTGCAAATCCAATTAACAATACTCACTCACTCACTTATCTTCTA
Organism: Clarias gariepinus; assembly: GCF_024256425.1. Taxonomy (NCBI): domain Eukaryota; kingdom Metazoa; phylum Chordata; class Actinopteri; order Siluriformes; family Clariidae; genus Clarias; species Clarias gariepinus. The sequence continues at coordinate 7,119,746 of NC_071126.1, read as the reverse complement.
TACCGCTTTATCCTGTATTCAGGGTCGCGGGGACCTGGAGCCTATCCCAGGAGGCTTAGGGCACGAGGCAGGGTACACCCTGAACTGGTGCCAATACATCGCAGGGCGCATACACACACACACACACACACACACACACACACACTCACACACCCATTCACACACTACAGGCAATTTTGGGAACACCAATTAGCCTAACCTGCATATCTTTGGACTGTGGGAGGAAACCGGAGTACCCGGAGGAAACCCACCAAGCACGGGGAGAACATGCAAACTCCATGCACACAGATGACAGTGCTAACCACTACACCACCGTGCCGCCAGTTAACAATACTGTTCTTGCAAAAAAAAAGACTGCAGATGACTATTCCAGCCATGGTGTTACAATATACACTAATGTTCAAAAGTTTGGGGTCACTTTCTAACTCCATGATCGTTCCTGATTTTTATTTCTTTCTATTTCTAGGGTCTCAGTTTCATGGTATATAATTTGTAAAGGAATGCTGAAGGCGTCCAAAAATTCATTAATCTCCTTTGAACAGTTAATAATGAGATGTGTCTGCTACTTATGCTCTGTAAAGACTTCATAACGCCTCTAATTAGTTTCTAATTATGGTGCTTGACGAATTTTGCAAATGAACTTGACAATACTGTTCTTGCAAGAACTATTACAGAAAGGCTGACCTCCGTGTCATAAAATAACAACTAACTGTTGTTTTTGTTGTTGTTACGTAATTACCTTATTTCATATGTGTTATTTTATAGTTTTAAAATCCCCAGTATTGTTGTAGATTGTAGAAAATAAATCATTAAATAAAAACAAAAACAAAAAACTTTGTAAGTGACCCCAAACCTTTGAACAGTAGGGTATGTAAATTAATATAATATAATTAGGGTATTCCCTGAAGACATCTATTCTACCTTGTGTTATTCTATGTCCAACATAACTTATGTCACTGTGCATAAGTACAAATGAATATGATGAGCAGATGTGCAAATTGCTAAATCTCAAAAGTGTATATATTAATTTCACAATCAGTAATCAACTTCCATTGTTTGTCTTTTTGCATCCTGGTAAACCAAGTGGCAGGACAACAGGATGTCCACTAAGCAGGTGACCATCACAGTAACTCAGAGTATTCGTCAAGTGGACAAGAGTGGGAAGATCAAAGAAAAAACTCACACTACTTTTGAGGTCATGAAACCTCGGGATTGTTTGAAGGAACCAGAAGCAGAATCTGTTCTGAAGTGATACAAGAACTCAACTTAGAGACTGACATGAAAAGATTTACAGTATGTCAAACATCAGTCTTTTAAAAACTGGGATGAACAGAAGACAACATGAAACCAAAAGAGAGGTCTGATTTCTGGCAGAAGAACAGGTCTGTTAAAAAAAAAAAAAAAAAGCTTTTTAGGATTATGTAGTTTTGTGTGATACAAGATGCTCACTATTTTTATCATTCTCCACTGCCATGTCTTCATTGTAATAGGTGCAATGGAGTTGTATCCTGCAAAAAAAAAAAAAAAAGGGTAGATTCGTGACAATCAAAGCACCAAAAAGCCTCTAAAGCTATTAACATGGACTGTTCAAGTCAAACAGGATTGCGCAGAATAACAGAACAGTTATAAAGAGCGTAAAACTACCTTTATTTTTTCTATAATCCACTGCTACACTTATGCGCTTATCCCAGCATTTTCTTGATACGCCAGAGCCATCATCAGCCTCACAGGAGTTCCTGTTATGTGCAAGTAGTGTTGGTGAATGATTGGGTACATTTCCCACAGACAGATGCGTTTCTTGCACGAGTTAGCGACAAGTTATTTGTCGATTTTCAAGAATCAGGAATTATACTTGCTGAATGTTTACAGGAACAACTGTACGGCCTTCTTTAAAACATTTGCACCATTCACAATTTTTTACTGTGGCTACAAGTGTCTTCACCGTACTGTGCTTCAAGTTGTCTATAAATGTAAATGTGCGAGAAATTTCATCCTGGGCTCACTTGGACTGGACTGATTGTATGTGAAAGTATAAACAAAAACATCAGGTTACTTCTGTTTTATGTGGGTAGCACACAAATTGTATGTAATTATCCGGTTAATCAAGAGTGCCTTTTAAAGGTTAAATTACTAATTGACTTTTGCCATTGAGACAAATGGCAGTTTATTGGGTAGTATTTAGCAATTTAATATAATAACTAGGCTGCAGAGTGGAGCAGTGGGTATCGCTGCAGCCTCAAAGCTTGATGGTTTAATCCTGAAATCGAGTCACTGCCTGTGCAGTTTCAAATGTTTTCCCTCTGTTTCCATGGATGTCCTTTGCATTCTCTTGGGTTCTTTCTTACAGCATCCAAAAACATTCAGGATTGGCTATGCTACAGTAAATTGCCCCAATGTATCAACGGATGTGTGAAGGGTGCCTCACTGTGATGGACCCACCTTTTGGCCATGTGTATAAAGACTAGCTCTCAATCTATTATGTCTTTGACCAGAAGAAAATTACTGAAGATGATTGAAAAAATGAATGAATTGCTGTTGGTTTGAAATAGTGTTGGAACAGGCTAAGCTATAACATTATGATAACAAAATGATGTGCTAAAACACCTCCTCTCCTCTCTGCTAATTCATAGGTTAAAGCTGGTTTATTTAATCATGAGCCAACTTTTTGATATGAAAGAAATTATCAAAGGTACGTTTTAAAATCCAAAGCTGTGTTTAATACATGAACAGAATTTTTTAAGTTAACATGACGTGATTTTTTTAAAGTGCTCTGACAGGCACTAGAATGTCTTTAGTATTAAAAGGACCATCACAAAGTGCACTTGATGCACAATTATTTACAAGGATTAATGGCACAAAATGTTTGAAAATAATAAATATTCTATAAAACATGAGTCAGAAAAAGTAGCACAGAAACCTGTCAGCAACCTGATGGTAAAATATAAGAAAATGGCACAATATTCAGAATAAGCAGTGCTTTCAGTTCTTTATATATAGTACATTAGAGCCATTTCTGGTTCTGTCTTTTGGCAGTAGAATGGTTAGATGTGTTTTAGTGCAGTATGGATTTGTCTCTGCTGGTCATATTCGACACGCCCTGCCCGAAAACATGGCTCCTCCACTTCTAACCAGTCCTGAACACTGAACTCGGGAAAGAAGAAAGCAATCTCTCTTTCGGCTGACTCTGACGAATCTGTGAGAGCACACAAGAAATTTAATTAGCTTAAGTACTAGAACGGAGACAAGCAGAAGAACTGATGCTGACAGCAGTATTCACAAGCAACACACACCATCGGTAAATTTCATATCCGTCGGTAAACATCCACTTATATATAATCCAATTCCATTAACGTAACACAGTTTGTTTACAAATGCATGCATGCTGACTGTGTATACAGCTTTATCAGTCTGTTAGATGTGCACAATTGTAAGAAAATGGTCTTTACACAGAGGGAAAAAATAATTGTGTAAAGAAATGGATTTGTACTTGGTTGGGAACAGCAGGAGAACAGATTACTCCCACACCTTGCCTGGTCTGACAAGTCATCTGTATAGGAGGCTTTATATTGTCATCTAACTCTTATATCGGTTCACATCTGCTGACAGCAATTACTCATGATGAATAATAATACGAAAATTGTCGTCATGTCAGCCATCATTCAGGAAATGTTCACATCAAACATTAGAATGGGGGAAAATGTGATCTCTGTGATTCAAAAATGGCACTGTTGATGTCAGAAGGGCTAGTTTGAGAAACTGCTAAGATTTTCACATATAGCAGTCTGTTGAGTTTACAAAATGGTGCAATATCTAAAGAGCATCGAGTTTGCAGAGGTTCTTCAGGGACCTTGTTGATGAGATGGAGGAAAATGACCAGACTGGCATGAGCTGACAGGAACACAAACTCTTGCACTCTTCACAACCATGGTGAGGTGAAAGAATCTTAGCATGCACAACACATCCAGCCCAACCCAATGTTGCCATTTTCCTCTGAACTCTTTTATCAACAAGGTGTCTTCACCCACAACACTTTGATGTTTTTTGGTTCTCCACACCACTCTGTTTAAACTCCAGAGACTGTTGTGTATGAAAATCCCAAAACATTATCAGTGTCTGAAATTCTCAGACCAAGCACTTCTGGTAGCAATATTCATTCCAGGATCAAAGTCCTAGAGATCACAAAGACCCCCCCCCCACCCCCCCTTCTGCTGTTTGATGTGAACATTAACATAAGCGCTTGACCTGTAGCTGCATGATACAGCTGTTCCTAGCAAGGAGAATGGGAGTATACTGTATATTAACATTCAACAGAAATATGGTACTTTCTGTGTTTATACCACTCACATCTGTTCACACGTTGTAGGGGGCTGAGCTTCATCCCAGCTGGCTCCATTACATCAACAGCTTACATCCTGCTAGCGTGTGTTATTATGACGTATGTGACATAAATGACACTGTAAGTCAATTTGCTTTGTAGATCACACTTGCAATCGTGGAAGCATTAAATTATCTTGCAAAAACAGTTTTTTTTTCACAATCTTTTTTTCCTTTTTTTTTAAAGGTGGTTGTTTATTGACGATGTTAGATTTTCTAATGCAAAAGAGCAAAATAATCATAATAGTGATCATCGAGGAGTTAATTATTTTCTGTCTTATTATGTATTAAAATCTATCCATAATGTATTAATTATATGAAGACTTAAAGGACATGTATATACTGTATTTGGTTTTTTTAAGAATCTGTTTAGCAACATTCACTTATTATGATTTTATTGCTTTAAAACGTCACACTTCAGCTGTCAAGAAGACTGTAAATACACAGCCTGGTGTTTCTGTCAATCTGTCTGCTTCCTCTTCACTCGTGTTAAAACATGCAAATGAAAAGATGCGATAAAATGTGTAATGATGAGATTCTCAACACACACAGTATCTCGATTCACTATAGATTTCCCAAGCTGGCACTTATTCGCTATCTGAATATTAACAAACTCTCTTGCTAAGTGTTAAAATTTAATTCTGACTATTGGATTTATTTCAGGATTCACACATTACATTCTGCATGATCATGCTAATAAGTACCTGAGCCATGTGTTGTGTTTCTTGTGTCAGTAAGACCATACTGCGCTCGAATGGTCCTCGGTGACGTGTACTGTGCTCGATACACTTTAGTAGGACCCATCAACTCCCGCCAGTGAGTAACAGCATCCTCTCCTGCTAAGATGTAAGCTCTCATTGGACCACTGTAGTAGGAATAATGAACAAAATAACTGCTAGGGACATTCAAGTTGTGCGACTGATAAAAAAATGTTTTACATTGTACTGGAATTGTATAAACTCTACAATATATTTATTTCAGTTAATACTTCAACACAAAATTCTCAAACCTAATCAACACCTTGTTAGAGATCAAAAAGTTTAACAGCAGTTCTGACACTAGTGGCCGCTGTAATTTCAATCACAGGTTTATATTAATACACTCGTTCTAATATACTATTATTGTATTTCCTCCAAGAGACGTGATGCCAGTCAACTACATCGTTTTGAGCTGCCCCTAGTGCCGCATGCACTCTTAAAAGAAAGTCCTGTCTGCCCTCTTCCACACACATGAGCTCACTATTTTTCTTTTGACTAAAGGGGAGAAAGAGTATGCCACCCTTCCCAATCAAAGGACAGCCAATTTTGTTCTCTAGGAGGGCTGTGACATTGTCATGATTATTACAGAGAGAGAAAAGAGAGGCTGGTAAGGGAACAACCTTTTCTTTCTTCCATGAAGCAAGGAATACCAATCACCACTTCCATGGATGTACCACACACACATAGAAGGTAATTAAAAATGGTTAAAAAGCATGATGCATTATTAATATAAAGAGCAATAAATAAAACATGCACGTGAGTTTTTGCCCTTAAATGTCGGATAATAAACGAGAGTTGGTTGGGTTTGGGAGATGAGTAAATTGAGAAGAAAATAAGGACAAAAAAATAATTAAAAAAGTTAATTGTTGTCAAACTGCTGTGGTATGACAGCAATAAAACACCTTAGAACATGCTGTTATCATCAGGTCACATGACACCACAGTGTTGCTCGTTATATCTGTAAGAGCCTTCTATGTCACATCCATTTTGTGTAAAATAAGATACAGATATGACATCAATGTTATCTATAAAGGACTAGAATGTTTTTTAAGGGTCGATATTAAGCTGTAAATGGAATATAAACAGTGGTGCACATAACTGTTGCTCATGGTTCAAATCAAGAACAGCAGATCCTTTATAAAAGAAGCACTTTGAGAAGACAACCATTAAAGCTCTTCTTTAGCAGAATATTTTCCAGTGTATTTTAACCATGCAGATGTCCATGAGCATAAACATATCGCCCTGTGTTTTTTTAAGTATTTGTCTCTAAAAGATTAAAAAAAGATGTAAGCTCATGCACAATGCATAACCAATATTGTTTGTCCACATGCCAGATATAAGCAGCAGGAATATTAAAATAATGAGCTGCTTCTTTTGTGGAAATCCAAAACACAGAGCCGGCAAACTGTTAGTTCAAGTAGCGTGCTCATTCATCTTTGTTTTCACAGGCTGTAAATCTGCCTAATGACTGGTTGCCATGGTAACAACTGAGCGTATACATCACCGTCTTAGGCTAAGGCATTCTCTAAGAATCAGGCACTACTACCTGTATACCCTACAACATTCACCTAGCTCTGAAGCTTAATTAACCTGACTGTACATTTTTCAGGAAAACTGTACTATAAGATCCCATTTCAGTGAAGAGGCTTTTGTAAATGAAAGATTCAATGACATTCTCTGCAAAAAACCTTGATGTTCACTTATCAGCATTTACGGCTCAATAAGGCATAGACTCTTAGAAAAAATAGCGGTTCACTTTATTTAAACACAATTTATCTCTATTTATTAACTAATGTCTGTGTATTAGACAATTCATATCTATATAGTATGTCACCGTTATCTTATGTTAGCTATAATATTGACATTTCTCCATGCTGAAGACTTTCTAATCTTCAGGAACATTTATACACAAAACCAGCAAAAACAGTCTTACGCTTGCTTTTTATTACTTTCATGGAGCATATGTGGAGCACGACACCTAAAAGTTATTTTTCCCTCTAGCTCACCATACTGAGGCTTTAAGATTGATATAGTCTGTCACAGTATAAATAACACATGGATATGGATTGTTCAAAGCTGCCTATGTTGCTTTCTTGCATTCACACCCAATTAAGATCATATAAAACCAACTTTATCTATGGGATCCAGATGTAGAACGTTTAGAATTCTTCCAGAAAAGTAATTCATTAAAAGTGATAAGTACCTTTGGCATAAAAATTTACACTAATGCACTTACAGTCAAAAACATAATCAATGCCTGCCATAAGGTGAGATCTACTTGTATTTCAACAAAAATAGGTTACAAAGCAAACACCTAAACAATAATTAATTTACAGCCTTATTTTTTTTTTTTTTTTTAATTAAGCAAACAGACTTAAAAGTTTAGTCTTTGAAGGGATAGTTTGGATTTTTTCAAGTCTCTCTTAAATTAAAAGTCAATATGCTTCCAATATGTCTTTGTTGTTATACATTTTCCTGCTCTGTGCACCAACTGTGAAGTTTGTCACCTTGAATATAACTAGATTGTGAGTAATCAGTAGTGGTGGCCAGATAAAGCCTTATTTAAATGTGGAGGCTTCCCAGCCAATAATTTCACTAAAAGGCATTTCATGTAGCTTCATTCAAGGACTCATTGTACTGCCATCTAGTGGACAAATGTTGTGTAGCAATTAGACTTTAACATTACATTACAAGCAGCACAATTTATATGTACAAGTAGCTGCACTGTTCAAGAATATGTTAATGCACATATTTAAGATTGAATCTTTGGAAATTAACAGAAGTGCACGAGCCTTCACTTAAGCGCCGAACGAGTCGGTCACGTGATTCCGGCAAACGTGATTCGAAGCAAAACTTCATTCGGACACGCCCCCTTCTGCTCGACACAAGCGTCGGAGCTTCTGTGTCACAGTTACATCACTAGTAATCAGGGCCAAATTCCACAACCCTCTTTTATTTCCCAGGGAGCAGCCCTGTGACTAACCAGTATGGCTAGTTCCAAGGAAAGAAAAACGTGTAGAATTTGTACTAAATACACTGTAATTTTAAAATTTTTCTAATTTAACTAAATTTAGCTCAGTGGGACTGCAGCTTCATATGAGTCTCAGCTGAACTTTAAAATGCTTTTATGCATGGAATGAGGGTTGTAGAATTTGGCCCTGATTACTTACATTGTACATACATGCCAGATGGCAAACTTCATAGTCGGTGTGCAAATTGATAATGATCAAGACCAACTGCAATGTACCTATATGCACCTGAATTTTGATTAAAATAGACTTTAAAAAAAAACAAGCCCTTAATGCTGCCTGCTTTTTCTTTACTTTTTAATTTGCGAGGTGGAATTTTCATTAGTCTGCTTTATTTAAAATGATGGTAAAAAGATGATAATTATATAATAACTCACTCATACCTTGACATGAATTCAACTAGTCGCTGGTAGAAGAACCGTCCTACACACACAAAGGACACACAAATATAAATGGATTATAATTAAAGAGGCAGGTAGCTTGGGCTTTTTCTCAGTTTTTTTTTTTACTCTTGTTTTTTTTTTAAATGGAGTGCTGAGCAGCAGGCTTTACTGAGGCTGGTGATTCAGCACCAGCATGACTCATAGATGGGTTATAAATGACATATTCAAGGTGGTAAAAACACAGCATCATTTTTGTTGTTTGTGAAAGAAACGGAAAGTATTCCATTGCCCTTTTAGTAAGTAAAATTATTGGTTAGGGAAAAAGATCAGACACAATTTTAACATTTACATAATTTTATTTGGCCTCAAATACAAATTGCAAATACAGTGCATCCAGAAAGTATTCACAGCGCATCACTTTTTCCACATTTTGTTATGTCACAGTCTTATTCTAAAATGGATTTAATTTTCTTTTTTTTTTCCATTCTACACACAACACCCCATAATGACAACATGAAAAAAGTTTATTTTGAGATTTACAGAGACAGGATTGTCTCAAGTCACAAATCTGGAGAAGGAAGGAAAAAATTGTGCTGATTTAAAGGTCCCAATAAGCACAGTGGCATCCATCATCTGTAAGTGGAAGAAGTTCGAAACCCCCAGAGTGGCCAGAGAGTTTCATCAGACCTGAAATTTTGCTTCTCATGGTCTGAGATGGTCTGAAAGTCATTCAAGTTCCTTTTGGCAAACTCCAGGCTGGCTGCCTTTTACTAAGGAGTGGCTTCCGTATAGGCCTGATAGGTTGTCCTTCAGGAAGGTTATCTTCTCTCCACAGAGGACCTCTGGAGCTCTGACAGAGTGACCATCGGGTTCTTGGTCCCAAATTTAACTGAATTTACCAGAGGTGGACTTCAATTAAGCTGCAAAAACATATTAAGGATGATTAGGGCAAACAGGATGCGTCTGAGCTCAGTTTTGAGCTTCATGGCAAAGGCTGTGAATACTTATTATTATAATTATCTAAAAAAAAATTTTTTTATAAATTTGCAAAAATCTCAAGTAAACTTTTTTCCTGTTGTCATTATGAGGTGTTGTGTGTAGAATTCTAAGGAAAAAAATGAATTTATTCCATTTTAGAATAAGGCTGTGACATCATAAAATGTGGAAAAAGTGATGCGCTGTGAATACTTTCCGGATGCACTGTAGTCCACATGTGTCTGAGTAAAAACAAAGATTCTTCCCTACCTTTATGCTCTGCATAAAACCTCTCTGAATCACATGTCCTCCAGATAAGATCTTTCCTTCTAATGATGACAAAGTTGTTCTCTAGAATTTTCTGATGAAGTGCCTTAAACAGAAAAATTATACCTTTTTAAATCCATTTAGAATATTGAAGTGTTCTTTCATTAACTATTAAATAACTATTAATGGGTTAAAGAGTCATTAACTTCTGATATTAAGCATATCCTTACTAGTGCTCTGGTATTTTTACATCAGTGGGATGTCATGGGAAGGTTATATAACTAATGAAATGTCTGTATGTCTATACAGTACAGTATAAGTACAGTATATAAAAAGGCAAAAAGATCCACCTGTCTATCTAAAAGGAACATTAAGACAGATGCTTATAAATAAAATGATCAAAATCGAAAGTCAATAACTCAAAATGTCAAACATTTCAAATAGCGCTGCATGTGAAATTCTGCAAAGAAAACAAAGATGTTTGACTGAAGTGAAATCTATCACTTTCATTTGCATCCATGTGTTCAGATTAAAGCCTGACAGCCTGGGTGTTAAAAGAACTAAAGATAATTGTATCTCTTTGAAGCTGCATCATTTATCATTCATCTTCTGTAACCACTTTATCCAGGTCGGGGTCATGGCAGATCCGGAGTCTATCCTGGGAACACTGGCAAGAGGACCGAAATACATCCTAAATAGGACATCAGTCCATCACAGACACCACATATTCACATTTACACTTAGATCAATTTAACAAAGGAAAATGCCCTGACAGCATTAGATTAACACTGTGACCCCCCACACAGACACAGGAAGACTAGACAGTAACCCAAATTAATATTGAACCAGGGCCTTGAAGCTGTGAGATTGCAACGTTACCAACTGTGCCACCATGCTGCCCTCTTTGAAGTTGAACCTAGATGAAAGGTTCCCAAGGGTTCCAAATTTATGGCCCACACGACCAACCACAAAAGCTCCCACTGGCTTTATTAGGTTGGAACTGAAGTGATGATTAAAAAAGCAATTATAGTATCGCACTGTAATACTAAACCTCGCTCAATAAATCTCACAGTGATTTGGAAATGGACTAGTCAACACCCTATATTTTAGAGTAGGGGGAAAAAATCTAAAATAAGCCATTACTGGTGATGAGACATTAATTTATACCAGTCTGAGAGTAAATGGCAGAGTATGGAATGGAAACATCCCTATTCACCCAGCAAGAGTTGAAAGGACAACCATCAGCTTGAAAATTTATGCTTACAGTTTTTTGGAAAGGAACATTAATAATAATAATAATAATAATAATAAATTGTATTTATAATGCACTTTATATTTAAAGCAAATCTTAAAGTGTTACAAATTGATTCGACCCGAAAGCTCTGATAAAGAGATAAGTTTTAAAACCAGATTTAAAAGCATCAACAGTCTGTGGCATCCTCAGATACTCAGGGAGAGCATTCCACAGTCTAGGAGGCAGCTGAGCAAAAAGCCTGATCTCCCATAGTATGAAGCTTAGTCTTAGGAGGTTTCAAAAGATGTACTGATGCAGAGCGGTGGTTGCATGTGGACATATGTGAGGTAATAAGTTCTTTGAGGTAGGGAGGGGCATCCCCATTAATACACTGGTGGGTAAGAAGGGCAACCTTGTAATCAATTCTGAATGAAACAAAGAGCCAGTGAAGAGATTTAAGAATGGGCGTAATATGGTCGTACTTACGCCCTCTCATCAGGATCCTAGCAGCACTGTTCTAAATATACTGCCAGTAGTCCCAATGAGAAGTGCATTGCAGAGGTCCAGCCTGGAGGAGACAAATGCATGGACTAACTTTTCTGCATCAGCAAAAGTGAGTGCTGGAGGCAGTTTTGCAATATTCCTGAGGTTGAAATAAGACGTCTTAAACAGATGTTTGATATGAGCCTCATATGTCAAATGAGAATTTATTTTAACCCCAAGGTTAATAACAGATGTTGACAATGGGATATCCTGACCAAAAAAGGTGATACTGGTGATGCTAGATGTCCTAAACTGGTCGGGGTGCCTACTAAAATAGTTTCAGTCTTAGAGTTGTTCAGCTGCAGGAAATTTTGCTTCATCTATGACTTTATCTCCTCCAAACAGATGGTCAAAGTGAATAATGGCAGAGTAGATGAGGCGGTTGAATTTATCCTAAGGTAAAGCTGAGTATCATCAGCATAACAATGAAATAAAATATTGTGACGGCTGATGATACAGCCTAGGGAAAGCATATACAAAATAAACAAAATAGGACCGAGCACAGAGCCCTGAGGAACACCACAGGTGGCATTGTGTGTAGCGGATTTAGCCTCTCCCAGGGCAACATGCTCCGTTTTTTTAATAAGATAAGATGAGAACCAGTTGTAAACAGAGTCAAAGAGTCCAACTGTGTGACGTAATCTGTGAAGAAGAATGTTGTGATCAACAGTATCAAAGGCCGAAGACAAGTCCAACAGGATGATTATCAGTAAAAATGTTCAGCAATTAACAGTGCTCATAACAGTGAGATTCTTATTAAACAGCTGAAACCTAAACTTCATATTAAACGCAAAGAAGGCTGCTATCCAAAGACATTGTGATCTTGCATGACGATGCACATCCGCACACTTTTGCCCACACTGTCAACACTGTAAAAACTTCATTTTGAGAATCCTCCCTATAGTCATGATCCTGCTCCACTGGACTTATAGACACCTGTTTGGTCCCCTAAAAGCAGCGCTATGAGGACAAAGACTTACTTCTGATGAAAAAGTGAAGACAGCGGTGCATTTGTGGCTCACAGCTCAGTCTAAACCATTTTCTAATGTTGAAATATGATGTATGATATCTTTTGTAAAGTTTCTACATATGGATTCCTTAACATTACCCACAAGCAACCATCAGGTGGTGTAAGATCAGGGGAATTGGACATTTATGGAAAGGATTTGTTCTGCCACCTTTTTTAAACTTGGTCCCCATTCACGACAACTATTTCCATATGAGCTAAAATAATACTCAACTATAAAATACTTTTTCGAGAGACCCATTTCCAACAACAAATGCACAACACAACTTAGGGTTGTGCCAGGAGTAGGCAGCGTTTTTTATGTCATAAACTCTTATGTCATTAACTTTAATGTCATACTGTAAGCATGTCACAGGCATTCCTCGCATACAGAATCGGGACATTATAACATACTGTACTACAGGCTTGAAACACAGATCGAATCGGCACCAAGGTATTGTGATATCAGGAGGTCCCTGGTCATTGCCATCCCTACTGTATTTCACCCAAAGGTCTTCCATATTTGTAGAAATATCCCTCAACAATCTGTAGTATTATAATAATAATAATAATAATAATGTAATTCTTAACGTCACCCTCCTTTTAAGTACCACTGCAGTACACCCCAAGGTTTGTGCATGACTTATTTCCACCTGACTCCCAGTTCTCCAAGGAAACTTTTTCCGGATCCACCATAACTTTGACCAGGATACCGAGGGGTTACAGAAGATGGATGGCGGATAGATGAATACAACACCACATCCTGATCATGAAGCCTTGCCAATAAACTTATATTATATTATATTATATTAAATATTCTATATAATTATATATCTATATAATAGATGACTCTGGTGTGTGAAAGCTCAGTGACACATCCAGGATCACTGCGGCACCTGTAAACACTGTATGCTCCTCTATCCTTCACCTAAACCACTGATTCTCACTCCTGGAGTAACTTCCCAAACATTTTAGTATTTCTCTTCTCTAACACATTAGCATGTACTAGTAGGGTAAGGGGAAAGGGGCTGAAAACCTGTGTCCTGGACATACAGAACAGATACACAGACGGCAACAGCACTGCTACTTGTATCCTGCTCTCACCTCCAGCATTAGAGGATGAGCGACGGCGTCCGGTTTTACAATCGCAAGAGTGAGCTGCAGCACCTTCGCGCATCGCAGGCGTGACAAACTCATGTTCACCTGTCAGATTAATCCACTGCTGGAAACTTCACATCATCCAGGCGCCCTGTCTTAAAGGCCTCGAGTACCTAACTTTGATAATATAACGATTATTACATTTACGTTGACCCTTTGCTACTTCTGCACGAGTCTGACCGCGGGCATGGGCGCCGCCATTTTGTTATTTCGTAAACGTGGAGAAGCGTCCAATCAGCTTTCTCCCCTCAGATCAAAGGGAAAAGAGCTACAGCTCCTCATACAGCAGCCACATTCTGTCCTACTCAATAGCGGGATAAAACCTAGATGTAATAATATAACTGACTGTTACAGTACGCAGGCATGAGTGTATATACACTTGAGTGTATGTAAGAGTGTATATACAGTATAGACAAATATAGGCATTGTGCAGGTCAAATAAGTAGAGTTATGTGTGTGTGTGTGTGTGTGTTCGTGTGTGTATTATCTCTCTCTCTCTCTCTCTCTTTTGTTTACATATGTCTCTGTATGTCTCTGTGTGGGTACGAGTGTGTATATATATTAAAATAAAGAAAGTGAGAGGAAGAGAGAATATATATATATATATATATATATATATATATATATATATATATATACACAATATATACAGTATATATAACAAAAATATACAGTAATATATATGCGTGTATATATATACACACGCATATATATTACTGTATATTTATATATTATATATATAGACAATTTCTCTCTCTCTCTCTCTCTCTCTCTTTTTTACGTGTGTGTGTGTGTGTGTGTGTGTGTACCCTGCTCTATGCCCTTGTCTCCTGGGATTGGCTCCAGGCCCTCCATGACTCTGTATAAAGTGGTACAGATGGCATAGGATAAAGAGGTATAGATGAGTGAGTGACTTAATATTTGACATACTACCTAATTTGACATTTCCTAAGTATGAATGTAGACCATGTAATGTGTGAATTTCTGCATTTTTTGGATTAAACTGCAAATTGTTTCACTAAATAATAATAATAATAATAATAATAATAATTATTATTATTATTTGTATTATCATTATTATTATTATTATTTGTATTTTTATTATTATTATTATTATTATTATTATTATTATTATAGGTTTTTTTTTTCAATTGTTTTAAATAAAAGGAATTTTATGCCACATACTGTGTGTCTGGCAGCTAGAAGTTCAATATAACAAAAGATGTCTAAGTTAACATGGAACATCTCTGCATCCTCTTCTATTTTCTCTTGCTCTAATTATTATGACTATTCTCATTGTTATAATCATTGCTCTTATTGTATTGATTGTCATTACAGATGTTTTTGTTGTTGTTTGAATATTAAAAATATATTTTTAATAAAAAAATGTTGATATGATGTGTATTAATAAATACAGTGTAATGCTTTCATTATCAATTAAAGGTTTAAACATTCACAACACCCAATTAATCCTTAAATAGTCCCATAAAACCAGCTAGTAGTTAAAAAATCCTCTAGAAAGAACTATTTTTCCGAAATGATTTTAAATAAAGGTTTTGCTCTATTTTGTGTTTTATATAACTTTGCTTTTCCCCTCAACAAACATATAGAGAGTTTTCAATCCACCAGTCTAACACATTACAGTAATGATGCAAACCTTTTAAAATATATTACATGTTATTAAATAATCCGTGTCCTAGGCATCAATTCTCACACGTTTTTCAGGAGATGTCCTGCTTTTACAACACGGGAGCTGACACCAGTTGAAGCCACACACACACTCTTTCTTGACACCCTGTGTTTTTCATGTGCAGTAAAACAGGAGGTGACAGGGTGGGGCAGGTCAGAAAGGCATTTCCTGTCATATTCCCTTTTGGTCTCTTTCTATTTAGTGGTTTGCATGTGATTGCTCTTTTCTTTAGCAGGGCATTGTGGCATAACATGCTTATAAAATGTATTAAATAAGATATTTGTAAAAAAAGTATTAAATGATAATCCAGGAAAGCTTATTTCTAAAGAAGGAACAAAAATGGTATATATTTTTAGTGATCATTTTTCCTCTATGAATCCCTTTTGTCATTGTCTTCCGCTCTATGTATGTCCATGTTTTCTTCTGAGATAAAACTGTCATCTGCTGGCTCTGACTGGCACCTGTTTTAACTTTTACAAGCCTAAATACAGGTCTCCTTTGACCTTTTCTATTCTGATCCCTCTTGCTGTGTGCTGGGGCTCTCTGGGACAGCTGTTTCAAGCTCAGCCCGAGCAACTGGCATCCCCAAGGAAGGAATTCACCTTTAACTCTAACTGTTTTGCCAGCAACAGGTCTTAGTACTGACACAGGTTTAAATGCTACACTGCAATAAAGTAATATTTGAAAATATGTTGAATATACAGTCAGGCAAAAAAATTTAAACACACTTCAGAAAAAGAAAAAATAATATCATCTGCTATTCTGCTATTTCCTCTGACAGATGTGTTGCTGAGTTAAAATTTATATGGTGTTTCCTTTAAAATGTTGATATTCTGCACTGTTTGCTTGCGAGTCAGACATTTTAGTCCCATTGCTTCTCAAAAGTGTTACTGTTTGTGTTTTTCATTTAATTGATAAAAAAATTATCTTAGATACAATACATGCAAAATCTAAATCTTTATAGGTAAATTTTTTTTTTTAAAATGTGTATTGTTGGGTTTTGCATATGATACGTTATTCAACATTTAATTGTTGTTCAAATGATATCTACAATTCTTTAAATTATATGTATGCATTATAACATAATAGTAAAAATATTCTAAACATTTATAAACAATAATAATAATAATACACCCTAGATGTATTATTATTATTATTATTATTATTATTATTAAGCAGTCTTGGGCTTTTGGCAATCATAGAGAATGCTGCATCCATCCATATTCTGTACTCTCATCTTATATACTACAACAACTTATTACAAATGTCAAAACTACAGTGTAGACTGCTATGAATCTGTTTTAAAAGAATGTAATTAGAGGAAATGCTCTTAAGCAGAATAAAGATCCATCCACCTGCTATAGAAAACTTTGCTCAGCTGTTGAATGCGTGGGCCCTAGACAACACTGAGAATAGGAACGGCTTAGGGGATTAGTTTAGCTATACATTTTATCTCATAGCCGAAGATTTGTAAGGTCTGAACTGCAATCAGTGGTAGGTGTCATGCATGTCTGAAATGGCTCTGAACCTTATACGTATGCCATCTGAGCCCAGATCAGCTTTCACACTCTATCATCTCCAGAGACATCACATGTTGCTTTTGCTGCTATGAGTAAAAGAGCAGTGAGCTCCGAAATACAGAGGGATGCTGGCTGACGAATTCATGTGACAGAGAGGAACAAAGTTATTAGCAAGCTGAATCTCATGCAGTGTGTGTCTGAGTTAAAAATAAAAACACTGACCCAGTCTGGAATTGACATCAACACTGAGAAGTCTTGATTTATATTTATGTATTTATTAATTTATATTAAATGGAGCTCAGTAAAAAAAAATCACCTGTTTTTTAATGCTCAGATCACACTTTTAACACATTTTTATTATTTTTTAAAGACAATGATATTAAATTTAGTATCCTGTATACAGCCTGATGAAAATCATCCATCATACTTTGCATAGTTTGGGGTTTGAATTACCAGCAGCATGATCATATGTTTCTCTAGCAGAATATGTCGTTTTTTTAAACGTTTTGTTTTGTGAGTATTACAAGAGTCTAGGACACTGATAGTAGCTATATGTAGAGGGTTTACACAGTTAAAATACTGCAGGGCATTAGGTTTCAGTGTAAGCTTCGTCTGTAGCCCTGCCTTTCTGTGAATGGGTCCAGGGCTCCTGTTGCTCAGGCTCGTTTTAGAACACAGGTGCTGACTTCAGGATAATGCCATGCTTGCTGCAGGGGAAAATAGAGCTGGCACTCTCCTGTTTCTCTTCACTCTCACCAATAACAAGTCAGATGTGCAATCAAATCAGGATTCATTTATGGTAAAAAAATAAAAAAGGAGAAGAAGAAGACGAAGAGAAGAAGGATAGAAAGAAATTGGACAAGCAAATAATAAAAATTCAAACTTTAACTTTATTTTATAATTATTGACTCAGTATTGGTGCTGTTGGAACCACAGTTGTCTTCATTTTCAGATTATGATAAAAAAAAATTGCTCTATATATATTAAAGAAAATAAAGATCTACAGCATCATGCACTCTCTATTAAGTATGTAAATAAGTTAAAAAATACATGATGGATGACACATGTAACTAATCAAAATTTACTGATCTGAGTCTAGAACACAGTAACTATACCCTAAAAACAGGTTGGTTCTAGCCACATACCTGCCCAATATCTGGTAATAAAATCATCCTACAGTTGTTTCCAGAGCCACGCATCAGGATTTGCTGATTTCTTTCAGGAGTATCGGAAATCAGCATAAAAAAGGAGAGCAAAGGGTGTAGGGTGTCTTAGGCCTAGTGTGAACAGCTGAAAGGTGTGACTTGCTCTTCCATGTCATGGCCCTGATTGGGCTGGACAGCAGGCGCAGGAGAGGCCCGGGCTTCTAAAGGACACCAACAGGTGGGAGGCCACCATGGCATGGGGGGAGTGAGGGAGACGGAGGGATAGAAAAGGCCGGGAGGGAGAAGACATGCCTGAGCAGAAACCACAAGCTGGGCTAACAGGAGGATGGGACAAAATGGGCCAGAGAGACGGGTGTGAAGAAGATCGTTAACTTATTCTGGGCAAACTTTTAAAGAGATTGGTGTTAAAATATTTAGGTTTTGTTTTTGTTTCGTTCTGTGATCATGTACTGCTAATTGAGCAGTTAAATCTAGCTCGTAAAGATAAACATACTACCATGGCAAAAGTATTAGATTAATCCATCAAGATTTTTTCTTTTTAAGATAGAGGTAGTGGTTTGTTTGTAAAAGAGAGGTCAATTTAGTTTCCTAGGTTTCAGTAGCCCTCCATCTTTAACGTTTATCTAATGAAGATTTGAGTGAGGTTTTGGAGTTGAACAATATTACTGCATACCTGCTTTTTATCAAACTCACAAATGCCAGATATCACACGTTTGACAGAAGTAATCCATGTGAATAGGTGCGCTGGGAGGAAGCAGAGGTAGAAGTGCCATCAACCTCACACTTATCGTTGCTTACCTTTGATCTACTGTAGGCTAAGAGCACTTTTCCACACCTCTGCAACGTAAAAGGCAGCGGTACAGTTCACGGATGTCTTTCTAGTTCTGTAGATAGTCAACATTCCAGCTCGAGAGGGGATTGTTTTACATTTGCTTACTAAAGCTAAATATACCTTATACACTTCTCTTTACTTGAACCAGAGATGATGACAACAAATATACAACGCAGGACTCCAGTAACATTCAGTAAAGGTAACCTTTAATTTCAGCTACTATTTTACAATAACATTACACTTGAGATTATTTCTTGAGTGACTGCTATATACTTACCCAGAATAAATAGCCTTTTCCCCTTTTTCTTTAGTTGCATGTATATTAATATTTTCACCCTCCTTCTTATTGTTGCACTTAAATTGCTATAAAGTTAATGTAGCGGAGATGCAGTTCCATATAAGAGGGTATTTTGTCTGTGCAGTGCCCCCTGAGAAGACATGCTTCCTTATATCCCCATATGAATAATCCAGTTATGGAATGTAAGGAAGTGTGTGGTTTCAGGGGGGATTTATCATCAGGATTAAGGGTCAACAAGAGAAAAAAAGCTTAAACATTTATGCGTTTTTTTTTTTTTTTTCTTCTTTCAGAAAATACGTTTATATGACTGCATTTGTATCATTGCCCTGTGCAGGGTTGATAGGCAAGCCCTGGATACCAGGTGCTATTACTGTTGTTTATGTGGTTGGTTGGCCAAAGGCATGTGCTCATCACCGTCTGCTCTATCTGTCTCATTGAGCAGACAGAACAAGCAGCTGTTCAAATCTTTCTGTTTAACCTTATGAGGCCTGTCCTCTACATGTAGTCAGAATCCATGTTCTGCTGTTTTCTTATATTTAAATTTTTATTATTTGTGCACGTCATACAAAGTAACATGATAAAAACAAACAAACAAACATCTAAAAAAAAAAAAAAGTTTACACAAAGATACACGTCCCAACTATGCTATAAGTGCCACAAGACTTTAAAACAGAGACATCTAGATACATATGAAAACTAAAGCTATAGTGTAACACTGGGTCAAAAGGTGCTTTAGTCAAAACTGTGAATAATAAACACCACAAAAGGGTTTAAAATAATTATATTGACATTGATATATATTGAGATTGCATCGAGTGGCACTGTACATTTTAATTAGAATTTCTTTCTCTCTCAACAGGTAAATGTCAAGATCACTAGAAAGGATGAAAAACAGTTGAACCCTGCTACTAATACCAGCTTTTCTTCTGTCTTTCCCTTACTTGTCATGAATCCACACACCTTGCTGTGGCTGGTCAAATGGAACCAAGTCAGGTGTTTCTGTGAGGTTTGGTCCCCTTCAACCAGCTACTGCGCTGTGAGTTCAGCCAGCAATTCAGAATTATAGCTAATAAAAACCTGGCTATTTAAAACAAACCAAAAATTAAGTGCCATTTTTAAATTAGTTAAAAGGATAAAATAATTTTTAAAAATGCAATATTTAATATTTCTTTAACCTTGATATAATATGCACAGTTTTTATGCTTATGTAACTTACAATTACAACTGAAAATAAAATGTTAAATGAATAATGAATGTTGTGTAAGAATCACTTAAGTTTTTCATAATATTTTATATTCCATGCCTTTCATATTTTCTGTAAATAAAATAATAAGAAGAACGAATATCTTGTTTAAAGTGATTACTGATTTCTTGCTCTTAAAGCATAATTTAAATTAATCGTGTTACTGTTATAGCAAAATTTTATGACAGTTTATGACAATAAAGTAAAGAAAAAAAAAATTAAACGCACTACAAGCAGAAGGCTACTTGTGTTACAACATATTTTTCCAAATACATTTATCAATCACTGCGATATTATGCTTTTATTTTAAATTCAAAAATAAAAATAATAATAAAAATCAACTGCTGCTGAGTCACATCACAATCAAATTACATATTTAGATCTGCAAGTCAGCTCATACATATAACCAATACAAAGATCCAACTTGTTCACGAGGATTACCCAAATAGTTTTAACTAACTGCAGGAAACAATTACAAAAAAAATTCTATACTATTCTCAGATTGTTAGTTGTACTCGAGTTGATTGTGTAACAGAGCTGGAACAGCCTGAAATCACAAACTAATTTGCTTAGACAGTCTGTTCCTCCCTGTGTCTGTCTGGGACTGAATGTAGGTACAACAGCAGGTGTTATTCCTGAACACGCAATTCTTTTCTGTACTCTAATGAGTTGTGACTGCTTATTTTTAAACTTGACAAAACAGAGTTTAAATTTCTCCCTTAATAAGGGAAAAATAAGATACATAAAATGTTTTTGCTGTAACAGTACGAAATATAATGCAAACATAAAAAAGTAGCATGCATGATTTTTAAGAATTTCCACAAAACCCTAAGTTTTGATGAAACTTATTTTATGTGAAAAAAATCACGAGATCACTATCTTTTAAAATGTGGTTTTAACAGTTTTCCCCTTTGCTTAAATTGTCTCTTATGGGTACATTTTACTGTACATCTCCCCCTTGTCTAATCTGGTACTTTTTGCTTGTGTCTCTTTCTTTTCAATTCTACATCAACCATGTTTCTTCCTTAAATATCACAATGATCCCTATTAAATATCATTTAAGGAACAAGATAAGAGATATTGTATTAAATTTTTTGTATAAATATTATCCCGTTAAATTTTTATTTCTTAATTGTTAAGATTAAGTAAGGACATTTACACCAGGTGCCCTTTCTGTAACTCTGGTTCTAAACCAATTGTATATTGTCCAAATAAGATCAGATATTTTATCCAAAGAAGTTCTTTGAGACTTGCAGCGTATGTGGGTAAGCAATCGCCTCTGGAGTGAAAGGTTGTGTGTTCGAATCCCCCAGCCAGTTCTCTTCTTTGAGGGCAGCAGCGGCTCAAATGGTTAAGGCTCTGGGTTACTGATCTGAAGGTCAGAGGTTTAAGTTGTCACTGTTGAGCCCTTGAGCAAGGCCCTTAACCATATTTGCCCCAGGGGTGCTGTATCCTGACTGCCCCTGCACTATGACCGCAGCTTCCTAACAGGAAATGAGAAAAAATTATTTTCCTGTGCAGTAAGATACAGTTTTTTGGGGGGTTTTGTTCATTTTTCAAAAAAAAATTTCTTTGTCTACAAGAAGTAGGAGAAAAAAAACAGTCATTACAGTTAAGTTATTTGTGAATGCAAATTTAGTCACAATAAACACCTTTTCTTTGTATTTATTAGAATTTTACATTTATGTGATTCCTATGGTAAAAACTAAACTTTTACTTATGTGGTGTATATATTTTTTGCTGAATGCAGTGAAAAATAGATCATAGCAGCGCAAGCAACATAACTAATCTGGAGAAATGTACATCTTTGACAATTGTCAGTTTTTGTGTGTGTGTGAATATATACACAATATATATAGCACCATGATGAAACTGGCTCTCATGAAGACCATCCCAGGAAAGCAAACTCTTTTAGAGTTGCCAGCCTTAAATCACTAATTTACAGCACCTCAAATTAGAGTCATTATAAAGAATCAGACACATTTCAATACCTCAATAACTGTTCAAAGAAGATTATTGCACATTTTTTAAATGTGGAAAGTTACAAGGTGTGTCCAAACTTTCTTTTTACTACATAGTATATATATATATATATATATATATATATATATATATATATATATATAAATCATTGACATATGATATCACTGATGTATGAAATGTTTGCATGTCCATATAGACATATAACAAGCAACACTGTACATAACATATCATTACATAATTTACATACATTACATGTAACACTTTGTGCACATAACTACCATCCCTGATCCTGAAAAAGCCTCTGACTGAGTTTTAGCTATTTATTACAGTAACTGCCTTATTTGAAGATATTACGCCTCTTTCTTGGTGTTTTCATTCAAAAAGCATGTAGCATGTGTTAGAGCCGGACAGTGTGCGGCCACCTAACACTGTTGTAACACGGGAAACTGTCCCTTATGCCCGACACAAGCTTTGGAGCATAGGAGGCATAGTACATCACTGGCAAAACCATAATACTGTAAGAACAAAACTGAAAGATAGAAAAACAACTGAAATATAGATTTAATAATATATGGATAATAAAAAGAGAAAAAACAGATTCAGTGTGAAATCTTAAAATCTCTTATGTGTGTGCTCGTGTGTGAATGCTAACTAAAATTCTTAAACAATAAATTCTTTAACAAGAGTCATAAGAGGGACAGCGACTGGGGTAAACTCAGGAAATGTAAGAGGACCTCAGTACACAAGCCAATAGTAAATATAAGCAGCAAAATAATCTGTAAATGTGTGTGTGAGAGAGGAGAGTGAAATAGGGAGAAAATTTATTTATTATAAAGATAGATACAACCTTCCTAACCTGATACCAGGGGCCTTTCTAGGATTTTCAGTTAAGGGAGGCTCAGCCCCTAACGATGTTTAACACATATTTGGCTTGTTCAGAATCAGCACTCAAATGAGTCTTCTCGATCACACACTCTTTTTACCGTATAAACCTTTTTCTATAACCAGGTACAATCTGAAAAATGTAACCAGAAAACAGCATGTAACATTAAACTTACATTGATTAGCAATATAAACAACACACCTATGAGGCTGGACAATTAAATAAACTGTGTGGGTGCCAATAATGTTAAACATTTATCTGTTAATTCTTTGACAATTGAAGGTTTTTCAAGTCACATGGGAGTACTGTAGGTCTCCAAATGAACAGCAGGTAAGAATAGTACATCTTTTTTTTCATGTGACTTGAAAAACCTTTCATCTACAGTTAAATTTTCTAAGGCTAATTAATGTATTTTACGATTTGGGACATTATTTAATACAATACAAGATTTATTACAAAAAAAAGGATTTTTCTATCTCTGTAAATCACACTGCTATGCAGTTAAAGCGGGTGAACTGAATGCTGTGTCACTATTTTAAATAATTTATGTGCATAACTCTATGGTAGTTAATGCCATATGCACTGTGCAATGTTTTATATAGACAGATAGATTTTCCAATTAAAACAGCGACGGCATGATGGTTTTATAAAGTAGACTATATGTTCATAGAATATGTATTAAGGGGTTTATTTTCACTAGAGGAAACAACTGGTGTGATGAGGGTGAACACAGTGAAGATTTAACTGATTAATCCCTTATGACGTTTTGTAAACTGTATTTATGAGAAAGGACTGCACTGATGCAGATATAACAGTTTATCGAAAACCACACACCTTGCCTTAATCCTCGCTCTGTGATGGTGAACTGAAGACCCGCTGAACGACGGGGAGGAGCCGAAGTCTGCCGCCGCCGCTTTCATATCAAATTTAAAGGGGACGATGGGCGAGCACCAATTTGTGTGAAGTTTATGGAGAATTTTTAGGAGGATTGAGTACAAATGTTAGAGGGGCTAAAGCCCCCTTAAAAATGGCCTAGCGACGCCCATGACTGATACTGATACTAAACTTACTAAAAAAAGAAAAGAAAAAAAATCCCCAGACAAACTTGACTTCTTAGTGAAAGATTATTAGTCACGTGATTATTTTCGCCTTAGAAAGCATAGGAAAAAAACGTCCTAATTTTGTTAAACAAATTTGCTTTAGGTTGGATTTGCGATGCTGTACAAACTGTTTAAACTTAATGACCGTTTAAACATTCAGGTATAAGCCGAATGATAAAATTCGCGCGCACAGGTCAGTTCAGGGCGCACGTCTCACTCCAGCCGCTAGGGGCAGTGTGGTGTTTTTGAACGTTTCTCGACAGATCTTAACCGTAATGTTCGCAGGAAGCTGGAAACATGGCAGACTCAGAGGGAAGAGGTGATTTCAAACAGACTGACATCAGCAGACACACTGCAGGTAAACGAGACAAGCACGTGTCCTAACGGTGTTTGCATTTAAATTAACCGCCACTGACGAATTACACCTGTATTTTAACACTGAAACCATGCTATTTTTCCCCTTTAGTTAGCATATTCTGTGTGACTCAGCTAACGCTAAGTGAACTGAGAATTGCATCATGTTTCTCTCTCACCCGTGTTGTTGTGCGACTGTGATCTGTGTTAATGTGTGGTCTAAGTATACTTCTATGATTGCGAAGGGACAAACGGTTGGATGTTATTTACTATTTAGAAATGTTGATCATTTAATATTCCATAACACAGTTTAGTTCCAGTGGCATGCTGTCTGAATATGCTGCATCATTTTAGTAAGGCTGAGTAATCATTTTACTTTGATAACCGTGTCATGATAAACTTAATCTTGTCTACAGATGGAGACGGGAAATTAGAGGACCTAGTACGAGTGAAGGTGAGCATCATTATACATGATGTAGGATGTGTCTTCTTCACCCTAGGTGTTACAGTGTCTGAAGGTCTAACTGTTTGCAGAATGAAGGCAGGGAACTGACAAAAGAAGAGAAGCAGCGTCTGCGAAAAGAGAAGAAACAGCAAAAAAAGTGCAAAAAAGATGACAAGGGTCCAACAGAAAAAGGACCGGACAGAGAAAAAAAGGCAGTCCCCTCCTCTGCTCAGCAGCCGCTTACACAGGGTCCAGCACAGAAAGGTGGGCAGTATGGAGCTTGGCCATTTAGAGCAACATTTTAGTCTCAGTTGCAAAACGTTTTTAGGCAATTAGTAAAATTCCTCTATCCAAACAGAAGTCATATTCTATTCTATTCTATATATAATATTCTTTAGCTGTAAAAGAGTGGTTCAGATGCCTCAGGTAGTGGAGTGCCACACTATGCATTGAGATGGAAGTTTAGATTAAATTTATTTCATTTTAATTTTTGTAATCAGGCAAAATTTGAATCAAACTACTTGCCTTGTTTCCTAATAGATTAAATAAAATCAAACAAACAGGGATAAATGTTTTACTGCAATAGGCTGCAAAGTTCCTAAAGATACAATTTCAGAATTGGTTGTTCATGCCTTAGCAGCAAACTCGTTTCCCCTCTTGTCTATTCCATCCACTCAGCATTCACCATCACCAGTATACTAATCTCTGGCCTGATCATCTGTCATCAGCTGCACTTGTTTTTTACTTAATGCCTTAAGTCATGCTTAAATGATTCATGGGTCACTGTGTGGCTTAACAAACAAAAACATTACAGGAACTAGACTAAAAACAAGAGCCAAAAAAGTCCTACAGGAATTCCGAAGAACTGTTTCTCTAGACTACATTTAAAAAATACAAAAAGTCTGTCTCTTTGGAAGCAAAATATGAAGAAAAGAATGGTGGCTCTAGATCTTTGCACAGTCTTGTATATTGATGTAAGTTCCTCATTGGAAATAGGATGAATTTGTTGTCATTGATACTGTGGGTATCAATGGCAACAATCTCCATAGCATATTTTTAGCTGCCTTTAAGCAATCAAATGGGCATCAAATGTAACATTTAATCACACACACACACAGAATAATTGAAATGACCATAATATTGTTGAAGAGATTAACAATTAAATAAGACGATTACAACAAATTTGCACTCTCCAGAGTATTAAAAAAAGTGAGTGTGGGTGAGGAACATGCGAAGGTTTTGAGACATATTAATAAAAGGAGGGGAATACATGTGTATATTAACAGTGACATTAAAACATGTGTTGAGATAATCAAGCAGAAAAATAAACAAAAGTTTTTTTTATTACTATTCATATTCATAAGAACACATAAAGGCTAACAAACCTGATTAAGAGAGAACAAAACAAAAATTCAACGTTCAGTGATCTAGCACATGCTTTTTTTCTGATTGAGGATTTGCGTCTAACAAACAGGAAGCAGGATTAGAGGGTTAACTAATTATCCTTTTTTTTTTGTACTAAATATTTGTCTTTCAACATTTAGGACTTATTTTTAATGGATTCTCAAATGTGTTTTAACATTTAGCATATTGTGTAATGTTAGCATTACACACTATCCACAGTTTTTATGTACTTTTATATGCTGTTCATTCATGTGCTCCTGCCTGCCTTTGGTCTTACAGCACCATCAGCGGTTGCAGGTCCTATCAGTGTACCTCCAGCAGAGAGCGCAGCGTCTGCGGACAAGCCGGCTAAGAGTAAAGCAGAGCTGAAGGCAGAGCGAAGGGCACGCCAGGAAGCAGATCGCGCAGCAAAACAGTCTAAGAAAGAGCCAGGCGCCACTTCCCTGAGCAAGACTAAACTTTCACAGAGTGACCTTCAGTCAGGTAGCAATCACTGTGTAAATGAGTAGATGTGTGTTATTTATGTATAACATGTAAGAAATTGACAGTATAATACAAAGACTATTTGCTCCTGCATTGATCTTTCTTTAGACACTGCCTGGTAAAAAAAAAAAAAAAAAAAAAAAAAACTTTTCACCTTTAGCTTTGATCTCAGAACACAATGTGGTTGCTAGTTCATGTGTGAAAATAATTTCTCATGCTCCCAGAAACACTCTTTTACAATTTGAGTTCTGGAATATTCCTGTGCCATCAGAAAAAAAAAAAAATCAATGGATGTGATACCCTGGACATTCACTACATTCAGGTTGTCACCTGACTTCATTTTATTGCCACGTAGACACTGCATGATGTGTGCATCACTTCATGTGCTCCACTTCTTACCATGAATCACGCATCACTCTGGAGAAGGTCCAATTTTGATGCTCGCTAGCAAACTAAAGCTTTTTTTCTGATTACTCTCAGTAAAAAGATTAACAGCTGTTCAGCCCCAACTCTGAGTTCTCATCACATTGTGTGTGTACGGAAATCCTCTTAGTTTCACTACTAAACATAGCTGTGGCTTTTATTGTTAATTTGTTACCATGCAATGTCACAAAGTGTTTAATGAATGATTTCCATTCATGAGTTTCCTTCCGACCACAATTCTTTCACAAAGTTGATGGTTCAACACTATCTTTCCATATTTTAATAATGCACTGGAAAATTCTTAACCCAGTTCCAGTAATGCAGCCCAATAATTTGACCCCTGGTGAGGTTTTTTTTTTTTTTTTTTTTTTTTTAAACCAGTAAGTGTTTGAAACAGCAAATGTCCATTTTCAACATTTCATAAATTTTGTAATGCATACCTAGAGAACCTTCCTTGATATTTTTCGACTTATCCTACTTCTCAGTGGTTAAACGATTACCAGAACACATCCAAGTAGATGATCCTGCAGTGGTGAGAAAGCTGGCCAAGAAGCTTGAAAGACAGCAGGTCAGCAAGTTTTTAGAATTGTTATTTACATGTCTTTGTCACTGCTCTTTCTTTATTCACTTCCTCCCTACTGACCATGTAGCTACTACATCACACTTACTACAGATGCTTTACCTCCCATTTCTTCCAGAGGTCAGGGCAAGCGACCCGAGTAAATGTGTCTCAAGTCAAGGTCTGGCCCCGTACTGTGTGTGTGCAGTGGAACCTCTCTCTCTTTTTATGACTTTTTTTTTTTTTGTATTCGCTTCCTTAATTTATTGTTATTTTCTTTGCACATTATTAGAACTGAGCAAGGCTAGATAAGATGTCACTAATATGTGAAAATATTTATGTTATGTAGATGTTTATTTAAGCTAGCTGGCTGTTTCATTGTGTGCTGGTGTTACTTAGGCTAGTTCTGTTGGGGTTTGAGTTTGTTGTGTAGCAAACATTAGTTTTCTGTTTTGTTGCAATTTTATTCTAAATATAAAAAAAAATGATCTGTATTGTTGCAGTAGCGCTCATCTCAAAGAGGAAAGAATATTCTCTGCACAGTAAAAGCTGACTGTGGCTTTCATTGTGCTGCAGACTGACAGAGTTCACTTTTGCTCTTTACTCTTACAGATTCCTCTGAGGTCAGAATATGGCTACAAAGTCAGTCTGTTCTCTCACCTGCACCAGTACAGCCGCAAGGCACCTCTCACACAGCTAATCAGGTACTGCATGAAGTCCATGATGTACTGCATGAAGTTTTTTGGGGGGATATTTGAGTACAGTGAATTTTGTAAATATGAATATTGAATTAAAAGTAAAAAATAAAATGCATATGATTACCTTATACTCAGATGCAAAGTGCAATTATAGCATGAAGACTGCTTGATTTCACTGTGATAAATTCACTGTGATAAATTCTTTTTTTAACATATTGTTGAAATTTCACTAATTTTTCTTAACAGATAGTTTAATGCATAAACAACCAGTAATCAATTAATCGTTAATTATTAATAAAAACAAGATGCACTTTCTCACAATGCCAATAAATTAGTTATGTGGGAATGAACCTCCAAATAGTTTAAGTAAACAAAATAATGATTGCAAGAAAAGAAAAACAGTAACAATAATGCTGTAGCTCACATGTGGATAGTATCCTATTTATTGGAAAGCTGTCCAATCTGGCAACCATGTTTGCTCAACTTTGAACAACAAGGTAAACTCTAATTGGATGTTTCTTTTCCAGTATGTTAGTACCTACTAGCCTGGGAGTTTTGTAATCTGTTAGATTAACAAAATACTGTAATAATCTTTTTTCTCATTCAACATTAAGGCTTCTAAAAAACATTTAGTAAAAATTATAATACCGTAAATATGCATTCTAATATTGTAAAAGTGAATAAATATGTAAACTACAGAAAATTATGATATATAAAATTGATTATCACCACTTTTATGACAATTCTTAACGGCTATCAACCGATGAATGATTCGTTATAAAAATGTCTAATTTGATAAAATATCTGCTTTTCATATAATTCAGATCCATTGAACAGGTTTTGGATCCTCAGGTTCATAAATCCCCCCTCCCCCCGGACCCTGTATGTAGTATAGCATGTAGCATAGGATATTAACTTGGGGCATATGACATGTTAGCCATCAAACAGACCAGTATTCTTTAGGATTTTATTTCAGTTTCAGTTCCTGCCATGTGTTTTGTTTTATTACTGTAATATTGTGTGTGGTTGCAAACTTTTTAATCAAGTAATAAAATAATAATAATGAATTGTGCATCGCTGTATCTGTTTCATGCCAGTGTTGTGGTCCCTGCATAGAAAGTGTTATTTTATTTAAAAGATAAGGTATTATAATAATGTTACTAATTGAGGCGTCATTTTCAGCATCCCTGCCACAGTTATACACCCCTCCATAGTTCGGTTGGGCCTGCAGTACTCCCACGGCATCATAGCGGGCTCAAACGCACGCTCTGTGGCTCTCCTGCATGCCTTTAAACAGGTTTGATACTTAAACTACTTAAGCATTTTCATTTACAAATTTCTGCAAAACCGTATAACACCAATATCGTTGCAGGTGATTCAAGACTACAGTACTCCTCCAAATGAGGAACTGTCCAGAGATTTAGTGAACAAATTGAAACCTTACATTAGGTAATATAACCATGTCTAGTATATCAATAGTGTGAGAGTTTCAGTATGCATCAGTTTGATAAGATTAATTTGGTGTATAAGTCGTTTCATATTTCTATATTATTTTCTTTATGTAAACTTTACCAGATGTTTAAAATGACACTGAATTTTGGTCACTCTGTCCTTCTCTTCAGTTTTCTCAATCAATGCCGCCCCCTGTCCGCAAGCATGGGTAATGCAATCAAATACGTCAAGAAAGAGATCTCCAATA
This sequence comes from Clarias gariepinus, assembly GCF_024256425.1. Classification (NCBI taxonomy): domain Eukaryota; kingdom Metazoa; phylum Chordata; class Actinopteri; order Siluriformes; family Clariidae; genus Clarias; species Clarias gariepinus. The sequence continues at coordinate 7,089,239 of NC_071126.1, read as the reverse complement.
TTCCAAATCAGTGCAAAGAGGAGACGGTGAGAAATATAATTAAATAGTGACATGGCTGTGGTATGTCTGTAAAAATATGAATACATTCTATATGTGAATGTGCTTTGTGTGTTTTAGGGCTTAGCTTGGTTTGCTTGCTAGATGTTTATATCTTTTGTAGCATTATTATTGCCCATTATTATTATTAGTGTCTGTACTGTCTGACCATGTTCTGATTAAGTCAAGAACAGGGAGGATAAACATATCTTTTAGATGAAATGCTAAAGGACAGGGAATTAGATCTTTGTTGTTAAATGAATGAATGTTGTTAAATTCTGTTTTAGAACGTATAGTAATAAATTAGATCAAGCAGCTGCCCATACACTTCAGCCATACAATTGTCAATTGTCCTAAAAGTGAGTTTTTACACTTGTATAACTACTACTTTAATAGATTTTGGCTTAATAGTTAACAATATTCACAATATACAAGGGGCATTCACAAGTCAAATCTGGGCTTGTGATGGAATTTTTCTTAAATGAAAGCATAATACCTTTCATAAAAATTTACAGAAGACTACAAGCACAGAATGTTGAGACTCTTGGCTGCATTAAAACATTTAAATGGTGCAAATGTTTTAAAGTAGCCCGCACCTCTGTGAATCAAAATCCCGGCCGAGGTGGCTCGGGGCCCATTGCACTCGTTCTCGTGAACATTTAGCGAGTGGAACGCCTGATATTGAAATTGGACAGATAAATTATAGCCAACTTGTGGAAGAGACGCACATGTCTGTGGGAAATGTACACACAATCACTCAACACCACCACTAGCACAATCATTCAGTTCCTGGGAGGCCAGCGTTTAAGATGTTAATCAGACAGTCCGATCATGGCTCCGGATGTACTGAGAAAACCTTCTACCTTGATGGTATTTAAGCACTAAATTCTGAAATAATAGGTAAGTGTATTAGTGTAGTAGGGATTACATAGAGAAATAAAAGGAGTTTTTATTCTCATAACTCTGTTCTGTTATTCTGCATAATTAAAAGTCCTGGTTGAACTCCCCTTGTATAAAGGCTTATTAAAATACATGATAAAATGTAAAAAAAAAAAAAAAACCTTCATATGGTAAATCTTTGGTCATTTCAATTATGTAAAAAAAAAAATTTAATGCAAATGTTTCACAACAGCATTAACTGCTTAATGCTTACTGTGCAAGGAAATCACATGTTCTGCAAACAAACGTCTTTAGGGGAAATAAAGCTTTTTTTGAGTGTACATGTATGGCTAAACAGTATTCTGCAAATATATTTTTCATAAAGCATTTAATAAGCAGGGTAAAAACAGCCACAATGGCTTTCAGGAGGTTTCAAAAACCACCACATGGTAAAAAAAATGCCACAGCTTTTTAATTAATATTTAAAAAATATTTCCTGGCTTTTTTTCTCTTTTTAATGTCTGTATAGGCTAAGAAGAAACTCTTGTCGTGTATTGACAACTACGTGAACGAGAAGATCAAGTTGGCAGCCGAAGGCATCTCTAATAATGCAAGTGAAAAGATTAGCGACGGCGATGTCATACTCGTTTATGGGTGGTATGAAAATCAATATCTATCTGGCTGTTTTAACTGCAAGATGAAGTTACCTGATCGTGGAATGTGCAATGACTTAAATGTGTACTGGCATTGTGTTTATTTTCCAGCTCCTCACTTGTTAATCATATCCTGTGTGAGGCGTTTGAGAAACTCCAAAGGAAGTTCCGAGTCATCGTGGTGGACAGTCGGCCCAGACTGGAGGGCAGGGAGGCACTGAGGCGCTTAGTGAAGAGAGGCATTCGCTGTACCTATGTCCTCATATCTGCGCTGTCATACATTCTGCCTGAGGCATGTGACATACACAAGTAGACTGCCAACCCTGTGTCTTATCGCACTGTACTAAACAGTATTCTTCTAATTACATTCGTCTACAGGTGTCCAAAGTGTTTCTTGGAGCCCATGCCCTTCTGGCTAACGGATATGTCATGTCAAGGGTGGGAACTTCCCAAATTGCCCTTGTTGCCAAGGCATACAACGTGCCCGTGCTGGTCTGCTGCGAGACCTACAAATTTTGTGAACGAGTGCAGACCGACTCGTTCGTGTCCAATGAGCTTGGTAATTATGAACAACCTGGATATTAGAATACAATCTAATGATCTGGCATTTTTTAACTAGGTAATTATTATTATTATTATTATATATATTTTTATTTATCTATGGGCCATATTTTTCCCCCTTCAGATGACCCTGATGATCTGATCGTGACACGTAAGGGAAAGACCCAACTGGAGAACTGGCAGAGCGTAAAATCCCTAGGCTTGCTGAACTTGGTTTATGATGTCACGCCTCCAGACTTTGTCGATTTGGTGATCACAGAGCTAGGCATGATCCCCTGTACCTCTGTGCCTGTAGTGCTACGAGTGAAGAATGTAGATCAGTGATGAATGTAGATCAGGCTTTCCTGTTGCATCTGTTAATTCACAAGCCTGCACACACTGCGCATCTGGTCTAGAATAAATCTTCATCTAAAAAGCCAATTCCTTTTCAGTTCATGCTGTTCTGTTATTTTGTTCTTATTGACAGGACATCAACTGCAGCACTTAGCAGTTTCTGTACTTGTACAGTTTCTGACTTTCCTTCAGAGGTTTAGATAGGTGGGTTTGTGTGTGTGTTTGGGGAGTAAAATGGATTGCATTACTATAATAATATGGAATAAAGTGATGTAAAGCAGACACGCTGAGAGCGGGAAAAGACCTGGTAGTTTTTTATTAGTCTAATCATTTACCCAGTAGAAAGGGCTGACTGAATATATTAATACAAGGAGCTCCATGGACCAATTTTAAGCTGTACGTTTCTCACCGAAACAGGTCACGTCTTCAGCTTGTATGTGTGAGGCAGTGTAAGAAAATTTAGAGAATGGAAAAATTAAGGTTGCATTTGACTTCAATGACCAGGGTTGGGATTTGCTATTTATAACTCAGGCCAAAGCTGCACTTCAATTCACTTATTTAAAAAAAATTTTGTTCTTTTTCATACATAGATTTGAAAGTATATATGTATTTATGTTATCTGGAACAGAATTAAATTTGTTAGTAAATGTTTTTGACTACAGATATGACCCAGGCCTTCATACAAATTCAACTGCACTTATTTGCATCTTATATCTGGAGAAAGGCAAAAAAAAAAAACATGCACATGAAACTTCTTACAGCATTTATTTTAACATAAACTTTGTACAGTTCATATATTAATACTAACATTTTTATTTCATGTGAGGAGACAAAGCCAGCAATAATACTATTGAATATAAACACTGTTGGATTGAAGAAAAGTGGTTACTGTTAGACGTACATGTAACATTCTAAGTTTTAGCACTCCTGTCTTTTTGAGGTTCTTTGACAATAAGATGCATATTAGAAGGTGACTAAATTCAGTGTAAACATATTTGGCAAGCACAAAATCATTATACGAGGGTGGGTCAAAAATGATCCGCATTCTGGCTGTAAAGTTAAATTAACTTAAAGACAAATACAGTACATTTATTTTTTGTAGATAATCTCCTTGCTTTTTAATACACAAGCTTTTGTATTCCCTTATTAAAAAAAAATATTTTAGGCCTAGTTGCGAATGACAAATGCACTGCATTGCAACATCATGCAAAATCACAATGCCCTTGGATCAGTCCTCTGCATTTAATCCTCAATTTAGACTCCAGCTCGTCAATAAGCATCTCATTGTAACGAGCACTGTTGATTGTTAAACATTTTTTCTGAGAATGTTTCAATACTGGCCCCAAGAGATGCCTACAAAACTCTTAAGTATAAAGTTTCAAGCTGATGGTTGACTTTCAGTGATTGAGGACGTTTCCGGTCCATACTCTACCGTTTAGTCTGAGGCTCGTATTGATGATTCCGTGTCACTAGTAATGATTCTCTTAAAGAAATTTTCACCTTCCTTAGAGTATCTGTTTGCATTTTGTTTGCAGATATCCAAACACTTTTGTTTATGCTCATCAGTGAGTCGTTGCACCCACTTTTCGAAAACAAATCACTGCATGCTGCTCTTCTGTTGTACAAATCAAAAGTGGGACATTCGTTTTTGCCATTACAAATAAACTGATTTAACATGTTCACATCTGCACAGCGCTGATAAGACAGTGCAGCCAATAAAAGGTTTAATAAGACTAGAGTGTGGATAACATTTGACTCACCGTTGTATAACCTGTACTGAGTAACTATGTATATTTCACAACAGTCAAAAAAACTGCCCCCACTTTATTCCAGGCCTAGTAGCGTTACATTTAGGTTCAATATTTTATCCCATATCCAAAAGACTATCAATGCTTCACTTGAGAAACAGTATGTGATTTAGACCGAACATAAAGAGTCATCGCCACACTTGAGTATTTATTCTGTATATATTTTGTACAGACACACACATTCTCTTAATGTGCACTGCTCAGTAAAACTGATTATGAGCCCCGAATGAAATCTAGTCATTTTGATTAAGAGTATTTACTCCACGCTACAGTATATACCTGCAGTCCAAACGATGCTGCATCCCAGTGTTAAACATACCTGTATGATCATGCAGTTTTTAAGGTGTCGGTTATTCATTGAGCATCAGCAGCTCTGAAGCAACAAGCAGCATCTAAATGACGCATTGCAAAACTTCTCAACCTGATCATGTGATTAGACCAAAGTCTTACGGGTTTTTTGTTGTCGTCGTTAAAAACAGATCAATATTTCGTGTGTCCTTCAGCTTTCTACCAGCTGCCGGGTGACCCAAGAAGGCTGATGTCTTTGATTTTTCGCCTTTGTGTGATCCATAGTAGCACTGAAACAACAACTGTGGATGCACATAATATTGCCAAGACTTCCAGCATAGGGAAATTGCCCTGCAGTTCAGAAAAGAAACACTGTTGACATAGTCTGAACCAATTTTTTTTTTGGTCTTCAATCTTATGAACGGTTTCAGTAATTGATTTGCTCTTTACAGTATAGATGGACTGTTGTAAGCTGATATTCTTACCTCTCTTAGGCACTTGTATCCGTGGAAGTTGTGAACACAGCTGCACTGAGAAAATCCCGGCCCATAAGGCATGCAGATGGAGTTCTCAGGGCAGTCCAAGGCTGAAGTCAGGATGATAAAATCTTTGTAAAATCTTAAAACTGATTACAGAAATGTTCTACGGTATGATTGACTTACACATCTGCCCAGTTTGATTGCAGGCATTCCTCTGTCCTTCACACAGCCGGGTGTCATCTTTAACATCCACTCTGTCCCATGATGTGTTGCCACCAGGACACTCCAAATTGATGGGCAGTATGCTGTGAAGTAGCTAATGTTAGATTAAGTACATAAGACTAACTGAGGTCTAATATGTGATTATATAATTACTTACAGATGGCTCAGATTATTAAAACCTTGGAATATAAAATCACTCATATTGGAAATAGGGTTGCTTGAGAGGTCTCTGCAAAAGAACAAAGGTAACCAATTAAATTCCAAACAGATTATGTGTATTTACACTTATTTACTCCAACCATATACAGTGGTGTGAAAAACTATTTGCCCCCTTCCTGATTTCTTATTCTTTTGCATGTTTGTCACACCAAAAAGGTTTCTGATCATCAAACACATTTAACTATTAGTCAAAGATAACACAAGTAAACACAAAATGCAGTTTTTAATGATGGTTTTTATTATTTAGGGAGAAAAAAAATCCAAACCTACATGGCCCTGTGTGAAAAAGTAATTGCCCCTTGAACCTGATAACTGGTTGATTTTTTTTGGGCCACCCTTAGCAGCAATAACTGCAATCAAGCGTTTGTGATAACTTGCAACGAGTCTTTTACAGCGCTGTGGAGGAATTTTGGCCCACTCATCTTTGCAGAATTGTTGTAATTCAGCTTTATTTGAGGGGTTTTCTAGCATGAACCACCTTTTTAAGGTCATGCCACAACATCTCAATAGGATTCAGGTCAGGACTTTGACTAGGCCACTCCAAAGTCTTCATTTTGTTTTTCTTCAGCCATTCAGAGGTGGATTTGCTGGTGTGTTTTGGGTCATTGTCCTGCTGCAGCACCCAAGATCGCTTCAGCTTGAGTTGACGAACAGATGGCCGGACATTCTCCTTCAGGATTTTTTGGTAGACAGTAGAATTCATGGTTCCATCTATCACAGCAAGCCTTCCAGGTCCTGAAGCAGCAAAACAACCCCAGACCATCACACTACCACCACCATATTTTACTGTTGGTATGATGTTCTTTTTCTGAAATGCTGTGTTACTTTTACGCCAGATGTAACGGGACACGCACCTTCCGAAAAGTTCAACTTTTGTCTCGTCGGTCCACAAGGTATTTTCCCAAAAGTCTTGCCAATCATTGAGATGTTTTTTAGCAAAATTGAGACGAGCCTTAATGTTCTTTTTGCTTAAAAGTGGTTTGCGCCTTGGAAATCTGCCATGCAGGCCATTTTTGCCCAGTCTCTTTCTTATGGAATCGTAAACACTGACCTTAATTGAGGCAAGTAAGGCCTGCAGTACTTTAGATGTTGTCCTGGGGTCTTTTGTGGCCTCTCGGATGAGTTGTCTCTGCGCTCTTGGGGTAATTTTGGTCGGCTGGCCACTCCTGGGAAGCTTCACCACTGTTCCATGTTTTTGCCATTTGTGGATAATGGCTCTCACTGTGGTTCGCTGGAGTCCCAAAGCTTTAGAAATGGCTTTATAACCTTTACCAGACTGATAGATCTCAATTACTTTTGTTCTCATTTGTTCCTGAATTTCTTTGGATCTTGGCATGATGTCTAGCTTTTGAGGTGCTTTTGGTCTACTTCTCTGTGTCAGGTAGCTCCTATTTAAGTGATTTCTTGATTGAAAAAGGTGTGGCAGTAATCAGGCCTGGGGGTGACTACAGAAATTGAACTCAGGTGTGATAAACCACAGTTTAGTTGTTTTTTAACAAGGGGGGCAATCACTTTTTCACACAGGGCCATGTAGATTTGGATTTTTTTTTTCTCCCTTAATAACGTAAACCTTCATTTAAAAACTGCATTTTGTGTTTAATTATGTTATATTTGACTAATAGTTAACGGTTTTTGATGAGCAGAAACATTTAAGCGTGACAAACATGCAAAAGAATAAAAAATCAGGAAGGGGGCAAATAGTTTTTCACACCACTGTAGGTGTACTTTTTTTGTTAAGTCATACAGTAACCTATAAATCTAGTTTTTCAGCATTAAAAAAAAATCATTTAAGCATAAAAAATATCTAAAGTACGGAATGAACCAGTGAGAAAGAGGTGTAGATGATGACAGACGATTAGGTTGGTGATTAATATATGAAGATTTAGACTGTTGAGTTTTAGGAGCTTGTTACCAAATCTAACAGGGTTTTATTCCCATTTGACAATAAAAATCATTCCATAAGGACTTCATTTGGTCTAATTAGAGCTACAACACTGATATTGTAGTGTGTTGTACTTGTGTAAGTGCATCAGTTAAAGACCCATGAATCAACAATATCTGGCCTTGTTTTGTAACAAAAAACTCATTACCACGTACACACTCATGTCTACAGTGTGTGTGAGAAAGCTGTACTTGGATTGAGGCACCTTCCTGGCACCCAATTAAGCAATAAGTGTATAGTTTAAAAGAAACATAAATACATATTATAATTTTTTTTTTTTTACTTACATGATAACCGCTGCAGCAGCTGCATGAAGGTCATCCACTTGTCTCAGAGAACAATTAGATAAATCCAACCTGAAGGATGATGATATACAGTATATCTTAGACACAGCTGCATTTTATGACGTCACACACTTAAGGAGAAGTTATTGCACTGAGTTCCTACCCCAGAATATTCTCCTCTGCATCGTGAAAACAGCACCGACCCTCAATCCTGCCTTCTGCCGCCTGGCAGAAGCTCCACACAGCACTCTGGTTCTGTACAGCTCCTTCACACATCTGGCATAACTACAGAAATCATACATGTACTCTTAACATAGGGGGGAAAAACACTAATCCCAGTTGTTTTTTCTGTCATAACCAGCCAACGGGAAAAAAATAGCGTACTTATAGCCGTACCTGAGCATCCGTAGACAGACAGTCGACGTAGATGATGGATAAAATAAATAAAATGTTAAATAAATATACAGTAAAAGAGGTACAAATGCAAACCCTAGCTATCATTTTAACCCAAAACTCGCGTCACATGACATACTCTGTGTCACGTGACCTGTTCATTGATGGCAAACCACTCGGCGCTGCATTTGCGCAGAAACCACTTATTTCATTAAGAAAAACACTAGTTGTACAAACATAATCACCCAAGGAAAAAAACGCAACAGTTTAATTATTTTTTGGACTGACATATGATACTAAATATTAATTATATCATTAGATAAGAATACGTCTAATTTGATGCATGGATTACTAAAGTTTAAAAGCAAGTATAGACATATTTGAACAGGAGTTCATGCGTCTAGATGTTGTCATCTGATCCTACTAACATCACACACAATACTAGTTAGACCTAATTAGATCTCTCTGATTTAATTTTATGCCTTTAATGAAACGCGTTTTAATCTACCCTGCGGACTCGGACCGTACCATGACTTTATTCGAGGGTGGAAATGTGTTTAGAAGTAAAATGATATTTGGTAGCACAAAGTAAATGTATCACGTGCATGAATGATTAAAGGTTGTCTTGAAATAACGTGTAACAAAGTATCACACAAAAGAAACATTTAAGGCGGTACCATGTAAAGTCGAATCCCCCCCTCTATTTTTCTTTTAAATGGCTTGAACCGAAGGACTGTTGCAATGCTTAGAGAGAGACTGAACACACACATTGAATATATTAGCGACCTTCGGTAGAGTGGAAGGAAGGGAGGCGTTGTAATGCTAGCCAGGGTGCTTCCTTATCATCGGAGTTAAAGATCGTACAGGCGATTTTGGTAGACAAATAATTCGCCGTTTGTACATTTTTTATTTTTTATTTTGCATTCGTTTCATTTACTCGTTTGTACCGGGGATTTTGCACACCGCACATTTCCATGCAGTACGGTGTTTCGAAGTTTATCTGGTTTGGGCGTCTATTAAAAAACGAGTTGTTGTTTTTTTGCTGGTTTCTTTTTTTGCACTTTGCATGGGAGACAGATTTTGTCTAAACATGCTGAAAAAGAGCCAACAATGAAGGCGGAATTACTTCCAATTGCAACATGGCTGCTGCTGCTGCTTCCCAGACGTCTATGGGAGAAGTTTAGTCCCTGACGCAGAAGTTGTTTTCTTCAAGGTTTGTCTTTTCCCCCACCAAAGCTCAGGACTTGTCCATCAATCTTGTCTTTTGCTTTTGGGTTGAAGGAGATAAAACTGCGCAGTGAAAGAGACAAGGGCGCCTCGGATACTCCTGTATCCAATCTCTGATCACAGGACTTCACTCGGATGTACAGATCTGTTACTTTGTAACATCTGGTCCTTGATCTCCAAATCCAGTCTTATTCCATTTCATCTCATCTCTCAATCTTTGTTGAAGAAGACAAAACAAACAAAAAAAAACAATGCATTTTTCTATTCCTGAGACCGAGGTGCGATCTGGTGAAAATGGATCTACATATGTGGTGAGTGCTTTGGGAGTGTGCTGATTTATTTGCTTTGCTATAATAAATATTTCTTTCATTTATGTAACCCTGTCTAGTGTGCACACTTATTATTCATGCTTTCCATCCTGAACATTCCTCAGCATTCGAATTGTTCTACAGCTCTCTCTCTCTCTCTCTCTCTCTCTGTGTTTTATAAACATGTCATTTTTTTTCTAGTCACATGGAATAATTATGACCAGGATCTTTAAAAAAAAAAAAAAGAAAAAAGAAAAGAAGCCATATAAAAGGTCATCAAGGTTGTTACCATGTCATGCAAAGGGCTGTTCAAGATAATTAACCTCAGTCTTTATGGAAAGTGTGCTGTCATCCTCCTGACAGTGGAGTCCAACAAACAGCACACTCAGGGAAAGGTTGCTCATGGGAAATGTTTCTAGCTTTCTATATAAAAATAAATGGATAAAAAAAACTCTTTAAGATATCCATCAGAGAAGCAAGCGGAAACATAATATAAAAAAAAGGGGGGGGGGGGGGGTTGCAAATACTTTTCCTGCTTTCTAACTGATTAGTGTATGTGCCTTTGTGTGGTGACGCAGACAAAATCAGATTTGGTAAACAGGTACGCGTTTTTAGTCTGCCTTCCTGTCTGGTATTTGTTTTTCCTCATGTACAAGGCTTCATTTTGAAGAAAGTGCACTGTATGTCCTGATAATATGTTTTACCTTCCTGCTTAAATGAGGAGTCAGCCGTACTGGAGGAAAAAATATATATTTGATGTCTACAGTTAAACAAGTACACACAGTGCCCACAAATTAATGAATGTACATTACCATGGCAGGGCCACCAACAACTTTACTAGCTGACCGATATTAATATAAAACATCAGGCTACAGAGTTAGGGCTGTGTACAAACATTTATTTATTATTATTTTTTTAAACCACAGATGGTTTTCGAACTGTTCGCTGTAACTGACAAATTGTATTGGAATAGAAACGCTGACTCCTCCTTTAATTTGTGTATCTACAGTAAATGTCCTAGCAAGGCAAAGCTTCTAGTCCTTCAAAGACCATTTCATCTATAAGGTTGCGTTCTTGGCATGGACATTAGATTATTTCCTTAGTAGTTTATTTGTACTTTTTATGGGCAAAAGTCCAACAATACCAAGGTTTTTTTGTTTTCAAGCATAGACAGACATGTATAGATGTAATTTGGGAGCCAATTTCTTTCTAGACCAGACTGTTGATTCATGCAGTGATGGTCAAGTCAGATGATTAAACGGAATGAAACACAGCCTGGTATTTTTCAGCCCACTTCATTCACATTGAGTTACTGATCAGAAGATTGAGGGTTTGAGCCAACTGGGTTATGCGGAAAAAAAAAAAAAAAAAAGATTTTTTTTTTTACTGTGCTATAAGGTCTACATGACAAATAATTGAATTTAAATTCAATGAGTACAGAGGACAGAACAAAAGGTTACAACTTTTCATGTAACACCTAGTCAGCCAAATGTCTCCCAACACCAGTCTTATTGTGCGATCAGTGCAACCTTGTGATATAATATATTGCTTAACCCTAATAGTTTCATTATTAATCTATTGATATTAGATTTTTACCCTTTGTCACTTCCAGTTCCTGTAAAGCACAAAGAGTAAATAAAGTAGGGTTCACTGTAAAGTGCAGTTAACAATCAAATGGCTTATCAATTTATAAAAAAAAAAAAAAAAGTGGCATGATGTGTGTGTATAGTAGTCCATAGTCTACCTCTATTGGAGTAGAGCAAAACTTTAAAGGCTGGAAAATATTATTCTCTGAACACTTTCTTTCATGTTATATGAAGCTATACTTTTTAGTTATTTCTGGCTTTGGAAAACTGCTAAAGAGCATCGTAAGTGACTATCAAGAGCACTAAGCAAGGAAAAGATGGCTGGATGCCAATGCATCGCCTTTATTTAGTCCTTTCTGAGCATTTCTGGACCTCTGAAATGCACAGCATGGACATGTGAACATATGGAGCTCAATTTATTTGTTCCCCCTTTTTCTCCACTCAGTAATTTACAGCAGAAACGTTTCATCCAGGTGCAGCATGTGTGGAATGTGTATCAGTAACGCTGCCAAAATTCCTGCCGTCTGAGTGAATATTTTCAGGATCTCTCCTCCTATTTTTCACTTCGGTACCCGATTTCTCTTCAAGAACAGTCTTACTGTTAGCATGTTAGTGTTAGCATCATTTAAACAGCATGCTTTGGCTCAAGTTGGCTGCATGTGGATGTGGACGAATTGTCCCTGGTGTGTGTTCGCTCGCAGAAATGTGCACACTCTGCACTTGAAGACTCCAGCGGGGGGAAAAGGGGAGGATTTTCACTCTAAATGGCACACTTCCTGCGCAAGTGAAATGTATTCTCAGTGACCTCTCACACTTCCTGCGTAATTAAGGGCATGGTTTTCCTTCCTTTTGTGTGGAGTGGAGATGCAAAACTGAACATTTAGTAAGGAAGGCATCAAGATCTCACATCTTTTTGACAAGTCACGACATGACTGTTTTAATGCTGTTGCTGGTGATTGATGTTGACTCAAAAGAATGAACTGTTATAATATGAAAACTTACATTTAATATACAGTACTGTATTGATGTAGTTATGTAATGAAGTGTATTTTGTTTTTTGTTTATTTAATAAAAGGACTGTTACTTATTTGTTTCAGAAAACTGGTAAAAAAAAATCTAAAATCCATAAAAAAATATTCCCAAAAAGTAACCAGCTAACTAGAAGTGGAAGAAATGTTTGTTTGTTTTTTTTCGTATTGGACATTTATTTTTTCATTCAGTTGTTAATCTTTTAGCTTTAAGAAAGAAAGATGCCTGCGAGCACACGCACTAGAAATGAGATGGAGAATGCAGATTTCTGCCTACTAGTTGCCAAATCTTTATAAAATATGATTGCGCGTTTAGAGTTAAAATGCTTATTATTATTATCTAAAATAGACATGGTCATTGTTTGTTATATTTTTTGTTTATATTAACTTTTTTTTAATTGGGGGAAAAAAATACAATGTCCATTAGAGCTTTAAGGAGGATCAAATAAAACAAAGAGACTGAACTGTTCAGAATTATAATTATCCATTTGTTGATCTTTAAATGTCAACAGATTTCTGACATTTGTACCTGCTTTGTACAAAGTTCAGATGATTCCTCAGATTTATACCTACTTCTGGTGAACGTGTTCAGACGACACTCCCGTGGTTTTGACCGAACATGAATCATCAGGGCTTGCAGTCCAAGACAGCTCAAGTGCAGTCGTGTCATTTTAGCGAGTGGGAGGATGTACCAAATACTAAGCAGATTTTACATTTATGTAAATAAATGCTAGTATTTTAACTTTTCGCTCTAGTTACTAGAGATTGGGGGTGAAACATCTATTTAAATGATTTATCTGGATTTTTTTTTGTGTAGCAAATCATGTATGGCCACACTGACTTAATTTATTATTATAATTTTTTTCAAATTTCTTTAATGTACATACATTTGCCTTCAAGGTGGTAAAATGCAGCAGTTTCTCTATAGCCCTACAGGTGGTGCACTCTAAACTATTCACACGTTGACAGGCAGCACATCATCCTGTGTTGTAGGAGCAAATTCTTTTAGAATGATAACAATGTATATTAAATAGGGATGTTTTATAAAATAATTGCAGTATTGTAATTCAAATCTAATCAGGACCTAGGTATTGTGATATTGTATCAGCTGGTCCCTGGTTATTCCCGTCCCGACTAGTTACTGCTGATAATTTAAATTGTAATGAAACATTTTGTATTCAGTTATTAAAGAATGCAGAATGGAGTCTTTTTTTTTTTTTTTTTTTTTTTTTACTGCATTTGGTTTGTAGAGCCGAGAATGATTGACTATTTGCTTGTAAACCTTGCCACAGTCCAAAGCCTTGAGAATGTTTGAAATGATTAAAAGCTGCCTTACTTAAAGGAAACTCATAAAACACTGCAAAAAACGAATGCGTCAACCGACCTCTGTAACAACATAAATGCTTCTCGATTATTCATTCCTCCTTCCTCATTTTCCCACTTAGACATGGTCATTGGGAAGAAATGGAAGTAAGTTGCATTTATCTTTCGAATGACAGGTGAAAAACAGTTCATGGAACAACTTTGAATAATACAAGATGAATTGTAATATCCTCTTTGTTCCTAAAAGAAGGAGGAGGAGGAGGATTTTGGCTGGCGTACAAAATCACAGTGATGACCTAAAATGTGGGGGGAAAAACATCTAAACATGATCCATTACGCTTCCCTTTGTTATTACAGCAGAAAGGGAAGGGCAATTACCAGCCACCACCCGTTGTGTGTATTGGCATGGGTGCAGTGGAAGCAGCATGAAGCTGACTCTGTTCTCTGCACTAAGGCTGAGATGAAACCAAGGCCTCGTTTTCTGGCGCGAGACACTTGGGGGGGGGGGACCAATTTTCATGGTTTGCGGATCTCTTTTGTTTATGGCCTTAAGGAAGCTGAAGCTAGTTCATAAACTCCCATTGTCTTTTTATTTATGGTTCCACCAGATATGCTGTGGGTTTTTAAAGTTTCCCAAACTCATACCCTTATGTATGGTTTGTGCGTCATCACAAGTACTTTTGTTTTTAGTTGTCTTTTAACCAATAAGGGCAGGAAACCCAGAGAAGCGACAGGTGAAACCACATATTAAGTGAACCGAGGATGTGGAACTGTGGCCTCTGAACCGGTCTCATGGGAAATTCCAGCCTACTACATGATGCGAAGATTTAAACTGGCTTGAAGTGAAATATGAAAAAAAAGAATCTAACAGTCAAACTGCATTACGTTGACTTTAAAAAGCTTTCACTGAACTAACAAAGAAAACTGCACCCTTTATGCTTAGTCATTCAGAAGAGTAAACTACAAGGGGCATCAAACCGGGAGTTGTAATGAAATTTCTTGTGAAGTCATAAAAGTGATTGACGTTTACAGGAGAATTCAAGCACAGTATGGTGATGAGACTGTCTTCTTCGCTATAAAATATTTGAATGATGCAAAGGCGCTGAACCTAATGCAGTTGTTCCTATGAACATTTGGCAAGTGGAACGCCTTGCGCATTACAGGAACTCGGCTGGGAGTTATTGCCTCATCCTCCCCCCGTACAGGCCTGACCTCACTCCACATGTTTGGGGCATTAAAGAAGTTCCTTTGTCCCCAGCATTACAGATGTTGAAGCTGGCAGTCTGATCATGGCTTCCTTCCTACCTTGGTGGTGTCCAAGCACTAGTGAAACACTGGGATAAGTGCGTTAGTGTAGCAGGGGGTTATACAGAGAAATAAAGGGTGTTTTTACTTTTATAACTGTATTCTGTTATTCTGCACAGTCAAACGTCCTGGTTGGAGACTTGACACCTTAGTAATTTATCACACAGCCATAGTAAATTATTAAATCTGACTGGTCAGATGGTGTTTATTTTTGTTATGGTAGTTCCAGCTGTAACATTAACAGTAGTTTCATATTAATATGCCAGTTCTAAGGCATTATTGTTTCTATAGTAACAGCTCATACCCATTTATGTATACCTATCTATACAGGAGACCTTTATTTAATGTCGATGGAATGAGTGATGGGTCAGTACTTTCCTTTGCCAAGATTTGCAACCCAGGAAAGTCTTTAGGATAGGTGGTACGGTGGTGTAGTGCTTACTGTGGCGTCGCACCTCCAGGGTCAGGGTTCGATTCCTGCCTTGGTTCTGAGTGTATGGAGTATGCATATTCTCCCCATATGAATATCCACCAGGCTTTTGTCCTACTTTGTGGAAAAGAAAATGTTTGTGATGAAACAATTGCATATCGTTAATAACTGGAACTTGCTGGTCCCATGGACATTCCACAATATTAAACCTAACTGTAATCTCTTGAGATGTGCATGTGTTGTTCTGTAATAAAGTAAATAATATAATTCTTGGCAAATTTCTGTGATATAACTTGCCAACGTGAATAATGCACTCCAGATGGAAATAATCCATCCACAGTCCGTCATGTGTAATTGCGAACATAACTGAACTCTTTGCAAGAGCAACGTCCAGCGCTGTGGTGTTAGAAATAAACAACTTCAGGAGGAAAAAAAGTTAACTCTTGCAATAGAATACTTGTCGGAGGTGCTGTATATTGTTCCAACCGCATGCATTTTGCAAACATTTACTGAATCACTTAAAGTAAATGTTCTTTTTGGATCTTTTAGATTAGTAGGTGTTTTTAAGTGAGCGCTTTTAAGAGCGAGCACATAGTGTGCAATTCCAGATGTTGATACAGGGTCAGACACAACGTCGAGGCTCTCGCCAGTGTTTGCTTCTGGTTGACACGTCTGTTCGGTGGCAGTTTTTACACTTTTAACGTCTGCTAAAATGCACCCGTTGAAATTCCAGATGACTTTAACGACAGATTTTACTCTTCATTCATTTACATCTTTATTTTAAGCTCTTTTTTTTTTTTTTTTTTTTTTTGGAAGCATAGTTTACCATGACGCTGCAGATTGATGGCATATAATTATAGAAAGAGCTCTGAACCCTGCTTTAGAGATCATCACTCACAACCCTGCAGCCATGAAATCTTTTGACACGACCCATCCTGTTTTGGTGACAGATTAGTGAGCTGTAAAAGTGGCATTACTCTTTTCAATAATGCATGAAGCGTTAAATGGATAGTAGATTGAAAGGGGTAATACTGTGGCTGTGAGGACGCCCTTGGAGCTTTGTACGGTGTCTGTCATTAAATGTCTCTCGTGGCATGTGATCAGAAAGTCAGTCTTTGTTTGAAATCCATCTTTACACTGTGCACTTGTATTCCTCCAGATACTGATGCTTTCTTATTTTTTTTTTCTTTCTTTCCTCCTCAGGCCTACAACATCCACGTCAATGGGGTCCTGCACTGCCGCGTGCGCTACAGCCAGCTCTTAGGCTTGCATGAACAGGTAACGATCTCTTGGGGGACTTTAATCAAGGGGTCTTGGAATAGAGAAATAAAGCACTTTATGTCTTGTGTAGATTAGTAGATGGATAGAACAGTATGTTAATGGTTTCTCCTCTGGTGAGAATAACATTCAGTTCTTTTAAAGCATTTTTATGTTTCGTGTACAAGCACACCAGTGTTTTCCGGTGAAAGCGTGTCTTTGACCTTATTGAATAAGCTTATTGCAAAGAACATTTAAGTCATGTGGATATCCAAGCATTTGTTGATGAATGGAGAGAACTTGTGTGTTTCTGCCAGCAAAGCCGTGTTCAGTTCTATGGCTGCTGCTGTTGCTAGGTAACAGAGCATGTGTGGTCAGATGATGCACCCTGGTTACTGGGGTTGCCATGGTGGAGGGCTGTGGTCGACTCATTCTCATTGGCCCCAAATCTAATTACCTCCATTAAATTATGAATGGTGTGAAGATGCATTATTGTTTGTGTTTAGTAATATATTTCCTATTATGGTGCATATACAGAAGTGTGCTTCTATAGGATGCATCGTGCACAAGGCGTTTCTATTGGTTTTTCAAGCTATATAGCTTGTTTACATTGAAACAAATGTGGACTAGTGGTTAGGATACGGACTTGTTCAAGTTTAATTCCTGGTTGGGGAACCAAATGCAGCCACTCGGGTTAGCACCAATAAGCTCTTGACCTCTAACATGAACAACAAAAGTGGAACAACAAACCGTGCGCAACACATTATAGTACAGTGGTGTGATATGCAGGACTATAGAATGTAAAAGTACAACTGTGTGCACAAATACATGTTAAAGCATTACATTGGCATTCCTCAGAGATTTCTTACTAAAACAAATGTGAATAGTTCACCTTAAAATCCTTGTTGCATTTCCTGCAAACCCTAAATTCAAATTTGATTTGTTATATACACAACCACACACAGTATGGTATGCAGTGAAATACTTATGACTGTCTGTGACCCAAAAATGGAAAGAAATTCCCTACAGTTGTAAATATTGCACTAGAAAATACAGGGTGATTCACTCGAAAGAGGCCCCGAATATCCTGTAATAACTCTCGCTATGATAAAGCAATCTGAACCAAAAAAAAAAATGCACTACATACCTTGATGTAGTCTTATGCAAAAGTTTAGGCACCCCTTGATAAATAACAGATTTTGGTGATTTTTTTATTTTTTATTTTTTTAATTGAAAAGATGGTGAAACTTGGTCTCTCTTGAAAATGGAAAAAATGGACAATATTTTTAGCAAACATTGATGCATAGTTACTTTTTGTCTTTGAACATAGATAAAAAATAAAAACATTATTGTGGCACTGTGCAAATGTTTGGGCACCTTAATCAGTACTTGGTAACACTTACTCTGGAAACAATGTTTCCTGTGCCACTGGCTGCAACACAACCCCAAAGCATGATAGATCCACCCCTGTGCTTAATAGTTGGCAAGGTGTTCTTTTCATGAAATGCTGCTCCAAACAGGTTTTTTGCAGTCAAATGGGGGTTTTGATTTGTCTTTCTGACCAGCATACGAGCAGTTCTACCTGAGTTTTCATTTCTCACTGCGGAAACGGCAAGCTGACAACGCTTTGCTATCTTCTTGTAGCCTTTTCCTGCATTGTGGGCATCAATAACTTTCAGTTTCAAAGTCTTCTACAGCTGCTTAGAGGAACCCATGGTTGTTAAGTGTCCGCAAGTGTGTGCCCAAGATTTGAATAGTCAAAGTATTTGTAAAGCTTCGAAATTGCCATTTACTAATGACAGCTGTTGTCATACATTAGACCATTTTTTTCCATTTCCAAGAGAGACTGTGTTAACATCTTTAAAAAAAAAAAAAAAATCTAAAATCTGTTATCATGGGGTTCCTAAACTTTTGCATAAGACTGTATGTGTAATCAATTGTAAGACAAGCGATGCTGGAAGTGATCTCTGGTTTCTGCCGGACACATTTCGACACAGTGCTCAATGTTTCTGAACTCTGTGAGGGTATCTGACCCTTTTCTCCATATTAGCACGATGGCTATGGCGCCTACTGTACCTTATCGGTCTGACTCCTAGCCTATATGAAGCTTCATGTACTGAGGAGGACAGTGTATGATGTTTCGTTCGGATTGCTTCATCTTTTGTCAGAGTAATTAAAGAATATTCAGGGCCTC
Organism: Clarias gariepinus; assembly: GCF_024256425.1. Classification (NCBI taxonomy): domain Eukaryota; kingdom Metazoa; phylum Chordata; class Actinopteri; order Siluriformes; family Clariidae; genus Clarias; species Clarias gariepinus. The sequence continues at coordinate 7,070,484 of NC_071126.1, read as the reverse complement.
TTTCAGGTGACAGTGTGATTGTCTGTATCCTAAAGTGTCCTTGTTTTATTAACTTGGAACTGAGAATTATTTTAGCTTATGACTGGTCTATCTAACTTGCACCGAGATTATGTTTTTATGATATTTATTATGTGGTACAATGTGTCTGCAATTAGCCAAAGTAAAATCCTGTACCTGTATCGCACACATACTGTAAGATACAAATAGCCTCGCACTCGGGACTTCCTTTTCTCAGTTCCAGTAGTTTTTTGGCGAAAGTGGTTGCTGCATTTAAAAATCCCCAATTTCTCTGAACACGCTGGATCAAGGCAGCTTCAGCAGACACTGTTTAACTGTCTGCCTGGCTGCGGTAAGCTTTGCCGCTGCATTAAATGCTTCAGCAGTTACTCTGCCTGTCTTCCAAGTGACTTTATGGAGGTCGCGGACCACATAAATTATAACGAAACGGTTTCGGAGGGGGGTTGTCGGTCAAGCGTAGGTTCAAAAGAAGGAATGTTTGGTTTGTTTATGCATGCATCTTCTTTGTGGTCTGGTTTCAATTCTGAATGTTTATGGTTCATTGTATTTACTTTTGGAACAGATTAAGAAAGAGTATGGAAACAATGTGGTACCGGCGTTCCCTCCAAAGAAGATCTTCACCCTCACACCTGCAGAGGTGGAGCAGCGTAGGGAGCAGCTGGAGAAGTACATGCAAGCTGGTGAGTTTGACAAAATGACAATGTACATGTAAACGCTCATGCAGTCTTTGATGTAGAAGTCAAATTGCATTCGGAAACTTGTATAGAGATGTGGTAAGTCCCTTAACTGACGTCCTGATCCTGTTTTGCATTTATAATGAAAGTCCAGCATGGATACTGGTATCTTCTGGTTCAGTACAAATTTGTTTTTACTCTGTACAGAAATACTTTTCCAATGTTACTTTTAATCAGATGGGAGGGCTGGTTATCATCATGTTTACAAGCCAGCCAGGGGTGAAATTCTCTGCATGTAAAGGCAAATCACTGGAGTATGGCAGCACCATGAGCCGTTTGTTCTAATCCATTTCAGTCCTGGCTCATGCATCCGAACAAGCTAAGCCTTGTTGAGCGTATTTGCTTATAGTCTGGGAGCACACAGGCTGTTCTTGGCTGGCCACTTGCACCGTTACATCATGGTTTAATGCGGTTCTGGAAAATTAAGCAACGCACACACGGCCTTTTCAGAGCGCACACGTTTGTTTGTTTACACAAATATGGTGTGCGCCTTTGAGGCCTGCTGATGGTCAAAGTGCTATAAATGTGCAAGTATTTAGGTTTATCCAACAATCCATTTGAAGCTTTTCAAGTCCAAAAACAAAAAAGGGAATAAACTTTTCTGATGTACACAAGGTTCCATTTGGAGAAACAATAATACATAAAGCCTAAACAAATTTGTGTGTATGGATGGTAATGGCTATAATTAAAGTATTTAAGAGCAGTATTTTATTTATTTATTTATTTATTTATTTATTTGCATTTTATAGATTGTTTAAGAAATTTTTTATTCCCTTTAAAAATAGAGAGGCATTTATAATTGTAGCTAAAATAAATATTTATACGCATGATTACTACTTTTTCGGCATAATAATAAGCTAACATTTATGACTGCTTTGTGTCTGTACATATTTAAGTGTTTACCAATGTACAAGGGTCGTTCAAGTCACACCAGGACTTTTGATTTACTTCTCTCTATAATCCCCTGCTACACTAATGCACTTATCCTAGCATTTCACTAGTGCTTGGACACTATTAAAGTAGAAGGTTTTCTCAGAGTGCCAAAGGCATGATTGGACTGACCTCACATTTGGAACGCTGGCCTCGCAGGACCTTCTTTAACGGCTCAAACGTGGAAATGGCATGGAGCGAAGTCAGGACTGTACGAGGGTTGTAAGCCATAACTGATTAGCGTTTCACTCGCTAATTGTCCACGGGAATGACTGCAGATGGGCTCTGAACCACCTTAGGCTGGATCGGCATTCACGGACACCCGGCCTTTTTTTTTTTTTTTTTTTATGTTTGCAGCATTTAAATTCTTTACTGCGGCTAAACATGACATTTGTGCTTGAAGTTTTCTGTAGATACCAGTAAGTCTGGGGGGGGGAAAGGGCCTGGTTTGACATCTGAAATCCATAAATCATAATATAAATAAGGGTGAATGCGTCACGCAATATGATCAACATAAATGCCATCAAACCATAAACTTAACCATAAAAAGTAAAAATGAGTGATTTATGTTAGAAATGCATTACTAGATACGTGTTTGCCTGTTTAATTTTGTTTTCAGTGTTGTATTTTTCTCAACTTTCTTTTGCTATATTTTTCTGGCACTTGAACCTGTTAATGAATGTCATTAAAACTGTGTACGTGTGCGCTTTTACATATCACAGTGTTCCTGTCAGAACTTGACTTTTTTTTTCTTCTTCCCTCTATTGTAGTGCGTCAGGATCCTCTGCTGGGAGCTAGCGAAATGTTCAACAGCTTTTTAAGAAAAGCTCAGCAGGTATGAACTGCTGTGGTATTTAATCATTTTGTCCTCTAATATTTTTAAATACTGTGCATGTGGGATAAGAATCATCTTAAGAGTGCTTTATTAAACCCTTTTTTAATTTTTTTTTTTTTTATAACCTTTGTTTACTCTAGTGCCCGTGTGTATGTGTGTGTGAAGTCATTTTGGGTTGCCTGGCTCCATAAAGTGTTGTTTTGGACCGGTTTTCATGTGCATGTTAGCTGGTCTGAGTGAGGAACAGAATGAGAGATTATGCAGGCTTTGCTTCGTTGTTTCATCTGGTCCACAGAGAACTGCAGCTATTTGAGAATCCTCCCACGTTAGCAGAAGTTTATGATTTTAATAAGCTGGAGTATTCAGCCAAAGGTTTGGTTATGTAGATCTATGATTCTCATAGACGGGTCTGGGGAGGCCTGAAGCATGTTAGAAATAATTATACTTATAAATAATGTCAACTGGAGTCTAATTTAGATTTAATTTAGTTCAGAAATACAAAACTAGGGCTGGGTGATTTTGATTAAGAAAAACATATTGCAATTTTTTGTTTTTATATAAAAAAAACAGTTAGAGAATTCCTGATAAATTTGATGTTAACATCTTAAAAAAAAAAATTCAAGGATGCAGATGATTCCTGGCTTTTCTTTGTCCACAGCATATACATTTTCAATCATTTCCCCAAACATCTATTTGCACTGCCTGGTCAAAGAAAGAATTTAATTTGATCACCTGTACAGCTTTGATTAACAGCACACAATGTGGTGACCAGATCATGTGTGTAAAAATGATTCCCCTTGCTCTCAGACCCACTTTTTTACAATATGAGTCCTGGAATAGACCTGTGCCATCAGGTAAAACAAAGTGCATTGATGTAATAACCTGGTCATTTAGTACATTCAGGTCATCAGTTGACTTTATTTATTGTAACATAACGTTGCTAAGCCTAGGCCGTAGACGAAATGCATGCCAAGTGCATCGCTTCATGTGCTTCCCTCCTTACCCTGACTATTCTTACCATTGCTCTGAAATAGGGTTAATCTGAACTCATCAGACCACATGTCCTTTTTTTTTTCTTCTTCCATTTCTCCAAAGTCCAATCTTTATGCTCCCTAGACAATTCAAGCATTTATTTTTTTGATTAGTCTCACTAAGAAGTGATTGTCTAATGGCCAAACAGATGTTTAGTCCAAATCCAGTGAATTCTCATCTGTGTATGTGTGTGTTTGTGTAAATGCTCTTACTTCCATAGTTTAATAGTGTTCTTCCACAAAGCTGACGGTTCAGCACGATCCTTTCAGTTTTTCTGTTAAATGATAATGTGTTGAAGGCTTCTTAACCCAGTTCCAGTAATTCCATATCTCAATTGTTTTCTTTGCTTGATGCAACCCAATTTGACCCTTCTGAAATGTGAAATGGCAACCTTTTTTTTTCTTTATTGTATTTATCAGACATCTGATGTCTCTCCTCAATGTTAAGTTGTTTATCTACTTCAGAGGTTTATCTGCAGTTTTCCAAAGACACGCTGTTCAGACGCTTGCTGTTTTCTCACTGCCACAGGAGACACAACAGATCCCCACTGAAGAGGTCCAGCTGGAAGTACACTTATCCAACAGCCAGAAGGTCAAAGTCAACGTTTTGACGTCAGACCAGACTGAAGATGTCCTTGAGGTAAAGGCGCTGTGGTCTGGGATGGTTTTGTGTTATGCTGTTTTAGTACTTGTGCAAGAATTTAAGCTATGGTACAGTATAAGCTAAGGTTGACAGACGGCGTTATCAGGAGGCATTCCTATGGCTTATCCGTTTTTCCAGCTGGGATTCTTCAACTGATGCGCGTTTGTGAAATTTTTTTTTAATAAAAACGTACAATCGGCTAGCCAAAAAATAAATGACCATGATGGCGGCTTTAAAGCCTGCTGGGAAATGTCCGGTCAGACTTGAGCTTCACTTGAGTGACTCATGTCTTTGGAGAGAGAAACATGCTCCAAATTTGTTGTTCACACAGAAAGGATTTACTACTGAGAGCTTAAGATTCCTGCCAACCCCCAAATCCAGAAAAGATTAATTTCAAGGAGCTTCATGTTTTCACATTGGCGCTTGTTCATTTTCTGCTTCATTTTATATCCAAATGGGAGGTGCAGTGCCCAGCTGAACGCTGTCTGAAGAGTGTGAGGTACACTTTCGTGTTCGCTCGAACACTGTTTCTCTTGCATTGCATGTGCTAAATGTTTCTCTCCATTGAAGATACTCTGCGTTTCTCACAGGTCTAAAATATACTCGCGGTGGTAGGCCTTAGACAGGGCTGACATTTTTATATTTGCAAGATAGAGACAAGGAGAGAGAGGCATTAGGGAAGAGGGTTTTATAGCATTATATACAGTATAGTGCTCAGGGTTGTGCACAACCTAGGGAACCAGCTATACAAACATGACTTAAAAAATAAATTAATATATATAAAATATATTTTACATATTTCACGTAGGCAAAGAAATAGCTCATATTCGCTTGTTTTTTTTTTTTTTTTTTTTTGGTTGCTTCTGTGACCAATAACAAAAATACGCGCATTTTAGGTTTGCATTTTTGTGACGTCATTCTCATATTCCAGACAAGATGCTTGTCTGCAGAGCACGTGCGATTTTCACTACGGCCTTTCTACACGTTTTACGGCAGCTGGTATCCGCTGCGTTTCCCGCCTCTCAGTACACCGCGCTCACGCTACCGCTCCTGTACATGTTTGTTCTGCTAGCGCGCGCGATGTGTCCGCTACTAATTAATCAATCGCGAAAGGCAGATGGACATTTTTTTTAAAGTGTCTAAAAAATGCTTGATACAATAAACTAATACTGTTGTTTTACAGTACTGTTTTCTTCTTCTCATAAACATTTTACTGCATTTGTCAATGTGTATGCCCTGTGCACGTACGTTTGTGATTGAGCAGTTCAGGGTTGGCGTGTAGCCCAGTATAAATGCACAATCAGCAACAAAGTCTTCCTTTTATACAGCTGAGTTGGGAAGATTTGAGTTGCTGTAGCCACCAACCTGAGTCAGCAAACACGTTGCAGTTTTAATGTTGCGCCATATAATGTACAGTGTGATATATATATATATATATATATATAATATTAGAGAGAGAGAAAGAGTTCATTGTAAAAACACAAGCTCATCAGAAAGCTAATATGACTGCTTGATATGTTAAATTCGTATAAGCCTTTAAACAGACATTTTCTGCTCGTCATTTGCTACGGTGCATTGCAGAGCTAAAGGGTTTTATTATGCAGCACTCATCAGGTCTTCACTGTGGCCTTGTACAATTGAGTGCCAGCTGTGTCACCTGCATAGTCCTCTCCTGAAGTGCATTTGACCGCACAGATGAGAAAACAGCAAGCTTGCCTTCTGCGTTACAAGGATCAGTCGTCAGATCTTTAGCACCTAATGATGCAACTGTGTTTATGCAAGCTATCAAATTTTTTTTTAATTTTTTTTATTTCATGTCTAACCTATCCTATCTACATAGTTTAACATGTGTCAATTGCATTGAATGTTCAAATTCATGATTTATGATAACTGTCCTCTCTGTAAGCTGGCAGGTTGTCGTGCTATTGATCCTAGTTTGTTCGTCATTTATCTAAACACCATGAGATGTTTCTGAGGTGGTGTATTACCAGGCACAGTGAGTATTGAAGATTAATTCTCTGTGGTGTCTTTTCTCTCCTTAATAGGCAGTCGCATCGAAACTGGAGCTGCCAGATGATTTGGTGGGTTATTTCAGTCTCTTTCTTGTTCAGGAAGGAGCAAACGGAGGGTATACATGTGAGTACCCAAATTTTATTTCCTGGTTGATGTGTTTAATAGAAATTTCTGTATGAATATGCTTAATTTGTAAAATCTCCTTACATGCTGGATGGAGCTGAGCTGTGAAATGCAGTTTAATTGATCTCTTCTTGGTCAGTTAATTGAATCGATAAGTCAGCTGGTGAAACGGTGGCTTATTGGTTAGCACTGTCACCTTGCACCTCCTGGGTTCTCTGTGTGTGTATATATCTGTGCATATACGAGTGTGTGCGTGTGTCCCACCCAGGGTTTTTGTATATAGAAATACTGAATGATTATGCAGACATGACAAACATATATATATATATATATATATATATATATATGTATGTTTTTCTTTTTAATTGTACAGATATGTGACCTGTACTTTAACTGCATGCGGCTTCTATTTGCACTTCTGGTGGATGCTAAATTGTGTTTTGTTGCTGGTCACCTTTAATGCGCAATAACAAACTTCATCCATTTATCTATCTTATTTATTCTCGCTTTCTCTGGTCTGTTCGGTAGGTAAGTCAGGATGTTTTTATCCAGTGTTCGTATATTAAATAGTTTCCGTTGTGCATATAAAGGATTTAAACATTAAATATTTAGCAAAATAATTCATATTTTCTCAAATCTGTTCATCTCATGTCATGTGTATTAGGAGTTGGGAGGCTGTTGGAGCAAAAGCTGTTCATTTACAAGGGGAAAACAGAATTCCAGAGGGGAAGTTATAGTAAGCCTGTATTAGTATGACATTAACAACCTTGCTGCAGGCTCATCACCTAATTAATGACTGTTTAAGAAGCAAGCGAACTTTACTTTATTAATCAATAGCATTTTTTTTTTTTTTTTTTTTTTGCTTCAGCTAGCTGTTTTTCAGTTTCGCAGTCAGTTGCTTTCCCTTCAACATACCTGACATAAAGGGAAACATAAAGAAAAAGGAAATCAATGACTTTGTATGCAAAAAATATTTCTGTACTATATATTTAGGATTCAGAACATGGTATTTAGTGTACAATAATAGTTTGTCACGTTATTCCCTCGGCTTACTCATCAGGGACAATCTAATAATTTTGATGTATACAGTACATATTTTTTCACACAGTTCAAAGTCCTTTCTCTAATTTTCTTTTTGATTCTGTAAACCTGATTTGCTGACAATGACTATTGGTAAAAGAGCTATATAATTAAAACTAATTAAATTTAAGGTATTGGAGGCCCAGATATAAATACTTTAGATATTGCTTAAAAAAAAAAAAAAAAAAAAGTATGATTTGTGTCTTTTTGTGCATCTCTTTTATGTTCAGGAAATTATCACCACTTTACCACTGGTTGCACATTTCTTTATGGTTAAATTCTAAAATATATATAGTAATATTAGTTAAAGTAATGGTTAAATTCACAATAAATGCTAAGAAAACCGAACCATGACTTTTGCATACCGTTATACCTCTATTTAAAACCAAGGCTTTTTAAGGACAGTGGTCTGTAAACAGTGAGATGTCCTGTTATTGTGCTTTTTTCTCCTGAAGTCTTTCACTAAATAAAAATCTATTCTTGGCTGCCAAACCTGCAGCCTCAGCAATATGCAAAGCGAATTAGATTAGATCTATTGTCCTTCAGCTGAGATGCCCTTCACAGCTTTCTTATTTCTGATTTTTCTGCATTGTTTTTTTGTTTTTGTTTTTTAGTCTTTGCTCTTTCCTTCTCTCGTTCACTGTCTGTATATCCATTCCTGCTGTTTCTTTAAGTCTTCCTCATTTTGTTAGTATAAGTGTATTTTAATGCAAGTTTGATTGCTACTTTGCAATCTGTCTCCACCAAGTAGAAATACAGACGTGCACTTTTCCTAGAGGAATTCTTTCTCTCTTTAGTCTTCCTATCTCTTATGTTCACTCTTTCTTCTCTCTCACTCGCTATATCCGTCTTTCTCCCACTCATTTGTTTGCCAAGGATTTCTTTGGGAGCAGGATCGAGAATCTGTCAGATATGAGAAAACGCACGATCTATAGGAGGCCAGAGCAGCTGGAGAGTCATAGGGGGCTGCATATGGTCTGTAGGGAAGTGAAGAAAAACCGTATCAATTTTTAAAAAGAGCAGATGACCATGTTAAAACAATTTAATAAATAATGATAATGGTTCAATTACTTGTCACATGTACCTTACAGCTCAGTGAAATAATTTTCCTCGAACCCCCGACCTTCCGATCAGCAACCCACAGTCTTAGCCAATTGAGCCACATCATCCCAAGTTAGCACTGAAATAGATAGCTGGTACAGGAAATGAAACTCTTAAAGCCTTGCAATACTGTCCTTCCTCCACACAGTATTCTTGGTATGCTGTTTATCCCATTCATTTCAGAGGTTCACCTTGACCATTTCTTTCCCCTATTCGACCCTCGTCGTTGTCTGCTCTCCAGAGAAACGAAAATCTTAAACAGCTGTTTTGTCTGCCGGCTCCTCTCTCATATTCTCAGCTCGCCAACTTATAAACCTGTCATTCGGCCAGATGGATTTCTCTTCATCGCTCATGGTTTGTTTTTATCATCAGAATGTCCTTAAGGGCTACTCATACACTTTCTCCTGTCTCTCTGTTCTCTCCTGCTGCGCTGCAGTCGTGAGAAAGCTGCAGGAGTTTGAGCTGCCCTACGTGTCGGTCACCAGCCTGCGCAATCCCGAGTACCACATCGTCCTCCGCAAAAGGTACACCATGACCTCAGCATGTTTGATCACTGCACATGTTATCTTTGGGTTACTGAGCCATTCATCCAGGGTGGTATTTTCCCTTGTTACAGTTACAAGAGCGTGCTGCGTCAGCACTCGCACATAGTGTTCGGCAGTGGTTTAGGAAGTTTAATAAACCGATTTTTAAATCCATATTGTACATAGTGGTTTTGTGCACACACACGTTGAAAAAAACAAGGTAATGGAACCAAAGTGAGACTTTTCTCACAAGAATGACTAAGACATTCTTGCCATCTGGGTTTTCTTGTAATCCTTTCCTGTCGCTTATTTAAACGTAGTGTATAGGTTTACTTTCCTACTCCATTAGCCCAGCATGCTTCTCAAAGCAATTCACTAGACAAGGCAAACCGGCTTGACGCAGCATGAATTGGGCATTCTTTCTGAAACTTTAAACAGTTGAGCATTGGTGCTCAAATCAAGGTTCCATGTAGGATAATAAGTCATGCATGCATGTAGATAAATATTTAGATTAGCTTAATTATTGATACTGCGACACTTTGCCCTCTGGCAGGCTTGATCTGTGTTGTGAAATTGTTCTACTCGTATTCTCTCACCGTTTCACAATACCCTGTCCCCCTGTCCCATTTACCACACCCACACCCACACACACACCCACACACACACACACACACACACACACACACACACACACACACACACACACACACACACACACACACACACATCCCTTTCCCCTTCCCACAAAGAATCCTGGTGCTTCTAAAAGGCACAAACAGCATTTCCCCTACTTGACCACATACATGTGATCCAGTCCAACTGGCCAAGATTTCAATCTAGAATGTCTGAATCTCAATGTTTAAAAAACATTTGAACAGCTAGGGTTTCGACCAAAGCCGCACAGTTTCAAAATAATTTCTTAATGATTTCTCATGCGCCCCAGCCAAGCATTTCTAAAGAATATTCCTATAAACCTCTTAATAAGCATGAGACTGACTGTGGTCTCATCAGATTATTGCTCCTTTGCTTACATTCGGCCAATCACTGATCAGTCCCTGTATTTTCCATTTTTGGTCGTTTAAAAAAAAAAAAAAAAAAAATAAAAATACGATTCTCCAGTGCTTGTATTTTTTAGTTAATACTTGTCTGTTAAATTAACTTTTATTCATATATCTAAACCTCTAATTCTAATGTACTCACCTGAAATATTTTAGTTCAATTTAAATAACAGAATTTTAGAGCTTTCCTTTTCAATAGGGCTAAATGTCACAAGGGTACACTGGTCACACTAGGTGTGTTCTGTTTTTCCACAGTTACTGGGACTCTGCATATGACAGTGATGTAATGGAGGATAGTGTGGGTCTTAGCCTGATATACGCTCAGGTACTGTCATTTTTTTTTTCTTCTTCTTTCTTTAATGGGTTCTGGTGTTTTATAGCTAACATTGCTTATTGAGGACACATGTATGTGCTTTAAATGTAAAAAAAAAAAAAAAAAAGTGGCGCACACTTTTCATTTGACTAACTTTTTGCCTTTCTTGGGGCACACAATGCGTGACGAAGTTTGTGAAAATGCTGACGTCATTTTATTGCCACATAACGCTGCTGAGACTCGACCTGACCAACTGAAGCAACTCTAGATCATAAGACTGCCTCCAGAGGCTTGTACAGTAGGCGCTATGCATGATTGGAGCATCGCTTCATGCACTACCCTCCTTACTCCGACACGTCCATCTGTCTAGTGATTAATCTGTCATCAGTCTGAATTCAACAGACCACATAACCTTTTTTATTGCTCCAAAGTCCAATCTTTGTGCTTCCTAGCATGTCGAAGACATTTTCTGATTAGTCTCACTTCTAAGTATTTAAGCATATACATTTTTTTTATGCAACTTCCCCAACGGTTTAAGTGATCTCCAAACACAATTTTATTATAGACACATTTCTTCTGCAAAGTTGATGGTTCTTAACCTAATTCCAGTCATTTCAAATCTACATAGTTGTTTTCTTGTAATGGAATAAATTGCATTTCAACTTGTCTGAAAGGTATCATAAAATATTATGTTAGATGCTTATGGAGCAAGATTGCTTACAGTCTGACTTCCCTAAGGAACTCTGGGGTTTATTTTTTTTTTTTACCCTGATGCGTTAATACGCGGACGCATGGAGGTAAAGCTTGCCTTTTCTTTTCAGACGGTGTCGGACATTGAGCGAGGCTGGATTCTTGCCAACAAAGACCAGCACAGACAGTTGAAATCCCTGCAGGAGAAAGGCTCAAAGAAAGAGGTGAGCACAGACGCGTCTGATTCCCGGAGCTCCAGCATTTCTGTTACTGAGATGGAATTTTTTCCAAGATGGTAGCTGTCATTTACTTTAATCTATGCTGCCTTTTATAGTTCATCAGATTGGCTCAAACCCTGAAGTATTTTGGTTACATCAAGTTTGATCCCTGCATCACGGATTTTCCCGAGAAAGGTTGCCACGTTATCGTCAGCGCCGGCAACAACGAGCTCAACTTCCATGTCAAACTACCCAACAACCAGATGAAGGAGGGAAGCTTCAAAGTCACACGTATGAGATGCTGGCGAGTCACGTCATCAGTAAGTGTCGAATGTTGTCTGACAGCGTCAGCTTTGTGTTAAAGGGTTGTTTAGATTTAACTCTAATAACCTAGATAAGCTGCTAGGCACTACAGATTCAGTTGGGTTCTACAAGCTGCCTTAGAGACAAAATATGAACTAATGATAACATTAGAGAAATAGCCTTGACGTGAGGTATGTAAAATGGCTCTCCGCCAGTTTCCATCACATTTTGCTGCAGGCAGAACAAGAGCGTGACTCCCCTCAGGCAGCAGTGGAGTAAATATTTCAGTTCCGCCGAGCTGAGAGAAGAGTCAAAATAGTTTCTGGTTTACTGTAATTGGCTGAAAGCAGGCGCTCTCATTAAGAAGCAGCACCCACATGAGCCTGCCATGCATCCATCTTAGTCCTGGCATTTAGGTAATTATTCATCTGCCTCAGTGCGGAGATATATTTTCAACAGAACGCCTCTGCATTCCAATACACTAACAGCTTATTGGCACTTCACTGTGGATTATATTACTCATCTCACATTTGTTTTGTTTTTTTCCCCCACCTAAACAAATTAGAGATTGTTTCTCACATTTTTGTTTGGATCGGGATATAAAGCATGTATGCAAACTGTCTTGTTTTTCTAGGTGGAAAGTACTGCAGGACTGGTTTTAGCTTTTGAAGGAAGCATTTTCAGACAAAGTGGCCTCCCACGCAGATAGCCAGTCTCCTGTTATTATTCTGGGGTTTTCAGAAAAGGATGTGGAAACACTTTGTGTATTTTATTTTTCAGTTCTTGTTAGCTAAAGGGCGGTTGAAGACAAAGCAGCCTCTACTCATCAGAGCCATAAATTAAAAAAAAAAAAAAAAAAAGGCTCTTGGGAGCACAGCCTAAATAAGAGAGGTGTTGCGAATTTGTCTTGTGTGAAATCTGATACTTGCAGTTTACACGTTTGGAAAATTGGTTTCTTTAAAATGCAATCCCTAGTGGAGCTAATGAAGATGATTAATGATGCAGCTAAACGGGAACAACTAGGGATTTGATCCTAATTAAAATGTAAATTGCTGGTGTTATTAAATAGTAATAATCATTTTGATTATTCTGCTTCCCCTCTGTAGCAAGTCCCCGTGGCCAACGGCACCGCTAATCCCTGCACCTCTGGCAAGTGTGAGGTCAAACTGGAGCTGGCCTTTGAGTACCTGATGAGCAAAGACCGACTGCAGTGGGTCACCATCACGAGTCCACAGGTCAGAATAGCATCTACATATAGCATAATAAACCATAGATTTTTCTAGTACAGTTATTACAAAGTCATATTGATTAATCACTTTCGATACAATGTTTCATATTTACTTTCATGCCCTATTTAGCTTGATGTACATCTTCTACATAGGGCAATAAACCAGGCAATACCAAATGGCTTTCTCATCCTTTCTTCATTCATTAGGAGAGAATTTATCTGGCTGAGCCAACCTTGTATTTTGTTCTATTTTGAAACTGTGCGAAATGTATTTTGGACTTTTTAACCAATAGACCACAAACAGCCAGTGTGAGAGAGCACTAGAGTTCCTCCTTTACGTTAAATATTGAGGTGGCACAGGGCTGTATGCTGAGTCCCCTATTCTACTTCCTCTTTAAACATACTGTAACTGCAAACTCATTCACAAGATTGTCATCATCAATAAAGTTTGCAGATTACATCACCATCATAGAACTGATCTCAGACAGTAATGACTCAGACTATAGTCTGTAGTCAAGAACCTAGAGATGTGGTGTCGTCATAATAATAATAATAATCGTCTGGCTCTTAGTGCAAAGGAAACCAAAGGACTCATGCTGAGCTCCAGAACAGAAAATAATGTTCACCCTCCCAGCAGTGGGCACAGTAAAAAGGTTGAGGCAGTAAAATCCTTGTGTGCTGATCACAGCGGTAACCTTGTGTAACACACAATTTGTTCCTCGATAGTCTAAGTAATTTCTTAATTGAATATGTTGTAAAAGTATAGAAAATAGCCTTCAAACGCAGATAATAATTTTTAGAAAAAACTATTTTCTAGGTAAAAACATGTATGCATATTTGCAAATAGTTATTCACAGTGGCTTGCAAAAGTATTCACACCCCTTAAACTTTTCCACATTTTGTCACAATACAACCACAAACATATTTTATGTGACAGACTACCACAAAGTGGCACATAATTGTGAAATTGTAAAATGATGAATGGTTTTCAAACTTTTTTTTGTTTTTTTTTTACAAATTAAAATCTGAAGTGTAATGTGCTTCTTGTATTTGGCCCCCTAACTTAAATGGAACCAACTGCCTTCAGAGGTCACATAATTAGTTAATAGGATCCCTCTGTGTGTAATTTAATGTCAGGATAAATACAGCTGCTCTGTGAAGCCCTTAAAGGTTTGTCCAAGCATTTCACAACTGCACTTTCCTTCCACTTCACAATGATGTGCCACTTTGTGTTGGTACATCACATAAAATCCCAATAAAATACATTAATGTTTGTGGTTGTAACATGACAAAATGTGCAAGAGGTTTGGATACTTTTACAAGGCACTTTATATAAGGTCTGAATAAAACAATATATTGATCAAGATTTTTTTTTTAGCTATACAAAACGTGAACAAAAGTGTAGAAGTAGGGTTCTTTTCCCGCCTAAGATTTGCGATGTAATGTAAATCACGTTTACACATCAGCCCCCCAAATTTAGTCTCATGTTTTTCATCATATGATAATAAAGTAAATCAAATGTGTATAAATCATAATTATAAGACAGGGGTGATGATGACGAGGAAAAACTCCCTGAGAGTGTGTCTGGAGAGTGTTAGCTTCATCATGTCAGTGCTGATAAGTTCAGATACGTCTGTGTGTTGACTTGGGCAGCTATAACCAAACTGCAGTGGTGTGCCTGTGTGTGTGATAAATATACACACACGTACACATTGATTCATACGAATGAGGCCCCGAATATTCTGTAGTATGTCCGGCTAGGACAAAGTAATATGAACAAAAAACATGCAGAGTGCTCCTCTGGATAAGGAAACGGGATACCCCTGAGTCGGACTGATAAGGTAGACGCCAGACAGCAATCACGCTGTTTAAAACTGTACCCCTTCACTCAGTCACTTCACTTATAATGCAATCTATTACACATACTGTACGTCGAGGTATGCATGTATTTATTTATTTATTTATGTTCAGATTGCTTTATTATAGCGAGAGTTTTTACAAGATATTTTAAGTAAATCACTCTGTATGACGCACAAACACACAGGGGCCCAAAAAAATATATAAATACTTTAACATAAAAAATGTATGCCGCTGTTCTGATGGTCACATGATGGCATCATTGGTGGTGTGACTACTGACATCTTTAGAGAAAATATAATACCACAGATTGCTGCCATAATTCAAGTTTAAGCTACAAAGCATAGCTAACAACTGTTAAAGTGTGTAAACATTTTTTGGGCCTCTTTTTGACAAATCTCAGCTGCTCAGTTGGAGCGCCCAGTTCTGGAAAATTGGTATAATAGAAAATTTCCTTACCCAGGTCCCAAAAGTGAAGTTTGAGGGGCAAAAACAGGACATGGTATTTTCCATTTACTTTAGGCCCAGAAATAAATATAATAGGAGATATTACTTTTTACACAGGAATGAGTAAAAAAAAAAAAAAAAAAAAGTAAAAATATTGTTACACAGTGTAATGACCCATCATGGTACATCAACTCGACAGTGATGAGCAAAAACAGGCAGGCTAAGAAGGCTAAGGTTACCTATGCACAGTGGCCTAGTCAGCTCTTCCTGTTCGTGCATCTCCACAGTTGCACCATTGACTTCCTGATCATATCCTGCATACGAGTACTCCTCCTGCACCTCAGAGGAATAAAAACTTCCCAGTGCACAGAAACCTCCGTTCACAGCCTCCACCTATGTAAAAAATCTGCACCTTTTGTCCATGTAACCTTTCCAAAGTACCAACATGCCACTGTCCAGTAAGTCTCCCAAATATGAACATTTGAGTTCCGAACTTTCGAAGAGACGAAAATGCATTTGCGATACTTCGGTCACATGTCCAGGGTATACATCACGTTGCTGCAGCGTGCATCCCAGGATGTCCAGACGCAAGCGTAAAAGCAGCAGTGATGAAGCTCGTACTGCTAAGAAGAGCCAAGCAGTAACAATGGAGACAAAAAGGTGAAAATAATTGAGAGGATAAATAAAGTGTAGAAAGGTAGACATTGCTTGCTCCTTTAAAATGACTTGTTCATTTAACAGTACGATTTTAAAGGACAAGGACAAGATGGAACATACGGTGTTTTAGCTAATTGTGTTAGTATGCCAGTACCTTGGACTTGTAAACAACTTGGACTTGTAAACAACTTGGACTTACAAACGAGCCTTTGGGATGGAAGCTGTTCATACGTTGGAGTATCTGTATAGCATTTTTACCAGTTTGGCCTTGAAAAAAAGAACCCTGTACTTCCATACAACCCGATTGAGGAACAGGTTATTTTCCAAAGCCCCATCGTGGTTGCATACGTCAACATTTGGCGGTTACTTCCCCTATTTATACCAGCACCTTACATCACTCTGTGATGCCACTACTTGGTAATCAGCTGTTAGAGATATTCTGGACATACAAGAAATCCACTAAGTTTTTAGAAGTTTAGAATTTTCTGTGCAGTACCTTATACTACACTTGCCTTATACTACCCCTTTGTACCTATAATCACAGCCACGCAGTGCCATGTTTAAGAATACCATTCAGTAGCACTGTGTGTGTGTGTCTATCCATCTCTCTCTTATATTATTTTTTTATATATATATATATATATATATGTATATATATATATGTGTATATATATATATGTGTGTGTATGTAGATCTCATACGGTTCATGTTTTTAGGCGATCATGATGAGCATCTGTCTCCAGTCCATGGTGGATGAACTGATGGTGAAGAAGTCTGGAGGAAGCATTAAGAAAGTCAGTTTCTCTATTTGCTGTTATGTAACTCTTTGCCTGTCTGCCAACTCTTATGAAATCCTTCTGCTTTAGATTTTTAGTGCATGTGGTGTTTGTGCATAAATGTGTACGCTTACAATCTCTAGTGGATATCTTAACTCGAGGGTTTATTCAACTCGTGTATATAATTGTGTTTATTGCACTCGTTTATTGTTGATCTTTCCTGTTTTGCACACTAGCTCACACTAGCAGGGACTAGAAATGTCATTGATTTTTGCAAAGTACAGTGTAGCATTGCTCTCTAGTCAGTAGAGGTTATGCTTTATCATGATCCATGGTGGTAGAGGGAATTGTGGTCTCCAAACGTGTCGTGTTTTCCTCAGATGCAGAAGAAGCGTCTAAACGGATCCATCCATCGATCCAACAGCCAGCAAGCTGTGAAATCTCCTCCATTACTGGTGAGAGCTTATTAATTACAGCAAGCTTTTTTGAATCGCCTCGAAACGAAACCAGGTTGATCTAATGCTTCATTTTAATTACCAGGATTCTCCAGATGCAAATCGCGAACAAGTAGTCAAGCTTTCGGTAAGTTCAGCTTTCACCTTTTTTTTTTTTTTATATATAGCTTGGAAATAGTGATCAAGTGGTAAACTCATAGATTCTGTGTGTTTGTTTTTCTTACATATTTGATGTTCAGACCAAGCTGAGCTCAGTCTCCCTACGTGGGATCAGCGCATCAAACTCGGCTAACGATCTCAGCGGCAGCGATTTTCACGGAAACTATGCCTTCGAGGGCATCGGGGACGATGACCTGTAATGCTCCTTTCAGACTGAAGTACAAAACAGCTGAGCCAAGCCAGGCAGCTTCAGGCGGAGGTCGCCGCGTCTGATTCTGCAAGATTCTAACACTCTGTTGTCCCGTAGCATTTCTTCAGTAGTCCGAAACAAATCACAAATTACGAAGGGTAAGGGTCTTGCATGTAATGAGGTGCCAACTTCAATAGGTGAAACACAAGCCCAATGCATTAACAAATAAGCAAAATGTTGATTGAAGAAAAACCTTGAACATGCACTGATGCATTAAATATCATGATTCTGATTAAAAATCCGCGTATCTGCCAGGACCTGATTGGAATCCCAGTCTGCCATCATCTTAGTAAGCGGGTGGCTCGGTCGCCCAGATCTGTCTCGTATCAATCCACATGACAGGCATTCATGGCAGTAGAAATGTCTGTGTGTGTGTGTAAGTCTGGGACTGCAAATCTAATCCGAATTCATATCATATCACATCTTCACAAAAAGTTAAAATCATTCATACATTAAAAAAAATGTAAAAAGAACAAAAAAAGAAATCTATATTTAGTATTGTAACTGTTGCACCCTTTGAGCAAACATGGAGATGCATCATTTCCTGCATCCAGTCCATGCAACGTTAAGCTGCTTCTGATGTTAACCTCTACTGAATAGTACTTCCTTTTTTCGAGACTCAAAGCTGTGCTTTCTCATCCTTTATGCTGTAACCAATGATTACGCGTTAGATGAGCTTCATGCTGTCTTGAGCTGACGTCTACGATGAAAGTAGATCTGAGAACACTGATCTGAACAAGGACAAACGTGCTAAAGTCAGCTGTCTAAAACTGCACGTGCAGATTCTGAAAGTCTGTACTTTATCGGTTAAAGAGTTCAGAAGGAATCGCTGCCTTCCTGCGCAGCGTGCCAATCCTTGCCGTTTTTATATACCTTTGTTTCGCCTGCTGTTATCTAACAGAGCTTTTCAACGCCTCTCGAACTCATCACAGCTTCGTAAGTAGTGAATAGAAACTGTTATACAGGTTCTGAACAGAAACCTCATCCTAATTAGTTCATCACACAAAGAGCCTTTTTTTTTTTTTTTTAACTTCTTCCCCCGCCAGCTCTTTGCCTTACAGTAATTTAACCGTCTTACATTTCAAGCTTTTCAGTTTTAAACTCGTTTCAGTGTTGGGTCGTCGTTAATGTAAGCTCTGAAAAATCTTGCAGAATTTAGAAAGAGTTCTGTTGGTGTCAGGCAGAACCGCTTACACAAGCTGAACTCATGATTTTGCACAATATTATCCAGACAGATGGCGTGATTCATCATGGAAAACATTCTGAACCATATGTGCATGGTGTTGAAGTTTTTTTTTTTTTTGTATTATTATTATTATTTTTTTTATCTTGGCTTTCCAACCAATATTTTGTTCAAGGTTTCTCATAAATGCCAAAATTCTAGTTTACTAAAGCATTTTGCACAAAAGAAACATAAAAAAAAATCAAGGTAGTCACTTTTATAAATGTACATGCAAATAAAAAGTATTCTGAAGTATTCGTTTTACTAATATATGTATTCTCATTAGTATGTTGTAATCAAATGCAGTAGATCAACTATATCTAAGCTGCGTTAAAAAAAAATAATGAAATAAAAAAACAGAACATACTGCTGTTTACAGTAGAAAATTGAGAGTAGAATTTAAAAGAACAGTGTTTACAAATTCCACATCAGAATTCCAATTGTATTTTTTACTTATTACATATTCCATATTTTAAGAACCATAGACTATTTTGTGCTTTATAAAATACATCGTAGCAATCATCTCAGAGGACCAGGTGGGAGGGGGAAAAAAGCTGCATTTCATATTTCACGCTGGTGGATTTTCATAAAGTCTCTGCATGACAACTTTCCAATTGAGCAACTGCAAAGACATCAGTGCGAGTTGTGTTTACTCAGTACAGCAGGAACAAAACCGATCCGAGGTTTGTTGTTGAAGATAATTGAGATTTCGTCTGGGACTTAATGATGATTATTATTACTATCAAGGAACTCATTCTCATCTTGATCAACTGTAAAGATTGAATGTGTTTTCTGATTATATGTGAGTGTCAACTTCATTATGTTCACCAGCATATCTACAAGGGGTTATGGTATATATTCATAATGTCACACAGAGCCTAGCAGTTCTTTAAAAATAAATAAATAAAAGCAATGTCATGGATTTCAATAAATGTAGGTGCCAAATCTCTGCATTTCCCTGTTGTGGTGTCTTTTCTTCGCATTTGAATGTTTACATAGTTAATATAATTTCTATGATGTGACTGGCAATTAGTAACATTATAACATTAAAAGCACATATGGTTCTGGTTTCCCTTTATACCAGCAAAACAGTTCTAACCTCCTTGAACCACACTTGTTTATCTATCATATTGAGGTCTGGGTAGTTTGAGGACGGATCAACATCCTTGAACTCTTTGGCTCCTTAATATGATACACTGGTGTTCTGATACATTTCTCATCATAGCCAGCTTTAACACTTTTCAGCAATTTGTGCTACAGTGGGACAAAAAAAGTATTTAGTCAGCCACCAATTGTGCAAGTTCTCCCACTTAAAAAGATGAGAGAGGCCTGTCATTTTCATCATGGGTATACCTCAACTATGAGAGACAAAATAAGAAAACTTGCTTAAGCAGGGGGACACGTCTGACACTGCAGGATTTGAGTCCCGGGCGGTGCAGTGTGTTACTGATGGTAGTCTTTGTTACTTTGGTCCCAGCTCTCTGCAGGTCATTTACTAGGTCCCCCCGTGTGGTTCTGGGATTTTTGCTTGCAGTTCTTGTGATCATTTTAACCCCACATGGTGAGATCTTGCATGGAGCCCTAGATCGAGGGAGATTCTCAGTGGTCTTGTATGTCTTCCATTTTCTAATAATTGCTCCCACAGTTAATTTCTTTACACCAAGCTGCTTACCTATTGCAGATTCAGTCTTCAGCCTTTTGTTTCTGGTGTCCTATGATAGCTATTTGGTCTTGGTCATAGTGGAGTTTGAAGTGTGACTGAGGTTGTGGACAGGTGTCTTTTATACTGATAACTAGTTCAAACAGATGCCATTAATAGAGGTAACGAGTGGAGGACAGAGAAGCCTCTTAAAGAAGAAGTTACAAGTCTATGACAGCCAGAATTCTTGCTTGTTTGTAGGTGACCAAATACTTATTTAAAAAAAATCCTACAATGTGATTTTCTGGATTTTTTTTCTCCCATAGTTGAGGTATACCTATGATAAAAATTATAGGCCTCTCATCTTTTTAAGTGGGAGAACTTGCACAATTGGTGGCTGACTAAATACTTTTTTGCCCCACTGTACATTGGCTTTTCCGTGGGATTAGATGAGGACGGCTGGCCTTTGCTTCTCACAGGCATGAAAAAGCCTTGGGTGCACATAATCCTGTCACATGTTTACTGGTACTGTATATAATTGAAGGTTTCATTTGCAAAAACTAGGGATGGGAATCACCAGTCACCGCCTGATACAATGTCACGATACCTAGTTGCAGATTTTATTAATACAGTATTGTGATTGTGTCTTGACTTTATAAATAGCCTGATTTGCTATTAAATTTTATTTATTTTTTATTTACAATTTTATAACCTTAAACCCTTAAAATAATAAAGTTGCCAACACCCAAAAGCCTTTCCCCTATAACATTAGTTTTTTTCACTTGTGCACCATTTAAACAATACAAAACTTTAAATCTAAAAATCTACATTTGTGTCAGCCATTCACTATAATTATTATTGCTAAACAAACTTGGCAAATAATTCACTCCTACCACACAGGATGCTAGTGTGTATGAATAGTTCAAAGTGCCACCTGTGCCTTGAGCACATTTTGAGCAGTTAGTCTCAGCTTGTAACACATTTTGCGAGAATAAATTGGTGTTTTAAGACTTATTTGCTCACAGGATTTGGAGACAAAGGCAGATTAGAGGCTTTTAACTTGCACCATCTTTGATAATATAACCCCATAAAAATGCATTTCTGTTTCAGAAGCTTGTGCACAGAGTCCGTTATGTCTAAGGCTGTTCGGTCATGGCTGATCAAGCTGAAAACCAGCCAGTCCCAGTCAATCGGTGCATCTCTATTATAAATGTAAAAATAAATAAATAAATGGACTCCAGTAAATATTAATCAAATTGGTGTGTTGTTTTAAGATAAAAACCTGCTTTAGGATAAAAAATGTGGCATGTATAAAGAATTGTACACGGCAGTCATCTTTTTTGAAGAATGGTTTTATGTTTTTGCAAATTAACCCTTTGATTGTTCATGTTTCATTCAGTGTACCTGGTGGTGGTAACACACCCTCTTCACTTAATCAGCTAATTAACAGCCCTTCCAGTGTTGAAGGAGTTAGAGTAGGAAAAAGGTTTGGCTATGAATCCCAGTGAAATCCTAAAGAATAAACGTGTTCCGCCCTGAGCTGCACTTAACCCTATGAACGCGACGCAGCTTGACATTTTCCCCGAAGCCACGTTCATGAAGAAAACGTAGGTACACTGATCCACGATGTAGCTGTGTTATGCAGGCTTGGGTCTGTAAAACTCAAATGACACATCTATCAAAAACTCGTTTTTAAAAAATTGCAATGAGTTTATAATCTCCTCATACATTTCATGCCATTGCTCATTATCATGCATCATACACAAATCTCACCACAGAGTACTTTATTCCAGGATATTTAAGGCAATTATGAAACGACTGCATAATTACAAGAGAGCACTTAAGCACCACACATCGAAAGGAATCCATCTCGAGCATTTCTTGGCAACCTGAAGGTTATAAACTGCATATGAAATTCATGGTCCCTTTTCTTTTAAGTTTTAATGCCACTTATGGCAAATGCATGCCAAACATTCTTTTAAACAAACACATACAAAAATAAGTGCTTTACATAAATCATGACAATCTAATGCTTACTACGCACTATTTAAACATCAGACAATTTCACAGTTAAGACATACAACCAAGGAGCAACACTGTCACCAGTAAATAAAATGACGTTTGTAGTTGCAGAAGCCGCAGTGGTTAGGACTCAGTTTTGGCACTGTAATGGGATGTAGAAGGTTTTAAAACTATCCATCCATATGAGCAGCAAAGGCCTCGGAGGAACCACGGCGGGTTCGTTGAGTAAAGACGATTCTGTGGCACTGCAGGTCAATGAACATCCATGTAACCTATAGACTAAAGAAGGAACTGGATTTCATCTAGGTAGTATTACGAAAAAGTCTGCATGGCACCGAAGCAACAAGGGCACTCTGATCCAGAGTCTTGAAATATTCATCTAAAGATCATGAAAACTAACTTTCTTTTTTTTTTTTTTTAATCGTGTGCACAAGTCCGATTAGCAGCTTGAACCTATTCAAGAAACAATGACACAAAGGAGAAAAAAAAAAAAAAAACAAGAACTAAGCTTCTGCTGGTAGTGTAACACTTTATCTCAGTTTTAAATAAACTCATCATACTACTATTGTTCCAACTATTGCAAGGCTCACACTTCTTCTTCCTCATCATCATCAATCTCTGCCTCATCCTCGTTGGCAGGCAGCGGCACTTTATCCCACTCTTCGGTTCCTGCTACGTGCTTCTTCTGGTGCCGCTTGTAATTGTCCCAGTGGCCTGTGGTGTACGTGCACGCATGGCACTTGTGTGGCTTTTCACCTGTGTGACGCAGCATGTGCCGCTTTAGGTTCATGCTCTGGTTGCAGCTATAGCTGCACACGGTACACTGGAAGGGTTTGGCGCCCGAGTGGACCCGCTGGTGCCGCTTTAGGTTTGCCAAATTACCGCAGGCGTAATCGCACAGGTGGCACTTGTAGGGCTTTTCGCCCGTGTGCACACGGTGGTGCCGCTTAAGGTTGTCGAAATGGGCAGAGGCGTACGGACACTGTGGGCACTTATAGGGCTTCTCGCCGCTGTGCGTCTTCATGTGCCGGGCCAGGTGGTTGGGGTAGTGTGTGAGAAAGGGGCAGGCAGCACACGTGTACACTCGGTCCCCTCTGTGTCCACGCTCGTTGGCGCTCCCTGCTGCATCTTTAGTCAGCATTTCCAGCGTGCACTTGGCACAGATTTGTGCTGATGACCCATCCTCACCATCCAGGACCAGGCCACAAAGCCTGCATGTGAAAGGGAAGAGCAGAGGAGGTAGGACACCAGGCTGTGCCCGTGTGCACGACTGCTGCTCTGACTTAAGCCTCGAAAAAGCCTTGAGAAAGCCGCTGTCGTTGCTAATGCTCAAATTCCCTTTTATTTCTGAGGCTTGAAGCACTGAAATTTACACAAAAATGAATCAGCAGGTTGAAATAAAAGGGCATGAAAATAATGTCGCTAGATAATATTCAATATTTATTAAGACTTCAACATCTGCGTGTAGTTTTCCAATACAAGTAAGGTATAAACATGTGTAATATAAGATATAAACAGGGTTTCTGTCATTTGCCCAGAAGAATCCCTTTAATTCTTTTAATGGTTCATGATTCTTATGTTTATTTAGGTCATCATATGGCATCATATACATAGTATATAAAAAGTGGGTGATTAGGTTTTAAATAAATTGATAACCTATTTCACCAATTTATTTAATTTAACACTTGCAACAAGCCTGCTTTTACCATCTCCTCATCAATACCCCTAGATAAAATTCCCAATAAAGACAAATGAAAGCTTACCTTCCCTCGAGGCACGGGGAGCGTCCTCTTTCAGGCTTGGGCATCCAACAGGCCCTCGAAGGCTGAGGCCGCTCATCATCCGCTGTGTATTCTGTGCAGTATTTGTGACCGTGTGCATACTCGGGTGTGTATTTGGGCCTGGATTTACAGCAACGTGTATTGACTGGTGTGCATTCTGAGCAGGACTTGCGACAGCGTGCATGCGCTGGTGTCTCTTCAGGTTGCCCAGGGAACTGCAGGCAAAGGTGCAGTGCTCACACTTGTAAGGTTTTTCTCCTGTGTGGATGCGCAAGTGGCGCTGCAGGTTGACTAACTGTGCGGAAGCGTAGGAGCACAGCGAGCAGCGGTATGGCTTCTCGCCATTGTGCGTCTTCATGTGCCTCTTGACATGGTTGGTGTAACGCGAGGAGAAGCCACACAGCGGACAAGCGTTCAGCTTCTGCTGGCCATTCTCGGATCCTGATCCCTCTCCCTCGGCTCCTTTAAACGCAGACTGGGTTCCTACATGAACGCTCCTGCTGGGTCCATCCCGTTTCGCGCAGCGTAGACACAAATGCTCGTCCTCATCGAGGAGCTGACCGCACCCCCTGCAGGAGACATAGAGGGGGAATGCGGGCTGGGGTCTCCCACCCTCTTGATCGTTCTCAGCAGTGCGGAGGTCGTGGGTGTCACTCTCCATGCTGAGGTGGCTGAAGGAGGAGCTCTCTTCGTCACCCAGTTGAAAACTAGGCAGATTGATATTAGCTGTATGGGTCCAGAGCAAAACAGGAGAACTTAGACTGAGCCTTGAAATTGCGTTCAATTAAAGTTCTTTTTTTAGACATTTACAGATAAATAAATAAATGTTGCATAAAAATATTCCTTTACCAAAAAAAAACAACTTGTTTTATACTCACACAGTTAAAGATGTTGCAGTATTCCGATAAGAAACAAACATTGATACCCAAAGCACAAACTATGCTGCCTGCTAGAAAACGGCCCTTTCTCGTTCTCTTGTTCTCTCTCGCTCCACACACGGAGGAAATGAGAACGAGATCCTGAGTCGGCCTTTATATTGGGCTTGCAAGAAACCCTCGGTGGATGATTACCCAGCCTAATGATAATGATGATGACTATAATGGCTGTGCTGATCATGATGAGGGGTTGATGATGATGATGATGATGATGATAAAGGCACAGAGAGATGATGATGATGATGATGATGATGATGATGTATAAATGCCTTCCTGTAATGGTGTCCTTGATGATGATGGCTGTCTTGATGACCCTTATAATGGCAGCACACTGCTTCTTTTCTGATTTGCTATTTTCCGACTGCACGCTCTGACAGAATGCTGCACCCTTTTAGCTGTGCATGAAAATAAATCTTTTTCCCCCCAATGTATTCTGCCATCTAAACCCTAACATTAAAGTCTGATATTTTTATGGGAACACATCTGGCAAAAAATAAAGCAAGAACATTAGCTATTCAGACCTTCCCATCAACACACCGTACTTACTCTGTCTTGTAGGATTTTTATTTGCCTGGTTATTTGATAGAGACTACTAATTTAGACGGTAGGCCATAACCGTTGAAATCTAATCTGTCTCATTATCATCACCATCATCATGCTTTTGATAGCATCGCTCACATTCCCTTTTGCTTATAATAAGAAAAGGCCCAAAAATGATCTACAATGTTCCCCATCGCATATTTTTACCTTCAGTTTTACATTTTGCTTTCTTTTTCTAGTTGTAATAGTTTTTTTAAGTGGTGGATTTTGTTCTACAAAACACTGGTTTTAAAATTATGTATCACTATACAATTAGTATTTTGTTATACTGGGATTGGGAATAATAAAAGCACAGAGTCTCTTCCTGTAAGAACTAACAAATTTGGAGACATTTGTGATGAAATTCAGCTGTGGAGTCAGTATTCCCAGACTCAGAAGGTCACAGAAAAACAGTGATGTACTTACTTACTAGCTTTCATATTTTACAACACTTACCTATTTTATGAAATTGTTTACCAACTTATTTAACTTATTACATACAGTACTTGTAAGTTGTTTTGCTTATGTACTTCTTTACGTACTTATTTCATTATTTAATTACTCATTTGTTTACTTACTTATTACTTACCTATTCTACTAACTACTAACTTATTTACTAAACTATTTTACTTACTATTTTCTGACATCATTTACTTAGTTTACTTATTTTTCTTATATAATTACTTACTGTACATATTTGGATATTTAGTTACATGCAGTATATATTTTCTCATGTAGTTCATTATTTAATTATTTAATTCCTTACACTATTTACCCATTTTATTTGCTAACTTATTTACTACCTTATTTTACTTATTACTTACAGTACTTACTTATTTACTAAATTATTCCCTTACAAACTTTATTTATTTTACTTGTGACTTATTTAATTTATTTACTTACTCATTTACTTACAGTCCCATGTACTTGCTAATGTATTATTTGGCTTATCTCTGTTTATGACAATTTTCTGGCTGAGAAAACTGATTTGGTCTGAACTATCCAGACACACTGCATGTGAGCCATTGGAGCATCAGCCACAAAACACAAACAATCCAGCACCATATTGTATATTGGGTTACAAGTGTTTTTCTTGTATGTACAGTACTGTAGTCAGCCATACAAATTAAGTGGAAGACCAGAAAGCTTAATTTTGTTTTCTTTGATATCATGGTGCCCATTTTCACTCACACTTGGTACTACTGTAATTTAAGCAGTGTATTTTGAGATGGTCTCAAATGGTTCCTTTTTGTGCTTAGGAAAGTATTGTTTTTCCTTTTAACCATAGGGATGCTGTTAGCACAGGTTCAGTTTCTAGCAAATTCCAAAACTATTTCCTAAATTTAAAAAAAAAAAAAAAAAAAAGTTGCACACTAATATTTTATTGGAAAATCTTATGATTACATCCACGGCATAGTTTGGGTAATCAGCTGACCTAATTTTTTGGGCACATAAAATTGCTAAACCTAGACCTGATTATATGACAACACTGTCTCTAGAACATCACTAGGCATATTGGAACAGGGTAAATCTGGATTCTTTTTTTGAAGTCCATTCTTTATGCTCCCTAGCAAAATGAAGGCTTACTGATAAGTGGTTTTCCTAGGGTTACACAGCTGTTTAGTCCCAATCCCTTGAGGTTCCATGTATGCCATGACCACAGGATATGCTGTCTGACATGATTGTTTAAGAATCGAGAAGCTACTTAATGCATCAGTTATATAACTTGTTGCCAGCTGAAATGCACAGTATTAAATCACCGCAGTAAATATCCAATGGAAGGCTCTTTGCTTAGATAAATCCAGGTGGTCACTTTTTTTTTGGTCCTTTTACAACTCAGGGCTTAAACAAGCCAATTAGATTTTTCATTTATTATGACCTTGCATAAGATGATACCCTCCCACAGCTTGTTGCTCAGCTCTTCTGGTGTCTGGCAGGTGTGGCTCAGCAGTAGCTCACTGACATACACACGGAAATGGCACATTTGGAGCAGGAGTGAAATAAAGGGAGTGTGAGGTATGAAAAATGCATTATCTCAAGCTGGTTCGTTTCAGCTGGTGCGATTACACACATACTTTGGGGAAGCTCTGAGACCTGTGTTAACCTGTTAAAAAAATAGTAGGAAAAAATAACGGATCTTTAAAACAAACATTTCTGATGAGAATTCTTTTACAAAAAAACATACTTTTTATATTTGAATTGTGCAGTATTAAAGCTTTATTTATTTATTTAATTAAACTTTTATACACTATACCTCCTTGATCACTAGGGATAGTATATAACATCCATTAGGCTTGGTGTGTTTTTCGGGAGTTACTGCACAGCATTTAGCTAGTCACTAACTAGTCACTAAGTGTCTGGATCTCTTGTAATTCAGATCGAATCTAAGTTGGCAGGTTTAAGGCCCCTCAATTTACACAGCTTTATTTATACAGTGCTTGCTCCCTTCATGGTTTATTTATTTATTATTATTATTAAGATGTGCAACACTTAAATGATTCAGATCATTAAACTAATTTTATAATAATACACAAAATATTACACAAAGATAACCTGAGTAAATACAAAATGCAGTTTTTAAATGATTATATTTATAAAGCCCCCTAAACCTAATAACTGGTTTTGCCATCCTTGGCGGCAACAACTGCAGTCAGTCATTTGTGATAACTGGCAATAGGTCTTTCACGTTGCCGTGGGGGAGTTTTGCAGAATTGTATTAATTCAGCCATATTAAAGGGTCTTCAAGCATGAACGGCCTGTTTTTTTTTTAAGGATCTCAATTGGATTTATGTTCTTTTTGGTCAGCAGGGGCTTTCCCCTTAAAACTCTTCCATGCCATTTTCTAGTTGTTTAATCATGAACACTGACCTTAACTGAGGCAAGTGAGACCTGCAGTTATTTGGATGTTGTTATGGGTTCATTTCTTCGTCATTGTAATCCTGGAGTAATTGTGGTAGGCTGGCCTTCAACACTTCAACACTGTTTTTCTCCATTTGTGGATAACGAGTAGCAACATGGTTCACTGGAGTCCCAAAGCCTAAGAAATGGCTTAGTAACCCATTCCAGACTGATACATGTCAAATGCTTTGTTTCTTAATTTTCACTGTTCTTGATTTTTTTAGATTACCGCATGATGTGATGCTTTTTGAGACCTTTTATTGTGCTTTACTTTGTCAGACAGAATCTATTCAGGTGATTTCTAGGAGGGGGGCTTTTTCACATAGATGGTTTAGACAGGTTTTTAGACAGGTATAGACAGCTTTTTCCCCTTAATAAATGAAATCATTATGCATTTTGTGTATACTTAATTGTATAATATTAAAATTAGTTTAGTCATTTAAGTGTGACAAATATGAAGAAAAAAAAAATCAAAAGTGGACAAATACTTTTTACTTTTTCACAGCATTGTGGCAATCACAATCATGGCAAACTAAAACTAACAACAACCACAAAAAAAAAAACAGTTTGGTAACTCTCTACATGAATCAACTGAATAGATCAACGCTCATCATGGCTGTGAAATCAAAGGCAGGATGTGAGGCAGTTTAACTTGAAGGTTGGCACTTCATAACATTATCTCTCTCATACTGTAGCTCTGTGGTCAGTTATTCTGCTCATCCCATACCAGATAAATGCAAGAAAGCATTCAAGTACGTGTGGATGGTTCAGTAAATAGAATGGAATGCTGAACTTTAATAACAAAGGGGAGATAGGCATGCTCTTGTTTGCCGCTGACTGGGCACTATGGTATGTGCTCTGGCCAATACAGTACATACATAAATTACAGGGCTGATTTGGTCATATGCCCGTCATTGATGCTGGTGTTGCATTACTGAAACACATCACTGATGACTCCTAATGATATGATACAACACTGCAACAAGTGTGGCAAACCCTGATGATATGCCTGCTAATTTGCTTCTAGCATTGGATTAGTCGCTTTGGCTCTTAACAGCTGTTAACAGCTCTGTAAAGGAGTTTATTGACCAATCACTCTTGGTGCTGCAACACCTGGGACAAAATGTGGAGCAAATTTGTTTCCATGTATAGCCAGGTGTGGTTCTGCCATCCACTCTGTCTGCTGTGTGCATATCGGCTATGTCAAACCCACCTTGTGTGCGGAGGACACTCTTTGGATCAGCTACAGAAGCACTTGATAAGAAGTGAGTAAAGGCTTCTAAACTATGCAATCAAAATGGCTTAATAAAACATTCACAAGCTGCTCTTTTGGACACCTCGCCCTACTTTCAGGAGGCACATCTGTTTTGCACTTGATTTAGATCAGGGGCCCAATTATTTGACTTTTTCCAAGTGCTTGATTGCCCATCATCTACGCTGCCAAGTGAGACATAAATTGGGAGACAAAGGCTTGCTATACAGCTAGCCCTTAGCTTTTTTTTTTTTTAAGGTTTCACACTGTTCTCTTTTGGACAAAGGTGCAAAAAAGATTGTACACAAGAATATTAGTTTCTGCCCATATTTTAGATTTGAGATGGATAAACAACTTTTTTGTTCCCCTCCTTTTTCATATACCCGTATTACGAGTGAAATGCAGTATGTGGTTCAGGCCAAGCACTGGACTGATTCACATCCACTCACCTGCATGGTCCTTATTTTTGTGTTCCCAAGAATGCATATGCCTAAAAAGGTTTGCATTATAAAGTCCTGTTCTTTGGCCAATCCCTAACACCAAATAGTTTGATAACATACAAGTGGATTTGTCTCCTCTGATGGCCACTGGCATCAGGATACTGCCATATTTGGACACCTGGCTCCTGGGGCCTACCCCAAGGAGCAGGCCATCTGGAACATGTCCACCCTCCTCTTTTATACTGTGGTGTTGAGATTCATAAAGAACACAGAGTTCCAAAGCAGGTCATACAGTCAATTGACATGAGACTAGCTTTACTAAGAATTATAGATATTCCTTGAAAGTGTGGCAGATATTATTACAGTGTTCAAAGAAATACGCAGTAATCACTGTCTCTTGAAAATAAACTAATAAAGACAACAGTTTCCTCCCTGTCCAGATTTGCTGTCTCAAACGGTTGAACACATTTGGCCACTTTGGCAAACGAAGCTACCCCTGTGACCCCTCAGAATAAGTCGCCAGTTTATAACTGTTAACAGTTTAGAACTTGTGTGCAGGATCGCATAAGCCTAACATGGTCTGAAGAGAAGATTGTTCTTTTAATAACATTTCTTCTTACCAACAGTATCCTTTACACTTAGCAAGTTTACGTGGACAAAATTCTGTACTCAGATTAAAATCATCCTAATTAGAGACTCTGTCTCAACTGTTTAGATGGTCACTGATCATTTACATGATCGAAACATTTAATTTAAATTGAACTTTTTGTGAAGAGTTTAACCTGCTGGAAAATATAAGATTTTTTTTTTTTTTTACCTCCAACTTTGAGGTTATGTTTGGCTTCCCATCTTTTAAAAAAAAAAATGTCTTCTGCATTATGATTGGTTACAACAATTCAGTCTCATCCACGTTAGTTAACTGTGAAATGGTGCCAATGAGTGCTCCTTCCTCCACCAAAGACTGAGTGGATGAAAGTCCGATGTAAACACAGGTGGAAGAGGGTTGTTCTCACGGACTTTACCGATCAGAATTAGAAGCATAATTTCCTTCCTGGAAACTTGTCAAGTCACCTAATGTTACACCATGTGGAGCAAACATGCAGAACATTCATTCCAATCAGGCCAGGTCAATCTGTCTGTTTTGACTAAGGTGTTTACACAATGCATTTTACTCTAATTGGGCTATTATTCTGATTATTAGTGGAATATTTGTTATTCATATCATTATGGAAAATTGTTAAATCATCTACTTTAAAGTTCTGCAGAGTAGTCGTCACAGTGCACTACAGCGCTAGGTCACAGGGTCCTATAAGCTGTATAAATGCAATCATGAACATGCTTGTAATATATATGTGTGAGTGACATCCATCAACACATGCATGCAAGTAGAAAGTAACTAAAACTATGTCATTTTGGCCCAACATTTGATTGATGTATAATGGTAGTAATTATAATAATTACAGCATATAATTAGGAATATCTATACATAAAAGGAGGCTGTTTAAATACAGAATTAATTTGTTGCCACAATTTGACACTTAACAAAAACATATAGATGGGGGGGGGGGGGGGTGTAAGCAACATTAAGAGCTATTTATTGTATAATTACTGTAGTGATTAATATTTTTTGGCTGGCAACAATGTTTTTTAACTGATACAGTGAGAAGCCTCTCGTGTCTTAAACTACATGTCAGAAGACATAACCCATGGATGTGGAAAATATGTTATGGTGTTTCAGAAGGTCAGATTACTGTCTTGCATCAAGCGAAGCAAACAACTACAGAGATTGCTGAAACTACTAGAATTGGGGTAGATCTGTCTAACGCATTAATAAACCTGGAAGGATAATGCTAAACCATCATCTAATTATCAACGTAAGATAATTCTGGTCAGAAAAAAAAAAGAGAGAGACACATGAATGCATGTGATTAAAAATCAAATAAGCCTTTGGTGAAGTTGCATCATTAAAAAAAAACAAAAAAAACAGTAGAAATCACTGTTATGTTTAATACTGAAAGTAGGAGGATTTCCACACCAAAAAAAAAAATCAAAAGATTGCGACAACAGTTGTGTGACCATAAGAAAACCAGTTGTTAGTGACACTAATCAGAAGAAATGCTTGAATTTGTGGAACAGAAAAAGTTTATGTAGCTTAAAGAGTCCAGATTGGCCCTATTCCAGAGCGATGGGTGTGTCAGGGTAAAAAGGGAAAAGCGTAAAGCCCATCATGCTTAGTGGCCTTTGTACAAGCCTCTAAAAGCAGTGTTATAATCTGCGTGGATCAGTTAGTCAGGTTAAGGCTCAGCAATGTTATGTGGCAATAGAGTCAGCTGATGGTATGAATTTACTAAATGACCAGGGTTGCATGTATACAGTATGGAGTTTTTCTTCCTTGATGACACAACCAAATTCTAGGAAGATAATATCAAAATGCAACAGGTTTAAATTGTGAAAGAGTGGTTCTGGGAACATAAGAAATCATTTGCACAGATTAATTGACCACAAAGTCCTGACCATTATCCCGTAGAAAAGTATTTGGAACGAGTGGAAGAAGACTTTACAGAGTGGTCCAGTTCTTTTATCAAAAGATCTTGGCCAAAAATTTTATGATATTGCAAGTTGAATGCACACCATAATTAAAACTAAAGCCCATCCAGTGAAACTTTTTCTGGCCAATGAGAACAGAAATAATTGGTTGCATTTTGTTAATCAGTAAATTATTAAATTAATATTAATTAATACAAATAAATCAATACAATAGCAGAGAGACATAGCCAGGAGACTTTTTCATAAATCTCAGTACAAACAAGATGCTAATCATTTAAACAATTCAAGTACTTTAGAAATTACAATTTTCATAAACTTTTATATAGAATGAAAAGCTAGTTTTATTCCCTTCCGTTCTTTCCTACTCTGTGACAAATCTAAGATCAGCAACATGGTGGCACTATAATGCATAACCCTTTTTTCACCCTGAGGCGTGAAGAAAATGTAAAATCATGTAGTTGGCTCCAAATGTAATGTTTGTAATAAACTAAATGATTTTAAAATAAATCAAAACTTGGGCACATAGGTGTTAAATAGAAACACAACTGAAGCAGCAGCCAAAGTTACATATTATCTTAAGTTTCTACAGGATGGGATACGAGTGTACTAGATGTGTCATTTTGTAGTTTTTAATTTTGCTTAATTGGCTGCAAATGAGTTCAAGAACACCAGAAACATCAATAATTTTGAGGGCGAAAAATAACAAAACTGTCACAAATGTGAAACTGACAATACTCATCACAGCATATAAAAAGTAAAAATAAACTAAGTAAATGCAATTAATGTAGCATGTTAAAGCAGATAGAAGTTTTAACAGCCTTTGGGAATAATTTACCAAAATAATTATTGAAAACTTAAAATTACTACCAAGCATTCTTACATTAAAGAAGCTAAAAGCAAGAGACATTTTAGCTTAAATATATACAACAACAGCATGTGCGAACCTGCATATCAAGCTTACTATTCTGGAGCTGAGCCCATCACTCACCTGAAAACTTCTCCAGACCTAAGATTTTGCTGTGATCAGCATCTGTGAAGTCAAGGTCTTGGCCCAGAAGGAAGTCACTCTCAAAAGTAAGTGTTGTTGCTGGATTAATGCTTACACCATCTTCAGAATCCACTAAAAAGCAGCAGAGGATGATTTATAGACTCATGCATAAATATTTAAACAAAATAACACCAACAGCATGTGCATCCGATACGTTATACCCATATGCACTTGCATCCAAGGCCATGTGTTTCCCAATAGAACTGCTTAGATCTAACTGCACAGCTTGAATAATTAAGAAAAGAAGCTTTAGAAGGTCAAAAATTCCATTCAAGGGCATGCATTTATTTATTTATTTATGTTTTTATTTATAATATTTTGCTGCCATCTGCTGGGCATGGTACGTAGCGTTAGGCCATGGTGTAAAGGAAATTGATGTAAGCTGCCC
The DNA here is from genome assembly GCF_024256425.1 of Clarias gariepinus. Taxonomy (NCBI): domain Eukaryota; kingdom Metazoa; phylum Chordata; class Actinopteri; order Siluriformes; family Clariidae; genus Clarias; species Clarias gariepinus. The sequence continues at coordinate 7,036,290 of NC_071126.1, read as the reverse complement.
TCAGATAAAACATTTTATAAAGTGTAAACTACAGATAAACTAATAAGCAATTTAAAAAGAATAAATCTGATTTGCTATAAAGACTTTAACATTTTCACAGCTCTGCATATTGTAATATTTATAGATGTGTAGACATATAATGCATGCATGTTTGTGTGTGTAATATATACAGATGGTACAAAAAAAAAATGCACACTTCAACAACTGCCTTTTATTAAAACTGGAATCTAGAAAACTGGAAACTATTTTTCATGTTGAAGTTTGAATACGGAAAAATACAGAATTTTAGGGCTCCTCTGTATACATACATACATACATACATACATAGACACACAGACTCATTCTTCGACTATGCCGCTTATCCAGTGCACAGGGTTGCGGGTGCCCGGAGGCTATCCCAGGAGACTTAGGGCACGAGTCGAAGTACACCCTGGACAGGGTATCAATCCGTTGCAGGGCACACACATACACAATATGGATAATTAGACAACACCAGTTAACCTAATTTGCATGTCTTAGGATATATATATACTTAGGCTTTGAACAGGCAACACGCACTTTGGAATATGAGCTTGAGTGAAACTAAGTGAAGTAAAAAGAAATTCTATTCAAAGTATTTAATCTGGGCAGCACAGTGTCTTAGTGGTTAGCACTGTCCAGATTTGATTCCTGCCATGGGTCTCTGTGCATGAAGTTTACATGTTTTCCCCGTGCTTGGTGGATTTCCTACAGATACTTTGGTTTTCTCCTACAGTCCAAAGAAATGCAGATTAGGCTAATTAGCGTTCCCAGATTGCCTGTAGTGTGTGTACGAGTGTGCATGTATGAGTGTGCATGTGTGAGTTTGCACTTTGTGATGGATTGGAACCCCATCCAGTGTGTACTCCTCCTCGTGCCCCAAGTCTCCTGGAATAGGTTCCAGGCCCCCGCGACCCTGAATACAGGATAAATCAGTGTAGACAAAGAGTGAGTGAGAGTGAAGAGTCTTTAATCTCCCATCATAGAATTATTTCAGAGTCATAATATAAGTTTGAATTATATTCGTAAAGTACTAAACTATAATTACTATAAATAATACTATTATGTATTAGATATAAAAAGCTTCATGTAGATTATAATAATGGCCTATTAAAAATATTCAACTTAATTGATTGCGAAAAAAATGTAGACATTGATTAAAGTCTCTAAAAAAAAAACTTAAACTTACACTTTACAGGTTGTGGATTCTGTTGTTTTCTTCTTGGCATCTTCCAGCCAGCCTTTCTTGATTTGTAGCTTCTACCACAAGCCCAGCTACAATCAGCTCATTCTTCCTAAAACAACACACACACACACACACACACACATACATACATACATACATACATACATACATACATACATAAACAAACAAACAAAAACAAACAAAGCAGCACTTTCATTAAGCACTGCAGTGAAGCTGTCACTCTCTCTCTCTCACTCACACACACACACACACACACACACACCTAACTACACCGGCTGTTTGTGGCACAATTAAAACACTAGCACGTCTCCATTGCACTCGCTGTCAGACTGTTAGCTTTCTGCGCTAATCATGTCTCAGTATATAACAGAATCTCAAAGGCACTTGATCTGCATCATTCACATTATTACTTGGATTCTAAACAGTTAAAAATAACCTGTTTATTGTTATTTAATTGTCTCAAAATGCACGTTCAAAACATGCTATTAAGATGTATAATGAAAATCACAAAGCTAGCTAGTCCCAAAGCTAGCAGAGATTTCCTCACCCCAGCCCAAGCCAAAGATGGAACTAAATATTTAGCTAGCTTTAACATGCTAACATGATTTCATCAATATTATACCTTTTGCTTTCTCCTTCAGCCTTCAGTTCGCGCTCTGTGTGCGAGTAAAACGGCGTTGTGTCAGAGGGTGTTAACACGAGCTGTCCGCCATGCCATATCGCGTCAACCACGAAGAAAGGCAATTAATGGTCTTTTTTTCATAAGTTAATTGATTTCTAGATTGCCATTGTATACATTTTCTTCCGGAATTTTACGTGTATCCGCTTCCGGAAGTTGCGACAGAACGTAGTTCTCTCACCCCTGGGATTTGTAGTTTGTAGTCAGAGCATCGAGTCGTTCACTATGGGGACTGCGTTTGTCAAAAAGTGGACAATCAGACAAGAAATTAAATATATTAATAACTAAAGATTATTAAATATTAACGTATTGTGAAGGTGCTGTTGATAGCTGTTTTGTAAATTTATGTAAAAAATATGTTTACTTTAAAATTATTAACCTTTTACACATTTTTTTTCATAAATAAGATCTCAACATTTCCTTTTTCTTCTACAATAATAATAAAAATAATAGTAGTGCTTCGCTTCGCAAACACCACTACTAACACCAATAAGCATGCCGAACTAACAACTTGACCAATTCACAACACCCAATCAAACACACACACACACACACACACCACTTTCCTGATATGACAAAGAAGTTACCCCTCCCCGTATGTACAAATATATTAATTTCATATGTTTACAACTTTAGTCACACCTTTCTCAGCCTGTTCTTGCACACTCAACTATCTGCACTGCTTTGACTTCATGCACATAACAAATATGAACAAATCTGCACTTTGTTATGACAGTCATAACTCCTGCTGCTCCATCATTCCAGTAAACCATGTTTCCAGTTTTATATTTTCTTTTAAACTGTATTTTAAGTTAAAATGTATAAAGTTTTTGTTCAATTTTAGATTTTATATCTTCTCTTGTAAATCTAATTCTTAGTTTATTAGTTTTGATAATAATGTAAATGTTATTTTTGTGTAATTTGACTTTAATGTAGATTTATTTAATGTTAATTTTATACTCTGGTCACAGACAGCAGTTACATTGTAACATGTATGACTGTGTGTGTAATAAAGAAAATTTTTATATTGAAATTGCCATTGCTATTTTTATTATTATTATTATTAGTAGTAGTAGTAATAGTAGAAGTATTAACATTGATAACTTATAATAAATAATAATTATGTTGCAAAATAATAATAAATAATGAGCAATAATAAATAATCATTTGACTTGCAGGCGGCATGGTGGCTTAGTTGTTAGTGTGGCCTCACACCTCCAGAGCCAGGGTTGGATTCCTGTGTACCTGGAGTTTGCATGTTCTCCCTGTGCATGTGCTTGATTGGTTTCCCCCGAGTTACCACCCACATTCCAAAGACATGCAGATTAGGCTAATTGACATACCCATGTTGCTGTAGTGTGTGTGAATGAGTGTGTAAGTGTATGTGCCCTGCGATGGATTGACCCTGTATACAGTACAGGATGAAGTGGTATAGATGGTGAGTGAGTGAGTGAGTGAGTGAATTTGACTTTGCTATTGTTATTATTATTATTATTATTATTAGTAGTAGTAGTAGTAGTAGCATTAGTAGTAGAACACATTTATAAATAATAATAACTTATAATAAATAATAAGGATGTTGCTTAATAATAATAATAATAATAATAATTATAATTATAATTATAATATTAATATATTATAATAAATGATCATAAATTGTAATAATACATTGATTTTGCTATTATTATTATTATTAGTAGTAGTAGTCGTAGTAGAAGAAGACGTTGAAAAAGTATTATATTGTTACATAATAATTATTTTGCTATTGTTGTTATTATTATTAGTAGTAGTAAAAGTTGATAAATGATAATAAATGATCATAAATAACATTTAACAATGACATTTCTAAATTATAATAAATTATAATAAATAATCTAAATAGTAATAATTAATTAACTGACGTTGCTACTATTACTATTATTATTACTATTAGTAGTAGTAGTAATAATAATAATAATGCTTTGTTATGACTGAGGCTGAGTATCGGCTTTAATGCTGTAATGCGGATAGAGAAGGTCACAGGGTGTTTATGGGCGCTGGTGAGCGTGAAGGGGAAGTGTTTCTCTTACTCGCGCGCGCGCTGAGGTTAACGGGGATCTCCTTTCCCACGTCACTCGGCGTTTCTCTGACCGCGGTGTCGCGCGCTCCCTCCCGCTGCGCTTGTGGCCGTGTTCTACAGCAATGGGCGGGGGCTGTTCTCGGCGGTTCGGTGGGCGGATCTGTTCTCGGCCGTTCAGTGGGCGGAGCTAACCGACGGGTTCCGAGCAGCACCACGATAACGCGGCGGAAAACCAGCAGGTAAGGGACAGGGTTTGATTATTAGTATTAGATTGTATTTAGTTTTTATGATTCTTCCATAATGACCAGCGGACTGCTCTTAACGTGCTGAACCGGTGACACTGACTCAAAGCAGCTGCAGAGTGCGGAGGGTAATAACCTTGCCACTCCCTGCAGTGCTCCGTGTGTGTGTGTGATGCCTGCCCCAGAGCCTCGGAATCATTAGAAAGAAATGCGCATACATTTCGGCATGGAGACGGGTTTCAGCACCGTCATGTCCGTGTATCGCTGTCCTCTTGTCCTCTAGAGAGTGTGTCAGTGTTGAGTGTGTATTTGGTGGCGAGAGAGAGAGAAAGAGAGAGTCAGTGTTCAGTCAGTGCTGCTGTGTGACGATGATGATGATGATGATAATGATGATGATGATGTCCAGCCGCGCGCACACAACCAGGTGTGTGGGAATAAAACTGCTATAACGCATCACCATGCCATAACCTACAGTGAGCAGATAATACCTTTTTGACATGCATGTTGTCTAATTTAAACTAGTGCTTTTACATGAGAAAAGTTATAGCTTTCTTCTTTTTTTATTTTGGTCTAAAATCGGTATGATGTCCTACAATCAATTTAGCAAACTTCACCACATTAACCATTGCTAGCTCTCTCTCTCTCTCTCTGTATATATATGTGTCTCATTGCTTTGTTATGAGTGAGAAGAGAGAACTGCTTCCACATTTTATGGTCTGGGATTATTTTTTATTACATATATTTTTTGAATCTGCCTTTTGGTAGGACCTAAATCAAAAAAGGCGGCACTGTGGTATTGTGGTTAGCACTGTGGCCTGGCACCTCCAGGGTCAAGGGTCCGGTCCCCACCTTGGGTCTGTGCACATGGACTTTGCATGTTCTTCCTGTGCTTGGTATGGGTCCTCTGTTTTTTTCCTCCCACAGTTTAAAGACATGCAGGTTAGATTAGGTAAACCTGAGTCTCCTGGGATAGCCTCCAGGCTTCCACGACCCTGTCCAGGATGGGCCATAGATCAAAATAGTTTGATAGGTCTAAGCCTGATTATGTAATCCTGCCTGAGTAGGCTGATGCTAATATTTATCCTGAGACAAAGACCATTGATATTGGTCATATCTCACAATTCACTCTATAAAAATGTAATACAACTTCGTCAAGACTCTAATGTTTATTTTAAGAGCTTTGTAGGCAATCTGTCCATGTAATACTCTTGAGCATTCTGGTTAAATACACATTTGATTACTGATGAAAGTTGGGTTTGTTTGCTTGCAAGTTCAAATATAGTTTGGTGCATTGTTTAGTGATGTGAAACATGTGCACACAAAAAGGAACACAGTGTTTTCTAATAAGCTTTGTGAAAGGTATCCATCCCAAACTTATCCTGCAGCTGTTGCTTTGAACTATAGGGAATGTGTGTTGCTAAGAGGGAAAAGTCCCAAAGGACTGGGGATTGTTGTTCTCTTAACCCAGCAACTTGTTAAAAATATTTCTGATTATGGAACTCCAGAGACATAATATTAGACATTTTTACATTAATTTAAAATATTACTGTTATTGCATTTCTCATGCCTTTCTCTTTCTCATTCTCGGCATCTCTGTACAAAACTCATGTTTATGAAAATACATAATTCACCTTTGATTAATATTTTATATAGTGTGTATATGGGTTATTGGTTGGCACACTTAATCAGTGATTTCTTTATTTTTGTATTGTGACAAAGACATGTCACATTTTAGCAATGTTCATGCTATTACTTGTAGTAATCACCTGTTTATTTCACTGTGTACAGTACCAGGCAAAACTTTGGACACACATTGGACACACCTTCTAATTTTTTTATTTACTAATTCATTTTTACAATACATTTCAAAACAATTACCTAATTCCATATGTGTTATTTCATAAAGTTGTTATTTGCTGCTATTTTAGGACACAAAGGACAACTGTTCCATAACAGTTCTTGCAAGAAAAGTATTGTTAAACCCATCTAGCACCATGATGAAACTGGCTCTCATGTAAAGCCATGTAAACATCTCATAAAATCCTGACCCAAACCAACCCCTGCTGCAGAGGAGAAGTTTATTTAAAGTTACCAGTATTAAAAATCACCAATTAACAGCACCTCATATTATAGTCGTTATGAAGGCTTTACAGAGAAAAAGTAACAGACACATCACAATATAAACTGTTTAAAGGTGATTATTGCATATTGTGGTTGCCTGCAGCATTGTTTTACAATGTAGAAAAAAATAAATATCAAAAAAGACCCTGGATTTATGATGTATGTCCAAAATTTTGACCAGTAGCGTAACTTGGACATATAACTTTTTTTTAAATGTCGGTGGACAAATTAAATGTTCAGATAAAAGGTCTGGCAGAATATTGGCACTCCTGATTTTGCACTTAAACATCTCCCAGCTGATTTCCCACAAATCCCCAGAATGCTTTTCCCCGGTTAACCATTAGGCTGTTAAATGATGCAGTGTCTCCCTGTAGCTTCTGCCTCCATTTCTCTTTTAAGCCCACATTAACAAAATGGATGGAAAAAAGCATCTCATCCTAAATTTCTGGATATAGCTTCTGTCATATTTTGGAACTCTGTTTAGCACATTTTAGCTTCTCATATACGTGTATGAACATGGTATTATAATTCTTGCATGGTTTTCAGTAAAAGCATTTTGCCTTTAGATTCTTGGTGTCTGTGGCTCACTGCACTCACATAAGTTTGACCCAAGTTGTGAGTTTCAGAAAAAAAATCATCCTGTGGTCTGCACTGCCATAGCAGCACATTTAATTAACAGGATGCGTTTGATGTCTCTACACTTAAGTTTCACCCAATTATGGAATTCACCTGTTTTGATCTGCCCCATTAAGCCCAGTAACACTTATAATTGGTAACAAAATGGAAATTATTTACTACAGTTTATTTGACCAAGGGTTGTTCGTTTTACTGTTCACACAAAAATAACGTCATGCAGCCAACTCTGCATATCTGTGGAACACATTTAATATTTTTGTGTGTATCAGAAGACAACACTAGGCAGGTTCTAGCACTACGAGACAAAGTAAGATGTAAAAATTACCTTCTTTTCTTGAAAAATCCCACCATCTGCATTATGATTGGTTCATTAGGTTGCGAAGCACTGGAATAGGAGCCAATCCTAGAGGGTAAAAGCAGGACTTAAAGGCAGCTCAGTTATGCGCCTGTTCAGTGAGAAATAGCAGGAAACTGGGGAGACAGTGATCCCTGAGCAGTGGCCTGCATTTGGTGAGTGATGAAAATGTGCATGGGTAGCACCTTAACACTTAGTTCACCCACCCTTGTTTTTCTGAAAGCAGTAGTATAGGCGGTATTTCTGGCGCATGTGGTATACAGCACACTCAACGCAAATGCTTTTTTAGTAAACGTAAGACCTACTTTCTGCTTAAAAATGTTTGAATGCGAGTACTGAGTCGGCTTAGCGCCAAATTTATGGGTCTTGTGTGAATTTTAAAAAGGTGAGGGAAAGTTTGGTAGTTAAAAAAAATGTGTTAGTCAGCATCTTTTTCTAATTAATACACCTTTAATCTCTCTCTCTCTCTTTTTTACGTGTTTCAGGTTGATAAGTTTGTTGTGGTTGAAGAGGATGACTACACTACTGGATATTCTGAAGGATGATGATCTCCACCAGGACTCACTCTTTTAGCTCTCTGCCTTACTCTCTCCCAATGTGTGCTTTAATGCATCTCAGCTTTAAGTCATAAATGTCCTGTACTCACAATCTGAAAAAGATCTGACTCGCTCATGTTGGTTTGGTTGGACTGTCACATTTGCTGCCATGAAAAGGCCGAAGCAGCAGTCGCAGGCCTTTAGCTTCCTCAGTTTCTTTACCCGCAAACCGAAATCAGACCCGAAGAGTGAGAAACCCACAGCTGCCTTGAATCGAGATGAAGTGGTGATTACGCTGACACCCAACGAGCACGAGCATGCACAGAACGTAAGGGAGTGCCATAATTCAGTTTATTCAAGCTATATAAGTACTTTTAGATTTTCTTTTCTGTAGATTTTTTATAGTGTTTTTAAACCTGTAGTAAAATTATTACAGTAAACACTACAGTGTACTACAGTTTGTAGTCAATTAATATAGTAAATACTATAAAAAAACTACAGTATACTATAGTAATCTGTAGTAAAACCTATATTTTATCTATCTAAAAAAAATAAATTTTCTTTGGGATCAATAACATATCCATCCATCTGTCCGTTCGTCCGTCCGTCCATCCATTTATCTATCTATTGAGTATTTTATCCCATGGTCTTGTGAATGTGTTTATGCAGGGATAGTAGTATTGCAGTGAAGAACAAATAATAATTGTATTTGAGTGATTAAAGAAATATATCAGTTTGTAAAAGTTTTCTGCCTCTCAGGAACAAGCTGCTAAAAATATGCTCACACTGCTGTTGTACTGTATGTAACAGCAACCAAAAATGGTAATAGTAAACAGTTCACACGCAAGATGTGACTCAGGATTCGGTCATGCTGCACCGGTGAGAGTTTGAGAGATGCTGCTGAGCACAGGAGTGAAAACCTAGCTAGATTAACCAACTTTATTTAATCTTATAAAGCAATAATAATGGAAACACTTGGACAGTATGGGCATTTCCGAAAAAAGAAAGCACACAAATAAATGTTTCAAGATTTGCCCAGACTGACAGATTTGAACTTCATTCTTCTTAAATTCTTCATATTCAGCGATGAAGCTTTCCATTGTCTTATTTGTAATATACATGCTTAATTACTTAAATAAACGTAAAATCCTGTAGTCACATTTTTAGCTGAGCTTTATCCCCTTAGGTCGAAAAGAAGAAGGCGGTGTAATTTAGAATGTTAGGATTATTAGATATTTCTTTGTTGTCACATGATACCAGTTATTCTTGACATAACTGATATTAAGCACCGGTCTGGAGCCTGAGATAGTCATGGAAAAACATTGATACATGGCTTTTTCTGGTAATATTGACACTCTCATCTGTCCTTCCTCCCCACTCACTAATATTTAATTAGTGTTATTGTAAGGGTCGCCTTGCTGTTGCCAGGAAACAGTGGTTTCGCCGCACAGTTTACCCCTTCCACATGAATACACATGCACACACTCGCACACCTCCACACATACACCATGTACACAAAGTCTCCGGAGGTTGCCTGTAGGGTTATTAGGTGCTATAAAGGATTGAGCGTTCAATCTTAAATTGCACCCAAGAGATGAAGGTGAGTTAGGTCTTTCTAGCTGGAGCGGACTTTGAATGTGTAGAACAAACTTACTACTGTAAATGCTCTTGTGTCCCCCAATCTGTTTTTTAGTTTCTTTGGGGAGCAGGTGATGTAATTCCCTACAGTATGCTTCTGCTGCAGTGCAAAAATACCATGGGGGAATTCTTAAGACATTCGGATAAGCAAGAGCACAAGCAGGAAGAATTTTTAGGTGATCCAGCAGAATTTGATGTTTGATTCATTGCAGCTGATTGATTAGACTAATAAACAAAAATTCAGATGCCAACATCCAATTCCATGTGACTCTTCGAGACATTGTTGCATGGATGAACAGATGATATAATATGACAGATTTCATGATTAATGATTCAAGAATAGCAGCCTGTAAACTGTGCTTTGTTAAAATGTCAAGGGCAGACACTACAGCTTTAATGTACAGATCCGATATCTGGGGTAAACATAAAGCTAAATAAAATGATCAGTGATGCCCCTAATACTGATTTCTGACCAAGAGTATTCACTACTTAAACAGAAAGTGCAACATGCTTATTGAATCTTACAGTATGTATGGAAATGATATCACTACATCATCTACATAATGTGGTTACTCAAGCTATGTATAGAATATTTGTTTGGGAGTGACAGATACGGGTCAGTTTATTTGCATTCGCTGTTACTACCTGCCCCACTGGCAGGTGAATATGCTTTTGAGGAAACATTTTCCCTCTAAAAAAAAAAAAACATACATAAAGACAACAATGTTAGTCATGTCAAAGGACAGCCGTCATATACAGAACTATAATTTGGTGCAATTAAGGAATCAGATTTTTTATTTTTTTTTTCCTAAACAGAATATTTAATTAGCTTGTTTTTTTCCCCTGTAGGAGCCACCTCACAGTGAAAGAGATGGAGGTGGTGAGGCCACTGAAACAGGCTCCGTTAAGGCTGAAGTTACTGAGGTCGAGCAGTCTGCGGAGCGTGCGAGTAGCGGCTCCACTGGAGTCGTGTCGCTTTCCTCCTCTAGCCAAGAGCAGCTCCTCGAGCACTTGGTGGAGTGTCCGCTGTGCCTGCTGAGCCAGCCACGTGCCCACTTCCCCCGTCTGTCCTCATGCCCACACCGTGCGTGCACTGACTGTTTGCGTCATTACCTGCGCATCGAGATCTCAGAGAGCCGTGTGGGTATCGCCTGCCCACAGTGTCCTGAAGCGCTAGCGCCACTGGATGTACGTGCAATCCTAGATGACAGTGCATTGCTTGAACGTTTTGAGGAGTACCAACTCCGCCGTTTCCTGGCTGCCGACCCGGACACGCGCTGGTGCCCAGCTCCGGACTGCAGGTTGACGTCTATTACTATAACAAAGCATTTTCCAATGTTTTAAAAGCCAGATCAGGTGGGAAATTGACTAGTTCCCTGGTCACTATTGAATTTCAAATGTGCACACTGATGATAGTATTGATCAGTGTTGAAAAAAAAAAAAATCATACACAAGAAATTTCCGGGAATCTTTTGACATATTTTGGTTTTGTGCAGTGATAAAAGGATTTTTATGATGTGATTTGGCTATTTGACATCTTGCCTGTAGTAGTGGACACAGGGCCTTCGTAATCGAGTTTTTCCTCACTGTTGCATTATGCATAGCTCTAAAGGCCAGGGTTGGATTTCCTCTCAGCAACTAAAGAGGCCTAATAAAGGGAAGCTGGGACACACTGTAGGGTTGATTTTTATATGTTGGAAATCTCCCGCCCTGATTATACTGTATATACTGTGCAACTCTCACATTACACTTTCTTAGTCTTATTTATTGTGTTTCTATACTAAAAACCCTAAAAAAAAAATAAAGGACTCATGGTAGCCAACTTCCAATCAGGTTAATTTCAAACAAAAATACAGCTATGACAGCCTCTACACACCCTTCACAAACTGAGCTCCCAGTGGCCCTTTCTTGGCAAGTTACATACAACAAAAGAGAGACCAGAGATTACTGTAGATATGTGTGTTAACACTCTTGACAGTGGCTCAATCCATGTAAATTGGCTCCAAAAGACTAGCTGATGCTTATTTTAATTGAGTAACCCAGTCATTTTTTAGAAACAAAGAAATCCTATAGCGCTCATTTGGTTGACCGCGCTCAATTCTTTGCTGTTTCTCGAACCCTGGATATAAATCTATTTAAGTAGTTTTTAGTTAAATTAATGCAATCTATAGCAGCTATATTGTTTCTAATGTTTTGGATAAATATTAGGCGGCATGGTAGTGTAGTGGTTAGTACTGTTGCCTTGTTGAGGTCGTCCGGGTTCGATTCCCACCTCTGTGTGCATAGAGTTTGCATGTCCCCCTCGTGCTTTGTGGGTTTCCTCCCACAGTGCAAAGACATAGAGATTGGAAAATTCCTTGTAGTGTGTGAATGAGTGTGTGTGCCCTGCGATGGATTGGCACCCTGTTCAGGGTGTACCCCACCTTATTCCCTACGTCTCCTGGACTAGCCTCCAGACCCCTGTGACCCTGTAAACAGGATAAAGCGGTATAGATGATGAGTGAGGTCTTGAAGGTCAACCTCGCCTGAGTATTTTGACCAATTTTGAAAACAGGCTAAAAAATCCTAGGTCTTGTGATTAAGTTCAGAGTTTAATGAGTAGCTAATGTCAGCACGTCCAGTATAGTTCTCAGTCAGATTGCTGAGGGTGATGTTGTTGGATTTTCGGCTGCTCCCGGCAAGAGGTCGCCACAGCGGAATACCCAGTCCGCACTACAACTTGGCACAGGTTTTACGCCGGATGGCCTTCCTGACGCAACCCTCCCATTTTATCTGGGCTTGAGACCGGCACTGCATCCAGTGGCTGGGGATTGGGCCCTGGCTGGGAATCGAACCCGGGCCTTCCGCATGGCAGGCGAAACACCTACAGTTCCATGGGGCACATGGAAATAAAGAGCTAGGTCGTCTTTCTACATTTCTACAAAAAACTGCTTAGTTTTACTGAACATCATGTAAAACCAGTCCCTGCTTTTTTATTTGGCCTAAAAGATCAATTTATTCTATTCAGATTTAGTTGTACATTCAGGTTGTGCAGATTATTTAGCATCTGTTAGGCTACATATTCTAAAATAATGTTAAACAGATGTGCTGATGTGTGACATGTTACTGTTTGATAGTTACGCAGTGATAGCTTATGGCTGTGCCGAGTGCCCAAAGTTGAGCTGTGGCCGCGAGGGCTGTGACACAGAGTTCTGCTACCACTGTCGTCAGCTTTGGCATCCAGACCAGACGTGCGATCAAGCCAGACGACAGCGTGCCCGCCACACATTGGGCAGCAGCGATGCCTCAGCACTCTACGTTTTCAGTGAGGAGCCTGGTGGAGGTACAGCACAAAATGTTGAGGTTAAACATAAAAGGTCTGTTTAAAGACCTTGCCAGATATCTTGTTCTTTTCAATATTTACAAATTAATGTTCTCAGGATGGAACATCCCTTATAACATTTTAAACTATACCCAGTAACACTTATTATCAAAGTATACACTTTTTATATGAAGGTGACACACAGAACCTTCAGATGCTAAGAGAAGAGGATGGAAGTAATGTAACAGGGACATCTGGACTTCACCAGAGTCCTCTTCACTTGGGTAATTTTTTTCCTGTGGCATGTGTTTAGAAGCAGAGGAGATAAAAGCTTGTCCACGCTGTGGTGCCTATATCATGAAGACCAACGATGGCAGCTGCAACCGAATGAACTGCACAGTTTGTGCTTGTCAGTTCTGCTGGCTGTGTATGCAGGAGATCACAGATGTCCACTACCTCAGGTGTGTAACCCAATCACACACACTGACAGATATGCAGTGTTGTCAGAGACACAGTACATGCCAGTCATTACAAGAAAAAAAGCGTTACAGCTAAAAAATTGCGATGATTTGATCAGTGGTCATTCAGGTCATACGTTCAGATTGTCAGCTGACTTCATTTTATTGCTGAGCCTAGACTTGACCAACTGAAGCAACCCTGGATCATAAGACTATGCCTTCAGAGGCCTGGACAGTGGGCACTATGCATGATTGTAGGGGTCAATCTGAACTCATCAGACTACATGACCTTTTTCTATTACTGCAAATCCAATCTTTATGCTAAAGCCCTTTTTAATTAGCCTCACTGGCAAGTGATTTTCTTATGACCACACAGCTGTTTATTCCCGATCCTGTTTTGTCTGTGCAGATGCTTTACATAGCATTGTTGAACATACAGTACATAGCATTGTTGAACATACAGTACATAGCATTGTTAAATTCTAGATTCATGATGGTCAGATGACATAAAATGAAACTGTTATAAATTTTGTTTTAAAAGCAAATTATAAAATATTAATTTTTTTATTGTTTTCACTGACTTTCCTTTTATAGAATTTCTCTACGCACTTTGCATAGTACTGCATTAAATATTATCTTTGTCTAACATCTATATTAATTCAATTCAGTTTGATTTCCATAGCACTTTCAACAATTGTCATTGTCTCAAAGCAGCTTCACAGAAATATTAACATTTATGCAACTGAACAGACCCTGTTTAACTTTATTAAGAAGGACCGCAGACTTTAAGGACAGGTGACTTTTTACAATGCACCTTCAACATGAGATACATATGTTAGTCTCTAGTTCTACCTGAGTGTGTTATACTTAATCAACACATCTCCCTTCGTATTTCCTTGTCTATGAAATCAAACTCCTGTAATTTACCCGAATGAGTAAAAAGCAAATAAGCTTCGTTTTAAGAGTACGCTGCTTTAATGAAGGTGGCGCGGTGGTGTAGTGGTTAGCACTGTCTCGTCTCTGTGTGCATGGAGTTTGGTGCGTTTCCTCTGGGTACTCTGGTTTCCTCCCACAATCCAAATATATGCAGGTTAGGCTAATTGGTGTTCCCAGATTGCCCGTAGTGTGTGTGAATGAGTGTGTGAGTGAGTGTATGTGTGTGTGCCCTGCGATGGATTGGCACCATGTCCAGGGTATACCCTGCCTCGTGCCCTAAGCCTCCTGGGATAGGATGAATAAAGGATAAAGCAGTATAGAAGATGAGTATGTGAGTGAGTGCTTTAATGAAAGTTGAGATGACTATTTGGTTTTTAATTGACTGAAATCTATACATTATTCAAAGGTTAAATTCACCAAAGTCGTTCAATATATTTTTAGTAGTAATAAAGAATAGGGACTTTTTTAGAAATTCTTTAGGACTGTTTTTTTTTGTCATAAGACCAGACTCAAGTCTAGAAGTGGTTTAATGTATTAACAGATCCCTGATTGGTAAAACAGGCATGAAAAGATTTTGATCAAATGCATGTAAGTGGTAATAGGACATCAATAGTGTTTAGATATTGGCTGTATAATATATCTGACGTACCAGATTGGATGCAATAGCTCACTTGCATGGTCTAAATGTTTTTTTTCGACTGTAAAGCCTAGCCTAATGTTACAGCTAGCTACTGTAGGTAAATATGAGGGCCAGGGGTCAGGGGTAGCTCTGTGGTTAAGGCGTTGGACTACGTTTCGGAAGATCCCAGGTTCAAACCTCACAACCACCAAGTTCTCACTGTTGGGCCCTTGAGCAAGGCCCTCAACTCTCAACTGTTCAGATGTGTAATGAGATTTTTTTTTTAAATTAAGTCGCTCTGGATAAGAGCGTCTGCCAAATGCCTAAATGTAAATATGACTCAACTCATAATATAACTTGTTTGAATAATCAGCAAGTGATTATTGATGCTATTCATAATAGTATTTCACACTGATAATGTGTTTATCCATAGTGGCTGGTCATTTATAAAATACAATTAAATATCAGTGCTCTTGAGATCATTTGTTAACGATGAGAGAATATTATATTATAATGAAAAATACTAATTACTTAAATTCGTGACAGGTTCCAACTCTCCCTCTTCATACTGTTTATATTTTATGCCTCTATTATTGCTGATTCCTTTTTTCCTATCTTTCTTCTTTTTGCCAATGTGCACAAAAAAACCCACAGCAATATAAATAAATTGCAAGCTGTTGTTTTTTTTTTTAAACATGATTGCATTGAAATATTATTTTTGATAATATGATAACTCATTCACTTATTTTTGCCTGGGACACTATTTCATTATTGAAATGTCTTTCTTTTAGGACAAAAACAGTTGCCCAAGAGTCTCTGTATGTCCAAAATATATCTCTATGCTGTAGACCCATATTTCATATGAAGCTTATTATATAAATACATAAGAGACTTCAGAAATTCTGAGGTTGACTTACAGCACAGTAGATTAAAAGCTAGCAGGCATCTTGTCATGAAGATATTTCACTTAGCTGAAGCCAGTTGTAATGTCTCATAAGAAATCCTATACAATTGACATTGACATGGTTGATACTGTTGATGGATGTTAAATATACTCTGTGTAGACTTGTTAGACATCCAGTGGATGACATGGGAGTGTGCTTGCACGTGTGGTTGAGTGTGTGACGGTGTGCTGTAATCGTGAATGTCTGTCTCTATTCTTCCCAGTCTGAGATTGTCCCTTTTTAACATTGAGGACAAAGCAATGCTCTTCTTACAGACCATTTCCTTTTCAGCTGTTAGGACATTTTGACAATATGTTTCTCCTTAACCCTGTCAAACCGTTCATTTGAGCATTGCGTTCAAATGTCACACTAGCTCTTTTGTTTTAGTGTCCTACATGGATCTCAGCTCTTAAGCTGTCTAAATTGCACATACTGTACAACGAGAAGTACGAGATCAAATTGAATAAAGCCATGACACTTTAATTAATTGAGAAGAAATTAATCATAGCTGTCAGCCAATTCAGTAAAGCTTCTACATGACAGAACTTCGGCTTAACTCGAACAATGCAACAAATGTTTGCTTGTAAATAGAGATCATCCATTCTTTGGATCCAAACATTTTGCTTCATAGCACAATTACATTTGCTGTCATTAATAGAACCAGGCTACAAACATTTTTCCTGTTCCTTAATTAAAGCGAAGGTGATTTAGGTTAAGATTGCACATTAAATTAACTTTAAATAGTATTATAAAAAAAAAATAAGAACAATACTCCATACTAAGATGGTGTGATCTTTAAAACTTTATACCACGTTAATCTGTCAACAATTAAAATATGTAATTTTCACTGCTTCGGCAAAAAAAAGGTCACCAATTCGGTAGGGTCAAATTATTTGGCTGCATCGGGAAAAGAAAACAACTTGGATATTTGAAATTATTCCTAAAACCTGTAAGAATAGTCCTGAACCATCTGAATCATCTTTGTCAAAGAATTGTCAGGAAATAAAATAATGAATGAAGATCACTTAAACACTTGGTGAAGTAGCATGGTAAAAAAAAAATCAGTAGTAAAAACCAGTGCTACAGTATGTTTAACAGTGACATTAAGAGCATTTCCATACACACACAATCACAAGATCAAGACTATACAGCTGTGTTTGAAGCAAAGGAAAAAGCTCATGTGGTCTGATGAGTTCAGACTGACGCTATTCCAGAGCGACGGATGCGTCAGAGTAAGAAGGGAAACGCATGAGGCGATGCAGCCATTATACAAAGTCCTCACTGTATAAGACCCTGGAGGCAGTGTTATGATCTGGGTTTGCTTCAGTTGATCAGGCAATCAATGGACGACCTCAATGTGCTGAATGACCAGGGAATGACAATCATGGCCTTTTTCTTCTCTGATGGCATGGCTGTATTATAATACTTATGTATGTGTGCGTAAAAGTAACTGGAAAAGAAATGAAATTTGCAAATTGTCAGTGTATGTATGTTGGCGTAAAGTGAATATTGTCATTATTATCATCTTAAATTGTGAAAAAATGGTCCTGGGAGCAGAGAGAATAATTTTTACTCATGAACTGGTCACCACACTATAATCAAAGTGTGTGATCACAGTGCTGTAATACAAACTGAAGGTAATTAAATGATTTTATATTTATTTTCCAGGCAGTGTATAAATGAATGTAATGTAAATTGTTAGAGCTATGTTTAAGGTTGTGGAACATTTGAGAGACAAGTTAGTTCCTGTACTTACTTGCAGTATAGTTCTGTTAGACAATAGTTCCCTCGCTTGCCTGCCTCTTTCTCTCTAACAAAAAAATGTAAGTTTTCTATTTACCATGTAACCCCTCCGGCAAGAAGAGTTTTTCGTTGAAGCATTGTGACTGTTTTAAACCACTGACACACAATAATATTTGTGGAGAAAATCCAATCCAGAAGTTAGCCTGTATCTGATTGAAGTTTTTTTTTTGTTTCCTGCTTTGCCTCGTATTTTCCACAGTCCCTCAGGCTGCACTTTCTGGGGAAAGAAGCCGTGGTCCCAGACAAGAAAGGTCCTGTGGCAGGTGGGAATGCTGCTTGGGGCTCCAGTAGTGATCTCACTGATTGCAGGCATCGCCATACCTGTCATTATCGTAGGCATCCCGATATACATGGGCCGCAGGGTATGTGTTTATTATATTTAATTAGAGCTACCGTAGACAGAAGTGTCAGTTGCTTATGTCAGGTTTTCATTCACACCTGGTATTTTCATGTGTCATTTGAGTGTGTCATCTCTAGAAGAAAGCTGTAAACGTAACCCAGTGTCACTTTAAAACCCGACACAAAACTCAAAGTGTCATTTTTGTTCCAGATCAGACTTTCAGCTTATAGATTTTCACATCTTTTGTTTCGCCTTATTCAATTTACTGAGACTGCGAACAAGGCCTACATCTAAGATAAAAAAAAACATGCTCCTCTCACGGTCCTTCTTTGCATTTTTCAGGTCCATGGTCGCTGTAAGAAAAACAATATCTCAGGAAGTAAACACTACTTGACAGTAGCCAGCGGGGTCATGACATCAGTGTTCGTCTCTCCAGTCTTAGCAGCCGTCACCGTGGGTGAGATAATTTTTTACATACTGAATGATTTCAGTACATCGGTCATAGTATTATTATAGCTCATAAGATCGTTCTTTGTTGTTGTCGTGTGAGGCAGAGAATCCACCTCATCGCAAGTAGGCTGTTACTCATGTAGGTGGCTTATGCAGAAGGAAAGTGCTGACTAAGAGTTTGATGTCCTACCTCACTCCCACAACATTGCTCTGCCTCCTGATGCAGATCTCCGTCTGAGTAAAATATGCTGTGCATATACAGTATACTGTGAAATCCCCATGCATGCTCGCGCACATAATCATATCCTTCCTCATATGGTCATACTGCGAGCGCCATGGCAACAAATCAGAGAATCGCTATGGGTCTTTTCATGCACAATGATGCCTTCGAGTCTTGTTTTCTCACACATATGTTCGCTCCTCTAGCCCCTTGATGAGTCATATGTTTCTCAGTATTATGGCCACAGCGAGGGACTTAGTGGCAAAATTACAGCAGCTTGTTGCCACTGAAGCGTCAGATCGATCTCCATGGCGTGGTGTGAATCCACATTCATATTGTGTAACATCCCGCCTCCTCTCTCTCTCTCTCTCTCTCTCTCTGACTGTGAATAGCGTTATCTGCCTTCAGCTCTGATCCAGTTTTAAGAGATTTACAGAGGGGCCCTGTCCCCTGAGCACAAGACTCTACAGAGTGGTGTAAACAATGCTACTCTGTTCTGCTCTGCACCATGGTGAATGATGACCTTTTGTCCCCTGGCTAATGTGAGCCACGACCCCAGTCTCTGTTGCTTGGATTTTTCAGCAGTATGTTGAATTACTGCTCTGTGTGTTTTTTCTTTCCTGAAGGCTAAGAAGTGTGATTTCAATATATGATATACTCTAGGCCACATGTTAACGTTTGACTTTTTAGGCTTATCAGTCATATCTGGAGACTCTTCTTGCAATATATGTAATACTTTGTATCAGAGCTGTATACTGTATTGGTGATAGGGAAAATAATAAAACATAATTACACGGGTGAGTCAAAAATTTGCCGCACTCTGTTACTCAATTAATTACAGCTTCTGTTGGTCGCACTGTCTTATCAGCGCTTTCCGTTAAAGGCTACTTTCTCCCTAGTCACTGCTGTGTAGGTGTGAACATGTTACACAGTTCATACGCAGGATTAAACTTGGAGGACTGCTACCCAAGGGCATTGTGATCCCACATGTCCACTTCTGCCCACATTGTGGACACTCTGCAAAAACTACATTTTCAGGTGTTAAAACATCCTCTCTATAGTCCTGACCGTGCTCCATCAGACTTTCACCTATTTGGTCCCCTGAAAGCAGCTCTGCGAGGACGAAGATTCACTTCTGATGAAGAAGCTAAGACAGTGGTGCATGCGTGGCTCGACACTCAGCCTAAAACACTTCTTTTAAAAAAAAATATGAAAGCTTTTTGACAGATAAAAAGTGTGCTGAAAATAAAAGAGATGATCCAAGTAATAAAAAGCAAAGAGATGATCATATCAATATGATGATACAGTATATACATACAATATACAGTCCTTTGCTGTTGCTTAAGCAGTTGGGTGGCAACAAAGGAATGCAAGCTCTCAAAAGTGGGAAGCCATTTAAACTTTTCTGCTCTACATTTCCAGCGGTTGGAGTGCCTCTGATGCTGACGTACGTTTATGGCGTCGTCCCCATGTCCCTCTGTCGTAATGGCTGGTGCAAGCCTCAAAATGAAGCCGGTGAAACAAGGAAGATCCAGTTGGAGGACCTGGCCACTTGTAAGTCCACTATGAGATGCTAGTGCACACCCCAGGTACCTTTCTTTTGAACCAGATATATTCAGAACATTATATGTGTAATATTTTAAATCTAAACTAGCTAAATCATTATAGTAACGAAATTGGAACACATTCCTCTTTTAGTGAACTGTATATTCATCTTGCCTGTGGTGTTAGCTCCAATTTCAAAATCCATAATATATTGTTTTGTTAGCAATTCAACCTTCTGATCTGATGTGGTTTCAACTTCCCTTGAAGATCTTATGTTTTCTCATGTAGTCAGTGATCACTGGACCGGGCAGCCCAAGCCAACGCTGAACGCTAGCGGTCTCCAGGAAGTGAGTGTGGAAGAAGCAGCAGTAGTGTTACCCAGTACCAGTGCTGTCCTCTCACAGCCTGAGGGATCCCCTGATCCACCTGATGTTGTACAGGTGATAAACATCAACCAAGACAACAAATCAGATGATGTGGATGCTATTGAGGAATGCGTCTTTAGCAGCGCACAGACTTTTGCTTTGAGGTACGTTCAAATATACCCAAACTAGAGACTTAAGTGAAATTTTAAAATTTACTTTAGATTTTTTTTTACTGTATTTATTTATTTATTTATACAGTGACTATATATATATATATATATATATATATATATATATATATATATACACATACACTCACCTAAAGGATTATTAGGAACACCTGTTCAATTTCTCATTAATGCAATTATCTAATCAACCAATCACATGGCACTTGCTTCAATGCATTTAGGGGTGTGGTCCTGGTCAAGACAATCTCCTGAACTCCAAACTGAATGTCAGAATGGGAAAGAAAGGTGATTCAAGCTATTTTGAGCGTGGCATGGTTGTTGGTGCCAGTCGGGCCGGTCTGAGTATTTCACAATCTGCTCAGTTACTGGGATTTTTACGCACAACTGTTTCTAGGGTTTACAAAGAATGGTGTGAAAAGGGAAAAACATCCAGTATGTGGCAGTCCTGTGGGCGAAAATGCCTTGTTGATGCTAGAGGTCAGAGGAGAATGGGCCGACTGATTCAAGCTGATAGAAGAGCAACTTTGACTGAAATAACCACTCGTTACAACCGAGGTATCCAGCAAAGCATTTGTGAAGCCACAACACGCACAACCTTGAGGCGGATGGTCTACAACAGCAGAAGACCCCACTGGGTACCACTCATCTCCACTACAAATAGGAAAAAGAGGCTACAATTTGCACGAGCTCACCAAAATTGGACATTTGAAGACTGAAAAAATGTTGCCGGATCTGATGAGTCTCGATTACTGCTGAGACATTTAAATGGTAGAGTCAGAATTTGGCGTAAACAGAATGAGAACATGGATCCATCATGCCTTGTTACCACTGTGCAGGCTGGTGGTGGTGGTGGTGTAATGGTGTGGGGAATTTTTTCTTGGCACACTTTAGGGCCCTTAGTGCCAATTGGGCATTGTATAAATGCCACGGGCTACCTGAGCGTTGTTTCTGACCATGTCCATCTCTTTATGACATCCTTTGATGGCTACTTCCAGCAGGATAATGCACCATGTCACAAAGCTCGAATCATTTCAAATTGGTTTCTTGAACATGACAATGAGTTCACTGTACTAAAATGGCCCCCACATTCACCAGATCTCAACCCAATAGAGCATCTTTGGGATGTGGTGGAACGGAAGCTTTGTGCCCTGGATGTGCATCCCACAAATCTCCATCAACTGCAAGATGCTATCCTATCAATATGGGCCAACATTTCTAAAGAATTCTTTTAGCACCTTGTTGAATCAATACAACGTAGAATTAAGGCAGTTCTGAAGGCGAAAGGCGGTCTAACACCGTATTAGTATGGTGCTTCTAATAATCCTTTAGGTGAGTGTATATATATGTATAAGAGAACATCCTTAAAAAAAATATTATACAGATTATGAGCATTAAACAATGCAAAGCTGGTACTCTTGCCCTGTTTGACTGCAGGGAGGGGACCAACATTGAGGTGCGGGTAGAGATTGAGGCTCAGCCACGTGGTGGACGTCAGCCCAGTCTCAGCAGCGTCCTCTCTAGCCGGAGCCTGTCAGCCGAGTCCCTCCATCAATCACACGATCCTCTCAGTGTCTCCCAAAGGCCAGAAGACCTCCAGCCAGTTACGCAGACAGACAATGTCTGACCTTCTGCCGCATTCACCACCCACTGTACCTCCGACCAGCTGCTTCTAGCCTCTGTCTGTTCACACAGAGACAGAGAAATGGAGAGCAATGGAGCGAGAGAGGATGAGAAAGGGAGAGAGAGAGAGCAAGATAGAAAGGAATCAGTATCATGAGACAGGGCATGGGGATAAAATGTCCAGGGCCGCTGCCAATATACCACTATGATGACTAATGATGATAATATGAACTAAAATGACCGAAAGCATGTTCGCAAGCCAGTCTTGTGGTCGTTAGCCTTTTTTTTTTTCACTGTGGTACTATGAAAAGAAAAAATTGGCTATCCAGATGGTATTTAATTTTATTTATTTGTTCAGCCCTTCTTATAGCTGCAGTATACTTTTTTATTAAGTGGCTGTATTATTTCATTTCTTAAAATATAACAATAAATTCCAGAACCACAGCATGCTTTTCTGTGAAGCAGTGAGTTTTCTAGTTTGACATACAGCTTTTACACAATATTATGGACACTATTGCTTCCTTGCCTGGAGAGTACACTACTACTGGCAACTGTGCGGCAGGGTATCTTGTCATTTCCATGTGACGTTTATTCATTTAAATTATACAAGTTTTAACAGAATACCAAGTACTGTTCTATTTAAGTTGCAGTGGAAAATAACGGGACTACTACTGCTACTACTAATCTCTTAAAAGTTCCCTGTATGTAGCAACTAATTAAACTTAAGCTTTGTTAATGCAGTTGTAAGGAAGGTGTCTTGGCCAAAAAAAACTATTCTCCATAACTGTATTGCATCCAGTGTGTAAGACGACAAATTGTTCACTGAAATTCATTGGAACTTTTATACAATCTTTGAAAGGCCAGTGTGTCCTATTTCTTTAACGATCGAGCCAATCAACTGTGTTCAGCATAGATAATACAAATAGATGAGCACTTTTCCGGACTTAAGATAGTAATGAAAGAGGTATTATGTTTGTCCAGTTCTTGTATACAGAAGAAATCCAGGAAATTATAAGGAATATGCTCAATCACATGTACTGCATAAAGAGACATGAAGGTACAGGAACGCAGCTTGCAGAAACCACCTAGATTTGCTTGTCTTCGAGTCAGCAGTAAGCACCAAAGCGAAATCACACATCAGCATGTCACCTGAGGCCTCTTCGTTCCCAAGAAAAAAACTGATTGGTAAATAGGAAGCCAGTATATCTCACATGTTCGATGAAGATTACATTGTGTGGGTGAATATACCCACTGATCCAAAGTTAACTAAATGTATGTGCAATGTAGATTTGAAAAACTGAAATGGTTTATGAATAAACAGATCGAATTAAGAAAGTTATTTTGTGTTTTTGGTGAATATGTGTGTTGTGGAAGTATTTGCGCATGATTAATATGATATAAGAACATTGCATCTATAATAAACATCATTAACAGTATTTGGCCACTTACTGAACTTCGAAAGTCACTGTATTTCTTGGATTAAAGATGTAATGCAATAACAACACAGCACTTCTAGAGGGAGCTAAAGGACACGCTATAGACCGATGCTTGCTTACCCTTATCTGGTAACCTTATTTTAATTTGTTTAATTGTAATTTGTCACTGATTAGTACTGTTCAATTTGTCAGTTATGTTGGAATAGTTGTGAGAATTTTCATGTTGGCTATATGTACCTAAAACATTCATGGATTCAATTCCAGAATTTCTACTCAAGTAAAACGTACATTAAACTAAAATAAAAAATATATATAATGGAAGAAATTGGCAGGTTTATGTTAAACTCATTATATAGTATTAAGTACATTTACAACTAAAATTTATTTTACTATAGTTAACAGTTAACACTGTGGCCTCACACCTCCAGGGTTAAGAATTTGTGTTCTGCCTCTGGTCTGTGTGCATGGAGTTCATGTTCTCCCCGTTCTTGGTAAGTTTCCCCTTCAGTACTTCAGTTTCCTCATACAGTTCAAAGACATGCAGATTCGTCTTAGCCTATTTCCAAACTGCCGGAGTGTGTGCATGCCCTGTAATGCATTGGTACACGATCCCCAAGTTGTGCTCTAAGTTCCCTACGACAGGCTCCAGTTACAAAATAAATGTATTGAATGGTTGGTATTTTGGAAACTATGATATGTACTATAATTTACTACTTACCCTGTAGTATTATCATACTACTTCAGACATTATGATAGCAGACACCATAGGATTCTATAGAGTACTACAGTAGGTTCTGTGGCACTTCAGTGGGTAACATTGTAGTACTATGACAATTGTTGCTTGGTGAATTCCCTCGTACGTATTTTAGCATATTTAAGGTCATCAGGTCTCTAATATGGTATGTTTGTACATACTGTACCATACCGGATATGTTAGTACATATGTTAGTACATAGAGTTTTGACAGTATGGTATTTAATTAATATCACATCCATACAGTGGTAGTGTACTATATAAATATGATCATTAAGGTACATAAACATGTATTACATATTATTACTGTATCCTGGAATGTGTTTCATGGTACCATACAGTAATACATGTACCAGTGGACCATGTCCAAGAACATACCATGGTAGAACCATGTACCATAGTGTGGAGCATGTACTCCATTTTATATCAGCAAATTAGTAGCATAGTACTGTAAAAAAAAAAAAAAAAGTACTATATATCATGGCGGCACTGTGGCTTAGCGTTAGCACCGTTAATTGCACCTCTACGGTCTGGGTTTGATTCCCCCCTCAACGTATTTGTGGGTATGTGTGGATTTCTGGTTTCCTCCCACAGCCCAAAGACATATAGATTTGCTAAATTGTCCATAGTGTGTGAATGCGCGTGTGAATGTTGACTGTGTGTCAACATCACAGTTGTAAAAACGAGAATAAATACAATGGTCACCATTGGCCTCCACGGTTGGACCTACTTGGAGGTTCTTAGATGGATGGATGGACTATATATCATGGTTCAAGGATAGAGCTACTGTGGTATTTATACCATGGTAAAATTTCTTATAGGAAGTCAGATGAAAGTGCCAACCCATTACACACATCCAGTCATATACTATGTGCAATTTGGCAACAGCAATTGTGCCAGGTGAGAATCGAACCCACAACCTTGGTGCAAGACAATAATTCACTGAGTCACTGTGCTTCCGGAAAGGAAATGGTTTCTAAAAGATAGTTATTTTTAAAGAAGATAAGAGTGAGGCAAAGATATTCTACCAGTTTGATCCCCATTTAGTATTTTGGTAGCTGGTCAGTACAAACTGGAATTTTCAGCAGAGTTAGTCTATTGTTATTATTTTTCATTTTCATTCCATATTTAAGTAACAGTAGCCGTTAGCTGTTTTCTGAGAACGCATATATATATTTACTGGATAATTATATGGGCATGTTTTTGGCATAAACACGACAGGAGGTTAGAACCCATCCTCATCACGTCGACGCCTTTAAAGCGGAACTGGGCGTGGTGTGCACGAGCACCTTTCCAGTCGTCCTCAAGCAGCAGCGCACGCGCAGAGATATGAAAGCGTTAACGGCCACGCACATGGCATCACTCTGCACACGCCACTGCACAGCGCCGGGAGTGCGGTCCTGTCAAGCCTTCGTTTAGCGCAGTTCCCTTTAACGCATTTACCACGGAGTTATAAACAGGACACCTGACCATGGACGCGTTAAAATCAGCCGGGAGAGCCATCATAAAAAGTCCTGGAGTTCCGCGGCACACATGGGGAACCGCCAAGCACGAGAGTAAGTGTTCAGAAACTCAATATCTACAGTAACTGCACATCGGAGTCTGTGATGCCTGGAGTGATCACTGTAATGCCTGTGTATTCAGAGCGGAATGTAATAGCCTTTATATCAGGATTTGATCATCGTTTGTGCTGCAAATAAGGCAAATGGATGATAAATTACTGTATTTTTTATGCAAATGTAACGTTTTATGCATTTATTATTAATATTATTATTATTATTATTTGTTGTTGTTGTTGTCTTTTTGTTGTATTTAATTATGCATAGCTGTTCAAACTTTTCTTTCATACCTGTTATTTTTTTGGAATGTACAGTAATAGTGAAGTATATTTATTTATTTATTATTTATTTGTTAAATGTATAATGTTTATTAGGAGAACGAAATAGCACAAGTGAATAAGTGTTCCATATTTTTAATAAATAAAATGCAACAACAAAAGCAAATAAATTAGGAAAGAGGGTCAAAACGTCTCCTCCTAAATTACTATTTCAACCCACTTACACATAAATCTGAAAAAAAAAAACTGAAAAAGAAAAATAGAAAGTAAAATTAAACAATACCTAAGTACAAATCAATAAATAGATAAATAAATAAATGAAAATGCAGAATGATTCAACAACAAGAAAACAGGAGGAAGACACAATATCAACAGTTTGCATGCTCTTCACTCTGGATATAAAGGGAAGATAACGACTGAACACCCAAAAGTTAAAAAGCCTGCTGTTTTATGAAATTGAGCTTTAGAGCCCATCACGTTATATTTAATGTTTTCCAAATGGAGGAAAGACAGAAGGTCTTCTAACCATAAAGAAAAATGAAGTGGGACTTAATGAGTTCAAATGAAAAAAAGTAGTGATTTTTTGTAATTGTCCCAGACAATCAGTAAGAACCGTTTATAACTGTCCTTTCATGGACTGATAAGCAATTGAGAGATGAACATACGTTTAAATCCAGCGTAAAAATCCACTCTTTACCAATCTGTCTTTTTTTCACTCTTTGCAATCTTTACCCACCATGACAGGCGTACCGTTTATACTGTATACTGGTTACAGAGAGAGTTACATAAGCCTACAGCCGTTCACTCAGCATCTTCCTACATCAAGAGTCAGAGATCAAAGTTCACTTCTGCTCAGCATCCTTCTAACACAAAGCACACACCAAAGTCCACTTATGCACAAAACACAGTTAGTTACCATGAAAACAAATACATCCACAGGAAATCCTGAATCCTGAAAAGACATATTTGGATTTTCAAATTTTTTAACTGACTTACTCATTCATTGTATATATCGCTTTATCTTGTGTATATTGTCGCGGGGGGCCTGAAGCTTATCCCAGGAGACATAGGGCAGGGATAGGGTGTCCACACAGCTTAATCTGGATGTCTGGACGGCGGGATAAAACCGGAGTACCCGGAGTAAACCGAGCAAGCATGGGGAGAACTGGCAAACTCCATGCACACAGACCCAAGGCGGGAAGCGAACCTAAAACATGGAGGTGCAAGGCGACAGTGCTAACCATCTTTTTTTTTTTACCTTTAAGATTTTCATGTTCACATGAAATAACATACATACAATGATTTTGAGACTATAAGGGGGCAAAATAACACTTATTGTGAAACTTTCAAAAGGACTGCTTCAGATTAATTTATGCGAATTCAAGTAAAGTGTGTAAAAAAAATCACATGATCATCATCTTTCAACCTGCTTAAAATGTCCATAGTAAAAACACTCATAAATAATCCTTTATTTATTTTTTTCACAATCTATTTATTAGAAATTTACAAAACTTACAAGTGGACAGTGCAAATATATTGGCCAAAATAATTATTATGAGATAAAGACTATACAAACTGAAATCGAACCCAGCCTCAAATCAACATTTAAACTTTTACTTGGTAAAATGATACAACATTTATAGTTATATTTTAAAATATAAGTGTCATGCACACTCAAGCCGCGACCGGCACTAGGACCCGGAAGTAAGGCGGTCGCAAACCAGGAAGTATAAAAGGAGTAAACAAACCTCAGTACAACGCTCAGTCATTGAGTTGCCCGATGTTGCCTCGTTTGCGGTCATCTAACTGTGAGTACTCACCCTTTTGGTTTCGCTTTCTTGCTGAGTGTGTATTTATAGGACGCGGGTTAGATTGTGTCTTTCCCTTGCTCCCCAATCGTGAGAGTCCTTAGACTAACTGCGTGATTATCCTGCCTATTCGTGTCCCTCCGCGTTTGGGTTTACCAGTCACGCTACACAGGGCTAACCGCTAAAGCTACGTCTTCTGGTCATCTCAGGTTAGTTCTTGACAGAATACCTGAGCCTACCGCGGTGAACCCAGCGGAGCATGCGCGTCTCTGCGGTGTGGTGGATCAGCATGCCGCGCTCATCAATCAGCTAACCGGAGAGCTCGCTACTCTGCGTCAGAGCGTCCAAGACGTCGCGGCCTTGCGCCGCGAGGTGGCGGAGCTCCGGCGGGAGAACGCGGATCTCCGCGCGGCTGTTGCTGACGCGACGAGCCGGCCACCCGCCGCGGCGGCCGCAGCGCCGCCTCCCCCCCCTTCAGATGTCTTTCTAGCTCTACCAGATAAATGGGACGGCACGGACGGAAGATGTAATGTGTTCTTGACAGCATTAGATCTGGTGTTTGAGTTCAACGCCACCAAGTACTCCACCGATCGGCTTCGCATTGCTCTTCTCGTATCGTTGTTGTCCGGGCAGGCAGCTGAGTGGGCCACGGCAGTGCTTCGAGCAGACACCGATACCGCTCATTCTTACAACGAATTCACCAGCCAGCTCAGACTCACCTTTGAACATCCTGCGGGCGAGGTGGAGACCGACACAAAGCTCTACCATCTGCGGCAGGGAGGATTGTCCGTGAGTCGCTATACTGCCGAACTCCGCACCCTCGCAGTACAGACAGCCTGGGGAGACGCCGCGCTCCGGACATCCTACTACGAGGGACTGGCTTCACGCATCAAGGATGAACTGGCCGGACGAGAACTCCCCGCCACACTGGAGGGGCTAATCCAACTCGCCCTCCGCATCGACCAGCGCCTCCTCTCTCGTCCGAAGCCAGCCCCGAGGACCCTGCCGCCTGCTCCAATCCACGCCTACACGTCACCTCGACCATCCACCACCTTCACTCCCGCCATCACTGAACCTGTCGGATCTCCACCTCCTGCCGTGGTTAACACCGGAGCCGGGGAACCCATGCAATTAGGACGCGCCTCCCTAACCGTGACAGAACGAGAACGCCGGTTCCGAGAAGGGCTGTGCGCCTATTGTGGGTCAGCGGCCCATCACCGAGCGATCTGTCCGCTCCGCCCGGGAAACGCGCAGCCCCGGTGAGCAAGGGGAGAGACTCACCGGGCGCCATCCACCTCTCCACCACCACCCACACCACCACTTCGCGTCTCACGGTTCAGGTAACCCTCCAATTTGGCCACAAACGGGTCCGAAGTACCGCGTTCATCGATTCCGGTGCCGCGGGGAACTTCATTGACTCCACGTATGCCAAAGAAATGGGGGTAAAGATCGAGGCGTTATCCCAGCCGCTTCACATCACCTCAGTCGACGGTCGGCCCCTGTCATCTAGCCCCATCACTCACCAGACCCAACTTCTCTCTTTCATCATCGATCAGCATCACGAACAGCTACAGTTCTTCCTCACACCTATCTCATCACCTCCGGTCATCCTCGGTTATCCCTGGTTACTGCAGCACGACCCTCTCATCTCATGGGCACAGAACCGGATCCTTCAGTGGGGGCCGACCTGCACCGAGCTCTGCCTCCGGGCACCGGCTGGGACGTGTCCCAAGGAGTCCGAGGTCCCCGACGTCGACACCGACGCCATTCCACCTGAGTATCGAGACCTGGCTGAAGTATTCTGCAAAAAAAGAGCCACTCACCTACCACCTCATCGCCCATACGACCTGGCGATTGAACTTCAGCCAGGCTCCGCCCCCCCCCGCGGCCATCTTTACTCTCTATCGACCACCGAGACACAGGCTATGGAGGAGTACGTCGCCAACGCCCTGCGCCACGGTACCATCCGACCCTCCTCCTCACCAGCCGCCGCGGGGTTTTTCTTCGTGAAGAAGAAAGGGGGCGAACTTCGCCCATGTGTCGACTATCGGGGGCTAAACAAGATCACAATAAAGAACCGACATCCGCTGCCACTCACCAACTCTGCCCTGGACGCCCTCTCTGGTGCCACCATTTTCACGAAGTTGGACCTCCGGAGCGCCTACAACTTGGTGCGTATCAGAGAGGGCGATGAGTGGAAGACGGCGTTCATCACACCCACTGGACACTACGAGAGCCTGGTCATACCCTTTGGACTCTGCAACGCACCCTCGGCCTTCCAACAATTTATTAATGACGTCCTCAGAGACATGCTGGGCCGATGGGTGTTCGTCTACCTGGACGATATTCTCATTTATTCCCATAACCTCCAGGAGCACATCCAACATGTTCGGGCGGTTCTTAAGAGATTGCTCGCTCACCAACTGTACTGCAAGCTGGAAAAATGTGCTTTCCACGAGCACTCCACCACGTTCCTGGGTTTTGTCATCTCGCCCCAGGGTGTGGCCATGGATCCTCAGAAGCTCGAAGCTGTGCGTCACTGGCCCCTACCCAGGACCCTCAAACAGCTTCAACGTTTTCTGGGGTTTGCGAACTTCTATCGTCGCTTCATCCGGGGCTACAGTACAGTTGCAGCACCATTAACTGCTTTGACCAGGCCCTCGCTTCACCCGTTTCGCCTTACACCTGCTGCCATCTCCGCCTTCCAAGATCTGTGTCATCGTTTCACCACCGCTCCCATCCTTCTCCACCCAGACGCCAACCAACCTTTCGTTGTGGAGGTGGACGCGTCGGATGTGGGCGCCGGCGCTGTTCTCTCTCAACGAGGTCCAGACCAGAAACTGCACCCGTGTGGTTTCTTCTCCAAAAAATTCAACCCCACTCAGCAGCGATACGGGGTAGGGGACCGCGAACTGCTGGGCATAAAGTGGGCCTTGGAGGAATGGCGTCACTGGCTCCAGGGCGCCAGTGAGCCGTTCATCGTCTGGACCGACCATCAGAACCTAATCACCATCAGGAACTTAAGACAACTGAATCCACGACAGGCACGGTGGGCTCTATTTTTCGAACAGTACGATTTCCACCTATCGTACCGCCCGGGGTCCAAAAACACCAAGGCCGACGCACTTTCGAGACAACATGACGAAGACCTTCCCCGGGCGGATCCCGTGCCTGTCATCCCCGCTTCCCGGATCATCGCACCTCTTCAGTGGAACTTGGAGACGAGGGTCCGCCAGGCACAGGCCGCAGAGGCCGGGCCGGCAGGCGTGCCGCCTGGACGACTCTACGTACCCCAGAACATGAGATCAGACGTCCTCCAATGGGGCCACTCCTCCGCGATCGCCGGACACCAAGCGACGAGAAGGACCCTCTCATTCATCCAACGGGCGTTCTGGTGGCCGTCCATGAGAAGGGACATCATCGAGTTCGTCCAGGCGTGCCCGGTGTGCGCCAGGGCCAAGGACACCAATCAGCCACCCCCGGGAGAGCTTCAACCACTTCCTGTTCCTCGACGGCCCTGGACGCACATCGCCCTGGACTTCATCACGGGCCTGCCGGTTTCCGAAGGGAAGAACACCATCCTCACCATTGTTGACCGGTTCTCCAAGGCTGTGCACCTGGTGGCCCTCACCGGACTCCCATCAGCCAAAACCACCGCTGAGCTAATACTGGAACACGTAGTCCGCCTGCATGGGTTCCCCAAAGACATCGTCTCGGACAGGGGGCCCCAGTTCACCGCCCGGTTCTGGAAGGCCTTCTGCCGTCTGATCAATTCCACCAGTAGTCTGTCATCCGGATACCATCCTCAGACTAATGGTCAGACGGAACGGACCAACCAACAACTGGAGCGCTACCTAAGATGTTTTGTGGCCGACCGCCAGCGCTCCTGGGCCCGCTACCTCACATGGGCAGAACTTTCCCACAACCTACACGTCTCCTCAGCCACCAATCTAAGCCCATTTGAGATATGCTATGGTTTCCAACCTCCGATGTTTGCCCATCAAGAACCGGAGGTCGACGTACCATCGGCCCAACAGTTGGTCCGTAGGTGTCGACGGCTCTGGAACCAAGCCAACCTCGCTATCCAGAAGGCCAATCAACAGTATACCACTCAACACCGCCGTCGACACCCTCCGGGACGTTTGTACAGAGTAGGTGACAAGGTATGGCTATCCACAAAGAACCTCCACCTTCATACCGAATCCAGGAAACTCTCACCTCGCTTCATAGGACCATACCGCATCACCCTAAGGATAAACCCTGTCACCTACCGGCTCCAGCTGCCTGCGGCGCTCCGGATCCACCCGGTTTTCCACACATCTCAACTCAAACCCTTCATCACCTCTCCAATGATTCCACCCACCCCCCCTGCTCCTCCTCCCCGCATCATTGACGGTGGTCCCGCCTACACCGTGCGTCGGATCCTCGATTCACGCCCTCGGGGCAGAGGCACCCAGTACCTGGTCGATTGGGAAGGCTACGGTCCCGAGGAACGATCGTGGATTCCGGCCCGGTTCATCCTCGACCCCGAACTCATTCGAGACTACCGTCGTCGGGTATCCTCCACCCCAGGACCGTCAGGAGCCGGTCCTGGACAGGGGGGTACTGTCATGCACACTCAAGCCGCGACCGGCACTAGGACCCGGAAGTAAGGCGGTCGCAAACCAGGAAGTATAAAAGGAGTAAACAAACCTCAGTACAACGCTCAGTCATTGAGTTGCCCGATGTTGCCTCGTTTGCGGTCATCTAACTGTGAGTACTCACCCTTTTGGTTTCGCTTTCTTGCTGAGTGTGTATTTATAGGACGCGGGTTAGATTGTGTCTTTCCCTTGCTCCCCAATCGTGAGAGTCCTTAGACTAACTGCGTGATTATCCTGCCTATTCGTGTCCCTCCGCGTTTGGGTTTACCAGTCACGCTACACAGGGCTAACCGCTAAAGCTACGTCTTCTGGTTATCTCAGGTTAGTTCTTGACAATAAGCCATCTATAAGCAGTGCAAATGATAAATTATTGATCATCATGTAAGTCATGTAGATAGATGTATTTCTCTGATGCTTAGGAGATTTTGCCAAAAAAAAGACTGTCAGACAGTCTGTGTAACGGCTGTAGGTTAAGATTACATAGCTGTGCAGAGAATCTTTTAAATGCTTATTAGCTTATGACCATACGTGAACCAAAATAAATAAATAAATACTACTACTACTTAGAATAACAATAGATTTATTTAGTTTTCCCCCCCTATTGTGGCTAAACAAGGAAACCATTCTATACACAGAGCAGCTTTAGCTTAGTCAGATAAACTGAACAGGTTTAATAGAAGGCAGTGTGCTTGCATATCTCCGAACCGTTACTTTTGACAGCTGGAAGATCAAAGTCAGAAATGTCAGATTTGACAGCAGATGATGAAACCTAGTTCCTCCAAGCCACATAGTAGAGCTGGTTGTCATCTTCACTTGGCTTGCAGAAGCTGAGCGGTTGCTGAGGGAATAACCTGGAAACCTCAATTTAAGAGCTTAAATATGTACATAGAAATCGTCAGTGTACATGCTTCAGCCATGATTGAGAACTAAACATAGATTCAGTTTTTCAGCCACAGCATATTAATTGCAGCTTGTGATTATTTAGTTCTGCTCTGCCCTTGTAAATGTCAAAGCTGTGTAGTCCAGTGCCATGCTT